>NC_062216.1:78437715-79055641 GCF_902686445.1 Sciurus carolinensis
AGAGATTTAAATCCTCTTCCCTCACTATCAGGCTTCTTAGCCCATAATCTTTATCAAGCATGCCTCTCACACTTAGGCCTTTTACAAGTGCTTCCCTCCTGACACTATTTAATATTTCACTGTTCCTTAAAATATTCAGGAATATTATAGACATTCTTGATACACACTTTGATTTTCATTGGAATTATATTGCAAAGAAATATTGGGACACAATAGCTACCTGAGGAAACTGACTCTATCCCCCCAAGAACATGCTACATATTTACTTTTATTCAGGCTTTTTGTTTTGTTTTGTTTTGTTTTTTTAGGTTTTCTTTTAGTTCAAGTTAACAAATGTCTTAATGAAATGTGATGGATGGGACTTATTTTTAGGCACCATTCTTTTTTTCTTTCTTTTTTTTTTTGTTATAGGGAAAGAGTACAGTTTCTAAAGTAATGTTCTAATTATGTATTACTGATGAATAGTTATACCTTAATATCATGTCTAGTCATTTTCCTAAACTTACTTATTATGCTCGATAATTTGCTGCTTATCTCTTTGTGGAGTATGTTGGATTATCCATAGGAAAATACAATGTATTTGGCAAATAAATCTGTTGTGTCATTTGCATTCAAATTTTCATGAGTTTTTTTTTTTTTTTTCCGCATTTCACTAATAACCACAACATAAAACAACTCTTAATTCTGGAATCAGTAAAAGATTCTACATTTCACCATTAAGCATAATGTTTCTGCAAATGTGTAGCATGAATCATTTATTGGGTTATGACTTCCTTCCACTTCTGAGGGCTCAGTTGAAATTTTGCTTTTATAATATTTCAAAATCTGTTAGTGGTCAGGTGCAAATGCAAGACAGAACACATTCAAATTTGAGCAGGAAAGTTTAATATAAAGAATTATTTACTATAAGAGGATGGGAAATAACATGGGATTGACAAGAAAGAAGTAAAGATGACTCCACAGAATATAAAAACTGCTATCAGAGGAACAAGCATCCCTAGAGCTAACACAAGGCAACTAACAAGAAGCCTACAGTACTCCTGTGCATACACACACATACACACACACACACACACACACACACACACACACCCCACACACATCATCCCAAGGTTAAGAGCAAGACTCCATTCTGGACAAAGCAGCCTTGGCTCACCTAACAAAGCCACCAGAAATAATTGTGATTGGAAATGCACTGCCTAGACCTTTCCAGCATTCCACCCTGTGGGTGCTGGGAAAACTATTCAGAGGCAGACATCTTGCCAATGGTACTTTGCATGAAATTGTTTGAGGAGCTGCTGGGAAAAGCTGATGGTGGTTGGGTGCTGTGATCTACCATGCACCCAGGGACAGGTGTGGTGAAGCTGCCCATGCTTTGAACCCAAGAAATAAATATACACACTTTTTCTGAATATTATAATTTGGCAAAAAAGTATGCTCTTAATTTTTGTTTTTCTATGAGTTACAACTGGGTTTCTAATAATGAATATGTTTATTGTTCATTTATTGTTTTTCAAAAGAAACCTTTGGTTTATAATACTTGTATATTTTATTTTAGTTTTCTGTGTCATTAATTTCTTCTTTGGCTATTACAGTCAGTCCTCTGTATCACGTCTTTGTATTCAACCAACTAGAGATTGTTAATAATCATAAAAAATACAGTTTACCACTACTGATTATGTACAGACTTTTTCTCTTGTCCCTATTTCCTAAATGAGGCAGTATAACAACTATTATTTACAGCATCTACATTGTTTTAGGGTTTATGAGCAGTTTAGAAATAATTGGCTAGTGAGGACAGATGTGCACAGCTTAAATGCAAATACTATTCCATCTTTTGTGAGGCGAATGAGCATCCACTTATCTTAGTGGCCATGGGACATCCTAGAACCAAGCCCCTGCAGATGCCAAAGGGTGCCTGGATATGTAGATTGTGAAGTATTTAAAAATGCAAGCTGTGGAATCATATCATTTGTGCTAACACTCCTTTTTTTCATTTACTAGTTGTGCAACCTTGGGAAAAGTCTTTAACCTCTTTATCCTTAAATTTTCTTATACACCAAAGAGTACTCACTCTTTTCAGCATTCAGCATGATAATACATATGGAGAACTGAGTAGAGTTGTCTGTTCAAAATAAATCTCAATCTACTAAGTAGACATTAGTCTACTTCCTCCTTATTTCTTTCTACCTTTTATAAGATATCATTTGTTCCTATCTTCTTGTGTTAAATATTCAACCCATTCATCTTTTTAACATTGTTTCTATGAAATGAATTCATATTTATGAATTTTCCAGATTAGTCTGAAATTTTCAAACTTCAGTTTAGGAGGTGTTGTCCGTATCTTTCACATGTAAATTTGCGAGTGATACTATGAGTTGTTTTTTGAGTTCATAGAATTAGAGTGTAATGTTCTTTCCAATTTATATAAGGATATTGTTTATTAGAATATTATTAAAAGTATTATTTTGTAATAATATTAAGTATTATTGAAAGTGGAACTAAGAAAATATACTCTGTGCAAGCATCACTTTGAAATATTTTGAGTTTTTTGGTTCATTTAAGGTCTATGTTGGTGAAAGTTAAAGGTTTCTTTGGCATGTTGTGTATTCTCAGTTGGTAAGGGATTCTACATTTATCTCTTAGCTGAGTTGTATTATTTGCATTCTCTTTATAATTACTAATTCTGCTTGACCTATCAGCTTATGAAATATTTGAAAGTTTTACTGTACATGGATTCAGTATTTCCTCTATTTTTAAAAATTTGATACACTTATCTCAGTAGTATATTTTAAAGCACCCATGACCTTAATTATTATCTTATTAATTATTCTTCCTTTTATTATTATAAAGAGCTCTCCTTAAATATTGATACATTCCACCAAAATAAGTATTTCATTTGATACAAGTATTGTTCTAACAGCTTTTATTTGTTTGGTATGTTAGTACACAAATCAGCCTCATATTATGAAGCTAAATAAATTGTAAAAACATAGTAATTTAATTAACTGAAAGTTTATCTTTCATCAACAAGGGTGTTCAGAAATTAGATTTTGGACATGAACATCCACAACAGAACACTGGGTCTCAGTCAATAACCAAAAATGGAAAAAATGAATATTAGAAAGCATCCAACAAAACTTTGACTATTTGTTTTTCTACATTTTTGGTAAAATAATTTCAACCATTTTTTATTTATATATTTTAAGTGTAAGTCTTATATACAAGATGTACTAATGAAATAGAATCTTATAAAATTTAGACATGTAGAAAAATAGGCAATTATATTATATACAATATATGTTCTGTAATAATCAGCACAAAGATATGATAATAAATATGTGCCAATATAAATTGTAGTGTCTCTGCTTTTTAATGACCAATGTAATTCATTTAGGGATTTTGGATAATGTGGGACTCATTTCTAATTTAATCCTTGTTGTCTGTCTTGCTTTTTCTTTTCTTCTCTAACTCTCCTTGTCTGCTTTATCTTAGATTAATGGCTTGTTATTATTCTTTTTTTATAGTTATTCAGCAATTTACTTACAATTTTTTTTTGCTAATCTTTTAATCATTCTTATGTATATAAATCAGGATGGGTCCAATGGTATTGCAAAAGACAACATACCTAATTTCCAACTTTGTCCAACCCTTGCCTTACTCCATGCCCTACTCCATGCTCTGGTTGGAATCACAGAACCCAAAGAAACATGGGAAGAACCAACCAACTTGACAGAAGAGGATAGAGAATGAGGAGGGACTGACTTTCCTCCCTCACTCCCCTCAACACTCCTCCAATGGCCTAGGCTTTCTTCAACTCTAGGAAAAAAATATTCTGATCCTTTAAAAAATTTCTTAGCTAAGTTTTCATTTTTAACTCTTAGGGCCCAAAATACTTTCACATTAGGGAAATTGTAGAACCATTTACTTCTTTATGGAGGACATCATGTACCATCCATTTTTTCTTTACTCTGTCCCCAGAATGCATAACTTAGGCGCTGGCAAATAGGTGATAATTGATTCATATTTATTGACTTGAATTTTTGAATCATACTTTTAAAAATATGTTCACATTTTTAGATTGAAAACATATAAGCCAGGAGGATTAATCAGGAGCCAAGATAATTTTTAATAAGTAATGCTGCTAGCTTTCAGCTTTAGTCAGCGGGCACTATAGTGTCCCTTTAAGAGAACACTAGGTCTCCTGCTTTAGACACTTGCTGTTGCTGATCTTCCCTTGCCACCTGACAAAATGCAACAGAGGGTGAGTCCTTTATTGAATGACCCTCAGATGGTTAATTTTGTTTCCTGATGGCAGATAATGAAACTACAAAAAAGCTACTCTTGCTGTTCAAAGAGCCTTTTCAATGTTTAATTTGACATGGAGAGGCACATGGTCTACAATCCATGCAGACCAGCAGTTATCTCTCATCATCAACCTCTTTGGTGCGTTTCAACCCATCTTGACTGAAAGCAGCTCCATTGTAGGGACTTTTCTGGCCAAGCTTCTACGTGTGCTTCAATGACAAGATTCCTGATAAACTGGAACAGAGAATGAGGAAATGGGCTTTTAAATGATAACTGACCATTAGCCTCTCTAAGTAATTTCTACCTGACAGACTTATTAAAGAATCATGTAAGGCAGACTAGGTATATGTCTGCCAGCTCCTGGTCAAATGAGAATCACAGACTTTTGTAGAGCCAAAGGCACTTTAGAAGTAAGTCTTCTCTGCTGATTTTGCCATGTTAAGTTAAGGGAACTGGAGCTCACTGATGAGGTGACTCAGCCAAGGTCATGCAGCTATTAGAGACAGGGTGAGAATTCAGCTCATTTATGGTGCTTTGATTGCAGATCTCTTTGCTGACTAATGTTGGGGAAATCTAGAAGAAAAAAGAGCTGCCCAAGTTTTTCCAAGAGCTTTTTCTAAGAACACCATTGTGTGAGTGATTATTCCCTTGGATAAACTACCATTCTAAATGGGTGGGGTACACACTGTGAATTTGTACTTAGGCTTGGGTTCAGTATATAACCATTGCAGTAATTTATTCAGCATCCATTATGTGTTAGTATGCATATGTTATTTTTTTGGGTATCCATTTTCCAAGACATTTCTTTTTTTATTTGTTTTAATAATTTAAATAATTTCTCATCTTTCTGATTGTACATGTTGCAGGTTCACATAGGTCATGCAGTCACACATGCACATAAGGGAATAATGTCTGTATGACTCTACTATCCTTCCTACCTCATACGCCTTCCCCTCCCTTCACTCCTCTCTACGTAATCTAAAGTAACTCTCTTCTTCCCTATCTTCCTATTTTTTTTATTATCATTAGCTTTATTAAAGAAAAAGATGAGCAGAAAATTGAATATGATTGAGTATGTAATTCTTTTCATATAGAATCTTAATAATTTATTAATTTGTTTTAAATGAAAAAATTCAACAATTGCTTTCTCTGTGTATTTAACATTGCATTTGTACAATATTACTCATTGCTTTTCCCTTTTTTTTTTTTCTTTTTTAATCTTTGTATCAATGTGCTCAGCATGCCACAACAAAACACCAAATACTGGGTGATTTAAACAACAGAAATGGATTTCTTCATAGTCTGGAGGTTGGATTTCCAATATTTAGAAGTCAGCAGGATTGGTTCTAGTGAGGCCTCCCTTGCTGGCTGGTCGGCAGGACACCCTCTCACAGGACTTGTTCGAGCCTGTTCTCTGTAAGCTACATTGCCTTCTCTGTGCACTCAGATGCCAGATGTCTCTCCTTTTCCCATAAAGTCACCAGTATTAGTGAATTTGGGTCACCCTTATTACCTCCTTTAACCCTAATGATGCCCATAAATGCCCTTTCTCCAAAAACAGGTCTTCAACTGTGGATTTGGGACCTAACAAACCAGTCCACAAAAGTTCTTCTGATGTATGTCCATTAATAGAGCATTTTCACTGAGGAGGTGCTATTTAATATGAAATTGTGTTAATTAAATATCTAAGGACATACATTAGGCCAAGAATTTATAATTATAGTTACATTCCTACCCACTTTGAAAATATGAATCACTCGTGATTTTTTTGGAAAAGATTTATCATGTGATTCACATTAGTTATTTTCTGCTTAATGTACTACCTGTCATTACTTTGTAAATATTTTGAATTTCACTTTTCCTCTAACATTCTGAATTTCACTTTGCAAATTTATTAATGATACCTAGAAATGTGACTATTTATATGAGATTTCATTACATACAGAATTAACATACTAGAAGACAAGCCATTTTTTATGAACCTCTTCTAATTTGTGTCTTCTTTTTTTTGTTTTTTTTTTTTTTTGGTCAGAGGAAAGGGAAATAAATGATGATCTTAAAAATTTAATAAAATAATACACATTTGATGCTTTTAGTACAGCTTTTATCAGAAAAGGTAAGAAGAGAAAGCTTCTCTCTAAAGATGATTTTTAAAAGGCATTTATCTCAAAGTCAAAGTCAGTTTTTCACTTATGAATGAAACAATAGGAAACTCTCCATTTATAGAAATGTCAGTTATCACCACAACTATTTAATGTTCTGAATGTTTGAGTCATTTCATGATGTAACCAGCACCAAAGAAAAACAAGAATCATAAAAAATTAGGGCGAAGAAGTGAAATAATCATTATAAGTAATTACATGCAGATGATAGAATAAGTCTATCTGCAAACACAAAGAGAATGATATTGAAACACAAAGCACATCTGACAGTTCAAAAGGCAGCTGTGTTCTAATTAGCAAAAATATAAAAAACTAGTACTCTACCTTCAGTGTACATGCTAACAGGGAACAAATATAATAGAAAAATCAAGACCATTTAATATAAGCACAAAATTTCAGATTATTTTACAAGGTTTTTTCCACCAAATTCCAGATGTGACTATGAACACCTCTTGCTACTGATACTTCATCTAAATTTGGGGTGAGCTCCCTCTGCTGGGATTATTAACTCTGCTGGCATCTTCACACACCACTGGACAAGTCTTTTAACATCTTGGAATATTGGTTATCTCACATGAAAAATAATATTACACGTCAGTCCTAATAGATATGAGATATGCAGGTTACCAACTGCATAAATATTATAATATCCTCTTTTTAATGGCTATTACAGAAACCCACTTTTTATTTCATAGAATCTGTTTCTATTAAAATGTTTCCAAAAGACACATAGGAAGGATGTTTACAATATAATTTTTTCCACAAATAAATAAATGAATTAACTATATTAGAAAGATTTAAAAATCAATTCCACACACAAAACCAGGATTATGAAAAAATTTCTTTATGAGAATAATCCTGAGTAAAGAATTCTTCATTCCTAACTGTACCCAGGATTATATCATACTGAAAACACCAGTATATGAATACCTTTCCCTTTTTTCTCCTCTCCTGAACCTAGTTTATCCTAAAATTTTTAACATATTTTATAAATTCTTTCAATTTCCTTGTTTATCTTTCTTTTCTGACATACAATCAATATAATAACACGGAAAGATAATGAAAAAATTATGGTAATTATAATTGTGTTGATAACTCTAAAATAACTCTAAATTTCTGTTCCTATAACAACATGGTTGTTTTCCACCCCAATAAAAAATGGGTACGTGATGACATGACGTATAACAAAACCATCGACTTTCCAGTATGATGTTCAATTAAATGACTACCACGAGCCATGATCTAGAATCATGTGCATTATAATTTAAATAGACTGTGCTACATACCTGAAACCTACATTGGAGAATACAAGGCATTTCCAAATGTGAATTGTACATTCCTAATAATGATAAACATATCCCAAGAATTCTCAAATTTGAAGTTAATGATGTAGATAGAAAATAAGAAGAGAGCAGTCTTATATGTTTCACACATTTTTTAAAAATTTGTCAGTTGGGTCTTACATATAAAATGATAGATTTAGTAAATTTAATTTACAAAAGCCCATAATTCACATTTAATTTTTTTCTGATATTTTAGGCACATCTCTTACATTAGAAATGTATTCTATGTGTACAAAATTATAAAATTCTTTTTTAATAATCTTATCTTGCTTGTATACATACATCTTACTGTTTTCTCATTTTATAGTCAGAAAAAGGTTAATAGTACACAATATTCATATTATTACTATAAATATTCATATATTTAAGTAGTCTGCATTGATAGATTTCTGTGTACATGTCTATTTATGTGTGGGTATATATGTACATATATATAATGTGCATAGCAAAGATTAAAATGTGTTTGAATAGTACTTATTCCAAACATATTTTCACAAAATTCACAAGGTTACATATGACCGAAGATATTTGAAAGTATACATTCATAAACACAGGAATTTCCTATGCTCTGATTTTCCTCTAGAATGTACAAGACAATCTCTGACATGGTCTATGAACCCAGTGGTTCCACATCTTTGAACCTGCACCTCAACCACCTCAGCACAGAAAGAGAGGCCTTTTTCAGTTTATTGTTTCCCAGAATCAGGACATATGAGTGGCATGAAGGAAAAGCAGTTCCAGCAGTTTGGCAAAACAAAAGGATCAGACTTTTATCCAGAAACCCAGAGCTCCAAATTTGTACAAGATATGACAGGAAAAACGTGGTATAAAGCAGCAGGAAGGCGATGGCAATTTGCAAGGCTTTCACATGGGCCGTGGTGCTGGCATCCCTGGGCCCTCTGGCATTGTGCTGCATCCTCTTCAGATGTTTCCACAGAGAGAAGATTAGCAGGAGAAAAGTTGTCACAGACACAGTGAAGGGTATGAATATGAACATAGAGTTGGTGAATAAAAGAAGTTTGGAAAATACTGCAAGATTCCTTAAACTAGAATGACAAGTCATATTTCCTTTATATCTGTCAATCCAGACATCAATAAGTGAGTTCATCAGTACAACATTTAAAAACAAGAGCAACAAAGACATCAGTAGTGTCACTGAAACCACCTTTTTAATTCTCCACTTCAGATAGAGAAAAATCGAGTTAGAAAAATTGGCTATCTTAAGAAAATAAAAAATGCAAAGGCTTGTAGTAAGCCAGACGCTAAAATGACTAATTATTATCCAGGTAATATAAATCATTTTTACCATTTTTCCAGTCCATGATTGAGCTGGGTGAAGCACAGAAAACCACCAATTTAACAATACTAACCAGAGTACACCAATTCTGGAGAGTGCCAAAGCAGTGAGGATTTGATCAACTAAAGAGAGTTTTCTTTTTTTGACCCAGTCCATGCAGTTCACCAGTGCTATGAATCCATTTCCTAAATTCCCAGTTATGAATTCCACACTTAAGATGGCTGTAAATGTGTTCTGTATGACTCCACTCATTGTCTGAAATTCCCCAATATCTAATATCACTGCTGAAGAATTCTTATTGAATCATCTAAAATTTTATATATATTTGATTCTCAAAAACTCAAAAATATTCTCCCAGTTAAGAACTCACCCATATAATGTCAAATCAGGAAATGACTGATTTCATGATTTTCTTCATGAAAATCTTGCATTTTCCTCCAACTGAGCTTTATCCAGATACTGTGCCTTACAGTGGCCCAGAGCCTTTTCTATTTCATGATGAAGGAAACTCTGAACTCTTGTACACTAACATGCAAAGATATTTATTTGCATTATTTTGATTTTTTTCCTTATCTACATACTTTAATTTGGCTACTTGAGTTCTAAGCAAGTTCTCTGTATACAGAAGGCAACAAGCATCTGAATTTCTTTTTTTTAATGAACAAATTATATTTTATTTTTTTATGAAAGAATTATATTTTATTTTATTTATTTTTTTATTGTAAACAAATGGGATACATGTTTTTCTCTGTTTGTACATGGTGTAAAGGCATACCATTTGTGTAATCATAAATTTACATAGGGTAATGCTGTTTGATTCATTCTGTTATTTTTTCCCTTCCCCCCCACCCCTCCCACCCCTCTTTTCCCTCTATACAGTCCTTCCTTCCTCCATTCTTGCCCCCCTCCCTAACCCTAACTCTAACCCTAACACTAACCCCTCCCACGCCCCATTATGTGTCATCATCCACTTATTAGCGATATCATTTGTCCTTTGGTTTTTTGAGATTGGCTTATCTCACTTAGCATGATATTCTCCAATTTCATCCATTTGCCTACAAATGCCATAATTTTATCATTCTTTATGGCTGAGTAATATTCCATTGTATATATATACCACAGTTTCTTTATCCATTCATCAATTGAAGGACATCTAGGTTGGTTCCACAATCTGGCTATTGTGAACTGAGCAGCTATGAACATTGATGTGGCTGTATCTCTGTAATATGCTGATTTTAAGTCCTTTGGGTATAGGCCAAGGAGTGGGATAGCTGGGTCAAATGGTGGTTCCATTCCAAGTTTTCTAAGGAGTCTCCACACTGCTTTCCAGAGTGGCTGCACTAATTTGCAGCCCCACCAGCAATGTATGAGTGTACCTTTCTCCCCACATCCTCGCCAACACCTGTTGTTGCTTGTATTCTTGATAATTGCCATTCTAATTGGGGTGAGATGGAATCTTAGGGTGGTTTTGATTTGCATTTCTCTTATTACTAGAGATGTTGAACATTTTTATAAGGTTCTTACTAAACTCTGAAGTTCTTTAAATGCTAAAATTATGTCTGTTCAGTGAGCTATGCACACATTGTCCAAAACATTTCCTACAAATTCTATTACTTGCTAATCTTACATTATTTCTCAAAAACTCAGTATGGACAATAATATTTATCATTTTACTTTTTACCAATGCAGGCACACACTCACAGACACACACACTCTTGCATAAACACACATTTATTTAGATCTAAATCTCCTTTATTTCACTTCATTAATTTTAGGTTACTCACCCAATATTTATTATGCATCTATCTCATGCTTAGTACTGTAACAGGGCTTAAAATCTCTATTAATATGCTTATATTCCTGAATGTTTAAAATGCTTTTGTGCATATATTACAGAGCATTGTGAATACTCAATAAATTTGAACTATTCCATCTGTGCATATGAAAATAGGTAGAAATCTTCCTGTGGTCCCACGAAGCAGTCACTGAGACAAATGAGTTCATTCATACAGCTAGAATCCTCATTCTCTGCTTCTCCCTGGACCGGTAGGGACCATTTCTCCACCAGCACCAGAGACCTCCTTCAGGTTTCATTCACCTGCCCTCACCTCCCACCAACAGCTCTCCCAGATACTCTAAGCCTGCACCTTTCACTCCAGATTGAAATGCTTTAGCTTTCCACCTGAACAACATCCTCTAGAGAGGACAGTCTTTTCCAGACAAGGTGAGAATGGTGCCCAGAATAATTCCCACACATTTCATCCATATAGTAAAAATGAAAAGAAACGGTGTCTCCATCCATTTAAGAATATTGAGCAGTTTGTACAATGCATTTAATTCTTCCATTTCTGAAAAGTTTTATGTACTGTCTGTAACAAGTGCTAGATATCAAAAAGAAGTGAATCTATCATAATCTTACATTTCTGTCTACTTAAATCACTATATTTGTAATGATGCTTGCATGTCATAAAGATTTCTATCAATACCTATACTTAATATTAAAATAATATCAAAATATATTTTAATTAATATTAAACCTAAGTAAAATATAGTTTTTATGGCTTTATTAAAATTACATTTTTAAAAACTACGTTAAGTTCTAGATCACCATCATTCTGATTTAGCAGGTGTCCAAGCACAAACATTGCTGAAGCTTCCTTCTTCTCAGTAGATTTTTAGTTATGTTACTTTTAAGGTATTTTTGACATCTGAAGAAAGAAAAAGTATGATTTCCACTAAGAGATCATGGATAGGCAGAAAAAGAGATTGGGACAATCAGCCTATTCATCTCTAAGGAACTGGGTAATTATACTCTCAGCAAGGAGATTCTGTGAGATCGCCAGCAAGATCAGCCTTGCTGGTTACAATTTGAAAAATTGAACCCTTGATTAATGTGATTTTAATATTTAGAGAGAAGAAGAATTACTAGCAAGAGATTGAAAGTGGTGTTTAATGAACAGGGGTATAACCAGGAGAGAGAGGTGTCCTCGAAGCAAGGAAATTCCCACGCGGGTTGAGGCTGAGCACTGGCAGCACAGACTCACTGGAGACCTTGCGAGGTCAGGTTCAGGGAAGTCCTGAGAGCAACACCCTCATGGAGCAAGTTCAGAAGACAGCAGTTGAGGGAGCTTTGTAGTCTGCTAAATACTATAAACCAAAAGGGAAAGAGAGCTGAACATTTGATTACTGAGCTTAGCCTTTGAGGAAAGAAGTCTAAAACCCTCACCCAGCTCTGAGCACTGAACCAAGAGAGAGAATCAGAGTCCAGTGACTGAGGGGATCTAAGTACCCTGAAAAAATACACATGATGCACCACAAGAAAAGTGGGGATGTGTTTATGTGGTGCTTTCTCAAAGATCTGTAGCCATGTACCAGAAAATCATGCCCAGATGGAGGATAAGTATCTACATTCTGAGACTTTCAAATATGGATCCTAAACTGACTCCAGTATCTGGGGACCAAATAGATCTTTTGTTCTATTACAGGGGCTGAGAACTCCTGAATATTAGATGCTCCTTAGAGTTTTGTCTTATGTTTATGCCAAGGTTTGTAGTTATTTACTTATTCTTGAATGAATTATTGAAATGTTCAGATTAGGCAGCTGGTAAAACTCATGTTTGCAAAGTGACATTATTCTAAGCAGGAGAAAGGAGGAGCCTCTGAAACTCAAACTTTGTGGTGGCTATAATGTGTTCCATTCCTTTAAGAATGTGGTTATTTATTTTAAGTCATTATCTGCTAGGACTGGTGAAAGTTACAGTGAGTGATATTCCTCTTCACATCCCTATTAAATTAAAGTATCTGGACTCTGCCAGAACCAGCTGAGGTATAGGATGAATGCAGATTACCATAAATTTACATTGCACTGGCAGATGCCATCCCGAAAGCAATATCTTGACTGAGCAAAACATCACCTCTAACACATTGCATGTAGCTATTAAATTGGTGAATGTTTTTAATCTATGTTTATTATGAGGAAAAAATCAAACTAATTTACACTTAAGTTCTAGAAATAATAACATTTCAATATTTTATGTCAGCACTACATCATTTCTCTTGTTCTCAGGCTGTGTGTGTGTGCCCCACACTGGGGATTGAAATCTGGACTCACTCATGCTGAGCACTGTTTCTAACCCTGAACTACACCTACCTCTAGCCACTGCTCTCAGTTTAATGACACTTTACAAAACACCAAATTCAGTCTATTAATGGCATTATATTAATTGGTACCTGTAAGCAGGAAATAGAAAATTCCTGAAATATCATAAAATACCATAATATTAAACAAGAATAAAATGTCAGAAGAAAATTAAACTTGAAAAAATTCAGGACATATAACTGAGTGACGTTTTTGGACATCCAGTGGTCTGATCTACATATGCAAACATCTTTTCTAAAGAAAAGAGCATGCTCTATCCTTTATTTTCTATCACTAGAAAGGTACCAGTGTTTGTTGGCCTTCTTTTGATTTTGAAGTCCACATTTACCACATTTGAGGACATTACTCAGACCCACTTATGGAGTTTTCCAAGAGGCTTCTGACTTCTAGTGGACCTTAGGGCAAAAGAGGGTTCTAAAATTGGTGCATGCTTTAGTCCTATGTGCTCTGCTCATCGTGCCAATTCAGCCATGAAGCTGAGTGATACGCGTGCACAGCACCATCTCCTTCTCTTCTCCAGTCACCTTTTCCCAGGCCTTAGACAACCCTCCTTAGGAGGAGAATTTGAAATCAGTCCACAGGCTTAGCCACCATGTGTATAAACTTTCTTTTGCAAACTTGTTGCTTCAATGACTGCCATTCCACAGTGCGAGTAAAATGAGCCTGTTTGGAAAAAGGGATGCTGTGCATGTATCTGACATGATCCACAGGACAAGCAGAGACAGAATTCCTTCCGAATTAGTATAAAGCATCCCCTCTGCAGTATAGGTGTGCCTTGTGTCTGTGAGACAAAACAATAAGAGTAGAGCATTAAACCAGGCTAAGTTCCCTTGAGCACAAAGTCCCATTAACTTGCATAAGTCATGTCTTCAGAAAGCCAGCCACTCTTGGAGGGTGTGAATACCCCTGAGTGACAGAAGGGGCAGACAATATCAGAAAAAAACTTGTGTAAGTCCTCACACTCCCTGACCATCTCCTAGTCTCTTGGTCAGCAATTATTTCTCCACTTTGAACTTGAGTGGAAGTCCACTCTGAGCATTGCTCTTCAGAGTGGCCCCCATATGGTTGGATGATGAAAGGCAGAAAAGTAGAGATGCTGGTTCTCCTTGGATCAACCCCAGCCAGTGGGAAATAGAAGAGCTGGGAAGATAAATTGCTCATCCTCTCCTCCATGGACTAATGCCAGATCTGGTTCACCTTGACTCTCCCAGAATAGCCCTTGGGGCCAAGTAAACACATGTGTTGAGCAACTCGCTATCTCAGCTCATTGCCAAGTGACTTCCAACAAAATCACACACCACAACACATTGTTTCATATCTTTTCTTAACTTAATTCCTATATATCCTCCCTACTTCTGCATAAGACTTGCTTTTGAAAAGAAATGTCACCATTTTAATCCCTGGCATTGACTCAGATTTTAGAAGACCCAGGCTCAACTGTTCTTTGAATTGCATTGGTATTTGTTCCCTTCCCCAAGAGTTGACAATATGGTAATTAAAAATTTAGAAACAGTATCGGGAAAATATTATACTAAAATAGCATTTTAGGAAGGAAGTTGATTACTGATTAGATTGCAAACAGTCCAATGACATTTTTGTGTGCAAAATAAGCAGCTAAAATTATCATAACAATAATACATCATTCACAACAGAAAGAGACTTAAATGTACCAAAATATTTTATATGCCTTTAAAAAAATATTGTTTGGTGATGCGTTTTAGCCATTTACGTCCCTCAACTTGTATTCCTGACGTAGTTACATCACAGCTATATTTTAGTGATATTTTCCCTAGAACTGTGGATTAGCAAGTCTTTTGCTCTGAGACATTCTTGAATTTGAATAAGGCTGTATCCTCAACATAAAACTAGAACCTGGAAATCTGTGCATCCTGCATATTGCTAATAGGTTGCATTTTCATTGATTCGTCAGTCCTAATATAGTTCATGCATTCATTACTTTATTGATTAAAATATCACTATTCACCAAATATTCGGTGTGTCAGCTTTTGCATATCTCAGAGTAAAAGACTGGCTAGTTCACAATTCTAGAGAAAGTACCACTAGAATATAGCCCTGATGCAACTTTATCAGAAATAGAAGGTGGGGAGAGGTGGAATGCTAAAAGTAGATAACCCTAAAGACACATCCCAATATAATAGTTTTAAAAGCATATAAATTATTTTGGTAAATTTATGTCTATTTATGCTAGAAGTCAATATTAAACAAGATAGATATTATCTCATCCCATATGGTCTTTCTATGGCACTGGCAAGGATGCATGATATATAAATAAATCAGATGTGGGGATAATCTAAAGATTTATACAATAATGCTAAGATTTCATAATGAAAGAATATATATAATAATGTACAATTCAGTTTTGTATAAGGCTATATATTTTATTCTTAGATTAGAACTTACCATTAATGATGATGCCCACACTTTCTTCTATTTCAACATTTTACACAATTATAATAAAAGATATTTATAAGAAATTCCTTATTATCACATGAATTTCATAGATGTTATTTTAATAGTTGTAAAAAGAATGATTGAATTATATAATGATTTCTACTCTACTTTTACGTTTATTTGTTTCTTCTTAAATTAGGGAGATTGGAATTTTTAAATGGAGATTTTCAGCAACTCAAGAACCAACAGGTGGTGGAGGAGAAAACAGAAATATTAAAAATGAGATCTTGACTTCATAAAAGATGTTCCTCAAGACAAGAATAGAAGAAACAACCTTCTTAATTGGATACCTTCCTAACTGCATTGATAAAGGACATGATCATGTCCCTATCTTCTTCGCCAATGATGGAGATGTTATTTTTCTAGGTTTTTCACCTGCTTGTATTAAATCTACTCTTCTTTAGTACAGCTTAGGGCCTCATTTGCTAACTTTCTTCTGAGTATATTTGTCACTCTTGAATTTTATTCTGTGTATATTTTAATAACAATTCTGTCTACTCTCCATTAAGCATGAAGTAAGTCTTCATGATAAAACAAAATCAACCTCTAACATACTTCCTCAATTTGTGATTCAGAATTGGGCATTCCTGCCATCCAGAACAGTTACAAGTTCAAAGCATGAAATCTAAGTATACTGTGATCCATATGTGTCTTACAAACTGCAATGGAGGATAGCAATGATTCTTGAGATAAGCTGACAGTTCTATACAATGCTTAAATACAAATCATCAATGCTTTAAATGGAGGATAAAATAGAATATGTATGTAAAAGACACATGGCTTCATGATTTTGAAATATTTCCCACCATATTTTGTAAAACTTAGTTATTTGCAAAAAAAATTAAGGGTATGTTATGGCTAATCTTTCTCATTCTTTTCATACCCACTCACAAACACACAACCTTATATCCTTTTACTTAATAAACATAGGGAAAAGACTTTCTGGAATATCATTAGAAATTACTCAAATTCATACACATGGAAAAAGTGGCGGAAGCATGAACCATTACAGACTACAGTGGTTTGATTTCCCTAGAAGTCACGCCATGTCCCGTTATTGATCTGTGGACTTAAAGGTTTCCTGTCTTTCAGATGACATCTCACCTGCTACAGAACCATCAGGAAGGTCTATTTCTGCTTCTAGTTTCCCCAAATCAGGACAAACAAATGGCTTTAGAGACAGACAGTGCCAGTGGCCTGGCAGCACAAGGGAACTGGTTCATCTAACAGCCTATTAAAACTCCTACCATGTATGGGTACTGACAGAAAGCACATGGCAAAAACAGGAGAAAGGAGACAACAGTTTGTCAGGTTTTCATGTGAATCTTGGTGCTGGGATTGTGGTATCCTTTGCCTGGAACTACATCATCCTATGTGTTTACACAGGGAGTATATTAGCAACACAAAACAAACCAGGGATTTTACAAAGAGGATGAAGTTTACTAGAATGAATACGGTCAGATTTGAAAGGTTTATGATGTCCCTCAGTTTGGTCTTCACACTCCCATTTCCTTCTTACTAGTTCACCCACATGGTCTCCTCTCTGGTATCCTCTGCAGGACGAAAAACAAAACCACCATCATCTCCCTCAGTATCACTAGAATGACCTTCTTCTCCCTCCTCTTCAGGTGGAAAAATACAAAGTTGGAGAAATTGACAATCTTGAGCAAATAAAATATGCTGTGGTTTATAGTAAGTGAGGTGCTAAAATGGTTACTGTCCAAGCAATAAGAACAATAATTTTTACTTATCCCCTTGTTTTGTATCAGTATATTAACTTCTCCACCACAAACTGATTCTGGAGACAACTGAGGCAGGAAGAATTCAATTACCTGAGGGGATCTTTTGTCTCCTGACCCAGCCATAGCAATTCACCAGTGCTTTGAAGACCTCTGCAAAATTCCAAAAGCAAACTCTGCCATTACTTGAATGGAATGATGCTCAGTAGTGAAACTTAAATCTGGAAAACAAAAAAATCTCAAAGCATGATATCTTTCTGTTGTTTTTTCATATTCTTAACCAATATCAAGCAGGAAAGCATCAAAATATGCTAAATGATGTGCTCAGTGTTTTTATGGAAAACGCTTATTCCCAAAATAATCAAAATAACTTTTATTCATATACTTTATGATCTTGCACAGACTCCAATCTTTCATAGCAGATGTTAGGGTGAAAACTGAATTCTTATTTGCTAAAATGCAAACGAAGACATATTCTCTTTCACAGTTTAGCAGCTTTTTTGCCTTCTCTAACCTATGCATAATCTGGCATATCAAGTTTAACTGTCAGCTAGAAAATTTTAAACTTTAATAAATTAAGCTTGAAGGAAATGTCTAAATTGATAGATGGGACTTGGTTATCTGTTGATAACTTGAACAGTTTATCACCACTAAGAGTATTTCAACACAATCACTAGATTCATGTAGAAAGGTTTAAAAAAAAAAAAAAAACAAATCCGTAGGCTTTCCAGGGTTTTCCTATCAAAAGCTTCTTGCTTCCAGTAGAATCCTCCAAAACTTCGGTGTTGAAAATCAATACTTAATGTGTCTTATAGTTCATAAGCCATAAATGCAGACACATGTACTAATCACAACTACCCAAACAATTCATGTGGTCTCGGAAAAAATTCTAAGGAACTGTAAGACACAAATTATTATTCTATAATTTCCAAAATGAAAAATGAGTCTCAGAGAACTTATTGAGATTTAAATTATTTTGTTTTGCCCTCAGTCTTCTTAATTGACAATATCTACTAAGTATGTCTCTCACACTAAAGTCTTTTACAAAGGCTTCTGTACTAACTATATTTAATTTATATTTAATTATATTTAATGAGAATATTCAGAAAATCCACTGGGATTTTCTTTGGACACTAGGATTTGGACACAATAGCTACCTTAAGAAATTGATCCTATTTACTGAATTAAAAGATATACGTCTACATCTATTCAGATGTTCTTTTATATCTACATTTATTCAGATCTTCTTTTGAATCTACATTTATTCAGATCTTCTTTTTTTCTTAATAACTGCCTCAATAAAATCTGAAATGTGAGACTTATTTTCAGGCCCTGTCTCATTTTCATTGCTACTATGAAAAAGTTAATTTTAAATGCCATATTTTAAATAGTCTTTACTGGTGAATAGTTGTACCTTTATGTATTTAGCAATATTGCTAAGCATATTTATTCTATTTAATAATCTACTACCTACTTCTTTGTGGATTTCATTGGATTATTCATAGGTAAAACACTCTGTCCAAAAATAAATATTTTGTCATTTCCATTCAAATCTTCAAAAGTTTTTTCTTTATTATCTCCCCTAATTGTACTGGCTAATAACTAATACAAAGCTCTTCTTAATACTGGAATTAGTATAACATATTTTACTTCTCACCATTAAGTATACTGTTCTTGTATTTGGTTAGTACACACCAATTATTGGGTTATTATTTTTTTCCTTCCATGCGTACTGATTTAGTGAAAATTTAATCAAATGATACTTTAACATCTTCTTTTGGTCAGAGTTCAATCAGGAGACAAATGGTGAGGAAATTTGACCACTAAACATTAACACGAAGGATTTTTTATTATACTTTAGGGGGTAGAATAATGAGGGATTGATTGGAACAAAATAAAAATGACTGTACAGAATGTAGATATAGCAAAGAACAACCATTATACCTAATGCTAAGACATGGCACCCAAAAAGAGACTACATGCACACATACGTGCACACACACACACACTCCATCTAAGTCTAACAAGAACTCCATGAAGACTACACAGGCATGGCTTTCCCAGCTGACCTACCAGAAAAAGCTAGAAATCTTCTGTGTAGAACTGGCCACAAATCCTCCTCCCTTGGGTTCTGAAAATGGGTCTTGGCAGAGGTACTCTGGGTGAAAATGTTTGAGGGGCTTCTGGGAAAAGCTGGGTGTTGTGGTCCACCACACACCTCTGGAGCCTGGCAAGGGAAAGTTGCCTGTACTATCAATCCAGACACTAAAACTGTCCAATTAATCATATTCTACTTCAACTGAAAAACTATGGTTATACACTTTTCTTTTTGTTTTTACAATGGATTATTGTTATATTTCCAATATCATCTGTATTTGTTTTCTATTTATTGAACTTTTAAAAGAAACCTTTGGTTTCTTATTTTCTGAATTTTTATTTTTGTCTTCAATATCATTAATTTCTTTTATTATTACAGTTGTCCCTCTGAATCCACAGTTTCCATTTCTGCAGATTCAAGCAACTGCAAATCAAAAATAATCCACAATTTTTTTCATCACTACTAAACAAGTACAAACTTTTTCCTGTCTCTATTCCTTAAAAGTACAGTATAACAAAGATCACATAATATTTATATTGTATTAGGTCATACAAGAAATCTACAGATAATTTTAAATGACCTGGAGGATGTGCTTCAGCTATATGCAAATAAAATCTCATTTTACATATGGTACTTATGTATCACAAAATTGTAACCTGTGTTGAGGACTGTAATCAATCCCTCATAGATAAAGGATGGCAATGTATATGGATTATTAGGTCTTTTGCAATGCAAGGTTGGGAATCAGATTGCTTGGGCTAACATTATGATTTTTTTCCCTTTTCTGGTTGAGGTTCTTAACCTCTTTTATCTTCCATTTCCTTATGTACCATAAGTGGTGTCATTGTTTTCAGGATTGCAAAATGATAATACATGCAGAGCACTGAGTATAGTTGTCTGTAATACAATAAAACTAAGTAACTTTTTTTTTTACTGAGAATTTTTTGCCTCATTAATGGTCCATGTTTGCAAAAGGGTACTATTTCTTTGAAAAGATCATATATTGTCTGTTGGTGAAAGACTATATTTATCTATTAGAATAAACTTTATTAGGTGTGCCATTCACATCATCTTTAAATTTACTCATTCTGCTTGATGTATCAGACTGTATAATATTTTTAAAATTTTATAGTATGTGGATTTAATATTAGTTCATTTTTAAATTTTGATGCATTTATTTCAATAGTACATTTTTTAAAGACTTCATGGCCTTAATTCCTGTATCACGCTTAGTGATGCTTGCTTTTTTCATTGAAGTATCATTTTAAATATTGATTCATTTCAACGTAATGAGTATTTCATCTGATATTAGCATTGATTCACTGACCTTTGTCTACTTGATATGTTAGTTCAGAATTCAGTTTCATATTGCAAAGCTAAAGAAGTCAGCAAAAGCTTAGTGATTAATGAGATAAAATTTTATCTGCCTCTCATCTAACAAAAGCTAGTTGTTTGTACACCGAAATGCACATGATGACCTTGGGGTTATCACTAACCAAAAAGGAAAGAAAATATTGGAAACACTTAATAGTCCATTTGTATCCTTACAACTTTATTCCCACATTTTCAACCTTCTTAATTATTTCTTTTAAACTTCACTTTATGTACAAGATAAAAACATAAAACACATAAATGTACAAAATGATCTTATTTATATAATATTGCATATATGTACACACAAAAATGGGTTAGTCTTAAATTTGAGGATTCTCCCTTTTAGTGACTGACTTAATAATTCACTTAGGGATTTCTGGTAACTGGCCTCATTAGAATGTCCCTACTTGTGACCATCAGTCATGTTTTCTCTTTTCTTCTCTAACTCACCTTATCTGCTTTTTATTTTTCTGATGAACTTGTTATTCCTTTTCCCCGGTTCTCTTTTTAGCAGACTACTTATTATATTTTTACTAAGTAACATACATCTGTATATGTGCAGCATTTCTCTTTCTAACCATTTCTGAATTACATCACTCTCTCCTAATCCAAAGACTGGCATCTCTCAAGACCTCTTTAATCAAACCTTCTAGTTTGTGTTATGTATATTTTTGCTTTAATAACCAATTTTATTAAATAATGATTTTTGTAGAGTAAATATGAACAATTTAAAAGTGTAGTTCATTTTTTGTAGAATCTTTGTAATTACTTACTTTTAACTACAAAGTATCAAATGATTCCTTTTTATTCACACCCATTCCTTACTTATTTTCTTTGAATACTTAGCATATCGTTTGCTCAGCATGAATCTTTTCATCTTACTTTCTTTGTAATGTTGTGCTCTGGCTTCCATAACAAAATACCACAGACTTGCTGCTTAAGCAGCAAAGACGTATGTCCTCACAGTTCTGGTAGATTCTGGCAAGGCCTTTCTTGCTAACTGGTCTTCAGGCCTCCTTCTCTCCTCCTTCTCTCAGGACCAGTTCTCTCTGAACTCACTTGGTCTTCTCTGTGTACTCCTGGTGTCTCTCTTGTTCTCACCACTTCTGTTGGATTAGCGTTCCTCCCTTAGGACTTCACTTAATCTTAACCTTAATGGTGTGGGGGTCATGGGAAAGCGCTGGAGAGCAACCTGTCAGTGACCAGGTGAAACCAGATACGTTGATATTTAGAGTGGTAGGAGGAATGGAGCACACCAACACCAAATGCTCAAGGGACTGGGCAGGGAAGGGGAAAGGTTACTTCAGCATGCTGAAGGGCAAATGTGCACAGGGTAAATGTGCAGGCTAAGCAGACAGGAGCCTTATACAGGCTGGATTCTGCATGAGGAGTTGTTTTCCATGCTTCCCAGCATGCTCACACTGTGCCACCAAGGGAAGACATCTTAAGAAGGTTCTTCTTGTCTGAACTTGCCGTATGGAAGTTGAGAAACCCCTACCTTTTTTATATATCCAAGACCTACCTTCTCTTTACTGGCTTAGCAGGTACCAGCTGGAAAGTCAGTTTGGGCCCAGGGAAGTTACTGTGACACAAATCTGTTGAGAACTCTGCACAGTGAAATGCACTATCTGCAAGGCGAAGGGAAGCAGAAGATGCTTTGCCAGTTCAACCTCTGTTATGAAGAGTGAGGTCAGCTGAGGGTGGATTCAAGAGGAGACTGGGTCCTAGAGCATACCATCGCATGGACCAGTTGAAGTTGGTTCCTCGGGTTCCACATTTCCCCAACCCAGCACAGATCCTATTGGCTCAGTCACTTTAACTACATTCAGGACAAAGGGTGCACAAACACCATTAGTCCACAGACTCATTGGGGAGGGGATGGTAGGCAACCCCCATTCTTGCTGAGTCCCCACTCCTGGTGTGAAGATGGAGGGCTCCAGAGAAAATTTAGTTCTGTGGACATCTTTGCTTTAGCTCTCACCAGTGATCAAAAAGGGGTGAAACTCACCCTAAAAATTGCCCTAATTGGTTTGGGCTGTTTAGACTGGAACTGAGAAAGCACACACCAGACTGTAACTTCAACTCATTACACCCTCAACATACTTGGCAGATTTCAAAATTAGAAGACCCAGGAAGAAGTGTCTCCATTTCAAATACCTCAGACAGGGAGGAAACTTTGGTCTTGTTTGTTTGTTTTTTTGTTTTCGTTGTTGTTGGGTTTTCTCATTATTTTTTATATTTTATCAAATTTTATGTATTTTGAAACTTTAATTGGATTTGTCTTTCTTCTTTCTCATTATTATTTCTTTTCTTGTTTCTTTCTTCCTTTTTTCATTACTTCTTAGGTCTTTCTTCACTTCCCCCATTATTTTTTTTATTTTAGTATTAATTTTACTGCCATTGATGTCTAACTTTTTAGCTTATTCTTCATTATTATTGCTCCTTTCTTCTCTATTTATCAGTGGTGTTGTAGATGTTGTTTTAAAAAGTTTTATTGTATATTTTCATCTGGTTTGCTTATAAGTTATTGCTTTTACCCATGGTGGCTGTCTCCCCTCAGAGAGGTGCTGGCAGAACTTTGAACACATTGAGTGGATGCTTTGATAATGAGCTGTACTCCAAGTCCACCTCAGAAGAAATTGTATCTTACTTCATCCAAAATATCATCCTGCTCAAACCTTGGCAGTACCTCAACTTAAAGAATAGGGAAAACAAAAGCCCCAGTTACCTGACCCCAAATAGACACACATGGGGAGTGGGGGCTGGAGATCCTCAACTGAACATTCACTCCCTTAGCAACAACTGTTGGAAATCACACAACTGTTGTGGCTACCACATCCATGAGGGACCCAAGCATCAGTAGCTCCCAAACGCTGTCATAATGTACAATGCTGAAAAGTTGAGGGGAGTAACCAAAGAAAGTATACCTCACTATCTCTGATACCTTTCCAAATTAGCATACAAGTCCTACAGAGAAGATATGTCCTTCAGGTTCTGACACAGTATGCACAGAGTCAAAATCCCCCAAGCACAAGTCTGAGAAACCACAGGAAAACTACAATATGAAATCCACTGAGAATTACACTCAACATTACACAACAAACCAAAACTCCAGGGTACATCATCAAGAGAATGCTGCCCACTAAGACCCTCACATAGTACTGAAAAGGATAGCCACTCTAAAAATAATGAAAAATCCTAACATAGAAACACCAGAAACAAACATACAAAAAGGCAACATGACTCCTCCAAAAGCTCAAAAATCACCAATAACTGAATCCATGCATGTAGAAGAGGATAAAATGCAGGACAAAGAATCCAAAAATTTGATTGTTAAAACGATCAATGAATTCAAAGAAGAGTCAAATAAAGAACTGAAGAAGACAATGCAAGATATGAAAAAGCAATTCAATAAGAAAATGATCATCCTGAAAAAGAATCAGCCAAAAATCTTAGAAATGAACCTCAGGAAGTCAAATGAAACACTCAATTGAAAGACTCATCAATAGACTAGATACAGAGGAAGGAAGAACATCAGGCCTTGAAGATAACATGGATGAACTAGCAAATGGACTTTATTATTTAGATAATAATAAATACAAAAATAAGTAAGAATGAACAAAACATAAAAGACCAATGGGACATGATTAAGAGATGAAATACAAGAACCATAGGTGTGGATGAAGGAGAGGTGCAGGCTACCTCACAGAAACTGACTCAGAAACCTACCTGAAAATATTCTAAATCATTGCTATTATCAAGAATACAAGCAATAACAGGTATTAGCAAGGATGTGGGGGGAAAGGCACACCCATACTTTGCTAGTAGAAATGCAAATTGGTGCAGCCACTCTGGAAAGCTGTATGGAGATTCCTCAAAAAACTTGGAATAGAACTACCATTTGACCCAGTTATCCCACTCCTTGGTTTATACCCAAAGGACTTAAAATGAGCATACTACAGTAACACAGTCATATCAATGTTTGTAGCAGCTCAATTCACAATGACTAGATTGCAGAACCAGCCTAGATGCCCTTCAACAGATGAATGGATAAAGAAAATGTGGTATATATGCACAATGGAATATTACTCAGTCATAAAGAAGAATAATGTTATGGCATTTGCAGGTAAATGGATGTAACTAGAGAATATCATGCTAAGTGAAATAAGCCAATCCCCCAAAACCAAAGACTGAATGCTTTCTCTGATAAGTGAATGCTGATACACAACAGGGGGTGGGAGCTAAGGGAAGAATGGAGGAATATTAGATTGTGTAGAGGAAAATGAGGGGAGGGGAAGAGGCAGGAGAAGGAAAGATGGTGGAATGAGACAAGCATCACTACTCTATATACAAGTATGATTACTGAAATGGCATGACTCTACATAATGTTCAACCAGAGAAATGAAAAGTTGTACCCCATTTGTGTACAATGAATCAAAATGCAATATGTAAAAATTTTTTTAAAAAATAAAAATAAATAAAAATATCCCAAATCTTGGGAATAACATGAGTATCCAGGTACTGGAGATTTTTAGAACCTCTCCATGACACCTTGACATATTATACTTCTAAAAATAAAGCTAAGAAAACCAAAAACTACAAAACTACTGCATATACCAAGTCACTTATAAAAGCAAGTCCATCATATTAACAGTAGATTTCTCACCAGAAAATGCAAAGGATAGGAGGGCTTGGAGTGACATGTTCCAAACTCTGAAAGAAATTAACTGCAACCTGGATTACTATATCTAGCAGTTATCCTTCAGAATCAAAGGAGAAGTATAGATCTTCCAAAACAAGGATAAATAAAAAGCATTCATGACCACTAAACCAAAATTACAGAAAATACTCAAAGAAATCCTACATGCAGATGAGGAAGCAAGATAAACACACACAAAAAAAGCATGGGAATGAATAAATCTCAATAAAAGAATATTTAAGTAAATAAGAAATAGAAAAAATCAGAAATGATAATTTCGATAAACTATCAAAACTCTAAGATGAATAAGAGTGAAAGATATGAACATAGAATTTTAAAATGACCAAAGAAAAAGAAAACAAAGTAATAGAAACCAGTACATTTCCTCCAATAAAAAATCTTGAATGTAAATGGTCTGAATATTCAATTAAAAGAGGTACACAAGTCAATTGCATTAGAAAACAAGAACCAACAGGAATGATATGAATCTACAGCATGTACAACCATCAAAATGAGAAGTCGTACCCATTTGTGTAATGAATCAAATGTAGTCTGTAAAAAGAAAACAGGAACCAAGAAAGTGTTTGCAAGAAACTCACCCTCATCAGCAAAGATATACACAGACTGAAAATTAAATAATGGAGAGTAATATGCCAATCAAATGGAATCCAAAAGCAAGCATAAATAGCAATACTCATATCCTACAAAATAGATTTCAAGTCAAAATCAGAAGAGAAAGCAAGTCACTACAATTTAATAAAGGGGGAAAACATCAAGAACATATAATGATTGTAAATATACATAAACGGACATCAGAGGATCCAATTATATAAAACAAATACTACAGGACTTAGAGAGATAGGCCCCCACCATGCCTCTCTTCCCAATAAAGCAATCATCTAGGCCCAAATTAAACAAATATCAGAGTTAAATTACCCTATAGACCAAATAGACTTAACAGACATCTGCAGAACATTTCACCCAACAACTGCAGAATACATATCCTTTTCTTTACCATGTGACTCTTTCTCCAAAATATGTCATATGTTAGGCCATAAAGCAAATGTTAATAAATACAAAAAATTGAAATAATTTCTTGCATTTTAATAACTTGTAATGGAATAAAATTAGAAATCAACAATAAGAAAAACTACCAAAGTTATACAACACAAGAAAATTGAGTAATACTTTTGAATAAGAAGTAGGACATAAAAGAAATAAAAGGAAAATTTTTTTAATTATTAGAATTAAGTGAAAATGCAAACACAACTGACTAGAACCTATGGACACAGTGATAGCAATTATAAAAGGTAAGTTTATAACTATAAGTGCCTACATTGGAAAAACAGATCTCAAATAAATAACCCAATGATGAATCTCAAGGCTTTCAAGAAACAAGAACAAACCAAACCCCAATTCAGTGGAAGGAAAGAAATAATCAAGATCAGAGCTGAAAGTAATGAAAACGAGAATAAAGAACAAGTTAAAGGATCAGTGAAAAAAAGTTTGTTCTTTGAAAAGAAAAACAAAACTGACAAACACTGAGATAAAAGTAACCAAAAGAGAGGGAAAAGGAAAAAAGATAGAAAAAATTAATTAATTAATTAAGAGACAAAGGGGGATATAACAGATACCACTGAAATTCAGAGGACTATTAGAGAATATTTTGAAAATTATCAAAATAATAAATTGGAAAATCTAGGGAAAAAAGGACAAATTTCTGAAACATCTGACCTAATATTGAATCAAGAGGAAATGAAAAGTTTAAAGCCTAAATAAATAAATAGTATACAATGAGATTGGACCAGCAATAAAAAGTCTCCCAACAAAGAAAACACAAGGACTGAACAGATACACAACTGAATTTTACCAGATCGTTAGAGAAGAACTAACAGAAATGCTCCTCAAAATACTCCATAAAATATAAAGGAAAGTAATTCTTCCAAATTCATTTCTATGAAACCAGAATTACCCTGATACCAAAACCTAATGAGGACACAAGAAAGAAAACAATAGACTTACAAATTGAGTTCAACATCACATTAAAAAAATCATACACCATGATCAGGTCAGTTTCATTCCAGGGATGAAAGATTGGTTCAACATTTGCAAAACAATACTTGCAATGCACCATATAAATAGAATCAAAGATACAATCACATAATTATCTCAATAGATGCAGAAAACTCTTCAATAAATTTAAGCATCCCTTCATGATAAAAACCATGAATAAATAGAAGGATCATAACTCAACATAATAAATGCATAATGTATGGCAAACCCATCGCCCACATCATACTAAATGAGGAAAACCTGAAAGTGTTTCTTCTAAAATCAGGAATGAGACAAGGGTGTTCACTCTCACCACTCTTACTCAATAGCATTGGAAACTTTAGCCAAAGCAATCAGTAAGGAGAAAGAAATAAAAGGCATAAACTTAGAAAAGGAGGAAATCAAATTATCTTTGTTTATATGATTCTGTACATAGAAAAATGTAAAGATTCCAACAAAAATCTCTTAGAACTGATAAGCAAATTCAGCAGGATACAAAACAAACAAAAAATGGCAACTTTCCTGTGCACCAACAATAAACTCACTGAGAAAGAAATCAGGAAAACATTCCCATTCACAATAGCCTTTTTTAAATACTCAGGGATAAACCGGAGGAAGTTAACAATGTAAATTATAAAATATTGAAGAAGATGCTAGAAGACAGAAGGCATTCTACGTTCACAGTTAGGAAGAATAAATATTGCTCAAAGGGTATACTTCTGAAAGTGATCTACAGATTCAATGAAATCCCCATCAGAATACCAATAACATTCTTTACAAACCTAGGAAAAACTATCCTAAAATTCATATGGAAGCACAAAGAACCCAAATTGCCAAAGCAATACTGATCAAAAAGAACAATGCCAGAGATATCTCAATACCCAATTTCAAAATATACTACAGAGCCATAGTAACAAAATCAGCATGGTATTGGTATCAAAATAGATGCATAGACCAAGGAATAGAATAGAGGAACCAGGAATAAACTCACAAAACTCCAGCCATCTTATTCTTAACAAGAAAGCCAAATATATACATTGGAGGAAAGACTGCCTTTTCAGTAAATGGTGCTGAGAATGTTGGACTTGCACCTATAGAAGATTTAAATTAGATCCATATCTCTCATCTTGTGGAAAAATCAACTGAAAATGTATCAAAGACCTTAATGTAAGGCCTGAAACTTTGAAACTCTGAGGGAAAACAAAGGGGAAGTACTTTAAGATACAGGTATAGACAATTTCCTTAACAGACTCCAATAGCTCAGGGAATAAAAACCAGAAATGACAAGTAGGATTATATCAAATTAGAAAACTTCTACATAGCAAAGGAATCAATCAACAGAGGCAGAGTCTACAGAATGGAAGAAAATGTTTGCCAGCTCTTTACCTGGTAGATTAATATTCAAGATATATAACAAACTAAAAAATTAACTGCAAAAAACAAGTGATCCAATTAATAAATGGACCAAAAAAGCTGAACAGATATTTCTCAAGAGAAGTGCAAATGGCCAAGTTATACCAAGAAAAAAAAAAAAAGAAGAAGTTCAACGTCTTTAGCCACAAAGGAAATGAAAATCAAAACTACATTGAATTTCAATCTCACCCAAGTCAGAATGGCTATTATCAAGGAAACAAAAAATAACAATTACAGGGGGAATATGCAGGGGGAAAGGAATATTTATACACTGTTAGTGGAAATGTAAATTAGTACAGCCACTATGGAAAACAGTATTAAATTTCCTCAAAAAACTAAAAATAAATCTAACAAATAACCTAGATATACCACTTCTGGGTGTATGCCTAAAGGAATCAAAGTCATCATACTATAATCATACTACAGAGATACATGTATACTCATGTTTATTGTAGCACTATTTGCAATATCCAAGTTATGGAATCAGCCTAGATACCAATCAGTGGATGATGAATAAAGAAAATGTAGTATATTTTATACACACACACACACACACACACACACACACACACACACAATGGAGTGTTATTCAGCCATAAAGAAGAATTAAATCATGCCATTTGCAGGAAAATGGAACTGATAGAATGAATGAATCATCATGTTAAATGAAATAAATGAGACTCAAAAAGACAAGTATTGCATGTTTTCTCTCATATGTAGGATGTAGAAATTTTTTTTTTAAAAAGGATGACATGAAAACAGAAAGGGAACTATTAGGGAAGGGTAAGGAAACAAGAGGAGGGAAGGGGGAAGAGAGAAAACAAGAAGGGTGGATAAGATCAAAGTACATTATATTCATGTATAAAATTGTCACAATGAAATCCATTATTTTGTACAATGAAAATGCCCTAACAGTTATAGTAAAAGATAAAAAGATACTTTTTAAAAAGACAATCATCAGCCATGATTTGGTATTGTGCATTTAAATTAAAATGAATTGTGGCACATACTAGAAAAATACATTGAAAATTTTAATACATTTCCAAATGTAAATAAGATATTCCTAACAATGTTAAACGTGTCCCCAAAACTAATTTGAAACTAATAACACATAGGTAGGATACTTGGAATAAAGCAGCCTGATGATTTGGAGGAATGATTTTTAAAGTTTTGAAACTTATGTACTTTTGAAATCAAGCATTTGGAGTATCTGATTTCCAAGAGTCTCAGTTTATTCTTCGTTTCTATTCTAAAACTTTTAGTTCACCTTCTACATTAAAATTTACTATTATTTGCATGATATCATAGCATTCTATTTTTAATAACTATGCCTCATATGCCTGCATACACACACATCTTCTGTGTTGTAGGTTTCTCATTTTAAAATCTCCACAAGGTTAATGATCAACAAAAAATTCATAATACTTCTTATAATATTTCATAAAGACTTCTTACCTTTACAGTCTATATTGATATGCTCCTGTGTAAAGTATATTAACATACATACATTTAAATGGACCGCTAAGGTTGTAATGCGGTTAGTGCTTATTCCAAACATATATTTGTCAAATTCAAAAATTGACATACCATAGAAGAACATTAGGAGAGCAAAAGTTATAACATGTAAAAGTTTGTTCTTCAAGAATATTCACAATGATCCCTAAAATTAATTAAGGTCCTCGCATCCTGGGACCTGGACCTCAGCCACCACAGCACTGAACAAGAGGCCCGCTTCAGCTTATGGGTTCTCAGAATCAGGACAAATGAGTGGCCCGAAGGAAAAGCTGCTCCAATAACAAGGCCAATACAAAGGACAAGTTTATTGCTTATTAATTCAGAGCTAGATATTTGTATGACTCGAGAAAATAAGAAAATGGTATGTAAGAGCAGGAAGGCCGTCACAGTTTGCAAGGCTTTCACGTGGGCTGTGGTGCTGGCGTCTCTGGACCCTCTGGCATTGTGCTGCATCCTCTTCAGGTGTTTCCACAGGGAGACGATTAGCAGGAAAAAAGCTAAAGTGGACACAGCTAAAGGGATGAACATGAACAAAGAATTGATGAGATAGAGAAGTTTGGAACATTGTACAAAGTTTATCAAAATGGAACTTTGAGACAGGTTTCTTTCATGTTCATCATTCCAGTCATCAATATGTGTGTTTATAAATACGATATTTAAAAACAAGAAGATCAGAGACACCAGCAGGATTACAGAAACCACTTTTTTAACTCTCCACCTTAAGCAAAGAAAAATAGAGTTAGAAAAATTAGCTATCTTGAGAAAATAAAAGATGCCAAGGCTTGTAGACAGCCAGAGGTTGAAATGATTGGTCACTATCCAGGTCAAAACAATTATTTTCATCATTTTTGAAGTCGTCAACAAACCTGAATAACCCACAGATAGCAGTACACTGATGGGTATTGATGAGAGCACACCAATTCTGGAGATTGCCAGAGCAGTGAGGATTCCATCCACTGAAGAGATCTTTCTTCTCTTGACCCAGTCCATGCAGTTCACCAGTGCTATGAATCCATTTCCTAAACTCCCAGTTATGAATTCCACAATTAATACAATTGTAAATAAGTTATGTATGATCCCATCCATTATCCTAAGAGAATGTTCCAATATCTAATATCACTGCTGAAGATTAGTTCATACATTCACTTAAAATGCAATGGATGTTGGATAATTGAAAATTCAGAAATATCCTCCCTTCAAAAATTTGTGTATACAATGTGAAACCAGGAAACATCCAAATTTTCTAATTACTAGATTAAATTTTCTGAAGGAAAATCTTGTATTTTCCTAGACAGCACAGCTGGGTTCCTCAAGGTATTGATTGTGTGCCTTACACGCAGTAGTCTGGAGTCTTTTGTAGTTGACGATGGATATGCTGAATTCTTTTGCACTAACATGCAAACTGAGATATATTTATTTGCATTGTTTTGATTTTTTTTTTTCCCTACCTACATATTTCAGTCTGGCAGCATGAGTTCTGAGTAAATAATATTACAAAATCCTAACACATAAGCACCAAAAATATGAGCTGGTAAATGGAACTTACAAAGCCCTGAGGATTTAAAACAAAAGTTAAGTATATATGGGAACCTATGCAGGTATTTTCCAGAACTCTTCCTACAAAGTGCCAGCATTGTCTAATATCATGGAGCTCATTATTCCCACAATGCTGAGTTCTGAAATAATTTATTTCTGAAATAATTTATTTATTGTGTTATTTATAAATACATGGATAGACAACATACACAAACCAACCATAAAGACACTTTTACTCAAATCCAAATCCCCTCTCTTTTCACTCCAATAATTGAGGTTTTTTCATATTTGCATTCAATATTCATCTGCCTCATTCTAAGTCCAATGATATTCAGTCATTCTTTTAAAAATGCTTCCAGGTTGATATATACAGTTATTAAATGTGAATATTCAGTAAACTTTATTTTTCCGTGCATGTGAAAAGTAGTGGAAATCTCTCTTTGATTCCCTGAAGCAGTCACTGTGGCAAAAGAGTTCATCCACACAACAAGAATCCTCCTCATCCTCCTCATTCTCCCCCTGTTCCTTGCCCTGTAGGGACCATTCCTCCATCAGCACCAGAGACCTTCAGATTTTATCCACCTGCCCTCATGTCCCACCAAAATCTGCTCCAAGACCCTCACTAAAGGCATCTTGGATGATACACCACCTAGGCAAGATAGAGAGTAAGCATCCTCATGACATTGTTCCTCCTAAACACCTAAGAAGTAAGCAGGTGAAAGGAATGCAGCAACAGCTACCAGAAGCAGCAGAAAAACATGTATCCTAACCTTCAGGCATGACAGAGAAAGATATGGGATATTGCATGGTGAACATCTGACATACCCTCCATCCTAAAGCAATACTGAGCCAAGCAAGTGAGTCCAATATATTCTAAACTTCCCACAGATGCCCAACAATTAGGGGACAGCCATCTTAAAGAAAGGTAGGCCTGCCTGGGCAAAATACAATGAATACTCCTACGAACAGAAGAAAGGCGTACCAATAGTATGAAACTGGAAGGTCCCCTGGCTTTACTCCTTCCATATAGCAGAGATGAGCTCGGCAAAGACAACCTGGGGTAGGACTGTGTGGAGGGGGTGCTGGGACTGGAATTTCTTGAGCTTTTATAAAACAGCCAGAACTTGGGTCCCAGAAAGGGCCACACTTGCCTCTGAGCAGCTCTCTCCCTGAAGCCTCACCTGTGCACCTTTCCTCTGAAAGGGGCACAGTTTAGGTTTCCGCCTGAACAACAGCCCAAAAAGAAAAATGACAACTTAGTTCCTCAGAGAGGAACAGTTTCTTTATTCATTTCATAGTCAATATTATATTTAGGCAGTGTCGGATTTAGGGAAGGTCGGGGCATTTCTTTTTAAAGTTTTCATTTGTGATTATTTTTATATATGTACTGTATCAAATGCAAAAAACTGAAATAAGTTCATCAAACATAATTCTATCTATGTAGCTCTCTGCTTAGGTCACTAGATCAATAATAACAGCACCCGTATATAAACCAAGTCATAAGTATATTGTTATCTTAAGTAAAACTGTATTAACTTGTTGGTCATCATCACTTCAATTTAGCAGAAATTTAGTCAAAAATATTATTGAAACTCCCCTCTTCTTCATTTTTGGTAGTGTTACTTGTAAATGTATCTTGCGCATTTAAAGAGAAAAGAGTATGGGAGATAGGAGATGCATGGATGGATGTATCATATATTAGATGTATGTATTATGTGAAACAGTCTTATTCACCTCCATGGAACTGTTTACATTCTCAGTAAAAGACAGTATAAGCTGATCAGAATGGTTAGCATGACTCTTGTATCTGTAGACCCAAAGAGACCTTGTGGTCCACTGCATGGAGTGGGAGACCCTAAATGTCACATGCAACAAGAGCTTTAACTGAAGTCCATCCCAATGTGTTTCTAAATGTGTGGTTCAAATGGACAGATTTGGCCATTGGCAAACTCTCATGCTGCTTCCTGATCTGTACGGTAAGGGACATGGTTGTGAGCAAGACCAAGGGGCAGCCTCTGAAATTCCCTCTTCCTGGAAGACTATGAATAAAAATTTAAAAATCAAGCTTTTGAAGAAATGGGATAGATTACTGCCAGCACAGAAACCTTAAACGTTGCAGAGAATCATGTCCCTTTTCATATCCCTGCTGAATTCTAGTATCCGGACTCTGCCAAAACCAGCTGGGATATAGTATGGGTACAGATTACCACAAATTTACATTTCACTTGTAGATCTTTCCAGGAAGTGGTATCATCAGTGAATAGGACACACCCTCTGGCCCTTTGATGTGGCTGTTGATTTGGTGAATGTTTTTAATCTATACCCATAATGAGGGAAGATCAAAATAACTTACATTTCTCTCTTAAATACAATAGCATACCTTCACTGTTTTATGTCACAGTTATATCACTTTTCAATTCTGTTTCATTAACATTTTTCAAGACATTTGTTTATCAAATGTATCATATCAATAACACTATATCAATTGATATCCATGATCGGGGACTGGCAAGTTCCTTAATTATTATAAGATACTGTAACTTTTAAACACAAATAAAATACTGGAAGAAGGTACATAAACCTGATAAGTTTTAGAGACTTCAAAATCAATGTCATTTTTCAGAGTCAAATGGTTCAAACCATATGTTCCAACACATTTCCTAAGGTGAATATCATATTGTCCAATTTTTATTTCCTATCAATAAAAAGGTGGCACTATGCATCACATTCATGAATATTGTACTGACTCATGGGTGGAGTTTCCCTAAAGGCTGCTGGTTTCAAGTGGATCCAGAACAAGAGAGGTTCTCCAGCTGGTACAGTCTGCTCTTCCCAATGTGCCAAATGAGTCGGCAGATTCAAATCTGATGGATGTTTTTTGCAATAGGATCCATAAGGGACCCAGATCTAGCATTATTGTGGGAAGGGCATGAATGTAGAAAGGACACTGCATGTCTCTGACAAGACTCATAGACAAAGGGGATAAAGCCAAAGTTCTGCTGAATCATTACAAGGCAATGCCCTCTTCAGGAAGAGTACCCTGTGTCTGAGAACCAAGTGAAAAGAGTAGACATTTAAAACAAGCATAGGTCCATTTTCAACACCACACCTTCTGTGAATGCACAAGTCATACATTTATAAAGCCAGTCACTACTACAGGGCACAAACTCAAATGAGTGGTATAAGAGGTGAATTGTTTTGAAGACAAAATTGTCTCGTTCCTGAGATTCCCTGATGATGTACTATTGTCTTGGTCAACACTTTGTGTGATCCAGATTATCCTTCTGTTATGAACTTGAGAATAATCTAGTCTTAGCATCAGGTCTTATTTTACAAATGAGACTGAATAATGTAAGAGAGAAAAGTAAAGATTTGGTTTTGGGTAAACACTGACCAATGAGAAATAGAAGACAGAAGAAAGCTAAGAACATAAATTGCTGATTCTTCTGTCAGTGATGGATTGATGATAGACCTGGTTCCCTCTTGGGAACCTGGAAAAGTCCTTGGGGTCAGGTGCTCATATGTGCTGACCACCATGCTGCATCTCAGCTCCTGGTGAACAGGCCACCAGCAGAGGGTCAAGCACCACATCATATTGTTTCATACCTTCTCATGGCTCAGTTTCCATACATCTTCTGCATTTCTGCCCTGAACTTGCCTTCTCAAAATGCATCATCGCATTAATCCCAGATAATGGCTCAGGTTTTGGAAGTCCCAAGCTAGGATATTAATTGACTTGTACATTGTTTGTTCCCTCTCTGTGAGTTAACAACATGGTAATATTAAAAAGAAAATCTATTTAGATAAGATATTTTTTAAAAATATCAAATACTATTTTAGGAAAGAGGTTGGTTAATAACTATATATTTTTTAAATCAAATGGCACTAAAAAATATCAAAAAATAATACATCATTCACAATAGAAACCTTATATAAGTTTATCCTGGACTGGGGCTGTGGTTCAGTGGTAGAGCACTTGCCTCACATGTGTGGGGCACTGAGTTCAATCCTCAGCACCACACAAATAAAATAAAGGTATTATGTCCATGTACAACTAAAATTTTTTTTTAATTATCCAAACATTCTATATGTATTTTTTAAACTACTGTACTGTGAAACATTTCATCGAACTTTGATGTTCCAACTCATCTCCACACTCCTAATGTAGCTACATCAAGACTCAATTTTACTCATGTCTTCCCTAGAGTTATGGGATAGCAAAGCTTGAAACCTATTGAAATAACAAACTAGAATAATAAATAAATGAAACTAGAAACAAAAAAAACATGTAATGTGCCTATTTTATGATGAGTTTTAATTTTATTGGCTTATCATTTCTAATCTAGTCCATTTATTCATTCATTTCTTCTGTAAAATGTATTTTTGGCCACCTTATTCAGGTAATTGCTCTTAGGTCCTGGAAATCAACAGTAAACAACACAAATATCATCTCTGCTCTTATGGTTCTTACTCTGCATTAGGGAGAAGAATGATAAAGAAGTCAACAGGTAAAACAAGTTGGGACATTATTTATCTGAACATTCAAGCAATATTGTTAAAATTTCATTACAACCCAAAAATAACATCAGACAGAATTCAGGTTGTTGAACTAGGTTACATATTTCCTGCTTAATGATAGAACTTACCATTAATGAATACATCAACATACTTTCTCTCATTTCCACATTTTATTCAACATCATTAGAAACAATATCTTTTGAGCAATTCCCTGTAATTAGTACATAAATCTCACAGGTGCTATTTTTATGTTTGCAAAACAGTTCATTTAATATATGTAATAATTTTATATACTGAATATTTTTTCATGATAAGAAAGATTATTTTCATCTTAAATTTAGAAGGTGCCTTAAGAATGGAAGATGGAGTCAGACATGGTGGTGAATATCTATAATCCCAGCAGCTCAGTAGAATGAGGCAAGAAGACAGCAAGTTAGAGGCCAGCCTCAGGAGTTTACTGAGGCCCTAAGCAACTTAGGTAGGCCCTATCTCAAAATTTAAAAAAGAACTGGGGATGATGTAGCTTAGTGGTAAAAAATGTCCCTGGCCAAATGTTTTTTCAGATAAGTGGTTTCTGATACATAACAGGGGGGCAGTGGGATAAAGGAAGAATGGAGGAACTTTGGATTGTGTAGAGGGAAATGAGGTGAGTGGAGGATCAGGGAATGGGAAAGATGGTGGAATGAGACTAACATAACATTACTCTATGTACATGTATGATTGTACTAATGGTGTGACTCTACATCATGTACAACAAGAGAGATGAAAAGTTGTACTCCATTTGTACAGAGTCAAAATACGTTCTGCTGTCATGTATAAACAAATAGAAAAAAACAATTAAAAAAATTCCACCACAAAACTTCTAGAACTCATAAATGAATTCTGTAAAGTAGCAGGATATAAAATCAATGCTCATAAATCTAATGCATTTTTATTCATAAGTGATGAATCCTCTGAAAGAGAATTTAGGAAACTACCCCATTCACAATACGCTCAAAAAAATAAAATAAAATAAAATACTTGGGAATCAATCTAACAAAAATGGTGAAAGACATCTACAATGAGAACTACAGAACACTAAAGAAAAAAATTAAAGAAAATCTTAGAAGATGGAAAGATCTCCCATGTTCTTGGAGAGGGAGAATTAATATTGTAAAATGGCCATACTATCAAAGTGCTATACAAATTCAATGCAATTCCAATTAAAATCCCAATGATATACCTGATAGAAATAGAGCAGGCAATCATGAAATTCATTTGGAAGAATAACAGACCCAGAATAGATAAAGCAATCCTTAGCAGGAAGAGTGAAACAGGGGGTATCACAATACCAGACCTTCAACTATACTACAGAGCAATAGTAACAAAAACAGCATAGTATTGGCAGCAAAATGGACAGGTATATCAATGGTACAGAATAGAGGACACAGACACAAATTCAAATAAATTCAGTTTTCTCATACTAGACAAAGGTGCCAAAAACATACAATGGAGAAAAGATAACCTCTTCAATAAATGGTGCTCGGAAAATTGGAAATCCATATGCAGCAGAATGAAACTAAACCCCTATCTCTCACCCTGCACAAAACTCAACTCAAAATGGATCAATGACCTTGGAATCAGACCAGAGACCCTGCACTTTATAGAAGAAAAAGTAGGTCCAAATCTTCATCGTGTCGGCTTAGATTCAGACTTTCTTAACATGATTCCCAAAGCACAAGAAATACAAACAAGAATCAATAATTGGGATAGATTTAAACTAAAAAGCTTTTTCTCAGCAAAGGAAACTATCAGCAATGTGAAGAGAGAGCCTACAGAATGGGAGAAAATCTTTGGCACATATATCAGATAGAGCACTAATCTCCAGAATATATAAAGAACTCAAAAAACTCTACACAAAGAATACAAATAACCCAATCAACAAATGGGTTAAGGATATGAACAGATACTTCACAGAAGAAGATCTACAAGCAATCAACTGATATATGAAAAAATGTTCAACATCTCTAGTAATAAGAGAAATGCAAATCAAAACTACCCTAAGATTTCATCTCACCCCAATTAGAATGGTGATTATCAAGAATACAAGCAACCATAGTGCTGGCAAGGATGTGGGGAAAAAGGCACTCTTATAGATTGCTGGTAGGGTTGCAAATTAGTGCAGCCACTCTGGAAAGCAGTGTGGAGATTCCTTAGAAAACTTGGAATGGAACCACCATTTGACCAGCTATCCCACTCCTTGGTCTATACCCAAAGGATTTAAAATCAGCATACTACAGAGATACAGCCACATCAATGTTCATAGCTGCTCAATTCACAATAGCTAGATTGTGGAACCAACCTAGATGGCCTTCAATAGATGAATGGATAAAGAATATATACACAATGGAATATTAGTCATAAAGCAGAATAAAATTATGGCATTTGCAGGCAAATGGATGAAGTTGGAGAATATCATGCTAAGTGAGATAAGCCAATCCCATAAAACCAAAGGCCGAATGATCTCTCTGATAAGCAGAGATGATACATAATGGGGGTTGGAGGGAGGCAAGAATGGAGGAAGGATGGATTGTATAGAGGAAAAAGAGGGTAAGAGGGATGGGGGGAAGGAAAAATAACATAATGAGACAAACATCATTATCCTACGTACATGTATGATTACACAAATGGTATGACTCTACTTCATGTACAACCAGAGAAACAAGCACCTCATTTGTTTAAAATGAATCAAAATAAATAAATTATTTTTAAAAATGCCCCTGAGTTCAATCCTTAGTATAAAAAAAAAAAGTAAAAAGGAATGGAAGGTGGAGATGATTGGCAATTCAGAGGCTTCTGGGTGGTGTAGGAAAAAAACAAAATATTTAAAATCATATTTCAACTACAAAAAAGGTCTTCCATAATTTAACAACTGTAAAAAAGAAATTACCTACTACATATAGAAACCTGTGACAGCATTGAAATCAGATCACCATCATGGTCCTTTGTTCTTCATTCCTATTATAGAAATGATCCTTTTATTAGTTTTTTATGTATTTGTATTAAATCTAATATTTTCAGTACTGCACATGGTGTGTGTATATATTAAATTAATTCAAAATATGTTTATCACTCTTTGTTTTCTGTGTGTCTGTTCTTATAATAATTATGCTGCATACTCTCTATTAAACGTGAAATAAGAATTTAAAATGGAATAACTATCCCAACACAAAAAGCTCAAAATATGATTTCAAATTGAATATTCTTGCCATTCAAAGTACCGGGGGTTCAAAAAATGTAGCCTGAACACGTTGTGTTACATATGTGCATACAAATTACAATGCAAAATAATGATTTCCCAAGAAAAGATGGCAGTTCTACACGATGTATAAATATAAATTGTAAGATATTCAGAGGAAAAAATTACTTAATTTTATTATTTTATGATGACTCTTTCCTATTTTCCATATATATGCACAAATATACACAATATATACCATTCTATTTCTAAGGTTAAGTAATATAACCTTCCACAGAACTCACAGATAGGCCTGTTGCAGCCCTTTCCTTTGCCAAATCAAGACACATGAATTGCTTGAAAAATAAACAATGCCAGTAGCGTGGCAAAGCAAGGGGACTAGCTCATTGAGAAGCCTCTTATAACTCTACCCTGATACGGCTGCAGACAGAGAGTGCATGGCAAATAAGGGAAAGAAGACAACATTTTGCAAAGACTGCATGCGGACTTTCTTTACAGCATCTGTGCATCCTTTGCTATAGAGCAGCATCTTCTCGAGATGTTTATACAGGGAGTAAATTCAGAGCAAAAGCAAATCAGGGATTTAATAAACGGTTTGACTTTCACTAGAGTGAATACAGTTATATTTGAAGGACTTGCAAAGTTGCTCAATGAGGTATTCCAAGTCACATTTCCTTCATATTCCTACACCTACATGGTCTTATTTATGCTTAGTACCACAGCAAGATGAGAAAATTAATGACCAAACTGTGTCCCTAGAATAATATTCTTATCTCTCCTCCTTAGGTGAAGAAAAATAATATTGAAGAAATTGGCTATCTAGAACAAATAAAATATGCTGAGGTTAGTAGCAAGTCAGGCGTCAACATGGTTGATTCTGACCAGGCAATGAGGACCACAATTCTTATTTATCTACTATAACCTGGGTAATCATGGTTTAATATCATTATATTAACTTTTCCAAAGCAAACAACTTTGAGAAAGAATTCCATAAGCTGAGGAACTACTTCATCTCTTGATTCGATCACTGCAGTTCATCATTGCTATGAAGATAAGGGCAAAACAAATCCTGCCATTACTTGGTTTGAAATGATTTTTCATAGTACTCTTACCAAGTCTGGGTCATGGGGCAGGCCTTCTATTCTGGCTGTGATTTATATTCTCCTGACCTGAAGTACCTTCAGCACCACTTTTCTGGATATACACTAAAGTTCTTAATTTCATTTACATTTTGTGACCAATGTCAAGCAGAAAACCATATGGTATGCCGAAGAAGGAGTTCAGTGGTGTTTCATGAGAAACACTGCCATTCTCAAAACAGTTCAAAATATTTCCTATCCACATTCTGCATGTCCTTACCCTGGGTTGGTTTCTTTCACTGCAGGTGTTGAGTGAAAACTGAGCTCTCATTTGCTAGCATGCAAATTAAGATATATTGTCTTTCATGGTTTTACTATCTTTTTCTCTTGTCTGTTTCTACATTATTTGGGTTTGTCAAGTTTGAATGACAGCTGGTAAAATTTTAAACCTAGTCCATAGAATTTACCAGAAGTGTCTATATTGATAAATGAAAATTTAGTCTTGTGGAGATGACCTGAATGGTTTATTATCACTAAAGATTTACCTGTATAAAAAAACCCATATATGAAAATTTAAATGAAATGAGTCATAGGTGTGTCAAGATTTCCTTTCAAAACCTTCCTAGTTTTCTCAAGGAAGCTCCAGGAAAACTAATTCCCCCTAAAACTGGGTACTGACAACTAGTACTTTATTGTTTCTCAAGTCAAAAGCACAGACACACACATTCACCAGCACCACCTGCACATTTCGTTAGGTTTCTAAAACAGTTCTAAGGAAATTTAAGAGATGAATTATTGTCTTATAGTTTCCAAAAAGAAAAATTAGTCTCTGAAGACTTACTAAAATTTAAATCTTCTTTCAGACTCAAGTTTCTCAGTGCATAATATTTATCAAGCTGGTCCCTCACACTTAGAAGTCCGACAAAGGCTCTACCCTGATTATATTTGGGTTTTCCTTCTTTAATGAAAAGATTCAGGAATTTTATAGACATTCCTGAAATCACTGTGCTTTTTCCTTGAAATTATATTCGATGTGAGGAATAGGATGCAATAACTGCAGTAGGAAGTTGATTCTGCTCAAGAACATGGTGCACATTTACATTTTTTCAGGTTCTTTTTCTAAGTTTTTCAGTACAACTTAATAAATGACTTAATAAAATATAGCATGACACCCCTTTCTAGGCACCTTTTAGCTTTTGTTACTACTGTGAAACAGTATAGTTTCAAATATTATAATTAGGTATTACTGGTGAATAGCTATATCTTAATATCACAATTGGTAATTTTCCTAAACTTACTTATTATTCTATTTGATAGAATTACCTATTGTGTATTTTCAGATTTTGTGTTATCCACTTTTTGTCTCTGTGATCAAATACCTGAGGAAAACCACTTACAGGAGGAAAGTTTTATTTTGGCTCATGGTTTCAAAGACCTCAGTTCATGGTTGTTGGCTCCATTGCTTTGGATCTGAGTGAGGCAGAATTTCATGACAGAAGGGTATGGAAGAGGAAAGCTACTCAGTTCATGACAGTCAGGAAGGGGCAGGGAGAGGGGGGAGAAGGGGCCAGATGTCCTTCCAGGACACCCCCAGTGACCTGCTTGTCTAATGAGGCCTCATCTCCTACAGTTTCTACCACCTCCCAATAATGTCATCAAATTATTAATTTATCAGTGGATTAATCCACCAATGAGGTTAGACACCACATGATCCAATCACATGTCCTGTAGCCCAATCTTTGAACACAGTTGCACTGGGGACCAAACCTGCAACACATCAGCCTTTGGGGGACATTCTGAATCCAAATAATAACAGATTATAATATATTATCCACAGTTGATAATGTCCTTGAAAAATAAACCTGTTTTGTCATTGGCATTCAAATTACCATGAGTTTGTGTTTTTTTGTCTCCTCATTTCACTGGCTAATAACTCTACTACAAAACTTCCCTTGATCCTGGTATCAGTATAAAAGATTTTACATTTCACCATTAAGCATGCGGTTTTTGTATTCATTTACTATACATCTTTTATGGGATCTCTATCTTTCCTTCCACATAAATTGATCCAATTAAAACTTGGGTTACATAAAATTTCAACATCTGTTAATGGTTGGTGTTCTATCAGGAGACAGACTATACTAATATTTGACTGGGAAATGTTCAACATAAAGAATTATTAACTATAACAAGGTGAGTGGAATAATGTGGAATTACATAGAAAGAAGTAAAGATGACTACACAGAATATAGTAATAGCAGATATAAGGAACAGCCATTATCCCTAGGGCTAACATATGGCAACACACACACACACATACACACACACACACACACACACATCCAAGATTAAGAACAACACCGCCACTGAAGACAATACAGCCATGACTTACCAAGCTGATCCACCAGAACTGACTGGAAAACCACTGTCTATACCTTTCTAGATATTTACCTCATGGGTTCTGGGAAAGCTGCTCACAGATACCTTGCCAGAGTTGCTCTGAGTGAAACTATTCAAGGGCCTACAATGAAAAGCACTAATGGCTGGGTGTTGTGGTCTACCAGGTACCACAGGAGTCTGGCATGGAGAAATTGCCTACACTATCAATTCGAAAATTAAAAATGTTCAATTTCTCTGAATTCTGTATTTTTCCTGAATAAGCATATGCATACACTTTTATTTTTTTTTCCTATAGATTTGTTGTGCTTCTAATATTCTCTATATTTGCTTTTCCTGTTTCCTGATTTTTTAGAAAGAATTCTTTGGTTCATATCACATCTATACTTTATTTTAGTTTTCTAAATAAGTAATTTCTTCTGTCATAATTGTAATCAGACCTCAATCTCTACAGGCTCCACATTAGTGGATACAGCCAACTGAAAAAGCATTAGGAAAAACATTTTCATTTACACTGAACATGTACACAACTTCATTATTTCCTAAACAGTAATATGTTGAAACCATTTATACAATATATCATTGTATTAGGTATTACACATATTTTGGAGGCATTTTAAATATAAAAAAGCAAAGGATAGCAGTTATATCCAATTATTATACCATTTTAAATAAAGAACTTGTGTATTCAGATTTGGGTGTCCCTGAGGAGGCCTAGATCAAGCATTTATAGATACCAAAGGATAATAACTATACATGTAGAGATAATGGCCACAGCTTACTCTTGCTAGACCAGTGAGATAGGTTGCCAAGAAACCAAAGAAGACACTCAGAAGTGGAGCTGAGACACAGGTTTATATAAAAATATTATGGAAAAGGTCAGTGGCTATGGGCTGGACAGAAAATTCCATGGCCAAAGGCTGGACTGGTATATCTCCATTTATCACAGTGCCTGTAGAACTTTGCCAGAAAATAGAATCTCCAGCCCTCCGTATGCTTTTTCCAGGGAGAGCTGGCTCTATGAGTACTTCCTACTCTGTGGTGCTCTATCCCACACCAGTTACCACAGGGAGTGGGGTTTTACAAGTCCTGTTGCAGATGCAGTGACATCCTTAGTTTGCTCTGCTCCCTACATAACCAGCATTCCAAGGAGCAGTTTTCCTGTGTACGTGCAAAAAAGCAAATTTACAAAGACAACACCAATTACTTCCCAGCTGCTTGAGAGAAAGTCAGCGTCCTTCAAAAAAAAACTTATCTAGGCCTTATAACCTGGGCCCACCCCCATTGTTTCCTTAAGTTTGGCTAGGTTCTTGGGAACTAAAAGGGGCATCTCAAGAACATGGTGTTTTACTGTTCTTCACTTTTTCAAAGGATGACACAACAGTCTATATAGTAGTAACGAACATAAGATTGAGAATCAGCTGTCTTGTGCTAATGTTTTGATTATTCCATCATCTAATATGGAAACGTGGCAAGGTTTTTAGCCTCTTTTATTATTCAGTTTCTTCATGTACCAAAGTGTCATTGCTGTTATCAGACTTCAACTTGATAATATATGTGGAGCATCAAGTGTGGTTTTCTGTTCAAAATTAAGTACTTATTCCTACTTTCCTTGTTTGTGGTTTTGGTTTTTATTTTGTTGTTGTAGTTGTTTTGGTACCTGGGATCAAACCTAGGTGTGCTTAACCACTGAGCCACATCCCCAGCCCTTTTTATTTTTTATTTTGAAACGAGTTCTTGCTAAATTGCTTAGGGCCTCAATAAATTGCTGAAGCTGGCTTTGAACTGGTGATGCTCCTGCCTCAGCATCTGAAGCCACTGGGATTATAGGCCTGTGCCATCACATCGGGCTCCTTGTACTTTTTTTTTTTTTTTTTAATAATCTAACTGTTCATCTTTTCAACATTCTTTTTATTCAAAATGCTATCCTGGATGTAAACTTTCAAATTTGGTCAAATTTTTCAAAGTTCACTTTAGGAAGTGCTGACATTACTACACAGTTATAAATTTAAGACTGATGCTATTTTATTTTTAATTCATTGACTTACAGTACAATTCTCTTTCCAAATGTATAAAATGTAATAATTACTAACATTACTACATTAAAGTATTATTGAATTGTGGTGATAAAATGTGTTCTGTGTAATAAACACTGTGACGTATATCAAGAATTTTTTGGCTCAATAAAATGTCCAGCCAGACATGGCTGGATATCTGGCTTCAGAGCAGGAACTTCAGAGCCATAAAAGAGCTGTGAGTACCAGGAGCAAAAACTGCAGAAACTGCAGAATTAAAAATGGGTGAGGTTAGGAAAGGCAATTTTATTCTGAAATGTACCTGGTGGCACACTGCGGAAAGGAAAGGCAAAAACACAAGACGGGACCAAATCTCCATGGGCTGTGTGGGCAGAGACAGGTCAGGCCGTTGGACTCTTACACTGACACCACCGAGCACAAAGTCGTCACCTGGGGAGAAGATACACTGATGGATTATTTAGAGAATCCCACAAAGTTCACCCCTGAACAAAAATGATCTTTGCTGGTGTTAAGAAGGAAAAAAAGGACAGACTTAATAGCTTGCATCAGAAAAGCTACTGATGAATACTGATGAAACATGTATTGGAAATTACTCCAGGTAATTTGTGGGAAATTATATTAACTAGTTGAATCCTTACAGATGTACTTTTAGCCAAGAATTTAGGGTTATGGTTATACTCCTCAGCGCTTCAATAATGTGAAGCAGTTGTCTTCTGGCATCCTTTTAAAATTTTTCTCATGTGATTCAATTTAGTTCTTTCACCTTGGGATATTGCCTTTCGTTACTTTGTAGATACTTTCTGAGTTTCTCTTTGCCTCTGAAGATTTCAAATTTCTTACAGAATATACAAGTGAATATATATGAGACATTTCACTGACTATAGAATGCACACACTAGAAGACATACCACTGTTTTATATGCCACTATTAACATGTCTTTAATTGGTAAGAAAGAAATACATAATGATCCTCATACATAATAGTAAACAATTGATACTTTTAATACAGGTATTATCAGAAAATATAAAAAGAGAATGATTCTTTCTTCAGATAACTTGTACAACTCTTAAAACTGAACACAGCGCTATGCTTACTGCTATACTTATTATGAAACTCTATTTGCAAATGAAGATGCCAGATAAGACCACAATTATTTAACCTTTGGAATGTTCCAGTCATTTCACTATGTAACTAACCAAAAATAATTTATGAATGATTAGAAGAAGTAAAATAATGATTGTAAATAATTTTATGCAGATGATATCATTTTCATTTGCAGAAATCAAGAGAATAAGCTTATAACACAAACTACATGTGATACATTAGTAAAGTAGCTGGTTTCCAAGTCAACAAATAAACAAAAACAAAACCTGTACTTTTTCATGTACATGTTGACTAAATTCTTTTTTTTTTTTTTTTTTTGTAAACAAATGGGATACATGTTTTTTCTCTGTCTGTACATGGCGTAAGGCATACCATTTGTGTAATCATAAATTTACATAGGGTAATGTTGTTTGATTCATTCTGCCATTTTTCCCTTCCCCCCTCCCCTCCCACTCTTCCCCTCCATCTATACAGTCCTTCCTTCCTCCATTCCTGCCCCCCTCCCTAAACCCAACTCCAACCCCAACACTAACCCTTCCCACCCCCCATTGTGTCATCATCCACTTATTAGCGATATCATTCTTCCTTTGGTTTTTTGAGATTGGCTTATCTCACTTAGCATGATATTCTCCAGTTTCCTCCATTTGCCTGCAAATGCCATAATTTTATCGTTCTTTATAGCTGAGTAATATTCCATTGTATATATATACCACATTTTCTTTATCCATTTATCAATTGAAGGACATCTAGGTTGGTTCCACAATCTGGCTATTGTGAACTGAGCAGCTATGAACATTGATGTGGCTGTATCTCTGTAATATGCTGATTTTAAGTCCTTTGGGTATAGGCCAAGGAGTGGGATAGCTGGGTCAAATGGTGTTTCCATTCCAAGTTTTCTAAGGAGTCTCCACACTGCTTTCCAGAGTGGCTGCACTAATTTGCAGCCCCACCAGCAATGTAAGAGTGTACCTTTCTCCCCACATCCTCGCCAACACCTGTTGTTGCTTGTATTCTTGATAATCGCCATTCTAATTGGGGTGAGATGGAATCTTAGGGTGGTTTTGATTGGCATTTCTCGTATTACTAGAGATGTTGAACATTTTTCCATATGTTTGTTGATTGCTTGTAGATCTTCTTCTGTGAAGTGTCTATTCATTTCCTTAGCCCATTTGTCAGTTGGATTATTTGCATTCTTGGTGTAGAGTTTTTTGAGTTCTTTATAGATTCTGGAGATTAGCGCTCTATCTGAAGTATGATTGGCAAAGATTTTCTCCCACTCTTTAGGCTCTTTCTTCGCATTGCTGATAGTTTCCTTTGCTGAGAGAAAGCTTTTTAGTTTGAATCTATCCCAGTTATTAATTCTTGCTTTTATTTCTTGTGCTATGGGAGTCCTGTTGAGGAAGTCTGGTCCTAAGTCGACATGTTGAAGATCTGGACCTACTTTTTCTTCTATAAGATGCAAGGTCTCTGGTCTGATTTCCGAGATCCTTAATCCATTTTGAGTTTAGTTTCGTGCATGGTGAGAGATATGGGTTTAGTTTCATTCTGTTGCATATGGATTTCCAATTCTCCCAGCACCATTTGTTGAAGAGGCTATCTTTTCTCCATTGCATATTTTTGGCCCCTTTGTCTAGTATGAGAAAATTGTATTTATTTGGGTTTGTGTCCGTGTCCTCTATTCTGTACCATTGATCCACCTTTCTATTTTGGTACCAATACCATGCCGTTTTTGTTACTATTGCTTTGTAGTAGAGTTGAAGATCTGGTATTGCGATACCCCCTGCTTCACTCTTTCTGCCAAGGATTGCTTTAGCTATTCTGGGTTTTTTATTCTTCCAGATGAATTTCATAATTGCTTGCTCTATTTCTGTAAGGTACATCATTGGGATTTTAATTGGAATTGCATTGAATCTGTATAGCACTTTTGGTAGTATGGCCATTTTGACAATATTAATTCTTCCTATCCAAGAACATGGGAGATCTTTCCATCTTCTAAGGTTTTCTTGAATTTCTTTCTTCAGTGTTCTGTAGTTCTCATTGTAGAGGTCTTTCACCTCTTTTGTGAGATTGATTCCCAAATACTTTATTTTTTTCGAAGCTATTGTGAATGGGGTAGTTTTTCTAATTTCTCTTTCTGAAGATTCATCGCTTATATATAAAAATGCCTTAGATTTATGTGCATTGATCTTATATCCCGCTACTTTACTGAATTCACTTATGAGATCTAAAAGTTTTCTGGTGGAATTTGCTGGTTCCTCTAAGTATACCATCATATCATCAGCAAATAGGGATAGTTTGAGTTCTTCTTTTCCTATTCGTATCCCTTTAATTTCTTTGGTCTGTCTAATTGCTCTGGCTAGAGTTTCAAGGACGATATTGAATAGAAATGGTGAAAGAGGGCATCCCTGCCTTGTTCCAGTTTTTAGAGGGAATGCTTTCAGTTTTTCACCATTTAGAATGATATTAGCCATGGGTTTAGCGTAGATGGCCTTTACAATGTTAAGGAATGTTCCCACTGTCCCTATTTTTTCTAGTGTTTTGAGCATGAAGGGGTGCTGTATTTTATCAAATGCTTTTTCTGCATCTATCGAAATAATCATGTGATTCTTGACTTTAAGTCTATTGATATGGTGAATGACATTTATTGATTTCCTGATGTTGAACCAACCTTGCATCCCTGGGATGAAACCCACTTGATCATGGTGCACTATCTTTTTAATATGTTTTTGTATGCGATTTGCTAAAATTTTGTTGAGAATTTTTGCGTCGATGTTCATTAAGGATATTGGTCTGAAATTTTCTTTCCTCGATGTGTCTCTGTCTGGTTTAGGAATCAGGGTAATATTGGCTTCATAGAATGAGTTTGGGAGAGTTCTCTCCTCTTCTATTTTCTGGAATACTTTGAGAAGTATTGGAATGAGTTCTTCTTTAAAAGTTTTGTAGAACTCGGCTGAGAACCCATCTGGTCCTGGACTTTTCTTTGTTGGAAGGCTTTTGATGACTTCTTCTATTTCATTACTTGAAATTGGTCTATTTAAATTGTGTATGTCCTCCTCGTTCAGTTTAGGCAATTCATATGTCTCTAGAAACCTGTTGATGTCTTCGAAATTTTCTATTTTGTTGGAGTATAGATTTTCAAAATAGCTTCTAATTATGTTTTGTATTTCAGTCGTGTCTGTTGTGATATTTCCTTGTTCATTACGAATTTTAGTGATTTGGGTTTTCTCTCGTCTTCTCTTTGTTAGTGTGACTAAAGGTTTATCAATTTTGTTTATTTTTTCGAAGAACCAACTATTTATTTTGTCAATTTTTTGTATTGTTTCTTTCGTTTCAATTTCGTTGATTTCAGCTCTCAGTTTAACTATTTCCTGTCTTCTACTACTTTTGGTGTTGGTCTGTTCTTCTTTTCTAGGGCTTTGAGCTGTAGTGTTAGGTCATTTATTTTTTGAGTTTTACTTCTTTTATTAAATGCGCTCCATGAAATAAATCTTCCTCTAAGTACCGCTTTCATAGTGTCCCAGAGATTTTGATATGATGTTTCTTTGTTCTCGTTTACCTCTAAGAATTTTTTAATTTCCTTCCTAATATCTTCTGTTATCCATTCATCATATAGTAGCATATTGTTTAATCTCCAGGTGTTGGAGTAGTTTCTGTTTTTTACTCTTTCATTAATTTGTAACTTCAATCCATTATGATCTGATAGAATACAAGGTAGTGTCTCTATCTTCTTGTATTTGCTGACATTAGCTTTGTGGCATAATATATGGTCTATTTTAGAGAAGGATCCATGTGCTGCTGAGAAGAAAGTGTATTCGCTCTTGGTTGGATGGTATATTCTATAAATGTCTGTTAAGTCTAAATTATTGATTGTGTTATTGAGATCTATGGTTTCTTTGTTCAATTTTTGTTTGGAAGATCTGTCCAGTGGTGAAAGAGGCGTGTTAAAATCACCTAGTATTATTGTGTTATGGTCTATTTGGTTTCTAAAATTGAGAAGGATTTGTTTGACATACATGGATGAGCCACTGTTTGGGGCATAGATGTTTATGATTGTTATATCTTGCTGATTTATGCTTCCCTTAAGCAGTATGAAATGTCCTTCTTTATCCCTTCTGACTAATTTTGGCTTGAAGTCCACATTATCTGAAATGAGGATGGATACTCCAGCCTTTTTGCTGAGCCCATGTGCATGGTATGTTTTTCCCCATCCTTTCACCTTTAGTCTATGGGTATCTCTTTCTATGAGGTGAGTCTCTTGCAGGCAACATATTGTTGGATCTTTCTTTTTAATCCAATCTGCCAGTCTATGTCTTTTGATTGATGAATTCAGGCCATTAACATTCAGGGTTATTATTGAGATATGATTTGTATTCCCGTTCATTTGGTTCATATTTAAAATTTTTGACACATCTTGGTTCCTCCTTTATTTGACAGTTCCTTTAGGATAATTCCTCCCTTTGCTGATTTGCTTCTTTGTTTTTTATCTCTTCCTCATGAAATATTTTGCTGAGAATGTTCTGTAATGCTGGCTTTCTTTTTGTAAATTCATTTAGCTTTTGTTTATCATGGAATGATCTTATTTCATCGTCAAATTTGAAGGTAAGTTTTGCTGGGTATAAGATTCTTGGTTGGCATCCATTTTCTTTCAGAGCTTGAAAAATGTTGTTCCAGGCCCTTCTAGCCTTTAGGGTCTGGATTGAAAAATCTGCTGATATCCGTATTGGCTTCCCCCTGAATGTAATTTGGTTCTTTTCTCTCACAGCCTTTAAAATTCTGTCTTTATTTTGTATGTTAGGTATTTTCATTATAATGTGCCTTGGTGTGGGTCTGTTGTAATTTTGTGTATTTGGAGTCCTATAAGCCTCTTGGACTTGATCTTCCATTTCATTCTTCAGATTTGGGAAATTTTCTGATATTATTTCATTGAATAGATTGTTCATTCCTTTGGTTTGTTTCTCTAAGCCTTCTTCAATCCCAATAATTCTCAAATTTGGCCTTTTCATGATATCCCATAGTTCTTGGAGATTCTGTTCATGATTTCTCACCATCTTCTCTGTTTGTTCAACTTTGTTTTCGAGGTTAAATATTTTGTCTTCAATATCTGAAGTTCTGTATTCCAGCTGTTCTATCCTATTGGTTATGCTTTCTATGGAGTTCTTAATTTGGTTATTGTTTCCTTCATTTCAAGGATTTCTGTTTGGTTTTTTTTCAATATCTCTAACTCTTTATTGAAATGATCTTTTGCTTCCTGAATTTGCTCTGTTAACTGTAGATTGGTACGATCGTTCAATGCCTGCATTTGCTCTTTCATCTCATCGTTTGCTTCCCTAATCATTTTAATTATGTACATTCTGAACTCCCTTTCTGTCATTTCTTCTGCCATGCTGTCGTTGGATTTTATTGATGTAACATCTAGATTTGTTTGGGGCATTTTCTTCCCTTGTTTTCTCATATTGTTCAGGGATCAGTGGGTCATTAAGATGTTGCAGATTTCCTCTATCAACTTATAATGTCCCTGAAGATTGCTAGTATATCCCCTCTTATCCTTCAGTAGCCTGAAGTCTTGGAGGAGGTTGATAATGCAGAGCTCCACGAAGAAGCTGCCTCTCTAGGTGTGGTAACCCTCAGGTGGCATATATTCCCTGCTAGTGGTCAGAGGTGCCTCCACTTGTTGACCAATGGTCATCCAATGGGGAACTAGACTGTGTGCTGAGGCAAGGCCTGTTTGTGCCTATGTCTCTGGCTTTACCGTCCCACGCTCCTCCTCCAGGCAGGCCACCGGTGTTCAAGAGCGGTCGCTTTTAGTCCAATCAACTCACCATTCGCCTCCTCCTCTGGCAACCGCCTGTGGTTCTGATGCAGTCACTCCCAGACTAAGCGTCCCACCGCTCTCCTCCTCCAGGCAGGCCACCAGTGTTCTGGAGCAGCTGCTCCAAGTTCAAACAGCTCGTCACGCAGCTCCTCCTCCAGCAACCGCCCGCGGCTCTGATGCAGTCACTCCCAGGTCAAGCAACACGCCGTGCTCCTCCTCCTCCTCCGGGCAACCCCCCGGTGTTCAGAAGCGGTTGTTCTGGGTCCAAACAGCTCGCCACGCAGCTCCTCCCCAGGCAGCCGCCCGGAGCCCCAGCAGCTGCTCGAGTCCAAGCGCTATGCTGAGCCGCCTCCTCGACTAAATTCTTAATATCAGAAAAATAACAGCATTAAATATAAGAAACAGAATTACATATTCTTTTATGTCTTTTTCTGCTAGATTCTGGATGTGGCTGTGAGCAGCCTCTTTCAGATTAACTTTTAATCTGAACTTGGGGGAGACCTTCCCTGTACCCAGTTATTACTGTAAGTCTCCACTGTAGTTCTCAGGTAACACCAGATAAGTCTTTTATCATTCAGAAACTCCGTCTCCTCACATGAAAAATAGTATTACACATATGTGTATAATACTAAAAAGGTATAAAATATATAGATCACCTGCCACATATATAACATTCTCTTTTAGAAGCTATCTATTATATATATCCACTTTTTATTTTATAAATTAAAAGTTTCTTAGATATTTCAAAAAGACAAATAGAAAATATGTGCTATATACATTTACTCAATGAATAAACAGTTAAATGAAATATATAGAGGAACAAGAAAATCTACATACCAAATACAAACCAGCAGTTCAAAGGGATTTTTCATGAAAATAAGTCACAAAGAATTTGTCATTTCTATAATTTATAGACTTCTGTTGTACTGAAAATTTAATAGCAGTGAACACAGGCACATATTTCCCTCTCAATCTCCTCTCTTGAACCTAATTTATTGTAAAATCTTCACCTATTTTATTAACTTTATGTAACTTTTATTTACCTTTCATTTCTGCCATACAATCAACATTAATAATACATATACATAAATTCATGTTAATTATGAATTGGGCACTCATACCTTACTTTAAATTCCTGTTCCTATGAAAACTTGGATATATTTCACCCTAGTAAAATAAAAGCACATGATGACCTAAAGTACAAGAGAAACACCAATCTCAGTGTGATATTCAATTTAAAATCTATGATTTATTACTCTTATACATTAAAATTAAAATGAATTGTGGTATGTACCTGTAAGTTACCTAGAAAATCACAAGGCATTCCAAAAACAAATTATATATTTCTAATAATATCACACATGCTCCAAGAGTTCTTGGTTCTGAAACTAACAATATAGATAGGGTAATTGAAATAAAGTAGCCTTATGATTCTGAGGAATTTCTAAAACACTTTTCTGAATTGGGTCTTATATTAGAAACATAGTATTTAGTGCAACTGATTTCCAAGCCTAGCATTGGAGGCCTGGCTCAGAGTTAGAATGCTTGCCTGGAATGTATAATGCTCTGGGTTCAATCCATAACACCACCAAAAAAAAAAAAAAAAAAAATCCGCATATGCAAAAAAAATTCAAGAAATTTGTGTTACCAGGTCACAGATATTACTGAATTTGGGTTGTTGGGTTCAGACTCAATAGAAATGGCTTCCTAATCTGTATGTTATATTATTTTTAATTTCTTATCTGAAATTTTAGGCACATATTCTACAATAAGAAATTATTTTTGTGTGTATATAACTATACAACTTTATTTTTACTATGTCTTAGATGTACACATAAATATATCTCATATATTATAAGTTGATCATTTTATAATTTCCAAATGGACAAATATCGATGCAAAAATTATGTTACAAAAAGAGTATTTAGCAGGGTATGGTGGTACACACCTGTAATCCCAGTGACTTCAGAGGCTGAGGCAGGAGGATAACAAGATCAAGGCCATCCTTAGCAAATTAGGGAGGTACTAAGCAACTTAGTGAAAACCAGTGTCAAAATAAAAATTTAAAAAGAACTGGGGATGTAGCTCAGTGGTAAAATGCCCCTGGGTTCAATCCCCGGTACCCCTCATGAAAAGAAAAAAGCACTCACGCTCATATTTAAGTGGTCCACACTCATATCCTTCTTAGTACATTAATATGCATACTTGTGTATCTATTATGCTCTTTGTTTTTGTTTAACTATTGCTACATATTTTATAAAATTCAGTTACATTCAATAAAAATATTTGGAAAATAAAAATTCATAAATACAAGATTTTCTTCTGATATGATTTTCTTTTAGACTATAAAAGATAATCACTAAAAAGTTTTAGGGACTAACAAGTCCACATCTTTGGGCCTGCACCTCAGCCACCACAGCACTGAAAGAGAGGCCCGTGTCAGCTTACCATTTCCCAGAATAAGGACAAATGAGTGGCCTGAAGGAAAAGCTATTCCAAGAGACCAGACAAATAAAACCATCAGATACCTATCAAAAGCCATACAGATCCAAACTTGTACAAGAAGCAACAGAAAGAAAACGGCATACAGCCGCAGGAAGGCCGTCACAGTTTGCAAGGCTTTCACGTGGGCCGAGGTGCTGGCATCTCTGGACCCTCTGGCATTGTGCTGCATCCTCTTCAGGTATTTCCACAGGGAGAAGATTAGCAGGAGAAAAGTCACCAGGGACACAGTGAAGGGTATGAACGTGAACATAACGTTGATGAATGACAAAGGACTGGAAAACTGTGCAGTGTTACTCAAACTGGAACTGTTAGACAGGGTTCCTTTATATCCACTTCAATTTGAGTGTTCACGGAAACAATATTCAAAAACAAGAGGACCAGAGAAACCAGCAGGATCACTGACACCACCTTTTTAACTCTCCACTTTAGGTAAAGAAAAAGAGAGTTAGAAAAATTGGCTATCTTGAGAAAATAAAAGATGCTGAGAATTGCAGCAAGCCAGATGCTGAAATGGTTGGTCACTGTCCAGGTAGCAGTCATTATTCTTATCATTTTTCTTGACATAAATGCGCCTGGGTATAGTACACAGATCAATGCATTTGTGAGTAGGGACCAGAGCTGACCAGATCGGGAGATTGCCAGAGCAGTGAGAATTCGATCAACTGAAGAGATCTTTCTTCTCTTGACCCAGTCCATGCAGTTCACTACTGTTATGAATCCATTTCCTAAAACCCCCATTATAAATTCCACACTTAAAATGGTTTCCAATATTCTGTGTACAATCTCACCCATTACCTGTAAGAGAATGACCCAACTTCAAATACACTGCTGAAGATTCAACATTCATTTAAAAGACTATGCTTAACTGATTCTGGAGTATTCACAGCATTGCCACTTTTAAAATTTCTCATATGAAATAACGAACAAGCAAACATCAAGATTTGTCAATAACTGGGTTCATGGTTTTCTTCATGAAAATCTTGTGTTTTCCCAGAAAGACCAGCTGAGCTTCATCTAGATACTGTGCCTCAAACACAATAGACAGTAGTCTTTTGTAGTTGAGGATAAAGGAAATGATGGAACATCATGTGCTAACATGGAGATAAAGATACATTTATTAGTACTGTTTTGCTGTTTTGTAAAACTCTACATATTTCAATCTAATTACTTGAGTTCTCGGCAAGCAACATTACAAAATCCTAATATATGTAAAAGGTAAGAGGAATCTAACCACGTGTGGGACTTCTTTGGGACTTCCTCAGCACTGAGCTTCTTTAAATACTTCAAAAAATTTGACCTGTTCAGGGAGATAAGCACATATTGTCCGAAACTCTTCCTACAAACTATCAGAATTTTGTAGAGATCATTACTCCTGAAATATTCAGTACTGAGAATAAGACTTCTTAACCATTTTACTTTCTACAAAGTCATGCGCACACACACACACACACACACACAATTCACACATAAATACACATATATTTGGATCCAAATCTCCTTTGTTTTCCACTTCAATTTTTCATTTACTCAATATTTTCATGCACTTGACTCATGTCTAGTACTACGATAGTTGTTCAGACATTGCTTAAACATACTTTCCAGTATAATGAGGCAGTATTAATGTGAATATTCAGTAAACTTGGAGCTATTAAATCTGTGCATCTGAAAAGCAATAGACATCTTCATGGTCCCCTGAAACAGTCACTGAGGTGAATGAGTTTCATCCATGGAGCAAGAATCCTCCTCATTCTCTACCTGCCACTTTCCTGGTAGGGACCATTCCTCCAACAGAATCAGAAACCTTCAGATTTTATCTCCCTCCCCTCACCTCCTATCAACACCTGCTCCATGACATTCAGTACAGGTACCCAGGGATATGAAGAATGAAACATTGCCTGGTCAAGATGTTTAATGAGTAACATGAAATGATCATTCTTCACTTACTAAGGAATAATCAAGGAACAAATGAAATGTATGCAGCAATTTTACCAAAGACAGCAGAAAAACATGTTTCAGAAATGGCAGAGAAAGACATGGGTATATACTGTAAATGGTAGACCCCCAACCTCTGAGCATTAAGAAATGAAACCAAGGCCTGGGCTTGAGGCTCAGTGGTAAAGTGTTTGCTTCACATGTGTAAGGCACTGGATTCGATCCTCAGCACCACATAAAAATAAAAAAATAAAATAAAGGTATTGTGTCCATCTACTACTAAAAATAAAAAATAAAAATAAAGAACTGAAACCAAGATCACTTGAAAATATCCACAAATAACCTACATGTAAAAGAGAGATCTATTGAGAAAATAAATTAGCCAGCATGAGAACGTTTTTAGAGAAAACTCCTAAGAATAGAAGCACAAGCATACCATCCTTGTACAGTCGGGAAGGTTCCCTGGCTTGCCTCATTCTGTGTAACAAAGAGTAGGTAGGAAAGGAGACAAAGAGCAACGCGAACAGTCCTGGGGGTGGGGCTGCGTGGCGGGGTGCTGGTACAGATCTTCAGGAGCCTTTAGGAAAGAGACAGAACTCAGTGTCTCCAAAGCATCTCTCCCTGAGGTCCCAACACTGCACCTTTCACTCTGGTTGGGAAACAGTTTAGGTTTCCACCTGCACAACAGCTTCTAGGGAAGACAGGCTTTTTCCAGACAAGGTGAAGATGGTACCCAGGACAATTTCCCCACATTTCATCCATAAAGCAAAACAAGTCAGGTCCTCAGTGAGGGGCAGTGTCTTCAAGCACTTCTCTATCAATATTATGTTCAGGTGTGTTTAGAAGTTAGTACATTTCATGTTAGTTTTTTTTCATTCATGGCAAGTCTTGTATGACTGTACCAAATAATCAAAAAGGGTTAAACCAACCAAAAATCTAGGTATCTCTCTACTTATATCATGATTTATAATTATAATCCCCTACATATAAATCATCAATAACTGAATTTTTCTTTTAAATAAAACTAGTTTCTTGATCACCATCAAAATAGGTTAGCAGAAATTCATACAAAAATTAGTACTAAAGCACCCTTTTCTCTAGTTTCTGGTAGTGTTACTTTTAAACATACTTTTTCCATTTCAGGAAACAAAAGCATTTCTTCCAATGTGAGATAAATAGAGATGTAGATTTGATCAATCAGCTTTATTCATTTCTAAGAAACTGCATAGTTACATTCTCAGTAAAGAGACTATGAGATTACTAGTGAAATCACATAATTGATTACATTTGGAAAATCTAAGCCTTTGGTTGGACATTTTACTTTTTAGGGAAAACCAGCAAAAGAGACTGAGAATTTGCTCTCAATGGTAATATCAATATACTTTCTCTCATTTCCACATTTTACATATGGTAACAGAACAGTCATATGAGAAATATAATTAAAATACAAATTTCTTAGATGTCATTTTAATGGATGCTGAAAGGTTCATTGAATATGTCGTGATTTTCATATTACTTTTATATTATTTTCTTAAGTGAGTAAAGATTAGACTTTTTAAGTTTAAAAAGCATTTCAAAAATGGAAGATGCAGGAGTTTTTGGAAATCAAGGGCTCAGAGGTGGTTTGGGATGAAATTGAAATATTTAAAATCATATCTCAACTTTGAAAAGGTCTTCCTTGCTGGGGTAGAGCACTTGCCTAGTTTGCATGAGGCCCTGTGTTTGACCCCCAATATCACACACACACACACACACAAAAAAAAAAAACTACTAAAAGGTCCTTCTTAATTCAACAATTGGAAAAAAATGACTTTCCCAATCAATCTTGATCAAGGTCCTTTTTCATTCATTCCTGTCATAAAAATGATCTTCTAAGAATTTACCTCTTTGCATTAAGTCTAATATTATTCAGCACTACTTATGGCTCAAATATACTAAATTTACTCTAAAATTTTTGCCACTCTTGAATCAGATTGTGTGCATGTTTTGTAACAACAATACCATTTAACAATTCATATTAAACATGAAATAAGAGTTAATGATGAAATAAATCCACTTCAACATTCCATTTAGAATTGAGTTTTTTGTCATAAAAAAAAAGTTGGTGGCTCAAACAATGAAATCTAAACACACTGTGATACACATGTGTGTTACAAAGTACAAGAGTAAATAGCAGTGATTTCCTGAAATAAGCTGACAGTCCTACAATAACATATAATTTTAAATCATAAATACTCCAAAAGGGGGGGGGGGTCAATATGGAGTAGGCATGTGAAATGCACATGACTTCATAATTCTGAAATTTCCTTCCACATTTTGAATAATTAGGTCATTTGCATGAAAAAAAAATTAAGAGCATATTATTGTCAGTTTTTCTCATGTTTTTAATATACTCACACAAATACACATGACCATATATCCTTTTATTTGATAAATTTAGGTACCAGACTTTTGAAGCATGTCTTTAGAAATTACTCAAACACTAAACTATTGAAAAAGTGGTAGTAAGCATAACGTTTCAGACTCAATCTGTTGGATTTCTGCCTGAAGTCATGCAATGATCCTGACATCAGTCTATGTACTTGAAGTTGTCCATTATTTCAGCCAGCCCCTCTCCTGCCACAGAAATGATAGAAAGGCTTATTTCAGCTTCTTTCTTCCCCAATTTAGAACACATGAATGACCTGAAGGACAGATGCTAGTACCAAGTCAACACCAAGAAATCAGTGCAGCAACAGCTTACTAGAATTCCAAACTACGGTGGTTGTAGACAGAGAGTACCTGGCAAATAACAAGAGAAAGGAGACCACAGTTTGCCAGGTTTTCATGTGAACCTTGGTGCTGGGATCTTGGGACCCTGTGTCATGGAGCTGCATCTTCCTGACACATTTACACAGGGAGTAGATTAACAGCAGAAAACAGATCACATGTATTAAATTTACTGCAGTAAATGCCATCATATTTTAAAATTTACGACATCCCTCAATTTGGTTTTTATACTCAATTTCTTTCATATTCAACCATATAGCTATTTTCTATGATTGTTTCTACAGCATGAAAGAACAAAATCACCATCATCCTCAAAAGAATCTGTAGAATGGCACTCCTCTTTCTCCTCCTTAGGTGAAGAAATAATGATCTGGAGAAATTGACTAACTTGAGCAAATAAAATATGCTGAGGTTAGAAGCAAACCAGTTACTAAAATGGTTGATTACTGCCCAGGCAATAAGAACAATAATTCTTACTTGTCCACCATACGAACCTGGATATCACAGTTTTATATCAGTGAATTAACTTTCCTGAAACAAACCAGATGACCAAAACAGAGAGAATTCTTTCAGGAAAAGGAATATTTTTCCTCTTGATCCAGTCACTGCATATCATCAATGCTATAAAGACATAAAGTTTCTGAAAACAAATTCTGCCATTACTTGGATGGAAACGATGCTCAGTGGTAAATTTATCAAGTCTAGTGTTGAATAAATAAACCCTGGTTATGATTTATAATCTCTTGCCTTGAGTTCTACCAACACCTGGATTCTGTATGTGCACTAAACTTCTTATTTTCTTTTACATTCTGTAACCTATGTCAAATAGAAAAGGACCACAGTATGTTAAAGGATGAGTTTGGTGTTATTCCCAAAACGGCTCAAAATAACCCCTATGCATATACCTTATATCCCTCCCACAGGCTACAGTGTTTCACAGATGATGGTGTGAAAATCTGAGTTCTCATTTGCTAGCATGCAAATGAAGACATATTCTCTTTCATGAGATTACAGTTTTCACCTTGTCTAATATGTACATAATTTGAATTTACTACATTTACATATTGGCTAGTAAATTTTAAAATCTAATACATAGACTATGTAGGAAAAAATCTAACTGATAGAAGAAACTTAGTTATCTGGTGATCAACTAAATGGTTGGTTATCACCGAGAATTCATTTGAGCAAAAACCTTCGATTCATGTAGAAAATCTTAAAGACCTAATCTATAGATTCCTTATGTTTTCCAATCAAAAGCTTCACAGTTTCCTTAGGAACCTCCAGGAAACCCAGTCCTCCATAAAATCAGGTGCTGATAACTAGTACATATCCATAGTTTTATTGTTTACAGGACATAAACAGACCCACACTCACCACTACCATAAAATCCACATATTTCACGAAACTTCTAAGATCATTCTAAGGAACAACAAAGTATGAATCATTTTCCCAAAACTTCCAAAACTAAGAGTGCTTATGGAGATTTAAATCCCCTTCTTTCACACTCAAGCTTCTTAACCTATAGTATTTATCAAGCATGTTTCTCAAACTTAGGTCTTTTACAAAGCTTCTTTCCTGACTTTCTTTAATATTTAACCATACAAGCTGAGCACAGTGGCACACATCTGTAATCCCAGTGACTCGAGGCAGGAGGATCAGACGTTTAAGACCAGACTGGGCAACTTAGAGAGACCCTGTCTCAAAAAATAATATTAATAAAATAAAATAAAGAACTAGGAATGTAGCTCAATGGTAAAGCACCCCTGGGTTCAACCCCTAGTATCAAAAATACTTTTATTATTTAATGAAAAATTCATTATTTAATGAAAATATTCACAAATTTTACAGACATTCCTGAAATCCACTGTGATTTTCACTGGAATTGGATGCAAGGATTTGGATTGGATTGTGTCCTATGTAACCTAGGAAAGTGGTAAAAAAAAAAAAAAAAAAAAAAAAAAAAAGGTATACCCAAAAAAGGTGGTAAATATCAACATTTAATCATATTTTTTGTGTTTCTCAATACAATTAAATGAATACTTCAATAATGTATAATGTATTAGACTTACTGTCATTCCCTAAATTGATTCTTTGTTTTGCAGTACTGGGGCTCAAACCCAGGTCCCCTATGTGCTAGACAAGTGCTCTTCCACCAAGTTACATCCTCAGCACTTCTTCTATTATTTTTCTCTACTATGAAAAAGTCCAGTATCAAAAGTTATAATCTAAATGGACATTGCTGGTGAATAGTTATACTTTAATGCTGGTTTGGGCAATTTTTCTAAACTCACTTTTTCTATTTGACAAATTACTTATTTCTTCATGGATTACATTGATCATAAATAGGTAAACATACTGTCTGTGAGAAAAATAAATGTAATTTGCATTCAAATTTTCATGCATTTTTTATCTTTTTCTCATTTCTTTGATCAATAACTTTGTTTCTTTTAATTCTAGCTTTAGTTGTTAATGTCTACTTTTCACCATTAAGTATAATATTCCTGTATTTGTTTAATATACCCTTTTTATTTGGATTATTATCATTTCCTCATACCTTTTATTATTGTTTCCTTATAGGTTCAGTGAAAATTTTGGTCACATAATATTTCAACAACTATTAATGATTAGAATTCAATTTGGAGACAAACCATGTATAAATTTGACCAAGAAGCATTTAACATAATGAATTAGTAAGTATTACAAAGGGTGGAAAATTAATTAGAAAGAAGTAGATAACTCTGCAGAATATAGAAATAGTATATAGAGGAGATCCAAGATGGTGGACTAGAGGGAGGCTGTATTACTTGTCGCTCCGTAACTCCGGTTTCAAGCAAAGGATATCTGTTTCTTGGTGAGGCAGTTTTTGCTGCTTATCGATCCCTTGGTGTTTATCCCATTTGTCTGCTGTGATGGCCTGCAGTCTACCAGCTTATCGATGCCTTTTTTGAGTGCAGCTTGCTCACTGTCAGGTGTCTATCATGAACAGAATCTCCAAGAACTATGGGACATCATGAAAAGACAAAATTTAGGAATTATTGGGATTGAGGAAGGCACTGAGATGCAAACCAAAGGAATGAACAACCTATTCAGTGAAATAATATCAGAAAGCTTCCCAAACCTGAAGAATGAAATGGAAAATCAAATACAAGAGGCTTACAGAACACCAAATGCACAAAATCACAACAGATCCACACAAAGGCACATTATAATGAAAATGCCTAACATTCAAAATAAAGATAGGATTTTGAAGGCCATGAGAGAAAAGCATCAGATTACATATAGGGGGAGACCAATAGGGATAGCAGCCGACTTCTCAACCCGAACTCTAAAAGCTAGAAGGGCCTGGAACAACATATTTTAAGCTCTGAAAGAACATGGTTGCCAACCAAGAATCCTGTACCCAGAAAAACTAACCTTCATTTGAAGATGAAATAAAATCCTTCCATGATAAACAAAAGTTAAAAGAATTTACAAATAGAAAGCCTGCACTACAGAATGTTCTCAACAAAATATTCCATGAGGAGGAAATGAAAAACAACAATGGAGGTCAGCAAAGGGAGGAACTACCTTAGAGAAAAACCACTCAAAGGAGAAACCAAGCCAACTTAAAAACCAAAAATAAGCCAAATGACTGGGAATACAAATCATATCTCAATAATAACCCTGAACATTAATGGCCTAAATTCATCAATCAAAAGACATAGACTGGCAGAATAGACCAACAATATGCTGCCTGCAAGAGACTCATTTCATAGAAAAAGACATCCACAGACTAAAGGTGAAAGAATGGGAAAAAAACCTACCACACACATGGACTCAGTAAAAAAAGCAGGGGTTTCCACCCTTATATCAGATAAAGTGGACTTCAAGCCAAAGTTAGAAAGGATAAAGAAGGACATTTCATACTGCTTAAGGGAGCCATAAATCAGGAAGACATAACAATAGTAAATATTTATGCCCCAAACAATGGTGCATCCCTGTACATCAGACAAATCCATCTCAAGTTCAGGAATCAAATAGACCACAACACAATAATTCTGGGTGACTTTAACACACCACTGTCACCACTAGATAGATCTTCCAAATAAAAACCAACCAAAGGAACCATAGAACTCAATAACACAATCAATAACCTAGACTTAATAGACATATATAGAATATTCCATCCATCAACGAGCAGATTCACTTTCTTCTCAGCAGCACATGGAACCTTCTTGAAAATAAACCATATGTTATGCCACAAAGCAGCCCTTAGGAAATGCAAAAAAATAGAGATACTGCCTTGTATTCTATCAGACCATAATGGACTGAGAGTAGAAATCAACGACAAAATTAAAAAGAGAAATTATTCCAACACCTGGAGACTAAATAATATGCTATTGAATGAAACATGGATAACAGAAAACATTAGGAGGAGATAAAAAAAAGTCTTAGAGGTCAATGAGGATGACGATACAACACATGAAAATCTCTGGGACACTATGAAAGCAGTACTAAGAGGAAAATTCATGCATACAGCACATTCCAGAAAAGAATGAAAAGTCAACAACTAAATGGCCTAACATTACAGCTCAAAGCCCTAGAAAAAGAAGAACAAAATAACAGCAAAAGTAGTAGAAGACAGGAAATAATTAAAATCAGAGCTGAAATCAATGAAATTGAAACAAAAGAAACTATTCAAAAAATTGACAAAACAAAAAGTTGGTTCTTTGAGAAAGTAAACAAAATAGACAAACCCTTAGCCACGCTAACAAAGAGAAGGAGAGAGAAAACTCAAATTACTAAAATTCATGATGAAAAAGGAAATATCATGTCAGACACCACTGAGATACATAACATAATGAGAAACTACTTTGAAAATCTGTATTCCAACAAAATAGAAACTACCGAAGACATTGACAAATTTCTAGAGACATATGCTCCTCCCAAACTGAACCAGGAGGACATACACAATTTAAGCAAATCAATATCAAGCAATGAAATAGAAGAAGCCATTAAAAACCTACCATCCAAGAAAAGCCCAGGACCAGACAGATTCTCAGCCGAGTTGTACAAGACCTTCAAAGAAGATCTCATTCCAATATTTCTCAAAGTATTCCAGGAAATAGAAAAAGAGGGTACCCTACTGAACTCATTCTATGAAGCTAATATCACCCTCATACCCAAACCAGGCAGAGACACATCAAGGAAAGAAAATTTTACACCAATATCCTTGGTGAATATAGATGCAAAGATCCTTAACAAAATATTGGCACTCCGTATCCGAAAACATATTAAGAAAATCATGCACCACGATCAAGTGGGGTTCATCCCTAGAATGCAAGGATGGTTTAACATCTGTAAATCAATATATGTAATCCATTATGTCAATACACTTAAGGATAAGAATCATATGATTATTTCAATTGATGCAGAAAAAGCATTTGACAAAATACAACACCCCTTCATGCTCAAAACACTAGAAAAAATAGGAATAGTAGGAACATACCTGAACATTGTAAAGGCTATTTATGCTAAGTCCATGGCCAACATCGTTCTTAGTGGAGAAAAACTAAAACTATTCCCTTTAAAAACAGGAACAAGACAGGGATGTTCTCTTTCACCACTTTTATTCAACATTGTCCTCGAAACTCAAGTCAGAGCAATTAGGCAGACTAAAGAAATTAAAGGGATACGAATAGGAAAAGAGGAACTTAAGCTGTCATTATTTGCTGATGACATGATATATTTAGAGAATCCAAAAAACTCCTCCAGAAAACTTCTAGATCTCATCAATGAATTCAGCAAAATAGCAGGCTATAAAATCAATATGTATAAATCTAAAGCATTTTTATATGCAAGTGATGAAACAGCTGAAAGGGAAATGAGGAAAACAACTCCATTTGCAATAGCCTCAAAAAAATAAAATCCTTGGGAATCAATCTAACCAAAGAGGTAAAAAGATTTCTACAATGAAAACTACAAAACATTGAAGAAAGAAATTGAGGAAGACCTTAAAGATGGAAAGATCTCCCATGTTCTTGGATAGGCAGAATTAATATTGTCAAAATGACCCTACTACCAAAAGTGCTATCCAGATTCAATGCAATTCCAATTAAAATCCCAATGATGTACCTTACAGAAATAGAGCAAGCAATCATGAAATTCACCTGGAAGAATAAGAAACCCAGAATAGCTAAAGCAATCTTTAGCAGGAAGAATGAAGCAGGGGGTATAGCAATACCAGAACCTCAATTATACTATAAAGCAATTGTAACAAAAGCGGCATGGTATTGGTACCAAAATAGACAGGTAGATCAATGGTACAGAATAAAGGACACAGACACAAACCCAAATAAATACAATTTTCTCATACTAGACAAAGGGGCCAAAAATATGCAATGGAGAAAAGATAGACTCTTCAACAAATGGTGCCGGGAAAACTGGAAATCCATATGCAACAGAATGAAATTAAACCCCTATCTCTCACCCTGCACAGAAATCAACTCACAATGGATCAAGGACCTTGAAATCAGACCAGAGACCCTGCATCTTATAGAAGAAAAAGTAGGTCCAAACCTTCAACTTGTTGGCTTAGGATCAGACTTCCTTAACAGGACTTCCATAGCACAAGAAATAAAAGCAAGAATCAACAACTGGGATAGATTCAAACTAAAAAGCCTTCTCTCAGCAAAGGAAACTATCAGTAATGTGAAGAGAGAGCCTACAGAGTGGGAGAATATCTTTGCCACTCATACTTCAGATAGAGCACTAATTTCCAGAACATATAAAGAACTCAAAAAACTCTACACGAAGAATACAAATAACCCTATCAACAAATGGGCTAAGGATATGAACAGATGCTTCCCAGAAGATGAACAAGCAATCAACAAACATATGAAAAAATGTTCACCATCTTTAGTAATAAGAGAAATGCAAAGCAAAACTACACTGAGATACCATCTCACCCCAATTAGATTGGTGATTATCAAGAATACAAGCAACAATAGGTGTTGGAGAGGATGTGGGGAAAAAGGTACAGTCATACATTGCTGGTGGGAAAGCAAATTAATGCAGCCACTCTGGAAAGCAGTGTGAAGATTCCTTAGAAAACTTGGAACGGACCCACCATTTGACCCAGCTATCCTACTTCTTGGCCTATACCCAAAGGACTTAAAATCAGCATACTACAGAGATACAACCACATCAATGTTCATAGCTGCTCAATTCACAATAGTCAGACTGTGGAACCAACCTAGATGTCCTTCAATTGATGAATGGATAAAGAAACTGTGGTATATATATATTACTCAGCTATAAAGAATAATAAAATTATGGCATTTGCAGGCAAATGGATGAAATTGGAGAATATCATGCTAAGTGAGATAAGCCAATCTCAAAAAACCAAAGGACAAATGATCTCGCTGATAAGTGGATGATGACACATGGGGGGGGCAAGAATGGAGGAAGGAGGAACTGTATAGAGGGAAGAGAGGAGTGGGAGGCATGGGGGGAAGGAAAAAATAACAGAATGAATCAAACATCATTACCCTACGCAAATGTATGACTCCGCAAATGGTATGCTGTTACTCCATGTACAAACAGAAACAACATGTATCCCATTTGTTTACAATAAAAATAAATTAAAATAAAAAAAAAAAAGAAATAAGTCTGGGAAGTTTTTTTTTGCCTGTCAGAGTATAAAAGTCCTAGCACTGTATGTGTTTTTGGTCTTACACACCAACTTTTTCCAGTGTGTAACACAAATTATTTTTGACATCATAATGGACTTGCCCTTGGAGAAGTCCCAGAATGGTAGGGGTTGCCAGCCCCTGTCAAGTCATGAGCATTCTGAAACTTGTGTATCTTAACTTATGTGAATGTCTGCAAGAGAAGCTAGAACAAGGCCAGTGAGGAGATGGATTTGGAACTGTGAAGGTCACCTGATTTGTCAAAAGAATGGTCCAGCTGGGAAATGCTGCACACACCTGAAGGGCAGTTTTGGAAGAACCTAGGTGAGTGGAAGAAAATCCTCCACTGACAAGACTAAGAGCATATTTATTGAAACCAGTTGGGAAGACAAGAAGTGGAGATATAAGAAATGTTTTGTTTCAGTGGAATAAAGCTGGAGGATACTGAGAATAATATATCACCATGTGCAGTGGGGACTCTGGGTAATCCTGTTTGTTATGGCTGTTTGAGGCTATAACTTTCAGGGCTAGAGATAAGGGATTTGCATGATTGTGGTGAACTGCATTTTAAACTTGGGTTGGGGCTGGTCTTATTCCTGTTGAGAAAATTAAATGGTGTATGCTCACTAACCTGGCTCTGGACTGGGGACACACACAAGGAACCTAATGCCACCTGAGCAGTAGGCTGAGAAATAAAAAATGGTATGTATTGGATTCTCAAATGGTTCATAACCCCAGGGCTAAATGACACTACACAGACTGAATGAGCTCTTATTTGTATCTCCATATACTTATAAATGTACATTTTCACATTCCATATGATAATCTGAAATATATTGTTTAAATATTTGCAAATCTAAAGTGATAAAACATGGTTCCTACATGGGTGTTATCTGTCAGACAATTTTGTTTGAATGTTTTGAGGGAAAAACAAGTACCTGATTGCAGGACTGCAGAAAGATGAATTCATCTTGGTAATTCTGTACATTTGTTGAGAAACTCACAGGAATCCTTGCTAAGAAATACTTCAATTGCTAAGGAACTTGTTAATTATCAAAATGGAAACCTCTTTTTGTGAATAAATAAGTCAGCATAAATAAATCTATTGAACACACACACAAAAAAAGAAATAGTATATAGAAAACCTTCTCAGACAGATGTCTTGCCAGAGGTGCTCTATGTAAAGACATTCCAGGGGCTGCTGGGAAAAGCGACCAACTGCTGGGTACTCTGGTCTGTCACACACCAAGGGAGCCTGGCATGGAGAAGCCACCCACGCTATGGATCCAAGCACTAAAAATGTGTGATTTGCCTGAATTTCGTACTTTTGGTGAGAAACTGTGTTTATATATTTTTATTCTGTTTTGTTACAGATTATTATTATGTTTCTGATATTGTTTTTGTTTGCTTCTTTCAGCTCATTGATTTTTTACCTAGAACTCTTTGGTTTTACCCTACTTACACTTTTAGTTTTCTATTTCCTTAGTCTCTTTCATTATAACAGCTGTCCCTCTGTATCCACCAAATACTGAATTCAACCAAATATGGATAAAAAGTATTTGGAAAACAATTTTATCTGTACTTAATATGTACAAACTTTTGTTGTCATTAGTCCCTAAAAATATAGCATAGCTATTATTTACGTAACACTTACATTGTGTTGAGTATTGTAAGTAAATTAGATGTGATTTAAATATACGAAAAGTTATAGGTAGGTTATATGACAATATTATGTCTTTTTACAAAGGGAACTTGAGAACCCTCTGATTTTAGAGGTCCTCCAAGAGTCCTAGAACAAATCCCCTGCAGATACCAAGACATGACTGTGCAGATTATAAAGTATTTAAGAATGCAAGTCTTGGGAATTAGATTGCTTGGGCTAGCATTTCAAATTTTTCCAATCAATAGTTATGGGACCTTGTGCAAAATCCTTCACCTCTTTTATCCTTCAGTTTCCTTATGCAACAAAAGTAATACTCTTGTTTCAGGATTAAATATGATTCGCATATGGAGCACTAAGTATAGTTGTCTGTATACGGTTAGGCCAAGTTTAGACTATTCTACTCCCTCCTAACTTCCTTCTTCTTTTTTAAAGATTACTTTGCCATTTATTTGTAGCTTCTTGATTTAAATGTTCAATTATGTGCACCTACTAATATGGCATATTGAATTCCACTACTACGCATAATTATAATGCACCAATAAAAAATAAACAAAGTGAGTTTCAAAAATTGAGAAAAATATTCTACCCATTCATCTTTTCAACATTTTTTTTTGCCAAATATTTCCATAGTTATGAATTTTCCAGATTTGAATGAAATCTTTAAGCCTCAGTTTAGGAAGTACCTTCAGGATTGTTTAATTCTAAATTGTGGATTGACCCCAAGATACATTTTGTCTTTTATCTATGATAAAGAGCAATTTTTATTACAAGATTAGGTATTATTATTATCATTATCATTTTTTAATAAAATTACTGTTTACACCAGGTAATAGACTATTTTTATAATAGCCTTCTTTAATATTCATTGAGAAGTTGTGGTTTATCAATAGTCTGTTTGTAAAAAATATGTATATCTCTGAGACAGTAGTGTATTCTATGTTAGTAAAGGACTCTACTTTTGCATGTTAGATTAATCTTATTAGTTATGTGATTCATGCCCCCTTTATGATTCTACTTCATCTTTATCAGTTTGTGAAATACCTTAAATATCCACTGTATATTAATTCAGTATTTTCTCCATTTTTAAAAATACATGTACATTTTAGAAGCAATCCTGGTCCTAACTGTGTTTTATTTATTGCTATTTCCTTTTATAATTTAAACATCTTTGTTTAAACACTGATGAAGTTCACTTTAATAAATATTTCATCTGCTATTTGCATTGCTTCCCCAGCTTTTGTTTAATTGATATGTAATTTCAGAATTCAGCATCGTATTGCAAAGTTAAATAAGTGAATAAAATTTAGTGATTAAATTAGATGAAAGTTTATCACTCATCTAACAAAAGCATGCAATATTTAGTAGTCTAGACACCAAAATGCACATGATAACATTAGGGTTCTGTTACAAACCAGAAGGGGAAGAATGAATATTCGAAAGTAGCTAGCAGTCCCTTGATCACTTAATTCTTATATAGTTATTCACATATTTTTAACCAATTTTCATTTTTTTAGATGCAACTCTATTAGGATGTTATAGGATGTAACATATGAAACAAAACATACACAATTTATAAGTTTACAAAATACATGAAATTTTATCATATAAAATATGTATAATTCTGCTTTAGTATGTGTTTAATAAATACAGGCTAGTCTAAAAGTTGAATGTTTTTGTTAATGACTAACTTAATTCATTAAGTGATTTCTGACTATATTAAGCTCAAATGACCTCCTCAGTGGTTCGTCATGCTTTCTCTTTTCTTCTCTAAATATCCTGGTCTGCTTTGTCTTGGAATTACTGTTTCTTTCTTTCTTTCTTTCTTTCTTTCTTTCTTTCTTTCTTTCTTTCTTTCTTTTTTTTCCTAAGCTATCTATTTAGCAGTTTACTTATTATCGTAATTTTTATTAGGTAACATACACTTTGCAATATACATACCACATCTCTTTCTAATCATGTCTAGTTATATCACTGTCTTCTGTCAATCTGAGCAAAGATCTTGACATGTTTTGAAATCTGTTTGTACTGGTCAAGACTTCCAGTACACATATGTAGTTATTTTTGTTTTATTAACCAAATTTAACAGAATAATCTATGTAGAATAAATTTTAGTCATTTTGAGTTACACTTTATTTTATGTAGAATCTTTTTTATGGTAAGTAAGTTGTCTTTTTTTATTTGTTCTTTTTAGATATACATGACAGTAGAGTTTTTTGACATATTATGCATAAATGAAGTATAACTTCCCACTCTGGTGGTTATACATTGTAAGCTAATCCCAAAAACCCAAAGGCTGTATGTTCTCTCTTATATGCAGATGCTAACACACAATAATGGGAGATTGGGGAGGGAAGGAAGAAGAGAAGTTCGTTGAATTTGACAAAGGGGAATGAAGAGAAGGGAAGGGGGATGAATTGGACATAACTTTCCTATTTATGTAGAATCTTAACATTAACTTGCTTCAAATTATAAAATATCAACTTTATTACACCTTATATACAGACAAAGGTTAGTTATTTTCTCAGCTTACTTAAACATTCCATTTGCTCAACTTTATTCTTTCCTTTTTAAAATTTTGTCTTTGTATTAATGGACTTGGCCTGACATAACAAACTGGATGTTTATAAAACAAATTTATTTCCTCACAGTTCAAAGTCTGGATGTCCAAGATCAAGCAGAGTTGGATTCTGTTGAGGCTGCTCTTGCTGTCTGGTCAGCAGGTCACCTTCTCATAGCAACTGTCCTCTGTGAGTTCACATGACCCTCTCTGCACACTCAGATTCCTGCACAAGTCCTATTGGATTAGGATTTTTCCTTATGACCTCATTTAATCTTTAATTATATCCATAAGGAATCTATCCTAAAATACAGTCACACTGGGGTTTAGGGCAGCAACACTGAATTTTTCCTGCAAATGATCAAGTCCATAATACTATTCCCATCAGTAACATTTTCAGTGAGGTGTGTTTATGAAATAGCATTAATTGTATTTACTCTGAAATTGTATTAAGTCAATTTCTCTGGCATATTTTTAGCCAAGAATTAAAGACTACAGCTTAATTCCTTGGCACTTTTAAAATATGAATCACTTGAATGTGATACATAATTTTTTGATGAGATTTCTCATAAGATTCAGATTGATTATTTCTTTGGAGATTACCTCCCATTCCTTTGTAGATACTCTCTGAATTTGGATTTGCCTATGATAGTTGTAATTTTATTAAAATATGTACAAAGGTGAATATGTGTATGATATTTCATTAACTAGAATATATAGACTAGAGGACTATATGTTCTATACATTATTTAAGTATCACTATTAACATGTATCATTAATTTCATTAGTCAGAGAAAAGGGAAATAATGTTATCATCCTAATAATTAACAAAACATATTCGATATTTTTGTTTGTTTTTATTAGAATTTTATTCATAAGTGCCCCAAACTGGAAGCAACCCAAATATCCTTAAACAGGTAATAGAAAGCAAATATGGTACATCTATACAGGAAATGCTACCCAGCCTTACAAAGCAAAAAAGTGAATTAATCTCAAAGGCATTATCCTGAGTGAAAGAAGGCAATCTCCTGATACATATTGAATGATCCTATTTATTTAACATTCAGGAAAAGGCACATAGGAACAAAGACCACATAAGCATTTGTAGGAATCAGAGTGAGAAGAAGGTTTGACCACCCAGGGGATGCATATGGGAGTCTTTGGGATGATCTGCTCTGAGGTTGGTGGTAGAGATATGATTTTATACCTGTATTAAACTCATAGAACTGTATAGTTGCTACTTTAAACACAGGTTCGATTGGAGTACCACATGCAGAAAAGTAAAATAAAGATTCTCTCTAAACATTATTTTCAAAAGTACCTCAAAACTAAAGTGACTATTATGCTATTATTGCTATTGGAGAGTAAATGTCAACTCTCCATTTACAAAGACTCCAGTTGTTACCACAACTGCTTAGCATTTTCATTATGTAAACCAACAAAAATTTTCAAAGTGATAAATTGTTTCAAGAAAATAACAAAATAATCATTATAAATAATTATGTGAAGATGGTATGATTTTTCATCTGCAAAAGGAAAGAGGATAAGATTAAAAAATAAAGTATATGCTATAGTTTAGCACGTTACCTTCTAATTCACCAAATGAGCAAATAAAAACAATTATTGTACTTTTTTGAGTTCACATTAACCAAATTTAACAATATGTATTATATTGTTAATATTTAATATTTAATATAAGCACCAAATTTACATATAGCTTTATGGGTATTTTTGCACTAGATTCTGGATGTGTCTGTGAGTAACCTCTTTCTACCAATATTTCCATTGAATTTGGGGGACCACCTCCCTCTTCTGGGGATTATTATTCTGGCTTTTTGCTGACCTCTTCATGAACTGCTGGATAAGTCTTTTAACATCTCAGAAACCAGGTTCTTCACACGAAAAACAATACATGAATATTAAAAAGTTATAAAGACTGCAGATTAACCTGCTAATAAATAAAACAACATTTTCTTTTTATTTGCTGCTTATTTCAATGCCCACTTTTTATTTAATAGAATCTACATAGAAAAGATGTTCAACACGTATTTTTTTCAACAAATATATGAATGAATGAGCAACATTAGGAGAACAAGAAAATCTATTCCAAACACAAACTCCCAATTTGAAGGGATTATGGGGCTGGGGAGATAGCTCAGTTGGTAGAGTGCCTGCCTCACAAGCACAAGGCCCTGGGTTCAATCCCCAGCACTGCAAAAAAAAAAAAAGAAAAAAAGAAAAAAAGAAAGAAGGGATTTCTTTGTGAAAATAAGCCATGAACAAAGAATTCATTTCTGAAAATACATAGGATTCTAACTTACTGTTTCAACAACATTGAATAGAGTATACATGACCACATTTCCCTCTCTTCATCCCACAACTTAAACCTATTTATTTTATATTTTTCACATTATTTAAGTTACTTTTTATTTTTGTTACATGACCAATATTGTTATTATATGCACATAATCAAGTTCCATGTTAATTATGTGATGGCCACCTATAAGTTTTTCAAAATTTCTGTTCCTTTTATAATCTCATTTTTGAGATTATAAAATAATCATTTGAAATAATTATATGAAGATGATATAACAAAATATGGGTACATGGTGAGACAAATAAAATCAAAAATACCAATGTACCAGTGTGATATTCAACTAAAAGACTATCTGCAGCCATAATCTGATATTAGTGTATATTAAAATCAGAACAGATTGTGTTACATATTTGAAAACTATATTGAAAAACACAATGTATTTATAAATGTAAATAATGATAAATAGGTTTCAAGAATTTTTGAATTTGAAACTCAAAATATACATATAACTTGGTAAAAAGTTTTGAAATTCTGAGGAAATTATTTTTAATGTGTAAATTGGAACTTAGAATTAAAATATAGATTTAGAATATCTGATTTCTTATAGTACATATTTTATTCTTTATTTATTATCTAAAGTTTTAGGCACATTTACTATGTAAAAACTCATTTTTATGTGTATAAAATTATAAAGTTCTATTTTTAGTAACTGTTTCACATGTATACATACACAAGTATAACATATAATAGGTTTCTCATTTTTAAATCTCAAAAAGGTTAATTATTGACACAAAATTCACATTATTTGCTACTATAAAGCTCTCTTGGGACTGTGGTTGTGGCTCCATTGTAGAGCATTCACCTAGCATGTGGGAGGCACTGGGTTTGATCTCAGAACCACATAAAAAAAATAAATAAAATAAAGATATTGTGTTTATCTGCAGCTAAATATATTTTTTTAAATATCTCTTATCTTTAAAACATCCATAAGCTATATTTCTGTATATAAGTATATTAATACACTTATTAATTGTAATGTGATTATAAATGTGGTTGTAGTTGTAATGTGGTTAGTGGCTATCTAGATTTTATAAAATTCATGAAGTCAATAAAAGGAAAATATTAGAAAAGTATAAATTCACAAATGCAGGAATTTTTGTGAACTAATTTTCCTCTGAATGATCCCAAAATGGTCTATGGACCTGGTGGCTCAGCATTTGGACCTGCCCCTCAGCCACCACAGCACTGACAGAGAGGCCCGTCTCAGCTTCCCATTTCCCAAAATCAAGACAAGAGAGTGCCCTGAAGGAAACACAATTCCAGCAGCCTGGCAAAACAGAATGACCAGCTTTCTTCCCTGAAATTCAGAACCCGAAGCTTGTATGACAAGAGACAAAAAGAAAATGGCATATAGTACAAGGAAAGTGATCCCAATCTGCAAGGCTTTCACGTGGGCCGAGGTGCTGGCATCTCTGGACCTTCTGGCATTGTGCTGCATCCTCTTCAGATGTTTCCACAGGGAGATGATTAGCAGGAGGAAAGCCAGCAGGGACACAGTGAAGGGTATGGATGTGAACATACAATTGGTAAATGAGAGAAGCCTGGAAAATTGTGCGAACTTCCTTGAACTGGAAATGTAAGACATGTTACTTTCATTTCCACCAATCCAGACATCATTAGGAATGTTGATCAATACAATATTTAAAAGTAAAAGGATCAGGGACATCAGCAGTATCACAAAAACCACCTTTTTAACTCTCCACTTTAGGTAAAGAAAAATAGAATTAGAAAAATTGGCTATCTTCAAAAAATAAAAGATACTAAGGTTTGTAGAAAGCCAGAGGTTAAAATGATTGGTCACTGTCCAGGTAATATTAATCATTCTTATCATTTTTGCAGTCATTGAGAAACCTGGATAAAATGAAGGTACAAATAAGCTTGTGAGTACTGACCAGAGCACACCAATTCTGGAGAGTGCCAACGCAGTGAGGATTTGATCAACTGAAGAGATCTTTCTTCTCTTGACCCAGTCCATGCAGTTCACCAGTGCTATGAATCCATTTCCAAAACTCCCAATTATAGATTCCACACTTAAAATGATTTTAAACATGCTCTGTATGACATGGCCCATTGTAAGAGACTGCGTCAAAGTCTAATATCAACTGCTGAAGATTTCTTAAGGCACTCATCTAAAATGCTATGTATATCTGATGCTTGAATATTCATTCATAGCACACTTTTAAAAATTCACATATACAGCATTAAATAAGCAAACATCAAAAATTTTCTGATTAAGCACTTTCATCATGAAAATGTTGCATTTCCCAGATGGCCCAGCTGAGCTTCACTGAGATGTTGTGTGCCTCACGCACAATAGCCTGGAGTCTTTTGTACTTAATGATGAAGGAAACACTGCTCCCGTTTTGCTAACATGCAAACAGATCTTTTATTTGCATTATTTTGATATTTTTTTCTTAATTACATATTTTAGTCTGGCAAAGGGAGTTTTAAGCAAGTAAGATTACAAAATTCTAATAACATGCCAGGCAACAAGTATATGCATAAGTATGTGGAACTTACTAAGCCCTAAGGATTTTTAATATTTTTAAAGTTAGGTATACAAAGAAGCCTATGCATGTGTTTTCCAGAGCTCTTTGTACAAAGTGTCAGGGTTGTCTAACATCATAGAGCTCCTTATGTTTATAATGCTGGGTACTGAAAATAATATTTATCATTTCACTTTTTACCAATGCATTGGTAGCACATACAACACACTCACAGAAACACACTTACTTGAATCCAATTGAAGATTTTCAGATTCAACATTCAATATGCATCTGCCTCATACTGCGTACAGGGATAAGTCATTCCTTTTAAAATGCTTCCTGGTTGATATTATACCTTATTAAATGTGAATATTGAGTTAACTTTGGGAATATTCTTTTGTGCATGTAAAAAGTGCTGGAAATCTCTCTGTGGTCCTCTGAAACAGTCACAGAGGCAAATGAGTTCATTCACACAACAAGAATCCTCCTCATTCTTTGACTGCTCCTTGCCCAGTAGGAATCAGATACCTACAGATTTTATGCTTTTCCCCTCATCTCCCACCAACATCTGCTCCATGACCCTCACTACAGGCACCCAAGAAGATGAAGGATGATCTGCTGCCAGGGCAAGATAGGGAGTAAACATCCTTGAGACATCGTTCTCCTTAACAGTTGAGAAGTAAGCAGGGGACAGACAAGAGCAACAGCTACCAGAAGCAGCAGAAAAACATGTATCCTAACTTTCAGGCATGGCAGAGAAAGATTTGGGATATTGCATGGTGAACATCAGACATATCCTCCATCCTCTGAAGCAACCCTTAGCAAAGGAAATGAATTGTATATATATTGAGACTTCTCTCAGATGCCCTTCATACAGGAGAGAGATAGTTGAAAAAGAAAAATGGTACTATATGAGCAAATTTTAAGGAAAACTAAGAAGAAGTATACCATAAATGAAGAGGTCGGAAGAAGCTCCCTCTGGCTCGGTTCCCTCCATGTAACAAAGTGGTCGCAAAGGAGACAAAGAGCCATGCAAACAACCCTGGGGCGGAGCTGATGTAGAGCGGGCACTGGCAAAGGAGCTTCATAAGCTTTCAGAAAAGAGACCAGACCGAAGTTGGGTCCCAGTGAGGGTTGTGCTCAGCCCTCAGCAGCTCTTCCTGAGGCCTCTACACTACACTTTTCACTCTGGATGAGAAATGGTTTAGGTTTACACCTGAACACCAGCTTCTAGAGAAGACAGGTGTTTCCAGACAAGGAGGGGTGGCATCAATGATAATTCCCACACATCTCATCCACAAGGCAGACTAACAAGTCAGCCCTGGGAGAGGAGCAGTTTCTCCATCCAGTTCTCTGTCAATATTGCATTTAGGTGTAATTAGATGTTATTAGATTTCATGTCAGATCTTTATATACTGCACCAAATGCAAGTAATCAAAAAGGGGTAAATTCACCATAGTTTCATCTAAACATTTCTCTATTTAGATGGCTTTACCTATAATAGTAATACTCTCGCAATCAATCTATCAACACATATACCATTAATTTAAATAAAACTAAATTAGGTTGCCCTGATTTTATAGAAATTCAAGCAAATTTGTTACTGAGGTTTCCATTTATTCCCTGAATTTTAATAGTTTTATATTTAAATTCAACTTTGACACGTGAAGAAAAAAAATATGCTTTCCAACGTGAGATAGGTAGGTAGGTAGATAAATCATTAGCTGTATTTGAATAATGAGCCTTGTTCATCTCTGTGAAATTGATAAGCTATGTTCTTAGGAATGAGACTGTGAGATCATGAGCAAGGTTAGCATAACTAGTTACAAATTGAAGAACTGAGCCCTAGGATAGGCTGCCTGATATTTTATGTTTGGGGAAACAAAGGGGAAAAGGAAGAAGTTGCAAAAAATGACTGAGAAACCATGCTTGGTGAGTGAGAGTATAAACCAGGAGAGGACAGTGTCTTGGGAAGCAAGGAAGTTGCCTCCAGTGCTGCTCATGGGCCATGCAGGGTGAACCTGAGCACTGACAGCAAAGATTCACTGGTGACCCTGTAAGGTCAGATTCATGGAAGTGGGGAGAGTGACACCCTTGTGAAATGAGTTCATACGACAGCAAAGAGGTGTTATAGTCTGAATAATACTATAAACCAAGAGGAAAAGAGAGTAGAGCAGTTGATTCTCGAGCTTAGTCTTTGAAGTGGAAAGTCAAAGGCCCTCACCCAGCTATGAGCACTGAGCCCATGCAGAGAACCAAAGTCATGTAAAGAACCAGCGTCCCAACGACTGAGGCTTCCCTCAGTCCCTGATAAAGTACCCTAACAGTGCACCACAAGTATGTTTAGACTATGTTCATGTGGCATTTCCCAAAAACCTGTAGCCATTTACCAACATCCCAGAGAAAGCACAGATCCACATTCTCTGGGAGTCTTAGGTATGGAGCCTGAATCAACTCAAAGAGACCTTATGGTCCATTTCATGGAATGGGAGCTCCTAAAGGTCACATGCTCCTGAGAGCTTTTAGTCCATCCTAATGCAGATTTCATGCATTTGAGAGTTTTCCCTATTCTTAAATGTGTAGTTAAAATGTTCAGATCTGGCCATTGGCAAACTCTCACATTGCTTCCTGATCTGGTTTGAGCAGGACCAAGGGACAGCCTCTGAAACTCTCCCATCCTGGCAGACAATGAATAAAAATCAAAACCCACACTCTTGAAGGAATGGGATAGATTGTTGTCAACAAAAATACCTTAAAAGTTGCAGGGGATCATGTTCCTTTTCATATCTCTGTTGAATTCAAGTATCTAGACTCTGCCAAAAACAGCTGGGATATAGGATGAATGCAGATTATCATAAATTTACTGACAGATGCTCTCCAGGAGATAGTATCTCTAGTAAGCAAAACGTAGTCTCTGGCAATGTTGAGCTGGTGAATGCTTTTTAATCTAAACCCATGATGAGGGAAAATCAAGACACTTTGCTTTTGTCTTTAATTCAAAAATATATCTTCGCTGTTTTATGTCAGGCCTTATCACTTTCTCAGCTCTCAGTTTCATTAATATTTTGTAAATATCATGCTCATTAAATATATTATATTAATGACATTATATTAATTGATACCCATGTGCAGGAAATGGCAAGTTTCTTAATTGTTATGAAATACTAGAAGAAGATATATAAAAACCTGATAAGACTCCAACATCAATGAATTTTTAGGAGTTCAGTGATCTATTTCACATGCTGCAACATCTTTGCTAAAGTAAATGTCATGTTGCCCTATCTTAATTTCCTATTAAAAGTGGCAACATACACCATATTCAAGGATTATTGCCCTAACCCACTAATAGAGTTTCTCTAAAAGCTGTTGGTTTCCAGTGGACCCAAAGCAAAAGAGGGCTTTATAGCTGATACAGACTGTTGTACAAGCTGCTTTGCCCTTTGTGCCTAATGATTCAGCAATCAAATTTGATAGAGGTATTTACATAGTACAAGTATACTATGCCTGTCTCTAAAGGACACAGGAAAAAGGGAGACCAAACTCTTTACTCCAAGGCCATCCATCCCCTGTTCCATACAAGACTATTCTGTGTCTGAAAACCAAAATAGCAAGAGGAAACAAATACAAGCATAGGGTCCTTTGAGCCCAACAGTGTGTGTGTGTGTGTGTGTGTGTGTGTGTGTGTGTGTGTGTGACTGCACAAGTCATATACATTTATAAAGCCAGGACCTATTGCAGGGTTCCATCTCAATTGAGTGGCACAAAGGTGCCCTATTTTGGAAACAAACTTGAGTGCTTCCTCAGATTCCCAGACTATATCTTGTTCTTTTGGTCAGCACATTTTAGGTTCCAGATTGTCCTTCCTTCATAAACTCCACACTATGAGCAGACCTTATTTTTGAGATGGCCACCAAAGGCTGGATGATATAAAGCAGAAAAGAGGAGATGATGGTTCTGGTAGAGTAAAACTTGGCCAATGAGAAATAGAAGGCAGAAGAGAGTTGAGAAGATCCACAGCTGTCTCTCTTCCATGGATTGATGCTGGATCAGGTTTCCCCTCTGACCCTATGGAAAAGTCCTGGGCCCAAGTGCTCACATGAGCTGCTCACCATGATACCTTCCAGGCCATGGTGAAGAGGCCACCATGTGTCCACCACATTTCTGCCCTGGACTTGCCTTCACACACAAATGACATCATATTTATCTAAGAATTGAAGATTTTCAGATTCACTCAGATTTTAGAAGCCCCAGGCAAAGTAGTCATTGAGTTGTACAATTTTTGTTTGTTCCCTCTCGGTAAGTTTACAACACGGTAATATGTTTTAAACACTTCTAATTAGAAAGGATATTGGATAAAAAATATATCAAAATACTATTTAAGAAAACAAGTTAGTTACTGAACATATTTTTAAAACTCAAAAGTCATTTTTGATTAAATATAGCTACCCAGAAAATACAATAAAAATTATGTATCATTCACTATAGAAAAGTGCATATACACAAATTTACCAAAACCTTATACATGTTATCCAGGCTTTTACTCTGCAGTACATTATTTGGATACATGAAACCAAAACCCATGCAACCCCTGTTTTTTATGATAGGTTTTATTTCCATTTCCTTACCAGTTCTGATGGGGTTCATTCATTCATTCTTCAGTAAAGCATCATTTTAGACTAACTATTCTGTGTGCTGGCCCTTAAGTCCTGGAAGTCAACAGTAAACAGCACAGCATTTCTGCTCTCATGGTGCTCACATTGCACTCGGGAAATGGATGATAAAGAAATCAACAGATAAACCAGAGGTGGAAGTGATCCACTTAAAAGTTTAGGTAGTATTGGGGTTTGTTTTTATAATACTGTTAAAGTTGCATAACCTCCAAATCATTATAGTCATAGAGAACTCAATTCTTGAAGAAGGTTGCATATTTCATACTTATAATTGAACTTGCCTTTAATGAATATGTCAATACTGTCTGATTTCCACATTTTACATAAAATTTCAAGAAACAAAACTTAATTTCCTATCATTATATGGATTTCACAATGGTATTTCAATGTTCGTAGAAAGGCTCATTAAATTATATATAATTTTACGTGATTTTTATATGGGGCATTTTTTCATGATAGGAAAAATTATTCTCATGTTAACTACAAAAAGCATTTTAAGAACTGGGTGTGGCTGGACATGATGGTGCACACCTGTAATCCTCGTAGCTTGGGAGGCTGAGGCAGGAGGATCTCGAGTTCAAAGGCAGTCACAGCAATGATGAAGTGCTAAGCAACTCAGGGAGACCCTGTCTCTAAATAAAATACAAAATAGGGCTGGGGATGTGACTCAGTGGTCAAGTGCCCCTGAGTTCAATCCCCAATACAAAAAAAATTTTTTTAAAGCCAGGTGTTGTCTCACTCCCACAATCTCAGCAGCTCAGGAGGTTAGGACAAGAGTATCACAAAGTCAAGGCCAGTCTTAGCAATTTAATGAAGTCCTAAACAACTTAGTGAGAACTTGTCTCAAAATAAAAATAGAAAGAGTTAAGAATGTGACTCAGTGGTAAATTGCCCCTGGATTAAATCCCCAGTACCAAGAAATAACTAAAAAAAAAAAAAAAAAAAGCCTTTTAAGAAAGGTAGATGAACAAGATGATTTTGTAGGTAAGGTCCAAAGGTGGTACAGGAAAAAACTGAAATATATAAAATCATATGCAGATCTCAACTTCAAAAAGTTTCTCCTGAATTTGAGAAGTAGAAGAAATGACTTCCTAACTGCATGTGGAAACACACATCAGCATTGTAGTCCCCTTGAGATCATGGCCCTTCCTTCTTTTCTGTCACAGATACGATCTTTTTCTAGGCTCTAAACCTATTTATGTTGAATCTTGTTCTTCAGTACTGCACATGGTATACACAAACTAAATTAATTTAAAATGTATTTGACACTCTTGTTTGCACATTTTTATGCTATGAGTTCCATTTACTCTCTATTAAACATGAAATAAGAATTAATGATGGAATAAGTCTATCTCAAACAAAAGAACCTCAAAAGTGATTTAAATTTGAATGGTTTTGCCATCCAAAGTAATTCAACTTTAAATAATGAAAACAAAACATGCTGCAGTACATATATATGATACAAATTACAATGCAGAGTAGAAATGATTTCTCAGGAAAAACTGACAGTTCTTCATACTGTATAAAAATACATCATAAATACTTCAATTGAAGGAGTGCATAGAGTGTATATGAAACATATAAATTCATAATTCTGAAATTTTTCCTACTGTATTTGTCATAACTATGTTATTTGCAAAAGAAAATTAAGGGTTTGTTATTGTGAAGCTATGTTCCATATACAAACATAAGCATGCACATTCACATATATTTTTATTTAATAAGCTTCAGTAAAGGATTTTATGCCTATGTCTTTAGAACTTGCACAAACACACACTCTGGAAAAAGGGGTAAGTTCATCAGTGCATGAAATTACAGACTCCACCAGTTAGATTTCTTCTAGGAGTCACACCATGACTCTGTTACTGATTTAAGGACTTGATGGTTTCTTTTTTTTTTTTTTCTCAATTTTTTATTTGTTCTTTTTAGTTATACATGAGAGTAGAATGTATTTTGACATATTATACATACATGGAGTTTAACTTCCCATTGCTGTGGTTGTACATGATATGAAGTTACACTGGTCATGTACTATATACAAATATAGGAAAGTTATGTTTGATTCATTCTACTATTCCCATCCTTCCTCCCTTCCCTATAGCCCTGTTTATCTAATCCAATGAACTTCTATTCTTCCTCCACTCACCTAATTTTGTGTTAGCATTCACATATCAGTGAGAACATTTGTCCTTTTGTTATTTGGGATTGGCTTCATCCACTTACCATGATCATCTCCAGTTCCATCCATTTACTGGAAAATGCCATAATTTCATTCTTCTTTATGGTTGAGTAATATTCCATTTCATATATATACCACATTTTCTTTATCCATTCATCTGTTGAAGGGCACTTACACTGGTTCCATAGCTTAGCTATTGTGAACTGAGCTGCTATAAACATTGATGATTTCTTTTCCTTAACCAGCACCTCTCCTGCCACAGAACCCACAGAAAGGCCTGTTGCAGTTTTTCCTTCCCAAATCAAGACATATGAATGGTTTGAAGAATAAACAATACCAGAAGCCTGGCAAAGCAAGGGGACCAGTTCATTAAGAAGCCTATTAGAACTCCACCCTGATATGGCTGCAGACAGAGTGCATGGCAAGTAAGAGAAAGAAGACAACATTTTGCAAAGACTGCATGTGGACTTTGATTACAGCATCTGTGCATCCTCTTCTGTGGAGCTGCATCTTTCTGGGATGTTTACACAGGTATTAGATTCACAGCAAAAACAGATCAGGATTTAATAAAGGATATGAAGTTCTCTAGAGTGGATACAGTCATATTTTAAAGGCTTACCCTGTTGCTGGATTGGGTCTTCCAAGTCACAGTTTCTTCATATTCCTTCACCAGCTTGGCCTCACTTTAGTTTTTCAAAGTAGGATGAGAAAACAAAATGACCAAAGTTCCCAACTGTGTTACTAGAATAACACTCTTATCTCTTCTCTTTAGGTGAAAAAAAAAGGTAAGGCTGGAGAAATCAGCTATCTAGAATAAATAGAATATTTATTCTTAGGCTGGTAGCAAGACAGGTGCCAAAATGACCAGGCAATAAGAACAATATTTCTTACTTGTCCCCTCCCTACATGAACCCAGAAAGTTATAGTTATGTATCATTTTGTTAATTTTCTCAGAGGAAACAACTCTGGAGATGTCCAGACCACAGAGGATTCAATCGGCTGAGGAATATTTTGTTTCTTGACCCAGTCACTGAAGTTCACTGTATTATGAAGACCATGGGCAAGCAAAAATTCCAAAACAAATTCTGCCATTACTTGGAAATTATGCTCAGTAGTAAACCTAACAAGTGTGAAGAGGGAAGACTCAACTTAATATCCAGGTTGTGATTCACAATCTCCAGACCTGCAGTTCTACCAGAGCCAGGTTTCTGGGTGTGCACTTAAGTTCTTTTTTCCTTTATATTCTGTAACCAATGTTAAACAGAAATTAATGCAGTATGCTAAAGGACACATTCAATGATGCTCTTAGGGAAAACACTGTTATTCTCAAAGCAACCCAATATCTCCTTTTCAAATGTTGAATGTCTTTACATGAGCTAGAACCTTTCAGAGCAGATGTTGGAGTGAGAGCTGAATTCTCATTTGCTAGCATGCAAATGAAGACATATTCTCTTTCATAGTTTTGCAGTTTTTTGCCTTGTCTAACCTCTGCACAATTTGGGTGCAACAAGTTTGGATGACAGCTAGTAAAATTTTAAACCTAATACAATAGAATATTCCAACAACCTATAAACTGATAAATGAGACAGTTGTACAGAGATGACATGAATGGTTTATCATCCCTGAAGATTTATCTTAACAAAAACACCATACACGTAGGCGTAGAAAGATGAAAGGAAACAATCCAGAGGCTTGCCATGTTTTTCCTTTCAAAACCTTCCTACTTAGGAAGAATTAATATTGTCAAAATGGCCATACTACCAAAAGTGCTATACAGATTCAATGCAATTCCAATTAAAATCCCAATGATGTACCTTACAGAAATAGAGCAAGAAATTATGAAATTCATCTGGAAGATAAAAAACCCAGAATATCTAAAGCAATCCTCAGTAGAAAGAGTGAAGCAGGGGGTATCGCAATACCAGATCTTCAACTCTACTACAAAGCAATAGTAACAAAAATGGCATGGTATTGGTACCGAAATAGAAAGGTGGATCAATGGTACAGAATAGAGGACACGGACACAAACCCAAATAAGTACAATTTTCTCATACTAGACAAAGGGGCCAAAAATATGCAATGGAGAAAAGATAGCCTCTTCAACAAATGGTGCTGGGAGAATTGGAAATCCATATGCAACAGAATGAAACTAAACCCATATCTCTCACCATGCACGAAACTAAACTCAAAATGGATTAAGGACCTCGGAATCAGACCAGAGACCGTGCATCTTATAGAGGAAAAAGTAGGTCCAGAGCTTCAACATGTCAGCTTAGGACCAGACTTCCTCAACAGGACTCCCATAGCACAAGAAATAAAAGCAAGAATCAATAACTGGGATAGATTCAAACTAAAAAGCTTTCTCTCAGCAAAGGAAACTATCAGCAATGCGAAGAAAGAGCCTACAGAGTGGGAGAAAATCTTTGCCAATCATACTTCAGATAGAGCACTAATCTCCAGAATCTATAAAGAACTCAAAAAACTCTACACCAAGAGTGCAAATAATCCAATCGACAAATGGGCTAAGGAAATGAATAGACACTTCACAGAAGAAGATCTACAAGCAATCAACAAACATATGGAAAAATGTTCAACATCTCTAGTAATAAGAGAAATGCAAATCAAAACCACCCTAAGATTCCATCTCACCCCAATTAGAATGGCGAATATCAAGAATACAAGCAACAACAGGTGTTGGCGAGGATGTGGGGAGAAAGGTACACTCATACATTGCTGGTGGGGCTGCAAATTAGTGCAGCCACTCTGGAAAGCAGTGTGGAGACTCCTTAGAAAACTTGGAATGGAACCACCATCTGACCCAGCTATCCCACTCCTTGGCCTATACCCAAAGGACTTAAAATCAGCATATTACAGAGATACAGCCACATCAATGTTCATAGCTGCTCCATTCACAATAGCCAGATTGTGGAACCAACCTAGATGTCCTTCAATTGATGAATGGATAAAGAAACTGTGTTATATATATATAATGGAATATTACTCAGCCATAAAGAATGATAAAATTATGGCATTTTCAGGCAAATGGATGAAACTGGAGAATATCATGCTAAGTGAGATAAGCCAATCTCAAAAAAACAAAGGACTAATGATATTGCTAATAAGTGGATGATGACACATAATGGGGGGTGGGAGAGGTTAGTGTTAGGGTTAGAGTTAGGGTTAGGGAGGGGGGCAAGAATGGAGGAAGGAAGGACTGTATAGAGGGAAAAGAGGGGTGTGAGGGGTGGGGGGAAGGGAAAAAAATAACAAAATGAATCAAACAGCATTACTCTATGTAAATTTATGATTACACAAATGGTATGCCTTTACACCATGTACAAACAGAGAAACAATATGTATCCCATTTGTTTACAATAAAATAATAAAAAAAATAAAATTAAGCAAGAAAAAAAAATTTAAAAAAAAAAAAACCTTCCTACTTATTTTGAGGAACCCCATGAAAGCTAATCTCTCTAAACTTGAGTGCTGATAGCTAGTCCATATACATAGCTTTATCGTTCACAAGCCATAAGCACAAACTTGCCACTACCACACACACATTTGGTTTGGTTTCTGAAAATTCCAAGGAACTGAAAGAGATGAATTATTACTCTGTAGATTCCAAAATAAAAATGAGTCTCTGAGCACTTACTGAAATTTAAATCCCCTTCCTTCACCCTTGGTGGCCTAGCCCAAAATATTTACTAATCATGTCTCTCACACTTAAGTCATATTTAATTTTTAAGTGTTCCTCAATTTATGAAAAGATTTAAGAATTTTCCACAGATTCCTGAAATCTATTGTGATTTTCACCAGGAATCATCATGAACACAAAATCTACATTAGGAAATTGATTGTATGTACTGAAGGACATGCTATTTATATCTACATTTTTCAGATTTTTAATCAAGTATTGAAAAACATGTCTTAATGAAATGCAACATATGAAACTGCCTTCCAAGCAACTTCTAGTTTCATTTTTGGGTTTTTTGTTTTTGTTTTTGTTTTTGTTTTTTGTTTTTGTTTTTTTGTTTTTTTGTTTTTTTGTTTTTGCTACTGTGAAAGAGATCAGTTTCAAATGTTGCATTCTAATTAAGTATTTTAGGTGAATAACTATATCTTAATATCATGATTGCTAATTTTCCTAAACTTCTTATTCTGTTTGATAAAGTTACTAATTTCTTTTTGTATTACATTAGAATATCCATACATTAAAATTACTGCAATGTCAGAAAAATAAAATTTTTGTCATTTGCATGTAAAATTTCATGAGTTTGTTTTGTGTGTTTCATCATTTCACTAGCTAAAAACCCAATACAAACTTTTCTTAACACTAGTATCAAAGTGAAAGAGTCTGCATTTCAACAGTAATCATACTATTCTTGTATTCATTTAATGTACATAATTTACTGGGTTGATATTGTTTCCTTCTCCATATATTGATTCAGCTAAACATTTGGCTGTGCAACATTTCATCATCTGTTAATGGTGTGTGTCCAATCAGGAGACAGATCACACTGGAATTTGTCCATGAAATGTTCACATAAAGAATTATTAATTATAATAGGATTGAGGGAATAATGAAGAATTGAATAGAGAGAAATGAAAGATGACTCTACTGAATACAGAAATAACACATAAAAGGAACAGTTGTTATCCTTAGGACTAACATGTGGCAACCAACAAGGAGCCCTCTACACACACACATGTGCACACACACACACACACACACACACACAGAGGCACACACACCAATACAAGAGTAAGAAGAAGACCTCATTAAAGAAAATACAGCCATTGTTCTCCAAGCTGATCCAACAAAAACAGTTAGAAATCCACTACATAGACCTGGCCAGAAGTCCTCCTCCTGGATGTGAGGAAAGCTGCTCAGAGACACACACTTTGCAGAGGTGCTCTGAGTGAGAAAAGCTGCCCATAACTAGTATTGTCCATCACACACCTGGGGAGCTCGTCCTGGAGGACCTTACCATACTGTGGATCCAATAACTGCCCAGTGAATCTGAATTTGGTATTTTTCCTAAGTATGTGTGTATACATATTCCCCTCTAAGGACTTATTGTATTCCCAATGTTTTCTATATTTACTTTCTTTCTCTTCATTGAATTTTAGAGAGATTCTTCAGTTTTTACCATGCCTATATTTTATTTTAGTTTTCTAAGTAATTAATTTCTTCTTTCAGTATTACAGTCAGCTCTTCAAAACCACATCAGTGGATACATCCAAATGGGTACTGAAAATCACTGGGAAAAACATTTTCATCTTTGCTGAACATGTGCACACTTTTTTTGTCATTATTTCCTAAACGGTAGTGTTTGAACTATTTACATAGAATTTACCCTGTATTAGGTATTATAAGTAATTTAGAGATGATTTTAAAGCAAAAGGAAGGATGAGAGCAGTACTTGTGTTCAATTACTGCACCATTTTACATTTTGTCACTCATTTTACAAAATCCATGGATTTTGGTGTACATGAGGAAAATATTTTACTCATTCATTTTTTCTACTTTTTTTTTTTTTTTTTTTTTACAAAATGCAATCATAGATATAAATTCTCCAAATTGGTTGAAATTTTCAAGTTTCAATTTAGGTAGTGCTGTCATTATTTGTCCATTTCTAAATTTGAGAATACTGCTAATATGTTGTCTTATTTTTAACTCATTGGAGTGCAGTATCCCTTCCAAATTTATTGAACATTGTTATTAGAGTTACTACCATTATTTCATTAGAGTATTATTGAGTCATGGTAATAAAAAATATATCCTGTGTAATAGTCATTTTGACACATAATCAAGAATTTTTTGGCTAATTTAAGTATATGTTCATGAAAGTTAAAGGTTTCTTTAAATAGGTATGTATTCTGCATTGGTTAAAAAAGTTCTATATTTATCTATTAGATTAAACTTATTGTGTTATTCACATCTCTTTATAAATATTAATTTTGATTGATACATCAGCTTGTGAAATATTTAAAGTTTCTACTATACATTTAATGGAGAAAACTTAAAAATTGATTGTACTTCTTTTGAGACTATATTTTTTAAAGCACTCATGGCTCTATTTTCTTTTATTCTTTCCATTTATTAGTTTAAATATCTCTGTTTAAATATTGACACATTTTACCTAAATATTTTTCATTTGGTATTAATTTTTTCCATAAGTCCTTATTTAGTTGATATGCTAGTACAGAATTTAAGTTCATAAATAGAGGAGTAAAAACATAATGTTTTAATTAAATAAAAGTTTATTTATCTCTCATCAAACAAAGGGATCCAATCTGAGTACTTTTGATTTATTTTTTAGGTATGATTCCTGTAAACAAGATGTAATATATGAAACATAAATATGCATATAAAGTTCATGAATTTATAAAATATAAAAGATTGAATCATATAAAGTGTAGGATATGTAGTCTTTAAGATAGGTATGCATAATAAGCATGTGCTAATCTCAACTCTGAGTGCATTTTCTTTTTAATGACCAGGGTACTTCATACAGGGATTTCTGATAATTTTGTGTTACCAGACAGGGGTCAGAGGAGGTTCCGACAAAGAGAAGAATGAGACCTCAACTAGGACTTGACTTTCCTCCTGAAAAGAATTCCAGGACCATCAAAAGCAAGGCACAAGCAAAGGTTTATCTAAGGAGAGCGAAGGTGTATACACATGTAGGCAGGCTGGAGGAGTCCCTGGTCTTTCAGAAAAGAGGAGTGACTGCACCCAAGGTCGAGCTCTCTGACTATATATATGATTTTTCCTGGGAAGAAATGTGCATTCTCAGGCAAGCTTCTGTGAAAATCAAGTCCCATGGCAATCATCTCTCTGGTTTATTTTTGGTTAAACAGTCCCAGCATAAATCAGTTGTGGGTGCCTTGTATACATCTTTGTATCCTGTGTTTTTAAAATTGAGTATGTTTTTGTTCTAGTTGATCTGGTACATACATAGCATACCCTGGAGGTTTTGTTTATTTAATTAAAAGGCAAGTGTGACTGGGCATAGTTTTAGATTCAAGTCTCCAACTACTAAAGCTCTAATTTCCTCTCTCCCTGAGAGCCCACTTATTTCATGGGACTATTTGATGTCCTACTCTTTATAGTCTGGCATGCCTTCTGCAATTCTTTTTTTCTGCTTTATCTTGGATTGATGGAATTGACATTATTCTGTCTCTCTCAGCCCCTCTCTCCCCCACTCCCTCTTCTATTTAGAAATTTTTTATTATTTTCATTTTTTATTAATTAATACATTGTTAATACATGTAACACTTCTCTTTCTTATCATTCTGAATTACATCACTGTCTCCTTTCAATCTAAGTGAAGGTCTTGACATGCTTAAAAATACCCTTCCATATGTCACATAAATATTTTTGCTTTAATACCCAGCTTTATTAAAAGAAGAATTCATGAAGAATAAATTGAGTATTGTGAGAATGAAGTTCATCTGAAGCTTTTCCTTTTCTGACCCTTGTTTCTTCCCCACCTCTACCCCAGACACACTCTCTCTCTCTCTCTCTCTCTCTCTCTCTCTCTCTCTCTCTCTCTCTCTCTCTCTCTGTTTCTTTTTTTGGTTGGGGGGAGAGGTGGGTACTGGGGATTGAACCCAAGGGTGTTTAATCACTGAGCCACATCCCTTGCCCTTTTTATTTTTTTATTGAGACATAGTGTCTTGCTGAGTTGCTTAGGTCTTCACTAAGTTGCTGAGGCTGGCTTTGAACTTGTAATCCTCCTTCCTCAGCCCCCAAGCTGCTGGGATTACAAGCATGTGCCACTGGGTCCAGCAGTCCCTCTCATTTATACCTCTCTATATTAGTGTGCCCAGACTGCCATCACAAAACTCCAAGGACTGGTTGCTTAAACAACAGATTTATTTCCACATAGTTCTGGAAGCTGAAAGACCCCAATCAAGTGGCCAGCAGGGCTAGATTCTAGTGAGGCCACTCTTGCCACTGGTCAGCAGGTCACCTTCTCACAGGAAGACATGTCCTCTGTGAGCACACATGGCCTTCTCCGTACTCTCAGATGCCTAGGTCTCTCCTCTTCTCATAAGAATGCCACTCCTACTGGATTAGGGACTCAGCTTGTGACCTCCTTTAACCTTAATGACATCCATACTTTCCCCATCATCAAATCAAGTCATATTGGGGGTTAGAATTTAACATTCGAGGGGCAAACAATTCAATCCGTTGCAATCTTTCTTTCTGAAGTAGGTACACTTACAGCATTTACAGTGAGGAGGTGTATGTAGGAAAAGACCCCAGTAATTTATATATGAAATAACATTAATTAATTCACTCCCAACAGACATATTTTAGCCAAGAATTTAAGGCTATCAAAGACCTGACTCTGGAGGTCCAACAAATCGGGTCTGGCCACTTGTCCCGAAAACAAACAGAAAAGCTAATGGAGAAAAGCAGGAAAGGGACTTCAGTCAATATGCCCATAATGGGGAGGTAAAGGAAGGTCAAGCATCTCAGGTTGGTCTTTGGAGCACGAGGCAGTCTTGGTTCAAGTGTGTTCTGGCTGACCATTACCTCAGTTCTGATGGAGAAGTCTCTATCACTTGAGGGGCAATCTGTATTTGCTGCCCAGGATGTTCACTATCAGACCTGTGATCCTAGAAGGAGCAATTCTATTCCCATGAGATGATTGCCCCTGCTTAGGGGGGCAGCCTCAGTTCCTTTCATGGGGTAATTGCACCCATTTAGAAGGTGATCTCATCAAGGTGACTTATCTGGGAGGCTCTGCTGTACCTGGGATCCAAGGTGACTTCAGGTTTAGGGCAATGCCCAAAGACTTGTAAGTGCCATTCCAAGGGTCTGAAATAGAATGTTGTAAAGCTGACCCTGAAAATCTTGAAAATAACTTAGTCACTCTGATTTCGGTGTCTTTGGCATTAAAGGTAGATAAGTTAAGCTAAACATAGAGCTAATAAAACCTCATATTACCAGTTTTTAGAAACACTCCTCAAATGACTAATATACCTATGTGCAGATTGGGGCAGGAATCTGAAGATTTATCCTACTTCTAATTCCCTATTAGATATCAGCAGGCCTAAATGAAGAGTCTATGCATTTAGCAAAAGCAGGTTTTCTATCACCTTAGGATATCATCTGTCATTACTTTGTAGATACTTTCTGAATTTCACTTTGCCTCTGTTGGTTGAAAATTTCTTAAAATACATGCAGGTGAATAGTTAATAAAGACTTTTCATCAAATATAAAAATATACACTCTAGGGGCCAGGGGATATATAGCTCTTTGGTAGAGTGCTTGCCTCACATGCACAAGGCCCTGGGTTCAATACCTACCACCAAAAAAGAAAAAAATGCATGCTCTCAAATACATTCCAATGTTTCATGTGACACTATTAACACATATAATTATTTTCATTGGTCAGAGGGAAATATATAATCATATTTATAAATAATAATAATACACATTTGGTAATAATACACAGTTAACACAGGTTTTATTAGTAAAGGTGAGAAAAATTCACTCTGAACATTAGTTTTTTAAAAATATTCACCTTAAAGCTAAAGACAGTATTACAATTCATGGTGAAACACTAGGGAACGCTCCATTTACAAAAATTATGCCAGTCATCACCATAATTACTTAACATTTGGAATGTTCTAGCCATTTCATTGCCGTTGGTAAAGACTCTCCCCCAAAATAGAATAATAATTAAAAAGAAGAAGAAAAATTAGCATTTAAAATAATTTTATGTGATGATACAGTTTTCAATCTGAAAAAACAAAACAGAATAAGCTTGAAACACAAATCTCATTAGTAACATTATTAAAGCAGCTGGTTTCCAATTCAGCAAACAAACAAAAGCAATATCTGTACCTCTATGTGTACACACTTAACCAGGTTTTTAATATCACAAGAAAAATTAACAGTGTTAAATATAAACAACAAAATTACATATGCTTCTGCATCTTTTTTCTACCAGACTCTGGATGTGACTGTGAATGGCCTCCTGTTGACATTTAATCTGAACCTGGGGGAGGGCCTCCCTATGCAGGTGTTATTACAGTAGCTTTCTGCTGGAATTCTCATATGAAGGCAAATTACTGTTTAAACATTCAGTATTACAAATATGTGCATAATACTAACAAGGTATGAAATATACAAATTACCTGCCACATGTATAACATTTTCTTTTTTAGTGTCTGCCTGTTTTACATATCCACTTTTTATACCATCTGTTTCTTAGTAAAATACCTAAAAAAAAAAAAACATAGAAAATGTGTTCTATGTATATTTGTTCAATGAAAAAAATAATTAAATGGACTGCAATAGAGAAAAAAAATTTTATACACAAACCCAGCAGACTGAAGGAATTTGTTATGAAAATAAACCACAAAGAATTCATTTCTAAAAATGTATAGAATTTTCTTATTGAAAATTTAACAGTATTGAACACATGGCACATGACCAAGTTGCCTTCTCTTTACCTCCCTTCTTAATTTATTGTAAGTTTTTCACCTATTTCATTAAACTTATGCAATTTTGTTTACCTTTTTGCCATATAATCAATATTAACAACATACATACATAACAAAAGTCCATGTTAATCATATGTTAGTTATTCATACCTTACTCTCAATTTTTGTTCCTAAGACAACCTGAATATCTTCCACTCTAGTAAAACATAGGTAAAATACAAATATGTGATCATACAAAGTGTAACAAAAAAACTAATTTTCCAGTGTGGCATTTAATTACAAGGTTATCTTTAGCCATGACCTGCTATTCTCATGCATTCAAATTAAAATGGATTGTGAGATACTCCTAAATTCACAGAAAAATATATTTGGAAATATTTATTTCCAAATAGAAATTACATATTTTTAATAATGTTAATGTTTAATATGTTCCAAGAATTCTTAATTATGAAACTAATAATATAGGTAAGGTAATTGAAATAAAATAGCCTCACGATTCTGAGAAATTTCTAAAACACTTTTCTAAATTGGGTTTTATATTTAAAACATCGTATTAGTGCAACCAATTTCCAAGTCCATATGTTATTCTTCATTTCTTATCTGAAATTGTAGGCACATGTTCCAGATTGGGAAATTATCTTTATGTGTGTACAATTATAAACTTTTACTTTTTTATATGTCTCGCATGCACATATATGTTATAGGTTAATAATTTTAAAGTATTAAGGATAGTGAGTGACAAGAAATTACATAATGTTACTATGAAGAGTTCTTATATTTAAGCAAAGGATATATTTATATCCTTCTTTTATAAGTATTCTAAAACACATACTTGTATATATTTTACTAAAGTTGTTAAATGCTTAAATACTACTTAATCCAAACATATTTTGTAAATTTGATAAAGTTGCATACAACAAAAAAAATCACAAAGTATAAATTCATAAATATAAGAATTTCTTATGATCAAATTTTCCTTTAGAATACACAAGATAATCCTCAAAATGTTTTAGGGACCCACTGGTTCCACATCTTAGGACCTGCACCTCAGCCACCACAGCACTGACTGAGAGACTTGTCTCAACTTACTATTTCCCAGAATCAGGATAAATGAGTGGCCGGAAGGAAAAGCTGTTCCAATAGCCCAGACAAATGAAATCAGAGATCCCTCTATATACATCCAAACTTGTACAAAATGCGACAGAAAGTAAACAGCATACAGCAGCAGGAAGGCGATCACAGTTTGCAAGGCTTTCACGTGGGCCGTGGTGCTGGCATCTCTGGACCCTCTGGCATTGTGCTGCATCCTCTTCAGGTGTTTCCACAGGGAGAAGATTAGCAGGAGAAACGTCATCAGGGACACAATAAAGGGCGGGAGCATGAACATAGTGTTTATGATTAAAAGAAGATTGAAAAGATGTGCAACGTTGCTCAAACTGGAACTGTATGACAGGTTTCCTTTATATCCACTATTCCAGACATCAATTTCTGTGTTTGTAAGTACAATATTTAAAAACAAGAGAACCAGAGATACCAGCAGTGTTCCTGAAATAACTATTGTAACTCTCCACCTTAGATAAAGAAAAAGAGAATGAGAAAAATTAGCTATCTTGAGAAAATAAAAGATGCTGAGACTTGTAGCAAGCCAGAGGCTAAAATGGTTGGTTACCATCCATGGATTATAAATGATTCTTACCATGTTTCCATTTATCATTAAACCTGGGTACAGTACAGGTATCAGTAAATATATGATGTTTGACCACAGCATACCAATTCTGGAGAGTGCCAAACCAGTGAGGATTTGATCAACTAAAGAGATCTTTCTTCTCTTGACCCAGTCCACACAGTTCACCAGTGCTATGAATCCATTTCCTAAAATCCCAATTAAAAATTCCACATTTAAAATGATTCCAAATATGTTCTGTATAACACTACTCATTGTCTGTAAAAGAATGCTCCAATTTCTAGTATATGCTGAAGATTTTTTTAACACATTTATTTAAAATGCCAGGTATATCTGACTCGTCAATGTTCATAACATTCTCACTTTTTAAAATTCCCATCTACAATAATAAGCCAACATCAAGATTTGTCAATAACCAGTTCAGAGTTTTCTTCATGAAAAGCTTACATTTTCCAAGACAGACCAGTTGAGCTTCAATCCAATGAATACTGTGCCTCACACACAGTAGATGGGAGTCTATGGTAGTTGAGGAAGAAGGAAGCACTAAAATCTCAAGTGCTAACATGGAAATAAAGATACATTTATTTGCATTGATTTGCTCTTTCTATCTTATCTACATATTTTAATCTGGTTACTTGACTTCTGGGCAAGCAGCATTACAATATTCTGATGTGTATAAAAGACAATGAGAATTTCAATGATGTATGGAACTTCCCAAGCACTGAGGTTCTTGAACCACTTGAAAATTTGCTCTCTACAAGGACCTATGCACACTTCGTACAAAGCTTTTCTATAAATTACCAGAGTTATCTAATGATCTCATGGAGATTATTATTCCTAAAGTATTCAGTTATTATTCTACTTTGTACAAAGTCATGCATACACACACACACACACACACACACACACACACACACAAATTCACATGTAAACACTATTTGGATTCAAATCCCAGTTACTGTCCACTTCAATAATTCAAAATTTTTGTTTATTCAACATTTATTATACATCTGACTCATACATAGTACTATGATAGATGTTAAGACAAAAAATGTTTTCAAGTATAATTGATGCAGCATTAATGTAATACTTAGGACTATTAACTCTGTGCATGTGAAAAGCAGTGGAAATCTCTCGGGTTCCTTGAAGCAGTCACTGCAGCGAATGAGTTCATCCAAGAACAAGAATTCTCTTCATTTTCTGTCTTTCCCTTGCCCTGTAGGGACCGTTTCTCCATCAGCAATAGAGACCTTCGGATCTTAGCCACCTGCCCTCACCTCCCACCAACATCTGCTCCATGACCCTCACTACAGGGACATGTAAGGGACATTGTTATAGAAGGACCACGGGGAAGACTCTGAAATTCTTCTCACTGTTAGACAATATAATAAGTAAGATAATACAACTGCATTCTCTAGGGAATAAAATTAATTCCTGCCATCATCAAAACATTGGAAATTATAGAAGTGGTGTTCCTTCTCATGCCACTATTTTAAATTAACCAATACTGACTCTGCCGTAGCCAGATGCATTCAGAGCTGAATCTTAACTGAGCAGAAAATCACCTTTGACGCTTGGTTTCAGGGTATTGACCTGGTGAATAATTTTCCATCTATAGCCGTTTTGGGGAAAAATCAAATAATCTAACATTTGTTTATAACATTGCTATAGCACACCTCACAGTGGTATGTCAGAATTACATCACTTCTTCTGCTTCCAGTTTCATTAACATTTTCCAAACCTTGTGCTCATTAAATATAACATATTAGTCATGTTCTATTAATTAGTACCCATAAGCAGTAAGTGGCAAGTTCCTGAAATATTGTAAAATATCATAACAGTGGAGAAGAGGAAAACACTACAAGGAAAGAGAACAAACAAGGATTTAGGGACCTCCATCTTCAGTGTTGTTTAAGGGGTCCAGTGGTCTGATCTATATGTGCAAACATCCTTACTAAAGTAAACAGCATGTTGTGCTATCTTCTATTTCCTATCACTAAAAAGGTTCCATAGTACATGTTGTGCTTTGAAGTCAAAGTATATTACATTTGAGGATATTGCACTGAACCATTTATGGAATTTCCCTAAAATTTGCTGGTTTCAAGAGGACCAAAAGCAAGAGACAGTTGTACGGCTAGTGCAGAATGATATCCAATCTGCTCTGCCCATTACTCCGCCAGATGATTCAGCAGATCAAAGCTAATAGAAGTGTTTGTAGTGGGCAAGGATGCTGTGTATGTCTCTGACACAACTCGTAGGAAAAGGGATAACCAACCACCTACCGAATTAGGATGAGGGCTTCCCCATTTCAGCCGAGGAGTACACTGTGTCTGAGAAATAAAATGGTAAGAGCAGATAATTAAAACAAGCATAAGGTCCCTCTAAGTACAGGGCCCTCAACAACTACACAAGTCATACATTTACAAAGTCAGTCACCGTTGGAGGACTGGAGTACACCTGAGTGCTCAAGGGGTGGACTGTATTGGACACAAATTTGTGTATATTCTCAGATATCCTGACTATCTCCTGTTCTCTTGATCAACATCTTGTGTGATCCAGGTTATCCTTTTATTTTGCAGAACTCCATTTTGTGAGTATAAGATTTGACTCTGTAAATGACCACCAGGGAGCAGTACAATAAAAGGTTTAAAAAAAAGAAAAAAAAAAAAAAAAAAAAAAAAACAGAGACTTTGGTTGTCCCTTGGGTAAACTCTGACCAATGCATTAGAAGACAGAAGAGAGCTGAGATAAATAGTCACTCCTCTCTTCCATGGATTAATGCTCAATCTGGTTCCCCTTGGACTATCCTAGAAAAGTCATGGTGGCCAAGTTCCCACACATGCTGAGCACTGTGGTTTCCTCACTTCGTTGTAAAGTGGTCACCAGCAGAATGGCATCACATCACCTTGTTTCATATCTTCCTTTGCCTCCATTTCCACGTGCCCTCCACCGTTCTGCACTGATTTGCCTTCTCAAATAAATGCCCTCACTTTAAACCAGGAATGACTCTGATTTTAGAAACCCCCAAGCTAAAACATTCATTGAATTGCATGATTATTATTTGTTCACTTCTCTATGAATTTACAATATGGTGATTTTAAAAGTTTATTTAGAAAATATTGGAAAAATATTACACTAAACTAATGTTTTAGGAAGGAAGCTGGTTAGTAGCTAAATTTCAAAAAGTCAAATGACACTTTTGTGTATTAAATAACCAGCTAGAAAAATAATGATAATCTATCACTCAAAATAAAAATACATAAGTAAATTTTAAAAACCTATTACATATTTTTAAATACCACATCGTGATGAATACCATCTGCTTTTGGTGTTTCACCTCTCTTCAATTCCCACTCCTGATATAGTTGAATCAAGGCTATATTCTAATGACATTTTACCTAGAAGTATAGAAGAATCAGGCTTTCACTCTGAGAAATGCTTCTAGTTGAGTAAGCCTGTAACCTCAACATGAAACCAAAAGCAGGAAATCTGTGTAACCTGTAGATTTGATGGTGGGCTCCATTTTCATTGATTTGCCGGTCCTAATATACCTCATTGTTGCATTTACTAATAAAACATCATTTTTCACCAAATATTCTTTGTGCTAAAATCAAGGTGCTAGAAGTAGACAACAAACAAGACAGATATGATCTCAGTTTTATTTAGGGCTTATACTATACTGGAGGGGATACATGATAACTACACATTTTCTCTCACTTCCACATTTTACACAAGATTATAATAAAACAGGTATATTGGAAACTCCCTGCAATTATTATATGGATTTCATAGGTGCAATTTTAATGGTTGCAGAAATATTCACTGAATTATGGAGAACGATTTCTATATTATTTTTCTGTGGCATTTTTTTTCTTAGCATTGGAAAGATTAGAAACTTCACATCATAATTTAAAGGGTATTTGAAACTGGAAAATGAATGAGATTTGGGGAAATTCAAGAGCACAGATGTAGTTTAGGGGGAAAAAATGGAAATATTTAAAATCAGATCCCAACTGCGAAAAAAAGTCTTCATTGTTCAAAAAGTATTAAAAAATGAATTTTCTAGCTACATGTGGAAACTTAAGTAGCATTGAAATCAGATCATGACCACAGTTCTTCCTTTTTCATCTGCTTTTTTAAAAATCTTTCCATCTATTATTTTTCAGTACTATTAGTGGTAGTCACATACTACATTTACAGTATATTTGTTTGTCACTGTTGAATTTTATTATGTGCATGTTTTATTCTAACAATTTGGTTATTTCTATTAAGCATGACATAAGATCTACTTCAAATATGCATCTTTGATATATGACTGGACAGTTTTTTTCTTTGCAGTATTCCGATTGAACCTAGGGGGGCACTCTATCCCTGAGTTATATCCCTTGGTCTTTTTATTTTTTATTTATTTATTTTTTTTTACTATGAGATAGGTCTGACTAGGTTGCTAAGGCTGGCCTGGAATTTATAATCTTCTCCCTCAGCCTCACTGGGATTTCAGGCAAACACCACTGTGTGACTGCTCTACCTGTGATTTAAAATTGAATGCCCATGTTTTGGGACTAATGACACCTTAACTTACTCAGGCTGACTCCTTACTCCCTGGCGAGGGAGCAAGATCAAGGCCCCAAAGGCGGTTTCAAAAGTTAATGACGATAAATCGGACCACCATCAGGGATTGGTTAACAACAGTTTCGCAAACATGATCAACTCGTGCTTGCCATATAGTCCTATGGGACTCTCACCTGCGTGAACCCCCCCTATCCCTTGCTGACCTTTAAGCTGATTGGTTCCCGCCTAGACTCCACCCTACATAAAAGCTGTATGATTTCCTCAATAAACGAGTTCCTGCTGTGACGGGTCTCCCTAACACGTCTGATTGTCCTCTGCCCGGAGGGCTGGGAGCGGGTGGTCAGTCGGCCCTACCTATCCTGGTCTGACCTTGTTGAGGAGTGTCCCCTTCCCTTGTTGCTGGTCCAGAAGAGCAAGGGGGCTTAAGACCCCGACACCCATGAACTGGGGATATAACTCAATGGTAGTGTACTTACCTAATAAGAATGAAGACCTGGTTTCAATCCCTAGTACTCCAGCGGGGATAATTGAATGTCAGTGCAATCCAAAATGTTGGAAATTCAAAAATGAAATCTAAACACACTGTGGCACTTTAAGTAAAGTATAAAGTACAGGGGACAATAGTATTAATTTCCTAAGATAACCATACACAATGCATAACTACTGATCATAAATATATCTGGAAAACACCCTACCACACTTTGTATAATTAGATTGTTTAAATCAAAAAACAATGTTTGTATGTTATGGTCAATCTTTCTCATTTTCTGTACATGCACAGAAACATACTCACATGTATATACTTAATTAGCTTATGTAGCAGACTTTATAGAAAATTGCCTAAAAATTACTCAAAAACATACACATACTTCTTATCTGCAAAAAGAAGCATAAAATGTTGCTGATTCCATCTGATTGTTATTGGACTTGAAGATTTCCAATTTTTCTTGGCCATGGGAACAATAGAAAGGTCTATTTCTGCTTTTGTTTCCCCAAATAAGGACAAACAAATGGTCCAAAGGATAGACCAAGTCAGTAACCTGGCAAGAAAATGGCCAGTTCTTTCAGCATTCTATTAGAACGCCCACCGATTCAATTAAAGGCAGAGAGGACATAGTAAATAACAAGAGAAAAGAGACCAACGCTTACAATGCCTTCATGTAAAACTTGGTGCTTGGGATCCTTTGTCATAGAGCTACATGTTCCTCAGAGTTCGATAGAATGCTGAAAGAACTGGTTATCCTTCTGGCTTGGTCCATCCTTCTGGCCATTACCCAGGAAGAAACAGCTTAGGGATGTAACAGAGTAGGTATTTCTCTAGAGTGTGTATTGGAGGGGTACAATGTTGCTCAATTTGCTCTTCCACATCACAGTTCTTCGTATTCTTAGACTTGCATGATCTCACTTATGCTTGCCATGGCAAAATAAAAAACAAAATGACAAAAATTCCCAACAATAATGACACTAGAATGACACTCTTCTCTCTCCTCCTTAGGTGAAGCAAAATGATGTTGGAGAAAGGCTATCTTAAGCAAATAAAATGTGCTGAAGCTAGAAGTAAGCCAGGTGACTAAAATGGTTGGTTGCTTCTCAGTCAATAAGAACAATAATTCTTACTTGTCCACTGTACATACCTGGATAATCATAGTTTCATTTCAGTGTATTAACTTTCCCAAAGCAAAACAACTCTGTGAACGACCAAAGCAGGGAGAGAATTCCATCAGTTAAAGGAGTACTTAGTCTCCTGCCCAAGTCACTGCAGTTCACCAGTGCTATGAAGACAGGGACAAAGTTTCTAAGGACAAATTCTGCCATTTCTTAGATGGAAATGGTGCTCCATAGTAATCTATCACATCTCTCAGGGAGGGGGATCTATGCTTAATATCCTAGTGGTGATTTATACTCCTGACCTAATGTTCTACTAGTCCCACTTTTATGGATGTACACTACAGATCTTGATTTCTTTTACATTCTGTGGCCAAGGTCAAACAGTAAGCAGACAGTGTACTAAAGGATAACTCAATGATGTTTTTATAGAAATCATTGTTATTCCTAAATAGCTCAAAATATCACCTCACTTATTTCCATGCCACCAGCTGGGTTCTTTCATAGCAGGTGTAGGGTGAAAGCTGAATTCCCATTTGCTAGCATGCAAATTAAGACATATTCTCTTTCAAGTTTTTTGCCTTGTCTATAATTTGCATTTCTCAGGTTTGGATATCAGCTAGTAAAATTTTAAAACCTAATACATAGAATATATCAGATATATCTAAATTGATAGATGAAACCTAGTCATGTGGAGATGACCTGAATGGCCTATTATCACAGAGGATTTATTCTAAGGAAAACATTGGATCCACATAGAAAGGCTTAAAGGAAGTGATTTGTAGGTTTTCCTCTTTCCTAGTTTTTTTTCTAGGAACTCCCAGGAAAGCCAAACCACCCTACAATTAGCTATTGATAGCAAGTATTGACATATAGCTGCATTGTTTCCAAGCCATAAACAGACACACATTCACCACCAACCAATGTTCCATTTGGTTTCTGAAAAACATTCTAAGCAACAAGAAAACATTTTATCTTGCAATTTTCAAAATGAGAACTCAGAGAACTTGAAATTTAAATCCTCAGTGGGGAGAGGGGTTCTGAAAATTTGAACCCAGAACCTTACACAGGCCAGACAAGAACTCTTCCACTGAGTCACACCCCAAGCCCTATATCCCTTCTTTCACACTCAAGTTTCTTAGCCCATAATAAGTCTCCATGCTTACATCTTTACAAAGGTTTCTCTCCTAACCCTACTTAATATTTAAATATTCACTGTTCATGAAAAGATTCAGGAATTTCACAGATATTTCTGAAATTCATTGTGATTTTCATTGGAATTGTATTGAACCTGAGGATTTGGGCACAAGAATCACATTAGGACATTGATGTGATTAATCTAAAACTCAAGGACATGGTGCATATATACATTTATGTAGATCTTTTTTGTCTTCTTCTATACAATTTAATAACTATCTCAATAAAAGATGGTGTATGAGACTTTTTTCCATGCCACTTCTGGCTTTTGCTGGTGCTGTGGAAAAAGTCCAGCTTCAAATGTCATATTCTAAGTTGTCTTTACTGGTGAATAGTCATACCTTAATATCATATTTGGCAATGTTGTCATACTTACTGATTATATTTGATACACTCACTGCCCACTTCTTAGTGGATTCTACTGGATTATACCTAGGCAAAACTCTGTCTGAAGATGACAAATTACTTTGTCATCTTCATCCAATTTTTATAGTTTTTTTCTTTTGTCTGTGTTAGCAACTGTCTGATAACTCTAATACAAAGCCTCTCAATATTCCACATTTCACCATTATTCATAGTGTTTCTGTATTTGTTCAGTTCACGTATTTTGTTGGTTTGTTGTCCTTCTTCCACATGTATTGGTTCACTGAAATTTTAATTAAATGACGTTTCAACATTTGTTAATGGTCAGGGTTCAATCAGGAGACAAACCACACGAGAATTTTGGCAAGAAACATTTAACATAAAGAATTATTGGCGGGCCAAGATGGCGGACTAGAGGTCAGCTGCATTTCACGCTGCTCCAGGATGCAAGATTCAAAAGAGGAGATAGTGAGAGACTTGGGACCAACTCAAAGCTGCCGGATGAGTCTCTCCTGTTGGGGAGGCGTCCCGGATGGGGCGGTAGCCCCGGAACGCAGGGAATTTGTGAAGTGGAGTTGCTCGGCGAGACGCCCCTCCCCCCGCTGGAGCGGTAAACACGGACAACTGGGATCATCGTAGAGGAGGCGGCTCAGCACAGCGCTTGGACTCAAGCAGCCGCTGGGGCTCCGGGCGGCTGCCTGGGGAGGAGCTGCGTGGCGAGCTGTTTGGACCCAGAACAACCGCTTCTGAACACCGGGGGGTTGCCCGGAGGAAGAGGAGGAGCACGGCGGGACGCTTGGTCTGGGAGTGACTGCATCAGAACCACAGGCGGTTGCCAGAGGAGGAGGCGAGTGGTGAGTTGATTGGACTAAAAGCGACCGCTCCTGAACACCGGTGGCCTGCCTGGAGGAGGAGCGTGGTGAGTCACCTGGTCTCGGAGCCACCGCTCCTGAACACCCGGGGGGCTACCCCAAGGAGGAGGAGGAGGAACAGGGAGGGTCACTTGGACTTGGAGTGACTGCCTAGGGCTACGGGTGGTTGGCGGGAGGAGGAGACCTGAAGTGAGTTGTGTGGACTCCTAGTGACTGCGTCGGAAACCGGGCGGCTGTCCGGAGGAGGAGGTGTGTGGCGGGTCTCTGGGTCTCGGAGCTATTGTACGGGGCTCCAGGAGGTGGCTCAGGGGAGGGGCTGCATAGCCAGGCGATTGGTGCAGAGCAGGGTCCCAGGAGCTAGGTGGCTTCTTGCTGGAAGAGCCGCACAGAGACACGCCTAGGGGCGGAGCGAAGTTTCCAGGGCGGCGGGCAGATTCTCTGGGAGAGGCAACCTAAGGAGACTCGCCTGCGAAGGGTGAGGCTCCCAGGCCCAGGACGTAGGTCCGGGCCCCTGGGATCGTTGCAGAGGAAGACAGCCCAGCCCTGGTGGTAGTTGTAGATTGAGGGGAACCTCTAGGAGGGCAACTGACCAGCGAGACATCCCCACCGAGTGACTCTTCCCGGCCGGGGGAGGTTTTCCCACAGGGACGGTAAAGCCAGAGACATAGGCACAAACAGGCCTTGCCTCAGCCCACAGTCTAGTTCCCCATTGGATGACCATTGGTCAACAAGTGGAGGCACCTCCGCCCACTAGCAGGGAATATACGCCACCTGAGGGTTACCACACCTAGAGAGGCAGCTTCTTCGTGGAGCTCTGCATTATCAACCTCCTCCAAGACTTCAGGCTACTGAAGGATAAGAGGGGATATACTAGCAATCTTCAGGGACATTATAAGTTGATAGAGGAAATCTGCAACATCTTAATGACCCACTGATCCCTGAACAATATGAGAAAACAAGGGAAGAAAATGCCCCAAACAAATCTAGATGTTACATCAATAAAATCCAACGACAGCATGGCAGAAGAAATGACAGAAAGGGAGTTCAGAATGTACATAATTAAAATGATTAGGGAAGCAAACGATGAGATGAAAGAGCAAATGCAGGCATTGAACGATCGCACCAATCGACAGTTAACAGAGCAAATTCAGGAAGCAAAAGATCATTTCAATAAAGAGTTAGAGATATTGAAAAAAAACCAAACAGAAATCCTTGAAATGAAGGAAACAATAAACCAAATTAAGAACTCCATAGAAAGCATAACCAATAGGATAGAACAGCTGGAATACAGAACTTCAGATATTGAAGACAAAATATTTAACCTCGAAAACAAAGTTGAACAAACAGAGAAGATGGTGAGAAATCATGAACAGAATCTCCAAGAACTATGGGATATCATGAAAAGGCCAAATTTGAGAATTATTGGGATTGAAGAAGGCTTAGAGAAACAAACCAAAGGAATGAACAATCTATTCAATGAAATAATATCAGAAAATTTCCCAAATCTGAAGAATGAAATGGAAGATCAAGTCCAAGAGGCTTATAGGACTCCAAATACACAAAATTACAACAGACCCACACCAAGGCACATTATAATGAAAATACCTAACATACAAAATAAAGACAGAATTTTAAAGGCTGTGAGAGAAAAGAACCAAATTACATTCAGGGGGAAGCCAATACGGATATCAGCAGATTTTTCAATCCAGACCCTAAAGGCTAGAAGGGCCTGGAACAACATTTTTCAAGCTCTGAAAGAAAATGGATGCCAACCAAGAATCTTATACCCAGCAAAACTTACCTTCAAATTTGACGATGAAATAAGATCATTCCATGATAAACAAAAGCTAAAAGAATTTACAAAAAGAAAGCCAGCATTACAGAACATTCTCAGCAAAATATTTCATGAGGAAGAGATAAAAAACAAAGAAGCAAATCAGCAAAGGGAGGAATTATCCTAAAGGAACTGTCAAATAAAGGAGGAACCAAGATGTGTCAAAAATTTTTTTAAATATGAACCAAATGAACGGGAATACAAATCATATCTCAATAATAACCCTGAATGTTAATGGCCTGAATTCATCAATCAAAAGACATAGACTGGCAGATTGGATTAAAAAGAAAGATCCAACAATATGTTGCCTGCAAGAGACTCACCTCATAGAAAGAGATACCCATAGACTAAAGGTGAAAGGATGGGGAAAAACATACCATGCACATGGGCTCAGCAAAAAGGCTGGAGTATCCATCCTCATTTCAGATAATGTGGACTTCAAGCCAAAATTAGTCAGAAGGGATAAAGAAGGACATTTCATACTGCTTAAGGGAAGCATAAATCAGCAAGATATAACAATCATAAACATCTATGCCCCAAACAGTGGCTCATTCATGTATGTGAAACAAATCCTTCTCAATTTTAGAAACCAAATAGACCATAACACAATAATACTAGGTGATTTTAACACGCCTCTTTCACCACTGGACAGATCTTCCAAACAAAAATTGAACAAAGAAACCATAGATCTCAATAACACAATCAATAATTTAGACTTAACAGACATTTATAGAATATACCATCCAACCAAGAGCGAATACACTTTCTTCTCAGCAGCACATGGATCCTTCTCTAAAATAGACCATATATTATGCCACAAAGCTAATGTCAGCAAATACAAGAAGATAGAGACACTACCTTGCATTCTATCAGATCATAATGGATTGAAGTTACAAATTAATGAAAGAGTAAAAAACAGAAACTACTCCAACACCTGGAGATTAAACAATATGCTACTATATGATGAATGGATAACAGAAGATATTAGGAAGGAAATTAAAAAATTCTTAGAGGTAAATGAGAACAAAGAAACATCATATCAAAATCTCTGGGACACTATGAAAGCGGTACTTAGAGGAAGATTTATTTCATGGAGCGCATTTAATAAAAGAAGTAAAACTCAAAAAATAAATGACCTAACACTACAGCTCAAAGCCCTAGAAAAAGAAGAACAGACCAACACCAAAAGTAGTAGAAGACAGGAAATAGTTAAACTGAGAGCTGAAATCAACGAAATTGAAACGAAAGAAACAATACAAAAAATTGACAAAATAAATAGTTGGTTCTTCGAAAAAATAAACAAAATTGATAAATCTTTAGCCACACTAACAAAGAGAAGACGAGAGAAAACCCAAATCACTAAAATTCGGAATGAACAAGGAAATATCACAACAGACACGACTGAAATACAAAACATAATTAGAAGCTATTTTGAAAATCTATACTCCAACAAAATAGAAAATTTGGAAGACATCAACAGGTTTCTAGAGACATATGAATTGCCTAAACTGAACGAGGAGGACATACACAATTTAAATAGACCAATTTCAAGTAATGAAATAGAAGAAGTCATCAAAAGCCTTCCAACAAAGAAAAGTCCAGGACCAGATGGGTTCTCAGCCGAGTTCTACAAAACTTTTAAAGAAGAACTCATTCCAATACTTCTCAAAGTATTCCAGAAAATAGAAGAGGAAGGAACTCTCCCAAACTCATTCTATGAAGCCAATATTACCCTGATTCCTAAACCAGACAGAGACACATCGAGGAAAGAAAATTTCAGACCAATATCCTTAATGAACATCGACGCAAAAATTCTCAACAAAATTTTAGCAAATCGCATACAAAAACATATTAAAAAGATAGTGCACCATGATCAAGTGGGTTTCATCCCAGGGATGCAAGGTTGGTTCAACATCAGAAAATCAATAAATGTCATTCACCATATCAATAGACTTAAAGTCAAGAATCACATGATTATTTCGATAGATGCAGAAAAAGCCTTTGATAAAATACAGCACCCCTTCATACTCAAAACACTAGAAAAAATAGGGATAGTGGGAACATTCCTTAACATTGTAAAGGCCATCTACGCTAAACCCATGGCTAATATCATTCTAAATGGTGAAAAACTGAAAGCATTCCCTCTAAAAACTGGAACAAGGCAGGGATGCCCTCTTTCACCATTTCTATTCAATATCGTCCTTGAAACTCTAGCCAGAGCAATTAGACAGACCAAAGAAATTAAAGGGATACGAATAGGAAAAGAAGAACTCAAACTATCCCTATTTGCTGATGATATGATGGTATGCTTAGAGGAACCAGGAAATTCCACCAGAAAACTTTTAGATCTCATAAGTGAATTCAGTAAAGTAGCGGGATATAAGATCAATGCACATAAATCTAAGGCATTTTTATATATAAGCAATGAATCTTCAGAAAGAGAAATTAGAAAAACTACCCCATTCACAATAGCTTCGAAAAAAATAAAGTATTTGGGAATCAATCTCACAAAAGAGGTGAAAGACCTCTACAATGAGAACTACAGAACACTGAAGAAAGAAATTCAAGAAAACCTTAGAAGATGGAAAGATCTCCCATGTTCTTGGATAGGAAGAATTAATATTGTCAAAATGGCCATACTACCAAAAGTGCTATACAGATTCAATGCAATTCCAATTAAAATCCCAATGATGTACCTTACAGAAATAGAGCAAGCAATTATGAAATTCATCTGGAAGAATAAAAAACCCAGAATAGCTAAAGCAATCCTTGGCAGAAAGAGTGAAGCAGGGGGTATCGCAATACCAGATCTTCAACTCTACTACAAAGCAATAGTAACAAAAACGGCATGGTATTGGTACCAAAATAGAAAGGTGGATCAATGGTACAGAATAGAGGACACGGACACAAACCCAAATAAATACAATTTTCTCATACTAGACAAAGGGGCCAAAAATATGCAATGGAGAAAAGATAGCCTCTTCAACAAATGGTGCTGGGAGAATTGGAAATCCATATGCAACAGAATGAAACTAAACCCATATCTCTCACCATGCACGAAACTAAACTCAAAATGGATTAAGGATCTCAGAATCAGACCAGAGACCTTGCATCTTATAGAAGAAAAAGTAGGTCCAGAGCTTCAACATGTCGACTTAGGACCAGACTTCCTCAACAGGACTCCCATAGCACAAGAAATAAAAGCAAGAATTAATAACTGGGATAGATTCAAACTAAAAAGCTTTCTCTCAGCAAAGGAAACTATCAGTAATGCGAAGAAAGCCTACAGAGTGGGAGAAAATCTTTGCCAATCATACTTCAGATAGAGCGCTAATCTCCAGAATCTATAAAGAACTCAAAAAACTCTACACCAAGAATGTAAATAATCCAACTGACAAATGGGCTAAGGAAATGAATAGACACTTCACAGAAGAAGATATACAAGCAATCAACAAACATATGGAAAAATGTTCAACATCTCTAGTAATAAGAGAAATGCAAATCAAAACCACCCTAAGATTCCATCTCACCCCAATTAGAATGGCAATTATCAAGAATACAAGCAACAACAGGTGTTGGCGAGGATGTGGGGAGAAAGGTACACTCATACATTGCTGGTGGGGCTGCAAATTAGTGCAGCCACTCTGGAAAGCAGTGTGGCGATTCCTTAGAAAACTTGGAATGGAAACACCATTTGACCCAGCTATCCCACTCCTTGGCCTATACCCAAAGGACTTAAAATCAGCATATTACAGAGATACAGCCACATCAATGTTCATAGCTGCTCAGTTCACAATAGCCAGATTGTGGAACCAACCTAGATGTCCTTCAATTGATGAATGGATAAAGAAAATGTGGTATATATATACAATGGAATATTACTCAGCTATAAAGAACGATAAAATTATGGCATTTGCAGGCAAATGGAGGAAACTGGAGAATATCATGCTAAGTGAGATAAGCCAATCTCAAAAAACCAAAGGAAGAATGATATCGCTAATAAGTGGATGATGACACATAATGGGGGGTGGGAAGGGTTAGTGTTGGGGTTGGAGTTGGGTTTTGGGTTTAGGGAGGGGGGCAGGAATGGAGGAAGGAAGGACTGTATAGATGGAGGGGAAGGGTGGGAGGGGAGGGGGGGAAGGGAAAAAATGGCAGAATGAATCAAACAACATTACCCTATGTAATTTATGATTACACAATTGGTATGCCTTTACATGTACAGACAGAGAAAAAACATGTATCCCATTTGTTTACAATAAAAAAAAAGAATTATTGACTATAATAGTGGGTAGAATAATGAGGGATTGAATATCAAAATAGCAGATATAAGGACAACTGTTATACCTAAAACAAAGACATGACACCAAAAAGGAGTCTTTACAAACATGCAAACACACACACACACACACACACACACACACACACCATCCAAGAATAAGAACAGGACCCCATTAAAACCAGCCATGGCTCATCCAGTTGCGTCACCAGAAATGGCTGGAAATCCACTTTTCAGAATTCCACCTTGTGCATGTTGGGAAAGTTGCTCACAGACACATCTTGCCAGAGCTGCTCTGCGTGAAACTATTTGAGGTTTGTTGGGAAAAGCTGCTGACAGCAGGATGCTGTGGTCCACTGGGCACTTCAGGAGCTTAGCACAGAGAAGCTGCCCATGCCACCAATACAAGCATTAAAAATGTTTGATTTATTTGAATTTTGTGCATTTTGTTGAAAAATGGTGTTCAAAATACTTTTATTTATGGACTATTATTGTGTTTCTAATGTTATTTATATTTTGCTTGTTGTCTGTTTGATTTTTACCAAGAAATCTTTGCTTTTATCCTCACCTACATTTTACTTCATTTTCTATACCATTAATTTCTTCTTTTATTATTACAGTCAGCCTTCCATAGCCACTAGCTCCTCCTCTGTGAAGCAACTGCAGATAAAAAATAATTAGAAAAAAAATTATCGGCACTACTGAACATATGCAACTTTTTCTTACTACTATTCCCTAAATAATACATTATAAAAACTATTTACATTTTATTTATATTTACTAGGAATCACAAGTAATTGAGACACGATTTAACGTGTACAGAAAGATACCCACAGTTTATACGCAAATGCTGCCTTTTTTATAAGGCACTTAAGCTTCCACAGATTTTGGGACACCGTGGAGAGTATTGGAATCAAACTGCACAGATACCAAGGGATGGCTGTGTATGCAGAGCACACAGTAGTTAAGTTTAGTAGAGAGACTTGGACTAACATTTGATTTTTTCTGTTTTCTAGCTATGGGATCTTGCAAAAGGTACCTAACCTATTTTACCTGTTGTGTTTTTGCTTTGGTTTTTATATAACAAAAACTATGTCATTGTTTTCAGGGTTAAACATTATAATACATACGAAACCCTGAGTATACTAGTCTATGTACAATAAAACTAAGTAAACATTTTTCTACTCCTTCCTAACTTCTTTCTTTCTAATTTTTTAAAGATTACTTTGAGACAGGCACTGTGGTGCTTGCCTGTAATCCCAGCGGCTCAGGAGACTGAGGCAGGAAGTAGGAGGATCACGAGTTCAAAACCAGCATTAGCAGCAGTGAGAAACTGAGCAACTCAATGAGACCCTGTCTCTAAATAAAATACAAAATAGGGCTGGGGATGTGACTCAGTGGCTGAGTGTCCATGAGTTCAATCCCTGGTACAAAAAAAAAAATTACTTTGTCATCCACTTCTCTCTGCTCGTGTTAAATATTCATCTCTAAACATGTTTTTCACTAAATACTCTCAGGGGCAATAATTTTCCAGATTTGGCTGAATTTTCAAACATCAATTCAAGAAGTGTTATTGTTGTGCCCAGTGTTTCGAGACCCCACAAAAACCACCAGAGACCACGATCAATGCAAGCAACAAAGAGTCATTTATTAGCAAGCTCGAGCCTGGTCCTCCGTGCACTCGGTAACTGGTAACACTAAGAGGCCCAGAGCCCATGTTTAGCAGGATTTTTAAAGGTAAGCAGTTTTACAGTGCTCTTTTTGATTGGTTAACATATAAAATTGCATACAAAGTATGTTATCTTAAGTTCTAGGTCACTCTGACCACCGAGACGAGGGTAGTCGTTATTTTTAAGTTTGCTTTTGTATCAGCAAAGTTTGCTTTTGGGTCAGCCTGACCGCTAGGGGAAGGGTGGTGGGCCACCTGGCCTTTACAGACAAAATAAAGGACGAAAATACTTTGCGACTTTTCTGAGGGGTTGAGGGCAATTTGGGAAAAGCCTCATATTTACACAAGTGCAGGCTTTTTCTATCTTTTCATTATCACTATTATTCAGTTATAATTTGGGAATTGATTTAATGTGATTTTTTAAAATTTTGTCTATGATTGAATAAAAGTGCAATTTACTTTCCAAACTCATGAAATAGCATTACTCTTATTATTTCATTGAAGTATTATTTGAATTGTGATGATAATAAAATAAATTATAATAGTCATTCTTTGACATAAATTAAGAATTTTGTGACTTATTAAAGGTCTTTGTTTGCAAAAGTTAAATATTCTATTGAAATGATCATATATTCCATGTTTGTAAAGGACTCTACATTTATCTATTTGATTAAGCATATTAGTTTATTCACATCCTCTTTATAATTACTAATTTTGCTTGATCTGTCAGTTTGTGAAATATTTACTATGCATTGATTTAGTACTTTGTTGATTTTTAATGATTTCATTAATTTATTCTGGTACTATATTTTTTAAAGAACTATGGTCCTAATTATTGTGTCTTGTTTATTATTCTTTCCCTAGAGTTACTTAAATATCTCTCTTTCAGTATTGATACATTTCATCTTAGAGAGTATTTCATTTGATAATAGTATTGTTCCACCAACTTTTACTTGTTTGGAATATTAGTTCAGAATTCAAATTCATATTAAGAAGCTAAGGAAACAAGTAAAATTTTACACATAAAAATGTCACCATCTCCCACCTAACAAAGTATTCAATGTTTAGCGTTTGAACACCAACATCAGCTCGATGACATTGGGGTTCTATCACTAGCCATGAAGGGACGAATGAATACTGCAAAGCACCTGACCTCCTTTGGTCATTTGTATTCTTTCATCTTCATTCCCACATTTTAAACCATTTTCCATTTATTTATTTTACATATGATTCGTATATAAGATGTAATGTGTGAAATAAAATAATATTTAAATGTACAAAATATGTGACCATACTATATCAAATATGCTACACAATATTATATATGTACACATTTCATAAATACGCACTCCTCCAAAATTGAAGTGGTTTTTTCTTTTTTCCAGTACTGAGGATTTTATCTTAGTTTTCTATCTTTATTTACTTAGTAAACAACATACACTTGCATATATACACATATACACTTTCAAATCATTTTTAATTAAATCATTGTCTCCTCTCAATCCAAAGAAAGGCTTTGACATGGTCTATAATCCCCTTAAAGTAGTTACCCTTTCCAGTGTTGTTTTGTATATTTTGTTTATAAACCAGTTTTATTTAAGAATAATTTATATAGACAGAATTGTGCTATGTTTGTGCAGTTCATGTGATAAAGAATCTTTTCATAGCTACCAACTTTATTACCACTCACACAAAGTCAGTGCTTATTTATTTTCTCAACATATTTAGCATTTAATTTACTCAGCATCACTCCCTATTAAATTTTTGTCTTTTTTTTTTTTTTTTTTAATTGTAATGTCCCTGTTTCCCTTACAAAATACCACAGATTGGGTGTGTTATACAAGAGTTTATTTTCTCACAGATCTGGAGACTGGAAGTTCAGATCAAGGGGCCAGCAGCACTGGATTCTGGTAAGGCCTCTGGTGATTGGCAGGCCATCTGCTCACAGTACCTGTCCTCTGTGACCTCATAGGGGTCTCTCATCTTCTTATAATGACACCAGTCCTACTGGATTAGGGTCTCAGTTTATAATCTCCGCAACCTAAATGACACCCATACTTCCCTTATCTTCAAATGCAGCCACATTGGGGGTTAGAGCTTTAACATTTGGATTTGAGGGGCAAACAACTCAGTCCATTGTGGTCTTTCCTAAGTAGATCCATTAGTGGTCTTTACAGAGAGGAGGTGTATGTAGGGAATTGTTCTATTTTCATTTGAAATGCTAATTAATTGAATCTCTAAGGACGTATTTTTAGCCAAGAATTGAGGGTTATAGTTATATTGCTCAGCATTTTGATAATATGAATCAGTTGTATTTTAGTATATGATTTTTTGAAATAGATTTCTCCCATGATTCAATTTCGTTGTTTCCTTTTTGGATATTACCTGTCATTACCTTGTAGATATATTCTGAATTTCACTTTGCCTCGAATAGTTACAAATTTCTTACTCTATATATATAAATGTGAATTCTTACACAACATTTCTTTGAATACAGAATATGTACAACAGAAGACATTTTTTATGCAAGACTATTAACATACCTCATTATTTTAATTAGTCAGAGGAGAGGGAATATATGACATATTAATAATAATGCACATTTTGTGCCTTTCACACAACTTTTATCAGAAAGCATAAGAAGAGAATAAGTCTCTCCCAAAAAGTATTTCATCTCAAAGCTGAAGTCAGTATATACTTAACTGGTAAAACAGCAGGAAACTCTCCATTCACAGAGATGCCAGTTAACACCAGTTACCTAAGATTTTGAGTTTGTTAGCCACTTTAATATGCAACCCAACCAAAAAAATAATAATAATTATTATAAATTTTACAAGGAAAAGGTAAAATAACCACTATAAAATATTTTATGCAGATGATAGGATGTGCATCTGCAAAAGAAAAGAGAATCAGCTAAAGACACAAAGCTCATGTGACACATTACCAAGGCCTTCTAATTAGCAAACAAAAACAATATCTGTACCTCTCTGTGGACACATTAACCAAGTTCCTAATGTCACAGAAAAAATAACAATGTTTAATATAACCACCAAAATTGAGCATTCTTCCACGTGGTTCCAGAAGTGACTGTGAGCAACGTCTTATTATTGATTTGTCACTGAATTGAGGGGAGCCTCCCTCTACCAGGGTTTATTGCTCAAACTTTCTGCTGCCATCTCCACGTACTGCTGGATAAGTCTTTTAGCATCTCAGCATCACGGTATCTTCACAAGTAAAATAACATTACATGTATGTGAGCACTAAGAAGGTACTAAGTATACATACAGTCTACCTGCTGATAGCACTGGTTATTGGTGACAAGTTCTGCTTCCTCAAATGTTGAAGTTTGAATATTAGAGTAGCACGCCAAGGCAAGCATATAAAGCAGGTTATATTTAACAGTAGTAACATAGACTTCTCCCTTGAGGGAGAAGGGGGCTACAGCTGGTATTCTGGTATCCCAAGAAGTGAGAACACTCTGCCCCTTTTATAGACTTTAACGTTCTTTGTTCTCCTGCTCTCTCCCCCCTTATCTCTCTCCTTCCTGCATACATGACTAGGCCCAGGAAATGCCCATGGGATGGCCAAAAGGTGAGAAGCAGATGGGCAGTGGGTAGGGTCAAATGGAGTGATCCAGACAGGAAGCAACCTAGGGGGCATTAATTAACAACTCCCTGTCAGCAACCTTTTGGGAGGAATAGTGTAGGCAGGTAATCCTGATAATCAAAGCGATCTGGAAACAATGACATTCCAATCTCCCAGGGGCCCTCTCCAACTTTCCAGAACTGACACAATCATCTATCTATACTAACTCCCTGTCTTTAATTCTGGCTTCACTGCCACATAAATATTATGTTATCCTCTTTTTAGAGGTTACCTATTACTCACATCCACTTTTTATTTTATAACAACTGTTTCTTATCAAAATATCTCCAAAGACACAGAGAAAATATGTTTAACATACATGTTTTCAATGAATAAATAAAGAATTACATTAAAGAAGAAAACCTATACAAACACCAACCAACCAGATCTGTTTGTGAAAGGAAGTCATGAACTAAGAATTCTTCATTTCTAAAAATTTATGGGCTTATATTTTCCTGAAGGTTTAACAACACTGAACACACAACACATGACCATGATTCCTTCTCTTTATCTCCCCTCTTGAACTAATTTTAAATTTTCACCTATCTCATTAACTTTGTGTAACTTTTTATTTACTTTAAATGTCTACCTGTCTACTAGAGTCAATACTAAAAACATATATCCATGATAAAAGTTCATGTTAATTACCTGTTGGTCATTCACAAATTACTCTGAATTTCTGTTCCTATGACAACATGATTGTTTTTCACTCTAGTAATATACAGGTACATGATGACATAAAATATTAAAAAAAAAAAAAAACAGTTTCCCAGGATGACATTCAAAAAGACCATCATCAGCAATCATTCAGTATTCTTGTATATTAAAATTAAAATTAAAATGGATTATAGTACATACTTGTAAATTACCTAGAATAATGCAACATATTTCAAAATGTGAATTACTTATTCCTAATAATGTTATTATGTTCCAGGAATTCTTGGTAAAATTAATAATATAAATAGGGTTATTGAAATAAAGTAGCTTCATGATTCTGAGGAATTTCTAAAAGGCTTCTTTTAATTGGGTCTTATATTTGAAACATTGTATTTAGTGCATCTGGTTTCCTAGTCTAAATGTTATTCTTCATTTTTCATCAGGAACTTTAGGCATATATTCTACATTAGGAAATTATATAATTATACAGTTTCATTTTGACTGTGTCTCTCATATATATACACATGTATATCTTATAATCATAGGCGTGAACACAAAATGAGGGATATAGACCTCAACAGATTCAGAGAGGTTGTTAATTCATTTGAACACTCAGGCACTGTAGGGGCTCATTTTCTGGATGTGAAAAAGGCCATTGGTTACAGAAGGGATTTTAGTTTTATAGGATACAATGAGGGTGATTGTTCTATTCAGATAGTCAGGGACTTGTTCAGGTTAGAACTTAGGAAGGCAGTTGTAGAAAGGTTGAAACTCGTTGTTGCCTGGACAGATAGGAGTCCAGATCCCTAGGGATGAGTACTCAAATCTCAACCATTGCTTTTCTTTCCCTGGGATTGATTGTTTCCCAGAGTTTCAATGTATACTGTGCCTCCATTTAGGACCAATGTGCAATGGGGGAAGGTCAAAGTCCAGAGCCCAGCACTCAGTATCCACCTGCTTCCTTCAGGGTCCATTGATTTGGGGAAAGGATTTACTGGGAGAGATTCATTCTTGGCTAATTTCCCCTCCCTCCTCCTGAGCTGTACCATCTTTCTGTTTTTCTTCAGGGGCTGTCTTGTAGGAATATTATTTTATATAACCCGTGAATAGGCTAATCATTTTAAAGACTTAAGAAGGTAAATGAGTGACAAGAAACTGTATCAAGTTACTATAAAAAGTTCTTATATTTAAGTAGTCTATACTCATACCCTTCTTTTATAAGCATATTAATATATTTATATATAATATACATAAGCATATTAATATATATTCTATTCTGATAAAGTTAGAATATGTTCAGGTAGGGCTTATTCGAAACATAACTTTTGTAAAATTCTCAAAGAAACAAAGAATGGAAGAATATTGAAAAAGTATACATTGATAGCATACAACAATTTCTAACGAATTGATTTTCCTCTAGAATACACAAGATGATCTCCAAAATGTTTTAGGAATTTTCAGTGTTCACATCTTTGAACCTGCACTTCAGTCGCCCCAGCACTGACAGAGAGGCCTGTTTCAGCTTACTGTTTCCCAGAATCAGAACAAATGCATGGCCTGAAGGGAAAATCATTCCAGCAGCCAAACAAAACAAAACCATCAGACTTTTTTCCAGAAACTCAGAGATCCAAAATTGCACAACAAGAGACAGAAAGAAAACGGCATACAGTAGCAGGAAGGCGATCACAGTTTGCAAGGCTTTCACGTGGGCCGTGGTGCTGGCATCCCTGGGCCCTCTGGCATTGTGCTGCATCCTCTTCAGATGTTTCCACAGAGAGAAGATTAGCAGGAGAAAAGTCACCAGGGACACAGCGAAGGGCGCGGAAAGGAAAACAGTGTTGACGATTACACTAATCCTATAAAATTGTTTAAACTTCTTCAAATGGGAACTGTAAGACAGGTTTCCTTTATGTACACCAAACCAGTCATCCATTTGTCTGTTTATCAGTACAATATTTAAAAACAAGAGGACCAGAGATACCAGCAGGATCACTGACACCGCCTTTTTAACTCTCCACTTTAGATAAAGAAAAGCAGAGTTAGAAAAATTACCTATCTTGAGAAAATAAAACATGCTGAGACTTGTAGCAAGCCAGATGCTGAAATGGTTGGACACCATCCAGGTAAGAGTAAGTATTTTTATGATTTTTCCAATCAACAACAAATGTGAATTCTGAAAAGATATCACTAGAGCTATGATTATTGACCAGAGCACGCCAATTCTGGAGAGTGCCAAAGCAGTAAGGATTTGGTCAACTGAAGAGATTTTTCTTCTCTTGACCCAGTCCATGCAGTTCACCAGGGCTATGAATCCATTTCCTAAATTTCCAATTATGAATTCCACACTTAACACGATTATCAGTGTTCTCGGTATGATAGAATCCATTGTCTGTAAGAGAATGTCCCAATTTCTAACATACTGCTGAAGATTTCTTAAGGTATTCATTTTAAATACTATGTATATCTGACTCTTGAATACTCATAATGTATGTACTGGCTTTTTAAATTTTTCATATACACTATGAAATTCAATATATAGATAGCAAAAATAATCTAAATGGTGTGTAAAACTTCCTAAGCTCTGACATTCTTTAAATACTTCAAATTTATTCTGTACAAAAACTATGCACATATTGTTCAAAGCTCTTCTGGAAGTGTTGAAAACAATATTTACCATTTTACTTTTTATAAGGTCTACATCCTCTCTCTCTCAAACACACATGCGCATGCACACACACACACATAAACATTTATTTGGATCTAAATCCCTTTATTTTCCACTTCAATAACTAAGCTTTTTCATTTACTCAACATGCATTATGTGTCCACCTCATGCTTATTACTGTGATAGTTAACACATTGCTTAAAAAATGATTTCAGTATAACTGATGCAGTATTACTATAAATAGCCAGTAAACTAGGGACTGTTTTATCTGTGCATCTGAAAACCAGTGGAAATCTTCCTGTTGTGCCATGAAGCCCTCACTGATTTTGATGAGTTTGTTGACATAGCAAGAACTACATTCTTCCCTGCCTCTCCCTTGCTCAAATTGATAAAAAGACTCTTCCCCCATTAGCACCAGAGACCTTCAGATTTTATCCCCTCCACTCACCTCTCACTAACATCAGCTCCACAACTGGTACCCAGGCAGATGAAAGATGATGTGCTGCCTAGGCAAGAGGAGAAATAAGCAGCCTGAAAGAATCATTCTTTGATAGCTGAAGAGTAGTCTGAGGCTAACCTCAGTCCCTTGTAGCAGTACCAGGCTAAGAAACTGAATCTCAAATACCTTGAAATTTCTCACAAATGCCTGACATTTAAGGAAAAGACATACTGAGAAAGTATATTAGGTCAGCATTACAACATTTTTAGGGAAAACATACCAACCCCGTACAGGCAGGAAGGTTGCTAGCTTGACTCCTTTTCTGTAACAAAGAGGAGGTAGGAAACATGACAGAGAGCAAAGTAAACAACCCTCGGGGTGGGGCCATGTGGAGGAGCACTGGTACAGGAGCTTCATGGGCTTTTGAAAAGTGACAGAACTCAGGTCCTCAGTGAGGGCCGTCCTCACCCCAGCAGGTCTTCCTGAGACCCCAACACTGCACCTCTCATTCCAGGCTAGACACACATTAGGTTTCCACCTGAACCTCAGCTGCTAGGGAAGGAGGCCTTTCCAGCAAGGCAAGGATGGAACCGAGGATAATTCCCAAAAATTACATCCAGAGAACAAAATAAGAAGTCGGCTCTAGAGAGAGGAGCAGGGTCTGCATGCATTTCAGCAGTGATATACTTAGATGTATTTAGAAGTTAGTACATTTCATTTTAAAGAAAGAAATTTCATGACATGTTCAAGACTGCCTTTACCAAATTATCAAAAGGAGTTTAACCAACCAAAATTCTATGTATCTCTCTACTTACATCGTTGTATCTATAGTGATAATATCCTCTCTATAAATCTCCATTACTTATGTTTTTCTTTTAAATAAATTTAAATTAGTTTCTGGACTCAGTATCACTCTGATTTAGTAGAAATTCAAGCAAAAATATTATTGAAGCTCCCTTCTATCTAGATTTTTTTGTGGTTTTTATGTGTCATTATTTTTGAACATACCTTTTCCATCAAAGAAGAAAAGTACACTGTCCAATATAATATAGAGAGATGATAGATAGATAGGTAGATAGACAGACAGACAGACATATTTGAACAGTCAAGCTATTCATTTCTTTGGGACTGACTGTTTAGCTAGACTCTCAGTAAAGACCAGCAGCAAGGTCAGCCAAACTGACTCGGTTTGTAAAACTAAACTCTTGGTCCACCTGGTATTTACTCTTTAGAGAGAAGAAAAGTACTAGCAAAAGAGAGAGAGAGAATCAAGAATCAGTGCTCAGTGAACAAGGTATAACCAGGAGAGGGTGGTATCCTGGGAAGCACACAGGTTTCCTTCAGTGCCGTTCACAGCTCACGAGGGATGAAGCCTGAGCACTGGCAGCACAGACTCACTGGAGATCCTGCAAGGTCAGGTTCAAAGAAGTACTCAGAGCAACATCCTTATGGAGCAGGTCCAGAAGACCACAGAGAAGAGGCTTTACTGACTGCTAAAGACTAAAAACAAAAGGAAACGAGAAAATTGAATTTCTGAACTCTGTCTTTGAAATGCTCATCCAGCTCTGAGCATAAGCCAAGAAGCAGAGTCAGTACTAAGTCCCCTGATAAAGGACTAAAAATGCATCTCAGGAATAGTCAGGATGTCCTCATGTGGTATTTCCCCGAAACTTGGAGCATTACCAGCAGAGGAAAGGGCACACATCCACATTCTCTGGGATTTCCAGATCTGACCTGACGCAAATACCTAGGAACCCAACGGGCCTGTGGTTTACTGCATGGCATGGGAATTTCTGAATATTAGAAGCGCCCTAGATCTTGGACTCATGTCCATCCCTAGGTTAGTCTAATGGGGTTACTATTATTTACCTAATTGAATTGGACAGATTTAGCATTTGCAAAACGCTCACATTGCTCCTGGTCTCTACAATAATGGACATTATCATATCCACTACTGTGAGACAATAAGCAAGATATAACCACATTCTCCAGGGAATGAAATTATTTACTGCCACCATCAAAACACTGGAAAATACAGGAGTGGTGTTTCTTCTCATGCCACTATTAAATTAATCTATATTGACCCTACCATGGACAGATGGAATATACAATGGATGCAGATTACTATAGATTGATTTGCAATAAGAGATGCTCTAGCAAGCAGAATCTTTACTGAGCCAAATGACACTTAGTTCCTGACTATTGACTTGGTGAATGATGTTCCATCTATAACCATTTTGGGGAAAAAAATCAGTTTAATATTTTTGTGTTGAGACTTATAGCACACCTCACACTGGTATGTTAGGACTACATCACTTCTTCTGCTTCCAGTTTCATTAACATTTTCCAAACATTGTGCTCATTAAATATAACATATTAGACATATTATATTAATTAGTACCCATAAGCAGTAAGTGGCAAGTTCCTGAAATATTGTAAAATATCTTAACATTACAGAAGAGGAAAATACTACAGGAGGAAGAAGAACCTGAGAGTATTTAGGGAGCTCCACCATAAGTAATGTTCTAAGGGTCCAGTGGTTGGTCTGATCTACACAGGCAAACATCTTTTCTAAAGTTTAATATCAAGCTATCTTCTATTTCTTGTCACTAAAAAGTGCCACAGTGTATGTTGGGCCTTTTTGTTCCCTAAAGGCAACATCACCACTTCCAGGGAGGTTGCACTAACTCATTCATGGAGTATCTCCAAAGGTGCTGAGTTCAAGTGACCCCAGAGCAGGAAAGGACTCAACAGCTTGTGCAGACTGATGTCCAATATGCTCTGCCCATTGCTCTGCCAGATGATTCAACAGATCAAAGCTGATAGAGGCACTCAAAAGTGGGCAAGGATGCTGTGCAAGTCTCTGACACAACTCATAGGGAAGGGGTAACAACCCTCCACTGAATTAGCATGAGGCCGTTTGTTCTTCATCAGAAAAGTATTGTGTTTAAGAAGTCAATTGGAAAAACCAGACAATTAAAACAAGCATAAGGTCCCTCCAAGCAGAAGGTCCTCAACTACTAAAAAGTCATACGTTTATATGAATACACCTCAGTGTCCAAGGGGTGGACTGTATTGGACACAAATTTGTATATATCCTCAGGTATTTGGACAATTCCTGTTCTCTTGGTCAACATCTGTGTGATCCAGGTTATCATTCTGTTTTGCATTGTAGCAGAACTCCATCCAATAAGCCTAAGATTTAACTTTGTAAATGGCCACCAAGGAGCTATATGATGTAAGGCTTAAAAAAACAGAGATGTTGGTTCTGCCTTGGGTAAACCCTGCACAATGGTGAACTGAAGACAAGAGAACTGAGAAGACCAATTGCTACTCTTCACCTCTTTAAAGGACTAAGGCAAGTTCAGGATCACTTTTGGAACCTCCTGGGGAAGTTCTGGGCATCAAGCGCTCTCATGTGCTGAGCACCATGATTCTCTTAGCTCATTGTGAACTGACAGCCAGCAGAATAACTAACACATCACTTCACCTTGTTTCCCATCTTCTCTCCTCTCAGATTCCATGTCCTCTGGAATGCCACTCTGGATCTGACTTCCCAAATATCATCAATTTAACCCCTGACATTGAATCTGGTTTTAGAAGCCCCAGGCTTAAGATATCTGTTGAATTTTACAATTTTTATTTGTTCACTTTCCTTTAAGTTTACAGAACAACAATAAAATGTTTATTTGGGGATCCAGGCACACTGTGGCACACACCTGTAATCCCAGTAAGTTGGAAGGTAGGAGGATTGGAAGTTTGAGATCTGCCTCAGTAGGTTATTGGGACCCTCAGCAACTTACTGAGAAACTATCTCAAAATAAAAACACTTTTAAAGGGGGCTGGAGATGTAGTTCAGAGGTATAATATCCCTGGGTTCAATACTGGGTACAAAAAAAAATTCTATTTAGAAAGGTCACTATTAAGAATATATCAAAATAACATTTTAGAAAGGCAGCTGGTTGGTGTTGGCCTGCGGTTGTAGCTCAGTGATAGAAATGTTTACCTCTCATAAGGCCTGGGTTTGAGCCCCATCCCCCAAAAAAGAAAAAAAAATGATTACTAAGTATATTTATGAATTTTTAAATCAAAAATCATTTTTATGTATAAAATAGGCAACTAGAACATATCACAATAATAATGTCACTCACAGTAGAAAAAAATAGATGCAAATTTATCAGAATTTCTATATGCTTTTTTAAAAACTACTGTCATCTATTGTCATGACTTCTAATTTTGGCGTTCCAACTTTTCTTCACAATCCTGATATAATTGCATCAAGTCTACAGTCTAGTGTTATTCTTGCTAGAATTGTGGAATAACTAGTCTTTTGCTCTGAGAAATGCTTGTATTTGATTAAACCTGTAACCTGAACATAAAACAAGAACCTAGAAATCCATGCAACCTAAAGATTTTGTGATGGGTTTTATTTTTATTGCTTTAGCTGCCTTCATATATTTCATGCATTCATTCATCCATTTTATGTAGTAAAACATCATTTTTTAATAACATTCCTGGTGCTAGCTTCTAGGTGCTGGGAATAAACAGTAAATAAGACAAAGCAATCTTTGCTTCAATGATGCTTACAATGTACTGGGGAGATGAATGATAAACACATAAAAAAAATTAGTTGTGAAGATGATCTAAATTAAGCTTTAAATGTTAATGTTAAGATTTCATAACACCAAGAATATAGTCAAGTAGAATTCAGTTGTCAGAAAGTTATACATTTTCTTCTTATTATAGAACTTGCCATTAATGGCTATATCAACACACTTTCTCTCATTTCCACATTTTACACAAAATTATACTAAATCAGAACTTCAAGGAATTCTCTATAATTATCATATGAATTTCAAGGATGCCATTTTAATGATTGCTGAAATGTTCATTGAAATATGTGTAATGATTTCTGTATTATTTTTATAGTATTATTACTATACTATATACTATACTATATTAATGATTTCTGTATTATTTTTATAGAGAATATTTTTAAGACAGGGAAATGTAGAGTCCTCTTCTATTAAACTCAAAAGAAATTATTTATTTATTTATCTATTTATTTATTGGTACTGGGGATTGAACTCAGGGGCACTCGACCCTGAGCACATCCCCAGCAACTCACAGAGTTGCTTGGTGCCTCTCTTTTTTGTTGAGTTGGCTTTGAACTCGTGATCCTCCTGTCTCAGTCTTCTTCTGCTGGGATTACAGGCGTATGCCAAAGGAAATTTTAAGAACAGAAAACGAAGGAAATAATTAGCAATTAAGAGGTCTAGATACAGTTTGAGAAAAGCTGAAATATTTAAAATATAATCAGATCTCAATGTCAATAAAAGGTTTTTGTTACTACAGGAAATGCAAGAAAAGAGTTTCCTCACTGTGTAAGGAAATGCTAACTGCATTGAAATCAGGTCGTGATCATAATCCTACTTTCTCCTTCCCTTTTACCGAAAGTTTCTTTTTCTCAGCTTCTCACTTTTTTGTATTAAATCTAATATACTTTTGTACAACTTTATGGTACTCCTATGTACTCTATAGATGTTTGTTAGTCTTGAATATTATTGTGTGCATATTTTCTAATAATTCTGTTTAGTCTATTAAACATGAAATAAGAATCTTGAAAAAATAAAGCTACCTCAAATATACATTTTTTATATGTGACTTAGAATTCAATGTTTTGCCATCCAAAACAGTTGGAGGTTCAAACACTGAAATCTAATACACTTTGATACATATATGTGGTACAAGGAACAATGGAAAACAATAATTTCCTGAAATAACCTGACAGTTCTACATAGTGCATAAATACAAATCATAAATTCTTCAAATGGATGATAAAATAGAATATGTATGTAAAACCCACAAGGCTTCATAATTCTGAAACACATTTTGTATCCTGTCATATTTTGTGTAATTATTTGCAAAATAAAATAATGGTATGTTATTGACAAACCTTCTCATGTCTTTCATACATACACACAAACATACAAGCTTATACCTTTTTATTTAATAAGCATAAGTAAAAGGCTGTCTTCAGAAATTTCTCAAATATATACACTACGATAAAAGTGGTAGGAAGCATAAAATGTTGCAGATTCCACCAGTTTGAAACCTACCAGAAGTCACACGGTATCATTATTGATCTGAGGACTAGGTGGTTTCCGTTCTTTCAGACACCATCTTGCCTGCCACAAAAGTGATAGAAAGGCCTCTTTCAGCTTCCTGTTTCCCCAAATCAGGACAAATGAATGGCTTGAAGGATAGAGCAGGCCAGCAGCCTGGCAGAGTAGCATGACTGGTTCATTCAGTGTCTTATTACTACTCCAACCCAATAAAATTAAGGACACAAAGTACACAGCAAGTAACAAGAGAAAGGAGATCAGAGTTTGCAAGGCCTTCACATGGACCTTGGTGCTAGAGTCTTGGGATCCTTTGCCATGGAGCTGCATCCTCTTGAGATGTTTACACAGGGAGTAGATTAACAGCAGAACACATATCAGGGATATCAGAAAGGGCATGGAGTTCAGTAGAGTGAATATTGTCATGTTTAAAAGGTTTGTGACGTCCTTCAGATTAGTATTCTGAGTCACATTTCCTGGGTTTTCATTCCTCTGCTTTATATCCAAAATGCTAACGATCATAAGATAAGACAACAAAAGCATAAAAGTCCCCAACATTATCACAAGAATGACACTCTTCTCTCTCCTCTTTAGGTGAAGAAAAATAAAGTTGGAGAAATTGGCTATCCTGAGCAAATAAAATATGCTGAGGCTAGTAGCAAGCCAGGTGCTAAAATGGTTGGTTACTGCCCAGACAATACAAATAATAATTTGTGCTTGTCTTCTATATATATCTGGATTGAGCACAGTTAAATACCAATTTATTGATATTACCCATAACAAACCAATTCTGGAGACAGCCAGAACAGAGAGAATTCCATCAGCTGAGGAGATCCTTTGTTTGTTGATCCAGTCAATGCAGTTCACCAGGGCTATGAAAACATTTGCAAAATTTCCAGTGACAAATTCTGCTATTATAAGCATGGAAGCAATGTTTGCTAGTACATTAATCATGTTGAAACTAGAGGGAAAAAAAAGGAAAAAGAAGACAGGCCTAGTATCACTAGATGTGATTCCCTTAATATACTGAGCTTAAATTCGATGTGCACTTGCTTTCTGAATGCACAGTGATGTTCAGATTTCTTTTAAATTCTGAGACCAATGTCAAGCAGGAAATTTCCAGAGTGCTAGTGGATGAATTCAATCCTGTTTATGGAAAACAGTGCAGTCCCATAATTGTTCAAATTAACTCTTACTCATATATTTTATGTCCCTGTCATACACTGGTATATTTCATAGCTGTTGTTGGGGTGAAAGGTACATTCTCATTTGCTAGCAGGCAAATAAAGATATATTCTGTTTCAATGTTTTGGAATTTTTTTCCTTGTTTAACCTCCTCATAATTTGTGTTCAGAAACTTCAGTTTTTTGTTAGTAAAATTTTAGAATTTAATACTTAGAACATATAGTGAGTATTTAAATTATTGGATGAAGCTTGGTCATAACTAGAATCATCACCTCTATAAAATTTTTAGTGCCATATTTATGTAGAAAGAATTCAATTTTTTCCTATCAAAAGCACCCCAGTCTTTCTTGGAAACTCCAGGAAAGCCCATATAAAGACTGAGTACACCAGATTTGGGCAATAATATGAAGCTACTGAAAATCTTATATAGGTCTTCTGTAAACACAAAAATAATTTAGTTATGTTGGAGGACAATTTGATATACATATTTCTTGCTATCCAGCTAATCCACTCATATGTATTCATTTACTCAAGATAAATAGCAACCTATGTTCACAAAAAATAAATAAATAAACATAGAGATGTTTATTCACTAGTCAAAAACTGGAAAGAACCTAAATATATATCAAGAGAGGAATGAATTAATAGGCTGGAATATTCATAGAATGAAATGCCACTCAGTAATAAAAGAAAGAAACTAGTCATGCATATAACTATATGAATTATATCTGAAAAAAAGTATGTTGATTGAAAAAGAGCCAGACAAAAATAGTACCTACAATATGATTCCACTTGTACTAAATCTTAAATCAGGCAAAACTAAGGCAGAAAGCATGTGTTTGTCTGGAACCCTACTGTGAAAAAGTATAAATTAACCTGTGGAGGAGATAAGATTGACTGTAGTTATTGTTTCAAGAGTGTATACAATTGTTAATGTTCACCAAACTATACATTTTAAATGGGTAAATTTTACTATATGTTAACAGTAACTCATTAAAGTTTACTTTTAAAGTAAGCACAAAAAAATGAGGGCAAAATAGACATTCTCAGACAAACAAAATTCCAGCAGGACTTCATAAGTGGAAATTCTATAAGATGCTCTTCAAAGGAATCTGATCCCAGATGGAAAAACCATCTGAATATAGAACTAGTCTTATCATCTACTGATTTCCCCATTATTGAACTAAATAAACCTTTGACACATGCTGCTTTTGTATTTTCAGGAGACATATGTTTTCAACTTTTTAAAAATTTTACTTTGTTTTGTTGGCCCTAAAAATCGTCCAAGTGAACCAGAATTTCATTAGTCTTTGTATATATCTATTTGCCTGTTTATGCAAGAATATATCTCCCTGCAAGAAAACAGAACAGCACTTTTATATCTGTGCTAATGACTTTTTGTGTTCTATATAAATTCTATTTTGAGGCTTTGTAGTACAATTAAAGAAGCAAGTGTTCCCTGCCTCTGTTAGCAAGTGAGAACAGTTTTGCCTGTTATTGTGTGAGTATGATATCTTTTTCTTCCTCTGGAGAATATCAATAAAATATGTTATATTGTCTCTAACTAGAAAGGAGCTCTGTTCTGAGTGAGATTAAAGAGGTTAAAAAATGCAAAAACCTAACATTCTGAGAATTACCAGAAAGTGGAGAAACTAAACTCCTACTACTTTGAATAAGTTGGTCCTTTTTTAAAAAATTCCAGGAGAGACTGCTAGTTTAGAGGGTTTTTCTACAAGAAACCTAATTTATCCCATCAAAATTCCTCTTCCGACAGATTGGGTAGTCTCCATACATTTCATTTGAAGACAGCCTCCACAGTATTTTCAGCATGATTTATGTTTTACTTTTTATAAGATTTGGGATTGTTAATTTGAAATTTCTAAACCTCTTTTATACTGATTTACTAATGAACACATAATGTTAAGATATAAATAAGTCAATGCATTCAAATAAACTGAACAAGAATTATAAAAATTCTTTATATCAATTTAAATATTAGTTTAAATTAACTTACGGTACTCATTCAAGTTTAAAACCTTAAACTAATTTTACATTTCTAGGTGAGATTAAGTATTAAAATGTCACCAAATATACATATATATGTCATATCTATGTAACTTTAATTTTTATGTATTATGCAGTGGCTATTTCTTTAGGTTATATTAACAAACATGGAAGTTGGTGTCCCAATTCAAGCAAATGTGGAAGGAATGTATATGATGTAGAAAGTTGTAACACAGGAGCTTGAAAATTTTGCAGTTCAGTTGATATAGTTATTTTTGATAAACTTCAATTACTAACTTCCAGTTTTCTCTTTTAAAGACAAGTTCATTACTTCAACTTGTAGTTAATAAAAGTACCTAGAACTGCAGCAAGAATTTAAGACTCCTCAATTTTGCCTGGAACTCTCCAACAGCTGGTGAACAGCCAGATTAAAGACTTGGCATCTCTGACTCCATTTTGCATCTGTCTCCTTTGCTCTAAGTCACCTTGGATTCTCTGAACCAGGTCTGATCTGATAAGCATGATGAGTGGGAGCTACCCCACCCCGACTCCCCACCCAGGAAACAGTAACTTTCTTTATTGGGCAAGGCCTACCTGAGGTAATGACTAGACCACACATGATCAAGATCAAACCTCCAGCTGTACAAAACCTAAACCTTGCCCTCCTTATCCTCTCTATAAAACTTCAGGGTCATTATCAACCCCTGGGAAACATGAGGCATGAGTTCCCTTTCCTTCCCTGTGTAGTAGCTACTCTAATTAAGTTCTTTTCACATTTTTCACCATTATCTTTTCTGTTTGGGTTTTTGGGCAAGTGGCCAGACCTGATTTATTGGATCCTGAGAGTCAGGCTTTTAACCTAGGAGTCTGGTAACAGAACCATGCCAAGAACAAAAATGGACAAGGAATAGGACTGTTATGTAAAGTCATGGAATGCACTTTGGTTTTCAAGAAAAGAGGAAATGAATACATAGAGTCTAATTCCCCTATCCTTCAATAAGGACCTCAATGATCCATTTTAGTAAGTAAAGTACTATGTCTAAGATTTTATTGGGTTAACACTCATCGGTGTCTAAAAAAGTTTTCAGAGACATAAGAAGAACTCTAAAAAATGTGATAATGAAGAAAAGGAGAGGGGACCTGACCACTTTGCTCATCTCCAGTCTTTAGGAGAGGATCTACACAGTGTGGCCCTGGTTGTAAAACAAAGGAATGTACTCATATAAGATCTTAGAAAATCCATCTGTGCAGTGGGCAAGCAACCTATCCTATATATCCCCCCTGCTTGGAGGCACAGTGTGGTCCTCCATTGTGTCCTGGCCTGCCACCACAGAGAAGCAAATAAAGGGAAAAAACTGAAAGGAGCAAGTAGAGAGAGGAGAAACAGCTCAACAGTAATAACGTTACTGGGGACCAACCTGCAGAGGGAGCCCAGTGAAGACCCAGACCCTTCTGCTTACAGCCTGGGGTAGTCATAGGGGAGTCAGGGAAAGGGAAATTTTTGTGATTCAGTCATTGCTAGGGGATTGGAAAGGAAGGGTCCTTGTGATGTTACCTTCATATGTGGGAACCAGGTGGTTTTGTTTTTTTTTTCTTTTTTTTTCTTTTTTAAGATTTCAGTCTCAGATAACAATTTCCTCTTTGCACGATAATGGAGTGTTGCCTGGGCTTTAGGTCAGACTGAGTCAGGGTGACTGTTGTTCTACGATGAATGTTCTAAGATAACTGTTGTTCTAAGATGAGTTGACTCTTGTTCTTATGGAGGATATGCTTGAAAATGACTTTGCCCTTCTCAAGTTCGTACTAATAACTAATAATGCAACAGGGACCCATTTCATGGTTTGAATATAACCCTTGCTGCTCTGTCATATTTAAAACTGACTTTTATTTTTTTCTTTCTCTTCTTCCTCTCCCAATCCCAAACCTTGAGGGAAGCGGGATTAACGTTTTTGCCATCCTAAGCTGAGTTATCTGTTCTTAAACATATACATCACAGAAATGAAGTAATTCAGACTTTGGGACTGACACCAGAAGATTTCAGAAATGGCTCTCTCTCTACAAGTGAACTATGACCCACCCTGTGGAGTAATATATCCCCATTGGTACAAAATACAAAACCCTCAAATGATTGGTGGTTCTAGGAGACTAAATGATTGGTGGTCTCGAGTGGTATGACATGCTGAGTGACGCGCTGATTGGAATGGTACTCAATAAAAGAAGAAGCAGCTTCCACAATAAATGAATCAGCAGCTCTCGCCTGCTCTTACCTGGCTCCCGGTGTCTGGGTGGTTATTGACACTGCGCCCTTCACCCCCCATTACACGAGCCCCCGTGGGATACAACATCACCATAACAGGGTAAAATTGGAATGTAGCCTTTGAATCACCTCTTTCAGAAGCCCTCTGTTTCCCTTAACAGGTAGAATCACAGTTTCTGGGACAGGAATCCCTGTGGTTTCTTCTTTGCTAACAAAGTAATAAAACTTTAATAAGACAAGTAATAAGAGAAGGACTGAGCTTTCAATAACAATAAAATGCCCAAAATCTCTCTGTTGGGTCCTCCAAATGCTTTTTTTGCGATGGGTAAAATGTGTACTTGGGGCCTTTGCAGCCCTGGGACTGAACGAATGTATAGGAGGTCACGGGTTTAGACTAAGCTCCAAAATGGAGTTGTTCATGCTGAAGGTCAATACCACAAAGCAAAACTAAGTTGCTTATCTGACTGCCAGGAAATGAGAGAGAGAGAGAGAGAGAGAGAGAGAGAGATAGAGAGACATAATAACCAAATCCCCAAATAGGCCAGTTTTAGCAGCCATGATAAGAGAATCTACTCTGCTTTAATGTTTACAAAGAATGTGATTTTGAAATTACCAACCAGCTTTCTGTTCTTTTTCTGCTTTCTTCAATCCCTTTCTCTCCACAGAGCCAAAGCCTCTGCTCAGTTCATCAGAATACTCTATTTTACAGAATGAGGTATTGCTAGATTCTAGAATTGTAAATAAAAGCAAATTAATATCCTTAAACTAAATTTGTTGTAATGTTTTCTTTTGACACCATGAAACTGAAATTGGGACACTTCCAAGACAACTTCAAAAATCTGGCTCTTTCATTGGGGCTCATTCTGCCTTTGGGGCCCTGAGTCACAATGCTGTGACACCATACAGATAAATAGAGACTGAGACGCATGTGGGGCCTCAACTCTTCCGGCCTTCAGTTCTTTGAGCCTTCATGTTATAGGCACTTGGGAAAAACATTCAAGATGACCCCAAATGCTGACAGCAACCTCAAGAGATAGCCAGAGTCACAGAACCCAGTCAAGTTGCTCCTGCACACCTAACTCATAGAACCCTAAAAGAGGATAATGATTATTGCTGTTTCAAACCACTAATATTTAAGGTCATTTGTAATATAAAATAGACATTAATATAGTGAGGGATAGTTTCTTTGGTTAGATGGAATTTATATTTTCACTGTGGAGTAAAAGATGAATGTCAAGGGGCCGTAGAAGCTGACCGAATTCAACAATTTCAGGCATCCAGGAACTCAATCCCTTTCCTGGAGCTAGGCTTTATTTAATCTTTCCTTTCAGAAACTAAATTAAGATACTTCCCCAGCCCTCCTTGGAATTCTGAAAGCCACTGAGATGATATTTTGACATGTCAGGTTAGTTAGGATAAATTGCATCCCCTAGAGTTTTTTCTCCAGTATGTTTCCCATGGCGGTGTCCTACTCTGGAGGTTCTAAAAAGTAGGAGGGTTGTAGAGCAGAAAGGAGGAAACAGCATTTTGCAGCACACACACATTTTCCCAGTTATTCATTCAAACACTAGTTTTGGTGCTTCTGGAAAGGTACATTGCAGGTACATTGTAGTTGAGGTCTCAATGCAATTGATTGTGAGATAATCAGAAAGGCAGTTTTCCAGGGAGGACCTTACTTAATCATGGAAATGCTTTGAAGAGGTCTATGTTGGCTCTGAGATTAGAAGACTCAAAGCAGCTGTTTGTCTACCCCTTGGGCCACTTATGTTTCTTTGACTTTATGACAAAAAATCCAACAGGATGCCCTTGTCATCAAAGTGAGCAGCACCAAGAACAGACATGATTTCAGTGCATCATTGTGGGGTCTCGCTCATGTTCACCTGGTGGGGGGTCTGCCTGTGATATTCCCTTGTTATGTTCTTTGTTGACATTGGGCTCCCACATTGCACAATCTTACAGACACTGCTTAGTGACATCCCCAACTGCTTAAAACAATTCCCTGTAATAAATGTTAGTGATTTTTGTGTGTGTCAGGGGGGTAACTAGGGATGAAACTCAGGGGCACTCAACCACTGAGTCACATCTCTAGCCCCATTTTGTATTTTATTTAGAGACAGAGTCTTACTGAGTTGTCTAAGGCCTTGCTAAATTGCTGAAGCTGACTTTGAACTCATGATCCTCCTGCCTCAGTCTTCCAATCTGCTGGAAATATAGGCAAGTGCCACTGTGCCTGGCTAGTGATTCTGATTCTCTGATTGAACCCTGACTGATAAACACACATTATGAAATCTATCTTCTATTGTACTAATTATTTATGGCTGCCTAACAAATTATCCCCAAACCTTAGCAGCTTAAAACAACAAATATTATGTCACAATTCCTGTGGGTCAGAAATCTGGGTGCAGTCTAGCTAGATGCTTCTAGTTCTAGTTCTCTCACAGGGTTGAGATAAGAATTTGGGGATACAGAAAAAAAAAGAGTAAGAAGCAAAAGAGATGTGCATAAGCCATTGGAATGCAGGAAACACTCATAAACCTTTGAAATGCAAAACAATCATTCTTGAGCAACCCCACCAATTCTTTATCCAGCCCTTGGCCAGAGTCCTTGACCCATGCCCTTGCCTGCAAAAAAGCAACTCATGAGGGCAACATGTAATGCACAGAAAACTGCCATGAAATTGTGTAACTCACCAGGGTGGTGGTACAAACCTCTAATCCCAGCAATTTGGGAAGCTGAGGCAAAAGGATCTCAGGTCTGAGGTCAGTCTTGGCAACTTAGGAAGACCCAAACCAACTTAACAAGAGCCTGTCTCAAAATAAAAACTGAAAAGGACTGGGGATGTAGAAGCATTCTTGGGTTCAAATAAATCCTTATTTCCAGTAGCAGAAAGACTGGACTTTCTGAAAAGTAATCTTAAATCAAATCCTATAATAGATGAATCATATAGAAAATTAAATTGAAACTTTTGTATTAAAAAATTAAATTTTATACTTTTGTATTAAAGTTAGGGAATTAATTTAAAAGGAATGGAACCCACTGGGCACAGTGGCACCTACCTGTAATCCAGCAACTCAGGAGGCTGAGGCAGGAGGATCACAAGTTTGACACCAGTCTGGGCAATTTAGCAAAACTGTGTCTCAAAATAAAAAATAAAAACACTGGGGTCTGGGGGAAGGAAAAAAATAACAGAATGAATCAAAAACTATTACCCTAGGTAAATGTATGATTACACAAATGGTAAGTCTCTACTTCATGTACAAACAGAGAAACAAGATGTATCCCATTTGTTTACAATAAAAATAAATTAAAAGAAAAATAAAGTAGCCAATGCTAAAAAAAAAAAAAATGACTGGGGATATAGTTTAGTGGTGGAGAACCCCTGGGTTCAATCTCCAGTATGACAAAAAAAAAAAAAAAAAAAATGTTAAAAATAAAAGAAGGAATGGAACACTGGAAATTAGGATGGGGGCATATGGGCAGATTCCAAAGGATCTGATGACCTTGAAACCCTAAATTCTGCCCAGATAACTTTACCATGAAAAGTAGACTTCCTCCCCTCACTGAGGAAGCCTGCCATCTTTTACCTCAGAAACCTATAATGAATTCTCCTGAGGTGGTTGCCTTACAGAGGAATGCTGTCCTCTAGAAAAATATCCTTACCTAATTTTTCAGCCTACAATCACACAAATGATAAGGTGCAAGAATCCCAAATGATAAGGTATGAAATGTGATGCAGAACAAGGGAAAAGGCAAACCAAAAGAATTATTAAAATCTTGTGATTTTTATATTGACACACGAGCAATATGAGTGGAAATGGATCTTAAGAATGTGAAGATTATAGTACAATATATTATAATATGTATTAATATTACAGGGCTGAGACCTTCCAGGAAATTGAGGCAGCATGAAGACACTCCCTTTAAACCCCATTTCCTGCAATCAAATAAAAAAGATGGCAGACTTGTCGCTCAGAGTTACAGGCATTAGTTTATTGAATGGATAGGCAAAGGGAAAGGGTATACTCTCAAGGGAGATAGTGGGTCCTTTCAGACAGAAGAGGAGCCAGTGTGTCTCTCCTGCACTCTAGTTTTATTGGGGATCCCAGAGAGTTCTGGCTATGTCCAGCTCTTGACTTTTGACTAACAGCAGGATGACATCAGACTTTTAATTTCCCACTGCCATGACAACTCTGAGTCACTTTGGTCCATGCTGACCAGTTCTAATCAGATTCTTAATCATAAATTCTTACAGATTTTATGGTTAGGAAAAGTTAATCATGTCTCTCTGAGTTTCAGTATCTGATCTGTGAAAAGGGTCACAAAAGTCTCCCCCTTCAGGGTAACTTGGGTTCCTCTTATCAATCTTATTTCAAGTCTATGTTTTTCCTGCAAGTAGCATGTAGTTTGCTGAGGAATGTGACATATCCTGTCTACTTAAGCCAGGCAGGGGTGCCTGTAAATTGCTTCCTGGCAAAGAAAGTCATGTGAGGGTCAGCACAGTGAGCCCATTTTATAGAATTATTCCCTTAAACTCATGTTCCCACCACTCTAATCTGTCTGTCCCCTATCATTACAATGAATATAGTAATTTGGGCTCACTAATAGGTATTCTCCCCGCTGCCAACAAAAGGCAAACGAGAGATTTGAATGACTAGTCTGTGTCCAAAGTAGTGATGTTTTTTCTAGTAATATAAATATTATAAAGTATTTTTGAGTTAAAAAATGTAAATGTTTTTCAATGACTTAATTTTGGAGATTTTTAAGATTAAAAAGATTAAAGGTAGTGGTTAAAAAAAAGCAAATAAACAGAGGTGCAAAATAATTGTTTAGAACATTTGCTATTGCTGATGTCTTATTCTTATGTGGCAATTAGAAAAGGACTGTAAGTCCATTATTTAAATGTAAATACCCATGAAGAGAATTCAGCCATCTAAATTTACTTGTTCTTTTTTATTCCACCTTTCCACTCACTGGTTCACATAGTTAATATTTCTGATGACTTGCATGATGTTCATGAGCCAGGAACCATAGAGACTGATGGATAAGCAAGACCAGATTACAGGGACTAATCAGGAATTTCATCATAAAGTCAGTGCAAATGGCCCCAGAACCTATATAGGACGGTTTGTCATTGCTGCGGACAATTCACTGTTATGTGAATTAGTCATGAAAACTGTGAAAAGATTCTACGCAACTTACCAAAATCCGTATTTTCCTCTTCTTCCTCAGCACACAAGACTATATCTCCCAGTCTAAAGTGCAGTTAGGTGTGACTGAGTGAGTACTTGCCAAGAGAATATGAGATGTGTGAAAACTCTGTGCCCTCCAATAGTACTGTCTCACTACACACACACACACACACACACACATACACACACACACACACACACGCAAATAACGTCCGGGCAACTATGGAAATTGTATTGAAATGTGCTAAGTCTTCTATAGCCTGAATCAATGAATACCTGCAGAGAGAAGGGATGGAGCGCTCTTCAGCTGTAAAAAGGACTTAAGAAGATTGCTATGGAGTGTTATAGAGTACTTCCTAATTGTATTTTTAAGTTTTTGCTGTTGTTGTTTGTTTTGACTTGATTTGGTACCAGGAATTGAACCCAGGGGCACTTAGCCACATCTCAGTCACACTGAGTCACATCTCCAGCCCTTTTAATTTTATTCCATTTTTTTCAATTTTGAGACAAGGTGTCACAAAGTTACTTAGGGCCTTGCGAAGTTGCTAAAGCTGTTCTGGAACTTGCAATTCTCCTACCTCAGTCTCCTAAGTTAATGGGATCACAGGCATGCATCACCACATCCAGCTATACTAGTAAAATGTTTTTTTAAACCAAGATGCAGAATGATATATATAGTATGCTATACATCATCTAAGAAAGGGTAGGAGTCTTAAACAGAAACTAATTTTTTTAAATGGCTAGCTTTAGGAAAGAAAACAGAGGAGAAGACAGGAAAGAAGTTAGGATTCTCTGAATATACTTAGTTTTGAAGTTTTGAGTCTACTATAAAAATTTATTAAACAATTGTAAGATTATAAAATAAAAGGAATATTGATCTCTAAAAATAACAAAATAAAACAGGAACGTTTGATGGATTTTTCATGCATGCTGTTTGATGTATGCTTTAACTAAAAGGAATAGTTTCAAATTATCTTAAAACATATTTTGACTTTTTAATCTCCACAAAGATATATCTTAACTCTTAAATTGTATAATAGTTATATTTCTAGAATTACCTAGATATTAGTAGTTTGAAACTATTATACTTAAAGAAGAACACAAAGTATGTAAATGTTACTAGATACCAAGATTTTTAGAATGAAAAAAAAGAAACATACAAAATTTGAATTGGAAATACCAGTACAAACTCATTAAAATGTTTAGGACAATCTACTCCAGTAGTTTACACATAAAAGACATTTATTAAAGGGTATCAAAAAGTCTTTACAAGGTCTGAAGAAGCAAATATAAAGTATTTAAACACAGTGGATATGTCAGATATTTTTTAGATGTTTCTATACCATCCCCAAGTTTCTAAGCTCTCCAGTTGGCTTAAGAATATATTAAACTTCATTAAAATGTTTGTATATAAATATATAACTCTTATCCTAAGACACTGTACCATTTTGTATCTCCTCCAGTAACACATAAAGATTCCAGTTACCTCATATCCTCGACAATTAATATTGTGTTTCCAGTTTTCTCATCTCTTCCTCCTTTTTTTCTTTATGTTCGTGCAGCTTTTATTAATCTACCTTCATTGATCACTTATTCTTTCTACTGTGTCCAGTTTGTTGATAAAGGTCAAAGAAATCTTTCATCTCCAACATCATTTTCCATTTCTAGCATTTTCTTCAGAATGCTTTAGGTAATTCCCATCTCTCTGCTAAAATTTCCCATTTGACCATACACTATTTACCTTTTCTACTATATTTTTAACATATCATGATTATTTTTGAAGTCTCTTTCTGATAATCCCAAACTCTGAGCCATTGTTTTCTCTTAACTATGGCTACTGGTTTGCATGTGTGCGTACGTATGTAAATTCTGAGGTAAATATTACCAAGAAGAAATAGGCATGCCTCTTATTCTGTGAGGCTATTAGGTATGTGAAATTGAGGCAAGTCAATCTGTCATTTATCCACCTTTAGATTCAAATTACTCCAGTGGCAGAAGCCAAAGCCTGTGTTTAGTGGGAAAACCGAAATGACAACAGAGTTCTCAGTATTTGTGCTCAGCTTCAGGAGACACACATCCATCACAGAGAAAGATCACTTGCCACATGCTTGCCAATTTTGCTTGTTACTCAGAGCAAAGTTAAAGATGGGGCAATGAGATTTCTCTATTATCCTCCAGAAACTGCCTCTATGGTAGTGTTTTAGTCAGCTTTTTCACTGCTGAGACCAAAAGACCCAACAAGAACAAATTTAGAGGAGAAAAACTTTATTTGGGGGCTCACAGTTTCAGAGGTCTCAGTTCACACATGGTAGGCTCCAATCCTTAGGATGTGAAGTGAGACAGAATATCATCATGGAAGTGTGCTGTGGATGAAAGCAGTTGGGAAGTAGACCCAGGAAGTAGAGACTCCCAAAGTCACAATCACAAAGACCTACCTCCTCTAGCCACACTCTCCCTGCCTTCAGTTACAACTCAGTTAATCCCTCTCAGGGGATTATTTCATTAATTGGGTTAGGGCTCTCATAAACCACCTCTAAACCTTGCATTTTCTCACATGAGCTTTTGGGGGACATCTCATATCTAAACTGTAACAGGTAGGTTATGTACTTTTGCAAAGGATGTGGGCATAGTATATGTTCTTACCACTCTTGCCAAAAAAAAAAAAAAAAGTTTATAATCATTGTGGGATTCTAGTTAAAAGTAGGTTTCCTTTTCCCTCTTCCAGTAGCAACGAATGAATTTGACCTAATGTCAGTACAGGAATCCAAGTCAGCAGCCTTCCTGATCCTTCTTCAGTGTCAACCAACCAGTTTTACCACTGGAGGGTCTATCTTGGTATTACGAGGTTAACTGCCCTCTTCCAGCAGCAAATGGCTTTTGCCTAGGATCCAGGCAGACACCAGTGTAGGCAGGCTTTGTACCTTCTCTCTGAGGCAGATAGCTTCCTTCTAGTATCAGGATGATACTATCAGGATGAGATCTAGAGTGAGTTTCCTGTCCTTCCTCTATGGCAGCAGACCTCTAACGTATCAGTGCACATCCAGGAATAGAATTTTCTTAATTCCCACTCTGGTACCAAACAGTTTCTGCCTGATAGTACAGTGCAGTTCAAACTGCAATGAATTCCCTGTCCCTCACCAGCAGCAGGCAAATTTTGCTTAATAAAGGATTAAGGACATGAGCAGTTTTTCTTGCCTGTTCCCAATAGTAGCCAATGACCACCTTTTACTCATGTAGGATCCAAATTACAGATAGACTTCTCCAGTTTCTAGTTTCACCTTCAAACTTAAGAGGACTTGGCTTCCTGTGTTTTAGATTTCTATTGCTGCTAGAAAGAATTACCAGAAATTTAGTAACAAACACCACAAACTAACTATCTTACAGAAGTAAGATAATCAGAAGTCTGGCAGAGGTTTCACTGGGTTTAAAAATCAAGTGGTTGACAGGACTTTATTGCTTTCTGGAGATTCAAAAGGAGAATCCATTTCCTTTCCATTCCGAGTTCCTAGAAATCACTTGCAGTTTGTGGTTTTTGGCTCCCTTTCTCCATCCTCAAAATCAGAAAGGTCATATCTATCTCTCTCTTTCTCCTCCAACCCACACACTAGTAACAAAGGTCTACATTTAAGGTGTCATGTGATTAGACTGGATCGACCTACATAATCCAGGACATCGCCCATCCCAAGGTGCATACCTTTGATCACATCTGCAATATTCCTCTGCCATATAAATCAGCATATTCACAGGTCCCAGGAAATAGGATATGAACATCTTTGGGCAGGGCAGATATTATTCTGCCTGCCATGCCATGTACTACAAAGAGAGCTTTTTTGGGTATCCTGCCCTATTCCTAATGTTTCTAGTAAACACCTGGTAGAGGCCCAGAGAAAAAAGCTGGTATTTACAAATATCTGAAGTTCCCAGGGGTTATAAACTATCCCACTGACCTACACTCAACCACTCAAAGATCTGTTAAAATTTCAGCCTATGCTTATGTCAGGTCTCTCTTCTTTGTGAATTCTGCAAAGATAAAACAGTTTACATACTCTATTTGGAAAGGCTGGTCATCTTTCAGAATTCAATTTACCTGCTTACCTAGCAACATCAGCTCTAACTACCACAAAATAAATTATGGCTTTGTAGCCAGTTTATTTTCCTTGCTATAGTAGAAGCAACATTTTATCATGGTTTCCTACCTACTAAAAGAAAGCAAAATTCTCAAATTATTTCTCAAAACACATTTATATATATATATATATATATATATACACACACACACACACTCACACACACACACCATATTCTTCCACATGGTTCACAAACATCTTTTTAAATATTTCAGTAAAAAATTCAGAGATAGGTGATTTTTATGGAAAGCATCTCTAGCCTTTGTAGCTAAAAACAGAATATATCTAAATAACTTGACAATTACTAGGTATGTTTCAATTCTGATATCCAAAAGAGAGGTGGGGTAGGTGGAGAACAGAGACCAAAATCTTCCTGGAAATGACTGTATGGTTTAGCTATGAAAATATTCTAGTGAGAATTATAATGATGCCTAATTACACATATATATTAAAAACATAACAAGCCAGGAATACAGGTGGATTTCTATAGTCTCAACTACTTGGGAGACTAAGGCACAAGGATCACTCGAACCCAGAGTTCATGGCTAGCCTGGGCAACACAATGGGACCTTGTCTCAAGAAAATAAAAATAAACAAAATGATGGTCAAAAAAAGTTGGAGTTCTTATAAGAACTTCTATTTGATTTCACTTTTCCTAGAACAAAAAAAATGGGGGGGTGGTGAGCATTTACAGGGTTTTTGTGCAGCCACGGTATTTATGATGTAAGGTAGGGTTTAATTTTCCATAGCATTATCAGTGAGCCATGTCTCAATATGCTTTTTCCCAGAAGCAGAATCAATGAAGTGAACAGAAAGATAGAAGAGTGCAACTATCTCTAAAGGCATCACACCCAGCTGGATTTTCACAATAAAGTGAATCAGATTTGCAATAAATATTTAAAAAATAAAGGGAAACATAAGAAATGTTACATCTTTCATGGTCTCATCTGTCTCTCTTTTCACATCTTACAGTGACTGGGGTCCATAAAACATTGCATTTATTTCTCAATTCTTTGCCTAACCCTTGGCATTCAATCTGGCCATTTTATCAGTGGGTAGCTGCTATATTTCCCATGGGGAAAGGGTGGAAAACAGGGTTTTCATGGAGTTAACCAGAGCTGGGCCATGAGGTCTATGAATACAAAGAAAAGTGGAAGAGAGAATGAGTGCGCAGTTTTTACACAGTTAGAAATAAACGACCAGAGACAAAATGACATGTGATCCTGAATTCTGAATGGCATATGGTATTTCAATTTTCAAAGAGAATTGCACCTGTGTACTGAAACCATACATATTATCCCAAGTCCTCAGAGTTGACATTCATCTTACACTGCTCTTCAGTCTCTATATTAGAGGCTGCCATAAACAGTTAGTTCCTTTATTTACCGTCTAGTGCTGGGGTTGTATTGGCACAAAGTAGCAAAAGAAGAAACTGTGGCTATGGACACACAATCAAGTTTTACAAATTTCACAAAGGCATGTTACTGATATGAGTCCTATCAGCAGGACAATAGAAACAGCAGTACTCCAGGTTCCAGTAATTATGCTTTGAATAGCTACGATAGATACACTGTACCGGGTAAAGTATGAATTATTAGAACAATGATTTTCAAAACTACGTCGTAATCTGAAGGTTAAGATCAGAAACTAAATATTTGCATAATTCCTGAATGCAGAGGTTATGTATGATGAAAAGTGCAATGCTTTCTATTAAAATTAACGATTAGTAAAGGTAATGAATTGTACATCATTTAGATATACCAAGAAAGCACTGTGGCTATGGGAGATCCATTATGATGTTACTCTAAAGGTATTCAGTATATGTAAGTAGATGTTCGTAATATTCCAAGCCTTGACGCCAAATCTGTTTCACAAATGCATATCCATGAAGAAATGGGTAGGACTGACTTTATATATGTGCTCTGAAGAAAAAATTCATATTTTTTACTATTAACTTTTTGCTTAAATAAGTTATTTTTGTTGCTTGCAACCTAAATAGCCTTCAAACATAGGGAAATTCATATCAAGGTTGTGACTTTTATAGTATATTATGAATAGAGACTGTGCCTGTACTAGTTTACGTAAGATCATCTTGCCCTGATATAATCACAAAATCGAAAGGGGAAGATCTCAGCACACAGCAGACAAAACCTAATTTGAACCATCTTTGGCCCTTACAAACTACTCTTGGGAAAATTACGTAACTTCCCTTTAAAGTGGAAATAATGACCGCGAGGCGGTTCGTACTTGTTACATAACACATCCGGTTGCCGACCTTCCACTGGGTACGCACTAAACGGTAAATACCGCAGGGAGAGGCAGGAAGGGGCGGAGCACCCGCCGGCCGGCGCCACACAGAAGCTAGCGGCGGCTGCGAGAGGCGTGGGTGTGCGCCCGGCGGCCGCTTTACTCCCTCCCGGCCCTCGGGTCCTGGCTGGGGACCGGCAGAGCCTACGATGAACTTCGGCTACAGGCGCTGGGCCGGCAGCGACATCGGGTCCATGGCTCCGGCGGCGGCTCCGTTGTCCCTGGCCGTCAAGGCCTCAAACCCGGCAGCAGCCCCCACTTCGTATGGGGTCTTTTGCAAGGGGCTCTCTCGCACCCTGCTCGCTTTCTTCGAGCTGGCCTGGCAGCTGCGGATGAACTTTCCGTATTTTTACATCGCAGGCTCGGTGATCCTCAACATCCGCTTGCAGGTACACATTTAGAAACGTGACTAAGCTGCCGGGCTCCGGCTGTTAGCATGATGGCCGACTCCCAGGCATCCCCGGGATTTTGTGGGGCTGCAAGCGACGAACTCGGAGATCTCGCGAGAGGGTGGGGGCTTACTGTGCGCCTGCGCTCTGCGCTCCTAACGGACCCTAGACCGTAGCGGGACGCCTGCAGGGACTAAGAGGAAACGGGGGGCTTCCGGGAACGGAGACCTTCAGCCAGACCCAAGAAAATAAGAAATTTTATATCCTTAAACTCCTGTCGAATTCGGGGATATGACAGAAGGGCACAGAATGTGTTATTAAAAAGGAAGACCGAATTTTTCTGGAAAAAAATTTTTGAGTGTCCAACAAATTCATCCCCTAAATGAAAATTAAGAAATCAGTAAGTTTTGGGAATACCGATTTGGATTGTTAGACTCTGAGGAAGCCACCCACGGTATTAAGGATATGAAATGGAAGACATTTTTTTCGTCTCGCAAAAAAAGTTGAAACATAAGTGAAGGACAAAGCAAAACTGTACAGGAAAACATCCTCCATACGCTAAACGTGAGATGCTGCAGGATTTTGAACAAATGGTGGAAGCGTGAGAAAATGCACTCTGGCGTCCCTGTGAGGAGCATTTGGATTATGACCTTGGCAAAGAAGAAAATCCAGACACCATAAAACTTGGCTATTCATTGAATAATATTTAAACAAACATAATACAAATGCTGTGTGTGGTTTTTTTCCCCTTTTAAGGGAATACTTAATTATGGTTACAGTAGAACGTGAAAGTCATTTGTCTTGATGTAAAAATACAAAAGGGAATGTTGTAGGAGGAAGGAGAAGGTAAATGGAATGGTTGCCCTTATAAAATGGGAAGTTGATAGTCTGTTGTGAAGAGGAAAGAAGATATTTTATTACTTACAAGGTAGAAATTTGTAGTTTGTACTTAAAACTAGAAATATAACTCTTAAAGGGGGAAGGTGGGAGGGGAAAACAGCATGAAGTCAACAGGAAATCCTGAAGACGGAGAGTTCAGGTAGGACTTCTCAAAAAGAAATTGGTAGAGTACCTGGTGTATTTGAATTTAGAGGAGGAATTTTTAGTTTTTCAGAGAGTCTGAGGATGAAGTAGTAGCCTGCAGGCTTTTCAAAATTAAGAAACAAAATTTATAATCCAAGGAAAAATGAAGTTACAAAAACTATATTGCAACTGAATACTAGTCACGTAACTTATAAATATTGACTACTGGATTAACTATTGATTATGTAACATTGATAAAATGGAGGAGGAGAGAGACATAATTGTGAAAAGTCAAATGAAGATTATTATGGGGGTGGGAGTGTGTTGGTAGAGTTCTTACCTAGCATCCACCAGGATTGAATTTAGTCGTGTGTGTGTGTGTGTGTTTGTATGTATGTGTATGTATGTATATGTACACATTAATATATATGTATATCCAGAAAAAGACCATATAAGCATGTTTTTCAGAAATAACTGCTGTAAGAAAGGAGTTACAAAGCAGTTGTCTTTGGAGGAAGGAAATAAAGAGAAGGCAGAAAAAATGTTTTGCCGTTTTTCACTACCAGTCTAACAGTATTATTGATTTCTTTTAACTATGTATAACTTTTCATTGGTTAAAAACTTACTTAAATACATTTCATTTTCAAAAGTTCCCCAGGCAATTCAAATGAATTTCACTGGTTAAACGCCATAAGAGTAGAATGGGACTGAGTTTAGTCAGGCAAACCTCTTCAGATATTCATGTTCTATAGTTTTGTGATGAGAGATGAATCCATTAATCTTTCTAAACCTTTTTCCTTACTTGTAAATGAGTGTAAACATACACTCACTAGTCTTGAAAATTGAAAATTAGTCTAAGAACTAGAAATAAACCTGCCTTAGTTCTTGATATATCCATAATAAATGGTATTTCTTATAACAATACCACATTAAAAAGTGAATAAGATGTAAAAGGACATACAGAAAGCCTGCTTTTCCCAAAAGAAAGTTTTAAGTCCTAATGAAGAACAGGTAGGGTAGTGATCCTAGAAGGGTGGGAAGGATGCTCTAGAATGAGTCTAGCTGAGACATTTGCACAGAAAGGGACCACTTTTGCCTGAGATAAAGATTCAAATATTGCATTATTCTATGTTCTGCTTGTGTCTTTCAAACAGTAGTCTTAAAATAGTAGTCCTGCCCCCTGGCTCACCTTATCTGGCTTTGGGCTCTTCCTTTTCTACAGCCAAACTAAACAAGTATGTCTTCTTTTTCTGTCCACTTTTTTGCCCATAGATGTCCTTCCCCTGTCTTAAGGCCAAGTTTAAATGGTACTTTTTCCATTAATTTTTCCAAGATTCCCTGAACAGATTGGAGCTTACTACTTCTAATCCATCTAAAATCTGTTAATATCAGTGTAATATTTACTGACTTCCCACATTTCCCTAATAGTGAGTTATCTGGTTTTGTTTTTATTTTATATATTCCAAGAAAATTGATTTCCTAGACAGTCATAGAGTGTAAGAGCCAAAACATTTTGCTCTAAAATATCAGAAGTGTGGTTCAGTCAATGAAATGGTAATACTAAAGTACTTAGAATGGTAGGTTCTGCTATTTCCCAGAGACACTAATGTCCCAATTTGTAACATTTATAAGAATCTCTTTGCCATTAGCACTAAAATTGTGACAGAGTGGGGTACTTCATTTTGATAACTATATGAACATGTTTCCATCAGCTTTTATTCTCATATCGGTCATTTGTTACCTTAAAGAAACTAAGGTCTTTATAGCAGATAAAATATTTCTCTCTCTCTCACTAGATTGGAAGCTGTGAGATGGAATCTTCTGTATCCTGTTAAATTTTATACCCCATAGTGTCAGCAATATATAGTAGGAACTAAATGTCAGGTTGGTGATTCGCCCTTCCTTCTTCACAAATGCTTTCAAACCTACATGATGCAGTTCAGTGAGGTTTCTCAGGGAGAAAAAAAGATTTGTGCCCTGGCTAAATTCTTGTTCTAATTCACAAATAATTTTATTCCTCTTGGCACACTTACAGGAACATCCAGGAGACCAAGGATTTGTTTCCTGCTCTATCACCAAGCCTAGAGCATTGCCTGATGGAGAGCAGAGACCAAATATTGCTGAATAGGTAAATGAATGCCAATTTAGTTGGTTTTTCAGTACAGTCAATAGTTGGTAAAGGAAACAAAGCTGTTTGTCTCTGATATCAAAATGTCCCACTTTATTGCCCATAAATTGAATTTTTTTCAGATTATCATGAATGTTGATTTGTCTAGAGATCCTTCAAGCATGAAAAAACAGGTGGTGTTATTATTACACATAAGAAAGAATTCTGTTCATGAAGTATAACATTTTTAAAAACATTGGGGAGGGGCTGGGGTTGTGGCTCAGTGGTAGGGCACTTGCCTAGCACGTGTGAGGCACTGTGTTCAATCCTCAGCAACACATAAAAATGGGGAATGTCATAGCTTAGTTTAGCTTTAACAGAGAATTAGTGAACACAGTAACATAACTTGAAGAGTAGAAAAGTTTTTTGTTTCTTTTGTGTTTTTTAATTCAAGGTAAAAGTGATTACTTGACCTAAAGAGCAGATCATCACCATCAACATTTTTTCATTTTTTTGAGCTTTTAATACCAGGAATTGTGAAGTTATTTAAATATATTATTCCATAATTCTCACATGTATCCTATGAGGAAAACATTTTTATCACTACTTTTCAGATAAGGGAACAGGAGTTAGATTCAGTTCTCAAGGTCATGGGAATTAAGTCTCTAGATGTTCCTAAAAGTATATTTCATAAGGGATTCCATTTTCTATTTTTCAGTGTTTAGGTGATTCCAAATAGTCCTCTATCCCAAATTGTCAAACATAAATATGACCTGGTAAGAGTTAATTTCTTCTTTACTTCTTTACTAAAAGCCCTCTGAACTAGAGTATAAATATTGAACAATTTGATATGTGAATTCAAGCATTTTATACTTTCTGCTGCCCTTTAACATTGGAAAAAGGGGGAGAAAGCTAAGAGGAAAGAACATTTTCTCCTAAACTGGAAGGGAAGTATTTTCCTCTTACATGGAGTAGATACCAGGCATCTTGAATTTTGACTCATGACCATTGCTGTCCTATTTTCTGTTACAAAATCTTGCAGTTTGATTGTTTTTGGAGGGGTTTTTTTTTGTCTTTTTGTTTTTGTTTTTGTTTTTGTTTTGAGGGGTACCAGGGATTGAACTCAGGGGCACTCAAGCACTGAGCCACATCCCCAGCCCTAATTTGTATTTTTTATTTTGAGGCAGGGTCTCACTGAGTTGCTTAGTGCCTCACTTTTGCTGAGGCTTGTTTTGAACTCAAGATCCCTCTGCCTCAGCCTCCCAAGGCACTGGGATTACAGGTGTGCATCTCCGTACCTGTCTGCAGTTTTGACTTTTCTGCTTTTGATGCAGTCAAGAAGAAATGAGGCATACACATGGAGGCATAAAAGGTAGAAATGAAAGTTGAGTTTTATAGGAATCTTTTGGTGAGGGGAAGGAAACTCTAGAAACTGTAAGCATGGAAAATAGCCTAAAGACTAGACTTGGGAGATTTTAAGCAAGTAGACCCAGAAAACTATTTCAAAACTATTAGAATTCCCAAAACTGGAGTTGGATGAAATCACATCAGTCTATTACTTAGATTCCTGTGAATTTGGGAAATTTTCTTGCAATTTTTACAAGAATACTTGTGCTATGACCGGAATGTTTATGTGCCTCTGACCTACCAAATTCATAATGCTGAGATGTTAAACCTCATGGTAATAGTATTAAATGAGATTTTAAGAGGCCATTATGTCATAAGAATGAGAGCCTTCATGATTGGAATCCATGCCCTTAAATAGGAGTCCCAGAGAAAGTTCACTTTGACCACTGTCATGTACACTTGAGTGAAAAGAGCCATCTGTGAACAAGCAAGTGGGTCCTCACCAGATGCTGATTTCTCAATGACTTGATCTTGGACTTCTTAGCTTCCAGATGTATGAGAAATAAATTTATGTTGCTCATAAGTCATCCAGTTCATGGTAATTGTTACAGCAGCCTAACAACCTGAACAGATTGAGACAATTTGATAGGCTATTGCTCAGCGGAATTACCACCAGTCCAGCTCATGAATCTCTTCAAGACTTAATGAAACCCCCCATGCCCACTCCCCATAAATAAAAATCAGCAACGTTCTTGGGAGAATTGATGGGCCAAAGGACTTCCCCAATTGCCTGCTACAAGTGAAAATAAGAAATTAAGCCATTCTTATAAAAGCTAAATGGCAGGACATCTAAGGTACCCCTGCCAGTTTCTATCCTGATTAGGAATCTGCAGTGGACTTTAGAAATTCTTGACCATCCTTATGACTTTCAACACCAAATATTCACTGTAAGGTAATGATATGCATCAGGGATTAACAGGAACAGAGCTCTCTGTAGATTAGTGATGGAAGTTAAGTATGACTTTTCATGAACCAAAATAAGGAAAATGCATCATCATGCAACCAATAATGTAATAAATGGAATGTCTTAACACTGAAATCATCGGCACAGAAGAAGATACTGTGTCCAACAGACCAAAAAAATATTTAAAATGAAAAAAACAGCTGTTTTTCAAAAGACCAATTTGACTTTGTAGTTCATATTAAAAGTATCTCCAGTTTAAAAAAATTAAAAAGAAAACTTAAAATTCAGATACCAGGTTGTATCTATGAGAAAGGAAATGAATTAATTTCTAAAACAACCACATTTATACATAAGCAGTAGGGGCACCAATAAAAAAAACTTGGGATTGAGCCTTTGTCCTCTGAAAGTACATCTACGTTGGTGCCCTCTACCACAGCTAAAAATGATCTGTCATATGAGATTTCTTAACACAAATAAATATTTTACCCACCCACAGATTTTTTAGCATTTTTCTAAATTGCTCAGACCAACCACCTGACCAATTTTTTAAGTTGGAGGTTTATTCTTGGCGATCCAACTTAGAGCTTAGGTCACTGTACACAGAGCTAACTAGTGTTACCAAAGAGTAGGCTGTGGAAGCAGAGGTTTTGCTGATGTCCCCTTGTCTGTAATTAAAGAAATCCCTGGCTCAAAGAATATTAAGAGCAGCAGCAAACCAACTGAACCATCAACGATTCTCTCAAGATTTATATGTTCTGAAATATGTATTGATCAGTGAATGCTTCCAGAATATATTCAAAATAACATGACTTGAATGCTCTAATATGTCGTCTCAGTTTAAATTTTAGCCTGATGCTTTCATGTAAGACTCTTTGGGCAGCTCTTCTTTAGATAAATGGTGTGAGCACATTGGGAAGAAAAGGAGACAGGGGGAAGTTCACAATTAAAAGTTCACGTTGGGGGAAAGTGATTGGCAAGAAATCAGTGACAATCATTTTTCCCCAAAATATTTGGCCCCAGGGTAGGATACAGTTCTCTCCAGATTGTTGTAATAGTATTCTTGGACTCTAGTTTGGCCTTCCAGCACAGTCTTTTATGAGTGTTGATGCAGAGCTTAATCTGAAAGTGCCATTTTAAGAGAATGTAATATATTAATAGCCACCGTTCCAGCCTATGCCTCAGGCTTCATGTTTTAAAGATCATTTTCTGTGCTTCTATCCCAAGGAATAGGCCCTGCTCCTTAGAGCTCCAACTTTCCAACGTTAGTATGTGAGAAGTGGGAACTTCATTATAGCAAAAGTTTATGCAGGGGCTGTGTGTGGTTATTTAAATGTGTTTTATCTTCATCTTAAATAAAAGTTTAGTAATACTAAACTAAATATTCTTGGCATGTTCCAATATTTACAAAGTAATCTTAAACTTTTTTACTAAAACGGGTACATTCTAAACCAAATTGTCCTTTCAGAACCTAAATATAGCCAGTGTGATTTTAACTTACCTTTCCTAAAGGAAGATAATCCCAATGATAATCTTTAGGGCATTTCTTACACAGTGTCTAACAATGAATGAAATTTTACAATGTAAATGTCCATATAGATCTGGATATACATGTATCACTATCATAGACACATCAGAACAGCACACTGCAGTTTCCTGGAGTAAAAATGCTTTTCAAAGCCCTGATGGCTTCTCAGCATCTACTACTGAACTATTGCTCCATCAAAAAACTTAAAACCAACATATTTTCAGCACTTATTTTCTATAGTTTGTTTTTGTTTACTTCTATCATCAAAAGTGTAGTTATAAGCCCTAACATATTTCTTCATTTATAGTTTTGATGTTGACAATTATAATCACTATTACAAAATTCTATATTCAAAATTATAATATTAGTAAGCACAATTTAATAACCTCCTGGCTTTAAGATTATATACATTTTCAACTACTTTGATTTAACTTTAATTATTTTGTGATAAAGTCAACCAACATGAAACACACAAACATATGTAAAATTCATGCTCATTTTCTACTGTCTTGTGAGATTTTTGCCTTAGTTTCTTTAATAAGAGATACAAGTATTCATGGTGTCTCAGTTCACTTTCTGTTGCTATAATAAAAATGCCCAAATGTAGGCAATTTATAGATAAAAGAGGTTTATTTAACTTATAGTTCTGTAAGCCCAAGAGCATGATGCTGACTGGCATCTGCTCAGCATCTACTGTGGCAGAAGAAACCATGTGGAGGGAGAGCAAGCAAGAACACAAGTGAACATGTGTGGAAGAAAGGCGGAAGAAATCAAGAGGAGGTACCATACTTGCTCTATAACTACCCACTCTCAAGATAACCAATCCAGTCCCCTGAGAACAAGAACTGAGTCTGGAGAGAAAAGTATTATAACTTCCTTAAAGTCCTGTGTTAGCTTTCCATCACTATAACAAAACACCTAACACAGGCTACTTATGAAATGAAGATAAGTTTATTTTCCTTCCTGGTTCTGTAGTCAAGTCTAAGATCAGGCAGCCCCATTGGTAGGGGTCCCTGGTGAGGGTGGCACATCATTGCAAGAGTGAGTGCATATGGGGAGCAAACCAGTGATTATATCTCAGTCCAAAAGGAGAAAGAAGCGAGCATGTCCTCAAGGACTTTTAAGACCCTCCTACTGGGTCCCACATCCTAAAGATTCCACTGCTTCCAAATAGTGCCACCCCGTGGGTCAAGCCTTTAAACACATGAACCTTTGGGGAACTTTTAACATCCAAACTATAACAAGCCTCACCTCCCAACACCACTATGTTGGCAACCAAACTTAAAATTGACTTTTAACAAGGATAAGAACATCCAAAACATAACACATAATTTGACAAAAATGCTATCATGTCACTTAACAGGGACACTTTCTGAGAAATGTGTCTTTAAGTGATTTCATTATTGTGTGAACTTCATGGAGTGTACTTACATAAACATATGGTATGGACTATTACACACCTAGGCTGAACAGTACAGCCTATTTCTCTTAGACTCCAAGCCTATACAGCATGTTACAGTACTAGATACTTCAGGTAATTGTAAACCAGTGTTAAGTATTTGTGTATCTAAGTATTTCTAACCATAAAAAATGTACAACAGAAACACACTATAAAAATGCATGAAAGATAAAAATGTACACCTGTTTAGGGTACTTACCATGAAGAACTTTGAAGACTAGAAATTGCTCTGAGTGAGTCAGCCAGTGAATGGGGAGTGAATGTGAAGGCCTAGGATATTGCCATACAGAACAGCAGACTTCATAAACACTGTACACTTAGGTTACACTATATGTTAAAATTATTTTTCTTTTTTCAATAATGAATTAAGAGGCTGGGAATATAGCTCAGTGGGTAGAGTGCTTGCCTTGCAAGCGTAAGGCCCTGGGTTCAATCCCCAGCACCACAAAAAAAAAAAAAAAAAAAAAAAAAAATTAACCTTAGCTTACTGTAACTTTTTATTTTATAAATATTTTGTTTTAAATTTTTTGCCTCCTGGAATAACGCCTGTCTTAAAACACAAACAGTGTACAACTGTATATATTTTCTTTATATTCTTATTCTATAAACTTTCTTCTATTTTTAGAATTTTTATCATTCATTTACTTTTTACATCATTTTTGTTCAAAACTAAGACACAAGCATCTGCATTACCTCAGCCTACACAAGGTCAGGACCATCACTATCACTGTCTTCTACCTCCACATCTTGTTCACTGGCAGATTTTCAGGGGGAGTAATGTGCCTGGAGCTGTTATCTCCTATGACATAGTGCATTCTCCTGGAACCCCTCCTGATGGACCTAGGTAGGATGTTTTATAGTTAACTTCTTTTATAAAAATAGAAGTGCACTCTAAAATAATGGGAAAAAGTATAGTAGATACTTAGGCCAATATTATAGTCACTTCTTGTCATTATTAAGTATTAGGTATTATATAGAATTGCATGTGCTATGCTTTAAACAACTGGAAGTAAAGTAGGTCTATTTATACCAGCATCACCATAAACACATGAGAAATGAACATTACAATGACTGCAGAGTCACCAGGTGATAGGAATGTGTGAGCTCCATTATAATCTTATGGAAACGGTTGTATATGTGGTTTGTTGTTATGTGACACATGATCGTAAAACACACACACGCAAATTCATTGTCAAAGTGTGCAAAGTAGAAATGAAAGTATTATTTTTCACTTAAGGAAAGTTATTCAATTTCCTTTTATAAATTCAGTTGATATTTTTCTATTAGCCTTCAAAGGAAGGAAAGCTTGAATTATAAGCCAGATTCTAATAATACAGTGTTCATTTATTTTAAAAAGGTATATGTGTTATTACAAGATTATGTGCTTCAAATATTTTTAGGGGCTTGATTTATTTTTCATTTAATATTGTACAAATACACCTCCCCTAACTTGGAGAGAATTTTTATTTTTAAATATTTATGCCTTTTTCCTTATGTATAAATGTGTAATTATGTACTTTCAGCACATATAAAAGTAATCAATGTTGCATTATATAGTTTACATTGACATTGTTTCTGATATTTTCTTTTTAGTAGCAAGTATTATAATGATAATGATGATTGCTTTTTTCAAAATCCAGCTCTGTTAGCTTATAGGCCATTCTAGGGAAATTTGGTAATGCTCAAAGGTACCTAAAAGATTTGAGTGAGAAAATCAGAGGTTAAAATGGAGATTCAATGTCTTATTAGTTTAATTTCTCTGGAGTACTGAAAATTATTGGAAAATGTCTATAAAGCCTAAATTTTATTCTTTCTAGGTGGCAGTTGAGAAACTATGGTGGTCTGTTCCAGCTTACTGTGCTCTGAAGGAAAAATAGTGAATGTTAAAATAACAAGGAAATTCACCTGGTGTTTCTACAGTATCAGAAAAATCAACTTATAAGGATAGAAAAGAAGTGAACCAGGAAGAGGAGGAGAAAAGATATCACCATTCTCATGGCCTCTTCATGCACCTCTGTGCTGAGATCCTTAAAACACATGAATTTGAACCACAAATTCATGATGTTTCATCAAAGAAAGAAATAAAAGGGGTTGTGCGATCAGTGACAAAAGCAGGTGGTGTAGCACTAAAGCATTATGTATGTGTGCAGCTGCCAAATTTGTCAGGTGGAATCCAATAAATAAAGACACTCTCTGTATACAGGATAGCATTTATTTTAGTAATAATATGGAAGCAAGAGCCAAAACAAAAGTGATAGGCAAGAAAGAAAGAGAAGATAATACATCACCAGATCAGGGGAAACACCAACACCTGAAGTCATGTAGCTGGGGAGTCCCAGGGCAGTTTTTTGGGGTCCCAACTGGAAAGTCCCAGGCACAGTGTCCTATTCACAGGTATGGCTCCAAAGTCTTATTTGTAATGGGGACCCTTAAATACAAGGTAGAACAGAGAGCTCCATTCAAACAACATGTATGACCTAGTAATCCCCTCTAGGATACTTCATCCTCCCAAGACTGACCGGATCCCTGAAGAAAGGGAGGGGTAGTTTTGAGATAAGTGAATGACTCTTGAGTTCTCATGAGTGAGCCAAACCCACCAAGAAGGCAAGGTTAGATGTTCCATCAAGGATGTGTGAAGGTCACAGCAGGTCAAGGGCAGGGAAGATCTTTAATATTTTCCTGTATTTGAACTTGACCTTTAAAGGGATTAGGTGCTCCAAATGGAAACAATCAAACTGTTAAGATACAGTTTTGCTTACATCTAAAGACCAAGTTGTATTTCTCTCACCTTGTATATGTCCATTAATCCTGAAGTTATTAAACATGTCTGTTAACATAAGGTTGGGAAACAGAACCCACTCAGACCTAAAGTAGCACTCTGCTCACTCCCCATCTCAGTCAGGTGGAACAGGAACTAGAGAGCTTGGTGATTGGTCAATGTCCAAAAGAATAACAACAAATTTTGCTCATTTTTCTAGTTTGCTAGTTTATGGCATACAGAAGTAGCCATAACATCATTACCAATGAATTAAATAGCATTATCCAAAGATGGCTAACTCAAGATAGCCAGGCTGGTGAGGATGCAGTTGCCTGAGGAGCTTTTTTGACTCTTCACCCAGTTAATGAAGTAAATTGATACAGTGAGCCCATTCCCCAGCATTCTGACTGAATTCGCCTATGGCCACTATCAGAAAAGTATTTTCATTTACAGATGGCATTTCCATAGAAAGAAATTCAGAAAGATAACACTATGTTTCACTGATAATTTTGCTGTCAAAATGTTGCAGAACAATTCAATGCTTTTCACTTTATATTTAAAATGCTCAAAGTAACATTCTGCTTACTTATCTTCACAAAAGATTTCTCTTTCTCTCTCTCTCTGGTACTGGGGATTGAACCCACAAGCACGTAATCACTGAGCCACATCACCAGCCTCTTTTCTATTTTATTTAGAGACAGGATTTCACTAAATTGCTTAAGGTCTGACTAAGTTGTTGAGCTGAATTTGAACTTGCCATCCTCCTGCCTCAGCATCTGGAGTCTCTGGGATTATAGGTGTGTGCCACTGCACCCAGTCTTTCTCATTTTTATGTTAATTCCAGCCTTAGACCTGAAATATATGCCAAGAAATTCAGTCTCAAAGTCATAATGATAAACTTTAACATAACTTTCAATCAGCTACTGATTTCCAAGTTAAACAGTCAGTGTACCTTCACAACATTGGCACTACAACATTAGCACTGCAACGATTTTCCACCAGCAAGGACATCTGGAAGGAGGAAGTCAGATATGCAAACATGCAAATATGAAACAGATTTCTTTACACTGATTTGTACTTTCCTCCTTAACTGAAACTCAATGCCATTTGGATTTGAGTATCTTAATTTTCATAAAACTCTCTAAAAATAATCTCTATAATACATATTGTTTATTAGTTTTATTAAATAAACTCCACCATATTTCAGATTCTGTTATACATGAAATAAGCAATGAAGCAACATCAAGGAGCTCACAGTAGTGGAACAAGGAACTTTAAATACATTTTTACTATTAAATGTGATCACAGTTTGATCAAAATCTAGTTATGACCCTGAAGGGTGCTACAAAGACATGGTCAGTAATTGATTTTTATTCATGAGGATAGTAACAATTGACGTGGACCTTGACACTTTTAGGATTTCTTGAAGAAACAGAAAAGGGGAAATGATTTGAAGATAATGTAAGATCATATGCTGTAGCACCAAATCCATACCTCTGACTGAACTACTTTTCTCAATTTTTAAACTTGGTTTCCAGTAAGTCATTAAATGAATGAGTGCTAAGCTGCCCGATTATCCTATACAGTTATTTGGTTCTCAGTTAGCCATGGGAAAAAAAAAGGAAGAAAAGTAGCAAAAGGATGTCGTGGGAGAATGAGAGGGAGATTCTTCTTTTTGTTAATTTTTATTTTGATAAAATTCTTTGTCTCATAAAAATTAATTTGCAATAAAACATATCTTACTTTATATTATTTGTATTATTTTGTAGTTCTAATACAATGATTTTCAACCTTAACTGCACATCAGAATTTACTTGAGAGCTTTAAAACATATATCATTGCCTATAAGTCACTCCCAAAGATTTTGATTTAATCAGTCTGGTGTTCATTGTTGGATTCTGTAAGGGCTCCCTGATGTGTACTTTACAGAACCTCAAGCCCAGGCAAAAATCTTTCTACCCACAAGGTGCAAGTGTATAAAGATTCTCCACAGTAACTCAAAGATTCTCCAAAATCCTCCAGACAGGATTTTGTTCACTTGTTCTCTGACAATACATTTCCTGATTTAATTCATTTTGACTCTGGTTAAAAAATAACGTTAATCACCAATTATCTAAGCTCCATGAGAAAAGAGACTTGTTTGTTCTCCATTGACCAATTTCCAATTTATGGACTAGGATGAGCCTGGCAAACATTAGACCTTCAATAACTGTTTGCTAAATGAACAAATGCTAAGTTAGTTGTTTATCCTACATGGGGCACAGAAAAAGAGAAAGTAAGTAAGATTTGACAAGAAACAAGTGTTAAAGCAAGAAGGGAAAGAAACTTCTTAAAACTAGAGAAAGTTTTACAACTTATATATGAACTTATGGAAGATTTTTGTATCTATCTCAAAAAATATCTATGCTGTTCTATAATCTTCCTGGCTTAATTCAGAAGTCAGACAGAATAAAAACTTCTAAATGTAGGTCTAGCACCAAGGATGTGGGGACTTTTGTTCTATTTCACGTTAAAAGAAATTATCCTAGTTCAGAGAGTTGGAGATGACTAGAAAACTCTAGATTTCATGGCATGGGAAGCAAGGGACCCTAGAGATATGTTTCAGAAATACACTGAAAGAAGTATGAAGGCTCCATTGATAGGCATGGTTTAGCAGTAAACTTCAAAAAAAGGAAAAAAAATAAAGAGAAAATGAGTCAATCAGGAATTAGTCATTAAACACTTGAGTTCACTGAAGAAGAAACTCAGTATGAAGGTTGCAAAAGTTCATTATGACTTGGACATTAGGTATTCCCCCCCAAATTCCTATGTTGATGCAGGAATATTCAGAGGTAAAATAATTAGATGAGGGTTATGACCTAATTAGTCCATCCTAGTTTTAATGAACTGACTAGGTAGTAACTGTAGGCAGGTAGGGTGTGGCTAATGGAATTGGGGGTGTGCTCTGGAAGGGTTCATCTTCTTTGCAGCCTCTTTCTCTCTTTTACTCCTTCCGCTCCTCCTCCTTCTCTTTCTTTCTTTCCTTCTTTCCTTCCTTTCTCTCTCTCTCCTTCCCAACTACCATGAACAGAGTAGGGGCAGAGAGGTGTTACTCTGCCATACCATTCCACTATGAAGTTCTGTCTCACCTTAGACCTAGAGCAATGGAGTCAATCAACCATGAACTGAATCTCTGAAACTGTGAGCCCTAAATAAACTTCTCCTCCTTTATGTTGTTCTTGTCAGGCATTTTGGTTACAGTAACAAAAAGTTGACACAAAGTATAAAAATCACATGCTATACACTATGAGTGAAATTCAAAGTCCAAGTTAATAATCATACTTCTTATAATCTATATAATTATAGATCTTTTTCACCTCCTGTGTTGAACAGCCTGTATATGCTTCATTTTTCAAACGGGAATGTTACTTATGTTGGAGAAAGTGTTATTGTGTGTCTATGTATAAGGTATATTAAAAAAGAGTTGGGCAGATACTGATGGATTAATGTATATACTTTAGTGACAATTCAAAATAACTAGTCTAAACTTATAATGATGAATGTAATTAAAATCAGAAAATTCATGAACATTGATTTCATGATTTGCCAGAATAAAGAATAGCATTTCCTCCAAGGAATATTGAAAAAGTACATTCAGAAATGCACTTTGTCTCAACTGACACAAAACATTGACCTCTCATGTGATTGCTTCCTACAACTCTGTGTGGGTGTATGTGTGTGTGTGTGTGTGTGTATGCATTAAAGTTGTGAAATTCAATTTGTTGTACAAGAAGACAGAAAGGGTTGACTATTTATGTTCTTCACATGCATCAAACAAACTTTTCACATCAATTTTTTCTTGCAAAGATTGGTCATAGGGTCCTGGATAGGACATAAATAACTCTAGACAACATCTCATCCAGCTTCTGGAGTGAGAGAATTGGCAATGACTGTGTGATGATGTAAACACCTCTGACAGCCTGACCTGGGCTCAGAGGAGACAGAATGTAGTCATGGTTTTGCTAGAAGTCACCTACCAATAGACACATCTGAGACACTATTAATAGGAAATCTATAAGCCCTGGTGTTTTTTTGTTTGTTTTGGCAAAACAGAAATTGAACTCAGGGACACTTAACCCCTGAGTCACATTTCCAGCCCTTTTTATTTTTCATTTTGAGACAGGGTTTCACTTAGTTGTTTGGGGCCAAAGTTTCCAATTTTGGCTTTGAACTTGTGATCCTCCTGCCTCAGCCTCCCAAGCAACTGGGATTACAGGTGAGCACCCCTACGCCTCCCTCCATAGGCCTTGTTCTTAAAGACCAATATAGATGTGAATTTTTATCTGCTTTGTATATTCAGTTGGGTTAAAGAAAGCATACCTTGGTGTACTTGATTGCTGCTTATCAAATGCCTTCAGAACTAAGCCTAAAGACCAGAGATAAGTCAATTTCAGCAGTGAAACATATTATTTGTTCCTCTTCTAACAGTTGCCTAATTGGATAAATAGAATCAATCATTACACCCAGATTCTTTAAATGAACATTTATTTGGCAGGAGAGAAGAGGGCAATCAGCAAGAACTAGTGATCATTTCCACCTGTCCCCAACAGTTTGGTCCCATGGCGAGATCTAATGATGTCAGTCTTTCTTCTCTAGAGTGCATGGGCCTGGCAATGCATGTACTGAGAGAGGTTCTTCTTGGATTGTGGCTTGGGTGCTGCTGAATCCCCTGAAAGGCCTTGATGTGAGGATAGTGGAGGTGTAGCATTTGATCTCACTTGCCATTCACTTACACAGATTACCACACTTCAATTGCAATTACCCTTTCCTGTGGGCTGGGTTGCCACCGTAAGAATACAAGGTTATAATTAAATAATTTACATGAAAAAAATCTGTATAACAAAACAAACTCAGTACCTAAATCTAAAATGCATCCAGTTTGATGTGCACATTACCTTTTTCAAAGGCAAGATAATTATAATTATAATTTTTATAAGATAGTTACTATCCAAAATAACATACACATTTTATTTTGTAAATGAAATATAAATTACCAAGTAAAATAGATGCTGGGTTATCTCTAAAGCCAGCATCGTCATCATTATCATTAGTATCGATACATGGAAGAAGCACAGACCTCAGATGTATTTAAATTTTAGTTTTAAATAAAAGAATGGGAAATGTTAATCCAGTGCATAGCATTAGAGCAGTCCATCAAGTTCAAACTAGAAGCACATATGACCTAATTGCAGCTTTTTCTTTTTTCTAATACCTTAAAGATCATTTCAAATCTTCCTATTAAAGAATTTCACTATATACACATGTATGTCATCTATACAATGTCATAATCTCTATCATCATGTTGAAAAATTTATAGTAAATTTCTCTAACTTAATTCTATTCATAATTTATACTTACTATATCTAAACTTAAATTACCATCATCAGTACTATCTACACATATACACAGCCAAATTTTGCAGTAACTTTGTTATTCTATTACAAATTTTGCTTTCTGTGGTTCCCTTCTTGATCTTGTTTCTATTTATTACTCTAAGAATTCTAGTGATAAGATTGCAACAAAATGCAGGCACAATCATTCTCAAGATGTGTGATCTTGTAGCAGAATATGAGTGTGCTTCTGACTTGAGGGAGAATTCTACTTATTTTTAGTTCTATTACATAACATGGTAGAAGCATTGATTTCTGCCACAGTGAAAATGTATATTATATGTTATGGAATTAAAAAAATCAGCAAGTACCTATGGACATAAAGAATGTTTATTATTTAGAGATTCAGATAAAGATTAGCATTACAAGCATGTGTTTCTAGTTTCTACCTAAGGGTAATTTATTTTATTTTGTGCTACTGTTGCTGAAAGCTTGGTCCTTGTCCCCAGTACCAATCCAATAAAGAGGACATGGCTTTGATAAAAAGGAAAAAGGTTTATTGCTTTGCTACCAAAGGAGAAACAAAGGGGACTCCTGTCCCAAAAGCTGTGATTCTGCCCATCAGCAGGAACAGGGGGCTTTTAAAGAGGTGATTCAAAGGCTATATTCCAGGTGTTCTCTGTTGGAGTTGTAATTCACTTGCTAATTTGGGAGATCTCATTTCTGAGATCTTCTGGTACCATCTCCAAAGTCTAGATTACTTCATTCCTATGGTGTATGTGCTCCAGGTCAGATAACTCTGCCTAGGATGGGGAAAAAATGTTTCCCCTGAGATTAGGGAGGAGGAGAGATTAGGGAGGAGCAGGGAGAGAGGAAGCAAAAGAAACATGTCCATTTTAAAAATGAGTGGGAGTGGCAGAGCAGCAAGGGTTATATTCAAAGAATAAAGGGAACCACTGTTACATTTCTCCACTGTCAATTTCTACGTTCTATTTCTATGGAAAAATGGGTGACCACATCTCCAAACTGCTTCCTGCTGAAAAGGAATGATGCTGGGGGAAGTAAACCAAAGTCCTTTTTCTCTGTCAGATGGGACATGGATAGTCAAGGACTTCAGCTCAGAGCAGTCCAGAGGTACACAATGGCAGATGACAGGTGTCTGGACAAGGCATACATAGAGCAGGAATCATGCTAAAACAACAATAAAGAGAGCAAAGAATTACTTTTTTTTTTTATAAATAATTAGCACAAAATCAATTAGTATTTCAGCCAGTCTGAAAATCATAAGGACTGTAACTCATAATCTTATCAGTGAAAAACAGATCGAGTTCATCAATGTAGGAGATCAGGAAGATTTGTAGGTCTATGACTTCAGACTCAAATTAACTCAGGACAAATTTGTGACTCTTGTGATCATTATTATTAGGCACTCTCATACAAGAATTCTTCCTTTATAGTCTCTAGATTAACTTACTTTTGGTAGGGCTGACACAAGTATACATTTTAAATTACATTAAAAGAAAACAATGTTTTCCTTTTAAATGTCCATGTAGGACTTTGCTTTTAGGCTAAACTCTCCTGCCAGATGTTTAAAACCAAATTGGTCAATACTGACATTGTTCCTATCTATTCTTAAGAGTCAACTGAGATTTCTCAGAGATCACTTTTGGGGACATTTGTAAAGCCTCCTGGCTTTTTTGGCTTGCCTCTACCAGTGGTGGCTTCTCTTGGAAGTATCAGGGACAGTTCCATCTCCAATGACCCTCCTGTTTGTAGAATGTGCCCTGGTTGGTTTCCTGTTCCCTAGGGTCCTCTTGATCCCCCTGATCAGTAGATCGGGCGACTGACCAGAGTTGCAGGGCCCAGAGAGGGTTCCTGCCACTCTCTGCATTCTGACTGGCCTTAGAGAGTGAGGGTCAAAATCTTGGCTGCTTTTTCCTTGGCCCTTTTACTTCCTTGACTTTGCTCTCCAAGTTTTTGGTTTTAAACATCCAGCAAGCCAGTTTCATCAGTCTTAAAGAGGGAGTAACATGTTATAACTTCAATATCTATCATTTTCCAGTTAACCTTTTCATTTAAATGGGGGCAGTATTAGTACTGGAAGTCAGCATTATACACTGTCCTGTAGGTGATGACTTATTATTTCAATTAATCCAAGTTTGTTATTTGTTTTGGTTTTGGTTTTTGTTTTTTTAGAAGCAATACTTCTGCAAAACACTAACAGCCAACAGTTATAAAGTTGAAAAGGAAAATACAAAATAAAATTAAAAGAGCAAAAGCATATTCAGTTTCTTAAATTCATATTCTGAAATAATCCTTATGAATGTTATTTGTACACTTAATTTATACAACAAATTTCATAGCAGGAGAGGGTTGGACAATCCAGTACATACAACAAAACAAAACAGAACAAAACAAACAAAACAAAAAAACTGTGACTTATCTTTCTTCTCCCAGGTTACATTCAAGAGGTTGGAGCACATGATATTTTTGAGTCTGACTGTCTCCATTATCTTTATCACAATGTCATCAACTTTAAGTGAATTCCCCATGGTCAGTTATATGCAGAGACTCCTTTTGGGTCTTTTTCTTACACTAGATATATTGATATGCAATGAAGGAGGTTCTCTCCATCCTTTTCTTTAGGCTTTCCTTGAAGATCCTCTTGCAGAGGCTGCCTACAAAACACTGGTTGACCTTCATTTCTGTCTTTTTCTTTTCTGGGTGCAGTTTTTTATTCTGCCAGTCTCCACAGGCATTTAGTTTGATGAGATACTACTATATCAAGAATTACTTTTCTCTCGTGATGAGTATCTCCTGGTAAAATGGGGTATGCTGTCAGATCTTAAAAGGGGAGACTATTCCTATTCCCAGGTCATAATCTGATAGTGCTGGAACCTACTGCAACATTCTTTGTGGTCAGCAACCTCACCCCCACCCCCAGGGTTAAAAGGGGCTGGAAGGCAGGGCAAGGGCCAGGTTTTCTTTGGACATTTTTCTACAGTCCAGGCAACTCTTCTGGGGTCCCCCACCCCCCGCCCCGTTTACAGCTGGTGTCCTTGACCCATAATGAGATGAACTGCAGCTGCCTGAAACCAGGTTGAGAAACAGTGCTGGGTGTACCAGCGCTAGGTTTAAAAGACTGCAACCTTTTTTTAACCCTTTCTTCTGGTGTCCTGCTATCCTTGCACACCAGAGGCAATGCCTTTTGGCACTTTCAACTTAGTTCCTGATGGTTCAGATCTGTTATAATGCAACTGCAAAAATGCCTGTACATACAGAATCCTTTTCATATACTTTACCCCTGATAGGCCAACTTAAACTTCAAGATTGTATAATAATCCAGAAAAATCATTTAAAATATAGATTGTGTTACAGTAAACCATCTTTCTCTTAGACAGATTTATCCCTAAAGGTAGCCCACGCAACAAAGATCTCTTTACTAAAGAGACTACCAGTAAGATCAATGTAGCATGGCCCATATTTTAAAGGACTGGTAACAGACAAAACAACAAACAAGAGAGGTCATCAAAACCAGGGCTCACAGACAGACCTGCATGAACAAATTTCTTCCACTTACTTTACCTTTAACAGACCAATTCCAATTGCAAGATGATACAAAATAAAAAAAAAATCAAGAGAGACAACCAAAGAGGAGCCCCCAAAACCATGGTGGACAGATGGGAACCTTTAAATTGACCAACCAAGATCTTTCCCAAAAGACTACCTATAGAATCAATGAGTACTGGCCATGTCTTAAAAGGGGCTAACAGATACAAGCAAAATAGACAACCAGAGGGAATTCACAAACCCAAGACCAATAAAGAGATGAGAACCTAGAACAGATCGAAGGGAATACATATTCCTAGGTTCTCAAGCCCCACTTAACCATGAATGATGCCACAGATATCCCCAGAAAGAGGGACCAGATTTTCTACAAAGATGAACCAGTTGTGTGGAATCAAGGGTCTCTGTGTGCAAAAGGGGATCTTACCAAGTGACTAAAGTTGTCATGACTTTTCTGAGTTCAGTTTCCTTTTTCTCAAAGTAGACCATGTTGGAGCCACCTGTAGTGTTCAGAGAGAGAAGGCAGGAGTTCCCCAAAGCAAAAGGAGCTTCATCAGGTGCTGAGATGGTCCCTTAGTACCTCCCTTTACTCACAGGAATAACTCCTCTGGTTTGACTTGAGGAAAACTCACCCATCTGCTAACTCTACTACAGTTGACTCTCAACAAGTTCACCAGCACTGTGAATCCTTAGCATGGAAGTGGGGCTTGGAAAGCCAGACTTGCTCAAGAAAGCTGGAGTAGGGGGCTGCGCTTGGGTCCCATCTGGGTCATCAAATTTGTTGCCAAATTCTCAGTCCTTGTCTTCAATGCAATCCAATAAGGAGAACATGGTTTTGATAAAAAGGAAAAAGGTTTATTGCTCTGCTACCAAAGGAGAAACACAGGGGACTCCTATCCCAAAGTCTGTGATTCTGCCCATCATCAGGAACAGGCCTGGGCTTTTAAAGAAGTGATTCAAAGACTGCATTCCATGTGTTCTCTGTTGGAGTTGTAATTCACTTATTAATTTGGGAAACAGTCATTTCTGAATCTGGTACCAACCCCAAAGTCTGGATTACTTCATTCCTATGGTGGGTGTATCCAGGACAGATAACTCTGCCTAGGATGGGGATGAAAGGTTTCCCCTGAAATTAAGGACGGGGAGAGATTAGGCAGGAGTAGGGAGAGAGGAAGAGAAAGAAACATGTCCGTTTTAAAAATAAGTTGCAGTGGTAGAGCAGCAAGGGCTATATTCAAAGCATAAAGTGGACCACTGTTACACCATAGGTATTTTTCCTATTCTCACATAAGCATCTCATTGCTTTCCAAAATTTACAAGACTGCTAATAACAAAGATAAACTATTTTTTACAGTAAAAAATAAGTTAGGAATTTAAGTTGCAAGGTTACGTTTTTCCCATTACAACTTTAGGGTTTTTATTTTTAATTTTTTATTTTTAGTGTAGTACAGTTATACATAATAAGTTCATTCTGACATATTTATAAATATGTATAACACAGTTTTCTCCATTTCAATTCCAGTTCTACCCCTCCCACAGCTTTAGTTTTGTAATTTAATTTTCTATCAACATTTTATCTATCTTCTACTATTGAAGTTTATAATTTATCTTGATACCTAAAGAATTATGTGTTTCTTCCCTCATGAATTGCAATTACATCTTTTGTCTATAAAATTAAACAGTTTAGATACTCCTTGAAATAATACTTGAGACTAAATATCACCTGCCAATGCTCTAAACAAAAATTATTTCTTTAAAATTCTGTTTCCTCACCATGTTAATTATCATCAAAAGCAGTCTAGTCAGGGGAAGAGTTCAGGCATGTTCAATATTTAAAGGAACCCAGAAGAAGAAAAGTAGAAGTGATCCTCCAAAGTGCCTCATGAAGTTACTTTCTCATAAAGGACTCTGGAAAACCTATGTAGAAAGCTAAGGGATTTGCTCTTTTCAGGTGGCATTTAAGATACCACAGAACCCGCAAGGCTGTCTGTCGCAGTTTGCCATTTCCCAGAATCAGAATAAATGGGTGGCCTGAAGGAAAGATATTTAATGCTAACATAAAAAAAATAATTAACTTGCTTTTATGAAATAAAAGAAACAGCCAAGGTGCCACTTGTGTGAATGAAAAGTGAATTATGAAGAGGAAGAGGAAAGACAAGACCATTTTCATGGCCTTCTTGTGGGCCTTGGTGCTGGCATCTCCAGAGCCCACAGAGCCGAGTTCCAGATTTCTGGTGTGTCTCACCAAGGACAGAAATAATAGGAACAATGAGGCTAGAGACAGAACAAAGGGGATCAGAGAAACCAAGCAATGAAAAATCAGGGATTTAACATCAAGAATTTTACTTTCATCTAAATATAAAGTTAGATTACTTTTACCTGTTGCATACATAAACACTATGCTATCAGTAATTCTATCTAGCAATAGCACATCAGAAGTCAGGAGGAACAAAGAAAATACAAGGAGTCCAAAAACCACTCTGTTCATCCTCCACTTCAGCCAAAGGAAAAGCGGGTGGGAGAAGTGGGCTATCTTGAGGAAGTACAAAATGCTTAGGCTGGTGGCAAACCAGGTGGTAAAGTGATTGGTCACATTCCAAAGTTTAGCAATGGAGCTTGCTGCTGTATAAAAGCCAAAATGTGGAGATAGTATTGTTATAAATGAATCAAACAACACCACCAACAGATAACTAATTCTGGAGACAGCCAAACAGGTGAGGATGCTGTCAGCTAAGGAGACCTTTCGATCCTTGACCCACTCCAAACAATTTACCACTCCAATGAACACGTTCCCCAGCATTCCAACGACCAGTTCTACTACTGACAACACCAGGTACATTGAACCCAATTCCGTGAACATATTCTTAGGAAAAAATCCAAACTTCTAATACTTCATCTCATTGGTCAATTTATAATCAAATTTTTGCAGAACAGCATTCATTTCTGGTTCTTGTCTTCATTGCTTTAGTGCAATTTCAGTCTTGATCAGAACTGCTTGTTGTTGGATACAATCTCAATAGGCTTAAGAAAATTCTTTTATCTTAAAAAAAGAAAGAATAGAAAATCCTTTTCTCTGCTTTTATTGTAATCCTGATCTTAATCCACAAAGATCTGCTAAGGAATGCAGTCATTCATAGCTCCATGCAAAAATTTCTGTTTCTTTGAAAGAACTGCTAAATTCTAAACCAAACAGTTTTTGTGTCCCTGGCTTGAGCTTTCAATGTTTAAAAGGTTAAAATCAAGTACGTTAACATGCAAATTTGGGCCAGATTCCCTTTCACTAATTTGTACTTTCCTGTCAAATGAAATACTACGCTATTTGGATCCACATATCTTTGTTATTTTTCATAGAAAGCACTAGGAAAAAAAACTAAACGATTTAGCTATGCAATCAACACATTTTGGGATAATCTGCATCTGACCTTTTCCAAATGCAATGTATGTTACCACAGAAAAGATAGCACTAAGAAATCCATAAAACAGTGACAGCAGATGGAAACAATTAGAACCAAGAATAAAATGAAAAATGAACACAGAAAAATTCACCACAAACACTATCCTGGGGGAGAAAAAGGAAAGCGATGTTTGCCTTGAATCTTGAAGATATTTAGAATTTATAAAGAAACTGACAAGTCACATTTTGGACTGATTAAACAATATGCAAAAAAAGACACCAAAACTGAAACTACTCTTCTGAAATTAAAGCCTATAACTGATAATCTTCTCTGATTTCATTCTAAAAGTTCCTTGGGTATCGCAGGGCAACATGTTCACGGCTAAATATGCCCCCCCCAGATTTGCTCTTTGCCTTTGTACATGTCAAATTCATTTTGGATCCAGCCTTGATACAGACAATTTAGCCTTCACAGGGAGGGAGGAAAGTGTTTCAGATAAAACAAAGAAGCAGTAAAAAAGAAAAAAGGAAGGAAGGAAGGAAGAGAGAAAGAAAGCTGAATTTATTACAGCAAGGCTAAATGAAAATAAAGAAATGTGATAGTATTTTGGAAAGGAGAATAATAGCTTTGGCCAGATTCATGCCCAGAGAAGGAGAGAAATCCACGACTATGAAAAGTATTTAAGAGCCAAATATGGTGGCACATACCTATAATCCCAACTACTCAGGAGGTTGAGGCAGGAGGCTCGCAAGTTCAAAGCCAGCCTTAGCAACTTAGTGAGACCCTCAGCAATTTAGCAAGACCCTATCCCAAAATAAAAAATAAAAAGAGTTGGGGATGTAGCTCAATGCCAAGGCACCTGCAGGTTCAATCCCCAGTACAAAAAATAATAATAATAAATAAATAAAAGACCTAGTTAATGTAATTCAATACACTTACAGATTAAAGGAGAAACACCAGAAAAAATAATTTAGTCAATTATACATTTATTCATAATAAACAATTTTAGCAAACAGGGAATAGAATGAATTATTCTTTCTTTCTGATAAAAAGTTGCCTACAAAAACCTGGAATAAGTATTATACCAATCTATGACCCATTGAAATCATTCCTCTTGAGTTTGGGACCAAGTCAGTGATAACCATCTTACCACACCTACTTTTTGGAGGTTTTCACCAATTGCAGTTTGGCAAGAAAAAGACCTAAAACATAAAAAGTTGTAAAATACAAACATTTTATTCACAGATTATAATGGAAATCATACAGAAAATGTAAATATATCCTTTAATGTATTATTAGAATATGATTATTTAGTAAGGTTTCTACAAATTAACCTGGTCTCATCACTTGATAGTTTTCCTTCCTACCATACTATAGCCTAGTTTTCCATGTGAAGAAATGGATGACAAGATAAACTCATTTTTGTTATATGCAAATGCAAACTGATATTCCATCATTCTTTGCATTTTCTTTGCCTAACAAATTTGCATCTGTAACTGTAGCTATGGAAGATCTAGGGAAAATATTTACAGATTTTAAATTTAAAGGTCAATCTAAATATACCTTCATCCAAGTATGTGAGAAAATATTGTTTAGAATATGTCCCAGCATAGGAAGAACTGTGTCTGGTGTACGCCCTATCATCTGCCATCAAGATGTGATTTGATCATTTATAAATATATACACCTAGTTACACTGCACTGTAGGCCTTGTTCTGTTTTGCCCACAGGGAGCTGGAAGATCTATGTCTGAAACATCACTAGTGTCCTCATCTATAATATTCTCTTACCTAATAGGTTAAAAACCTGAACCCAAAGGAAACAATTTACCAGAATGTGCTCTTCTTGTTAACATAAAGGATGTTTGTGCTAATTAGAATGTCTCTTGCTGAAGTTCAGTGTAGTAACTGATACGTGATTTATGTTCACTTGTTCAAGTATTTTTTTAATATTTAAATGCTTTTTTAAAGTGAGTCCACAAGTTAGTTGAGAAAAAAACCAAACAATTTCTATCTTGTGGGGAAATCACAAACAACTTTAAGGGTATATTTCACTAATTATATAAAAAAATTGTAACAACAGTAATAAGAATAGGTAGTATCATATGTGCAGCTCAGATTAATATTATTTATTAACATTTGTGCATATATTCCCCTAAGATTATACATGAGACTATGCCTAGTGGTATGATTCATACTGTAAAACAATGTAAATAAGCTTTGGAGAAGTGAATGTAGAGGAATACTACAAACACAAAGACAAAAGTCTACATATACATTTTTACTAAAAGCCAAAGTCATAGTGTTAGAAATCAAGATAGTGGTTATCCTTCAGAAGTGGGTAGTGAGGGTGACTGGGAAGGGACAGGAAGAGAGCTTTTGTGGTGCTGACGGTGTTATATGTCTCTTCTGTAAAACAGCAGCAAGATCACTGCTTTGAAGTTTATTCTGATGGCCAAACAAGATAAACTATTAAAAAAGCCTAGCACTGTGGCTGGCACTTACTGAATACTCAATAACAGATTCTAGTCTTGTTTTAGAGATCCCACACACTGAGTTTTCCAAGGAAGTTATGATAAAGTTTTTTTTAAATTTTCTGTAGCCAGTAGAATTTTATACTCTCAATTCACAATAAAAGAAAATTCCCAAATTCTATTTGTGTTTATCAAAATGATCCCAAAAGCTCAGCCCTTGTCCCCGATGCCAATCCAAAAACAAGGACAAGATTTTAAGAAGAAGGAAAAAGAAGTTTCATTGCTTTGCTAGCAAAGGATAAACATTAGGGACTCTTACCCCAGAGGCTGTGATTCTGCCTGCCAGGTGCAACAGTAGACATTTAAAGAGGGGACCACAAAGGACACCCTTCAGTTGTGACTGGTCAGGAGTCATAATTCTTAGATAGCCTTGAGAGATAGCCATTTCTCAGACCTGCTGGTACTAGCCCCAAAATTTGGATTCCTTCACCCCTGTGGTCCATGACGGGAAGGACAGATAACTATACCTAGAATGGCAGAAAGGTTAATCTTGCTTCCCCTGTGCTTAAGGGGAGGGGGAGGGAGAAGAGAAAGAAAAAATTGAGTCGTAAAATAAGCTTCAGTGGCAAATCAGCAAGGGTTATATTCAAAGCATGAAGTGGACCCTTGCTATGAAAACTTGGTTAGGAGGAAAAGTAAAATAGATATTAACCCAAATAACTGAATTTCCTTCTAGGGCATCTTGGTATTCGTTGAAAATAGTTGGGATTTAATAATGGTTGAGTTGTCTCTGTTTTAAAAAATGAATTAAGATCAACTGTGTGCTGGCTGAATGACACAGGCAGAAAACAAATGTTTGACTTATTAAATATGGTCTTTTTCTGGGGGTATAGTGGCAGTGAGAGAGCACAGGGTCTGCATCTACAAGGTTCTGGGTTCAATCTCCAGCACTGCAAACAAGTAAAAAATAAAAATAAATTAATTAATATGGCTCCCAGCCAATAGTAATAAGCCCCTCCCCACATACATACCCATGTTGTGAAGTGAAAAGAACTGAGTCAATGGAAGCAAACCCTCTCCCAAGCCCTACTATGTGTGAGCACACGACACACACAACCTTAGAGAAAGAGACCAGAGAAAAATTATTTTGGTTTCCATGAACAGAAACAGATGGAGATAGAAAGAGTCCCTCCCATTCACTGGATATAACTGTTGATGTTAAAACAATTCATTAGAAAGAAACTCTGAGACCTCGCTCTACTTTTGCAATTTTCCCAGAGGTGAAGGCAAGGATCTGAAATATTTAAGACATGGTCCTCGTGCAGCCATTTAACACTAGGACAACTTTAAACTATGTCTATTTCAAGGATGAGCCTCAGACCCAGAAGTGGTTCTAAAGATGAGTGGATGGCCACCTGCATTGGTGAAGGTGATCTTTTCTCTGTCTCCCAATTCAAATGCCATTCTCTTCCAGAAAAACCCTCATAGAATTCCTAGAAATATTTTTTTACTACCTATCTGGGCATGCCTTAGCCCAGTCAAGTGAAAACATAAATTTAATCATTATAGCCCTCAATTTGTTCATGATTGCCATGTCCTTCAACAAAGTTTTATATTTTTTTATGTAACTAGTGCATTTTTCTAATGATATTTATAAGAATTATTTTATGACTTTTATAAGTTAGTTTCTATTATGGATATTTATTTCATATATTTTACTATTATTATCTTTGTGAAAAGATAGTTTTTTATGTTTATCTTATTCTGAAGTACATTGTTTTTCTTGGATATAAAAAAGTTCTAGAGTCAGGTGCAGTGGCACACATCTGTAATCCTAGCAACTCAAAAGACTGAGCGAGGAGAATGGCAAGTTCAAGGTCAGTCTCAGCAACTTAGCAAGATTCTCAGCAACTTAGCAAGACTTCTTTTCTCAAAATAAAAAAGAAAAAGGAATGGGGGTGTGGCCCAGTGGTTAAGCACCCCTGGGTTCAATCCCCAGTATCCAAAAAGTAAAAAATAAAAAGAACTGGGGATGTAGCTCAGAGATTAAGTACCCCTGGGTCCAATCCCCAGTACCCACCCACAAAAATGTTTCTCTTTATATTCTACCATGTTAAAGGCAGACAATTACAACATTAGCAAGTAATGACATTCTTTTTCTTCTGTTATAATGATTAAACATGTTTATTTTTCATATTCACTATTCATTATTTCTAGAAAAATTCTGAATATAGGATATTTAAAATATCCTTGACTTATTGTGAATTTAATGATAATATTTAAAAAGGTTTCAATTTTAAGTATGAAGTTTCTTATTTGTTTTTTTTGTAGGTGACCCTTTTTAAAGTTAGTATCTCACAGAAATGTACCCTGAATTATGTCAAGTACATTTATATTATATCCACAAATGATAAATATGGCTTTTATGTTTAATGGAATAATGAGATTATTTATATTAATAAGTTTTAAATGTTCAAGCAGTTAGAATTAATTAATAAAAATTACTTACAGTACTGTTATAGTACTGTGTTATAATACTATAATTATAGTACTTATAACAGTATTACAATTCTTTTAAGTACTACTACAGTAATATTCTGTAATAAGTAGTTACAGTACTATTCTTTAAAGACTTGCCATATAGTTAAATTTATTATTTGAGGATTTTTGCTCATTTTTTCATAAAGCAAAGATGTTTGTCATTTTCTTTTACAAGAATACCTCTGGGTATTTTGTATCGTGTTGCATTAGGAATAAAGAGAAGGACTCAGAGTTCAGTATGCCTCAGTGGTCACCACCATTCCCTCAGCCTCCACACAGCATAAGTAGAAAATAAAAGGGACTCCCACACATGCTTCTAGGAAGACCCCCAGTTTGAAGTTCAACATGCAACCTGAGACCTTATGACAGGGGACTCAGCTTACCACAGCTTGCCCTGGGTTCCCACTAAAAGCCCAGAAGTTCAGCATTGTCATTATTGGGCAACCTATAAACTCTTTTCACTCCCATTTCTGGCATTAATCCTGAGCAATATAATCAGTGGTCACACACTCAAATGCCTCTAGATCCATGATATTGATAACAATTAATTGTGTGAAGGATACTTAAAGAGACAAAGGTGAAAACTGAGAATGAGATGTGTGATCCAGGCAAAGACACTCACTTTTTAAAGAATTAGAAAAACATCAAGCTGGTATAAATAGGCCAAATTCAGACTGGAAATATCTATTTCAGTAAATACATCCCAAGGAGGAGAAGCATTTTCTATATGTTCTTTTATTTCAGAAAATGCATCCCAAGGAGGAGAAGCATTTTCTACATGTTCGATCACCCCATCCACATCTGAGATTGAATTTCATATTATCGTGCCAAATATTGTCAGTTAACTCTTATTTTTATTCTCAGATTATTCTAGTGAACATAGAAACAGATATAAATTTTCAAAGTCAACATTGATCCATTTATGTTTAATTTAACTTACCAAGCCCTACAAAACCCTCTAGAGTTAAAAATCTATTCATCAGATCAGTACTTTTTGAATATCTACAAAGTGATAGACAATGGCAGGTCTGGAGATATATGGTAGACAGGGTTCTGTTTCCTAGAAGCCACACGTAGTGAGGAAGACAGAGAGAGATTATACTGAGGTGGAAGTATAAGCCAAAGTGAGTCATTTGAAATAAAACAAATGATTGTCTCTAAACTTCCTGAGGATGTGCATTTGAACTGAGACTTGATGAAGACTAAGAATTGAACTCTATGTGCATGTATGATTACACGAATGGTATAAGTCTACATCAGGTACAACCATAGAAACAAAATGATGTACCCGCATTTGTGAACAATGAATCAAAATGCAGTCTGTAAAACTAAATCAATAAATAAATGATTTTTAAAAATCTGGGGAACAAAAAGAATTGAGGATGTCAAGATGAAATGAAAGAGTTTTCTAGGTAGGGGGAGAGGTCCAAACCTGTCAAAGCAGAATGAGATAGATTCCTTTCTCATTTTAAAAGTAAGGGAGTGAATGCTGTGTGAGATGAGAACAAACTTCTCTGGCAGTGGTCAGACCATGGAAATGATATAAATAATTTTAATCTTTATTGTCAAACTAATGAATGGGTGGGCTTAAGGATAAAAACAAGATGATATGAATTGCATTTTTAAAAGGCGACTGCTGAAGGGTTGTGACTGGATCTTTGAGGTCACCAGACTGATAGCAGGTGTGCCAGGCAGAAGGGTGTTGCTGTTCCAGGTAAAAATTGATTACAGCTTTCATCAAAATGAGAAGCTTGGTAGGTTTTCAGTCAGATAAACCCATGATTGAACATGCCAAGAATTTCCTAGTGAATACAGTGAGGAAGAATGAAGCTAATGTATGCTGGTACCATCTGAGATGCATACAGAATTTACTTTCTTAATATTATACATTCACTCTTCTGTGATGTAATTTGCTATATACATTAATTAAAATGGCCCCAAAAGAACCATGCTCCCTTTCCATCTATGAAATTATATCTCCTATTCTTTTCTTTGTATCTTATGAGAAATTACATTTATATCTAAGAATTTTAGAATTACTCCCCATTTTTTCAGAAGCAATGTTATACGTGGCACAAGTCAATACACAGATGGGCACAAACACTCCTGCACACGGCTCTCCTTCAATTACATCAACAGACTACATGAAATTTTATCAAATGCAGAGTGTGTAATTGGAATGGCTTAATAATATATATACTCACACATTTTACAGACATTTATATAACTGTCAATTGCATTACTAAAATCCTTTGCTTTTTAGTTGCTTTGCTATTAAAACTTTCAGTCGTATATTATTTTTATGTGCAACATATCTGATATGTAGTTCCCATCTCTCGAATTGTTTATCCTTTTGCATCGTTTTGTTATAAAGACCTTATAGATGAGCTTGTCTTTGTCACACAACTCTACCTACAAGTTATTTATGACAGAAATTTAAAGAAATTAAAACAATTTCTAGCAGTGACTACATTTGCTCTTATGACTGATTTTATTTTTGTTTTTCCTTGTTTGTTTTACTTTTTTTTTTTTTATTTATTTTTTTTTACGTTTACATAGGGTAATGATGTTTATTATATTTTTCCCCCTCCCCCCCACCCCTCCCACCCCTCCCACCCCTCTTTTCCCTCTACACAGTCCTTCTTTCCTTCATTCTTACTGCTCTCCTTGGCCTAACTCTAAACCTAACCCTAAACCTAATGCTAGCCCGTCCCACCCCCCATTATATGTCCTCATCCGCTTATCAGCGAGATCATTCGTCCTTTAGTTTTTTGAGATTGGCTTATCTCACTTAGCATGATATTCTCCAATTTCGACCATTTGCCTACAAATGCCATAATTTTATCATTCTTCATTGCGGAGTAATATTCCATTGTATAAATATGCCACAGTTTCTTTATCCATTCATCAACTGAAGGGCATCTAGGTTGGTTCCACAATCTGGCTATGGTGAATTGAGCAGCAATGAACATTGATGTGGCTGTATCTCTGTAGTATGCTGATTTTAAGTCCTTTGGGTATAGGCCAAGGAGTGGGATAGCTGGGTCAAATGGTGTTTCCATTCCAAGCTTTCTGAGGAATCTCCACACTGCTTTCCAGAGTGGTTGCACTAATTTGCAACCCCACCAGCAATGTTTTACTTTTCATATTTAAATTTTTTCCTGATTGCTTGCTGGATTGACTAGTATTTTACATTGTTTTTTGTTTTGGGTTTTTTTTTTTCTTGGTACCAGGGATTGAACTTGGGCACTCAACCACTGAGCCACATCCCCAGCCCTATTTTGTATTTTATTTAGAGACAGGGTCTCACTGAGTTGCTAGGCACCTCCCTGTTGCTGAGGCTGGTTTTGAAATTGCGACCCTTCTGCCTCAGCCTCCTGAACCCCTGCTGTGTGCCGCTACTGCCAGCTATATTGTTTTTTATTTTTATTTCAGGGTTGAAAATGTTTTCTTCATGGTGTAACAGAAAGACAACAGAGAAGTTCTAAATAGAGAGTAAGAGGAAGGAGAAAGTCATCATAGTCACATGGCCTCTGCCTGGGGTCTCTAGCCACAGGACCAGACCTGCAGGGATTTCTCCACAGGGACATAATTCATAAGGAATATGAGATTAGAGAAATGGTACAGTGAGTAGAAACAGCACCATAATGAGAATCTGGTCAACAAAAAATGAAACAGTAGGTTCCACTCACACTGACCTTCCAACGAGTTCCCTTTATATTTTCCATCAATGTTGATCTAAAAATAATTTGATCTCTTCATCACTGAAATTATGGATATATGGAAAAACAAGTTGACTCTTAAGAATATAAAAATAGCCCTGCTAATCCTCTACTTCAGCTAAAGGAAAATGGCATGGTGGGAAAGTGCTCTGTAAGCAAATAAGAAACACTGAGGCGTGAGGCAAACCAGATACTTGAAACTTTGAAACTATTCTGAGACTATCAAGATTTTAATGATTTTTAATTAGATTACTAATGGCATCTATATTGACATAGATAATCATTATAAGTACATCTAACAGCAACACCCATAACCAAGTACTCTAGATATTGCCAACTTGAGAGGATGAAACCAAACAGATCTAGTTCGTAGCTCAATTATGTTTCCTGGTCCCATCAGTCCATTTCCTGAAACTTCACCAGTCTCAGTCATGAAGATGTTTTCCACATCCGTTGGCCTAGTTCCAGAGAGAAGGGCCCACTTGAGTTTGAATCTGATTATTTACTAATAACTCCATTAGTTACCAATAATCTGTTAAAAGTTAATATATACACCATTATTTGGTATTCATAAATTTTTCTTCTATCACTCTTATCACTGGATTTTTGATCAGCATACATTTCTGTGTATTCACAGAGCTCAGAATAGTTCCCAAACCAAGCTCTACACATGATCTTTGTTGAAGAAACTCAGTGATCATTTGTTAAAGTATGTTAAGACAGACAGATTTAGAACCACTGTGATAGGTACAGTGACCACTGAGACAGAGTCTTGCAGTGAGGGAAAGACAGTGGGTCAACTCCAAATATAGCATGAAAAGCAGGAATTCATAACCATGGAGCAGTGTCAGGGTCAGTGGATAGAAAACTACTAAGAGGAAACATCACAGGTAACTGAGATTTTGGTCAAACAGAATTCTTGTTGAAGTCAGACCAGAGTGATCAGACATCACCTGGCAGATAGATGGTAGAGGATGAGGAACCTAATGAAATATGGAGGATCTTTCTCACTCCCTTGTACCTCCCCAGACTTTGAGGTCTGAAGAGGAAAGTGGAATGTCTCAAGGTCAATCAGTCTCCTGTGGCCATATCTTCCCTTCCCAGATGTTCCACAGCTCTGAGCTGTCAGGGCTATTTGTCTACCCCTATGCACAGCCCAGCAATTGATCTTGCAATATGGTAGAGAGAAGAGAATATAAATCAAAATATCTCCCCCAACCAGGTTTTCTGTCCTGCTTCAACCTCGAGCTGTTATTTCCTTTTACACAGTCACAACCACCTTCGGCCTTTTTAAGATTTCTCACAGCTTTTAGTTTAGTTCTCAAGATATAAATCCTCTCTCTTGAGCTGTATAGCATCTCCAGATTGAGATTAAGGAGAGAGCCAGAAACCCAAGATGCTTCACAAGAGTTGTTAAAAGGCTGTGTTTTACTAAATCTTTATTTCGACATTAGTAAAATAAGATATTTGCTGCCTCCAAAGGGTTGTGCTAAGCATCAAATAAATAACCACATGTTACCTGTTAATGATATACAAAGTAAAAATAAATCACAAATGTGAGTTATACTTGTTGGTATAAGACAAAATCTTCAGAGTTCGAATTTTTTTTTCTCATATCCTACATATAGCACACCAACAAACTTATTTCCTCTCTTTTCCAAATACATTCCAACTTGAATGCTTTTCACTCTTCCCACTGTCGCCAGGTTGGGATGTGACTGGTCTCAGTCATTGTTCCTCACCTGTTTTCATATTCTTAATGGTCAACTTGTTTCTCTATACATACATTCACAATTTCAACGATGGACAGATCAAATTATTTTTGGATCAGCATTGATAGAAAACATAAAGGAAACTCTAGTTGGAAGGTCATTGTTAGCCTCTTTACTGGTCTCCATGCTTCTGCTCTAGCCCTGACAGAGTGACCCCATTAGTGTGCAGGTCAGATATCATGTCAGCACCCTGCTCAAAATTCTCCAATGGCTCACACTTCACTCATAGTAAAATCGTATCAGGCCCAGCCCCATCTGTCTACCCCTGGCCCAGCCCCTTGTCTGACTTCACCACTAGCCACTCCTCACCCCTCACTTGTGCTTCTCTTGATCTGTTTCCTCAGAGCTGTTTCTCAAACAGGCTCTTTCAGGGGCTTTGAGTGATATTCCTTCTGACTCATATCCACATGGTTGCCGAGCATGGTGGCAGTGCCTGTAATTCCAGCAAATCAAGAGACTGAGGTACGGTTAGGGTTAGGGTCAGGAATATAGCTCAGTGGTATGAAGTAGTCCTGTGTTCAATCCCCACTAGGACCAAAAACAAACAAACAAACAAACCCAAAAAAACAAAACACAGAAACAAAAACAAAACAAAATCCTCATGGTTCAATCCACATGGTTCACCCCTATTCAGTGAGGACTTCCATGGCCACCCCTCCCTGATCATTCATATATCCTTTCCCCACTGTTTTTCCCCTGGTACTTATTACTATCAAACATATATTAGATTTTGTTTTGGTTTGGTTTGGTTTGTTGTCCTTCTCAGCTCTGAAATGCAAACTCCATGAGAGCAGATCGTCCATTCTGATCACTCCTGTATTCCCCAAAGTCTCCAAGGTCTGGAGAGCTGGAATCAGAAACTAGATCACAAAATACAAAACAGGAAGCCTTCCCGAGCAAACGGCTTCATCTGAGTCTGCAAAGGCACAGTTGATGTTCAAGTGGGACGAGCCTGCAATAGTGCCTTGTTTCAATCTGAAGCAGTAGGTGTGGTCAGGAGTGCCACCTACTGGCAAGACTTTTTAAAGTATTGGATTAGATTTAGGGAAACTCTCCAAGTTTGAATCTATAAAACAAAATAAATGATGAAACAATCTATCTCAAGGAGTCATAATTAGATTTCTAACTTAAAATTGTACCTGAGAAGCAACTCCTGATAAGTTTTTACGATCTTCAACAAATTTATTCATAAAAATCACAATAAAAGCACAAATGACAAAAAATTTAAGAGTAAGTTTTACTGATAATAATAACAATTCATTGACTTAAAAATATAATTTATTATATATTTATGTTTCAGAACCTTAATAGAAACAATTTGAAAAGAGGTAGAGCACATGTTATTAACTCGGGCACTTGATTTTTTTTTTTTTTTTTTTTTTTTTTTTTTTTGTGGTACTAGGGATTGAACCCAGGGCCTTGTGCTTGCGAGGCAGGTACTCTACCAACTGAGCTATATCCCCAGCCCTGGAGCACTTGTTAAACAAGTATTTACTGTGCACCTGCAGAATGGGAAGATGCCAATTGCTAGAGGCTTCAAAAGGCACAGGTCAGATCAGCGCCCCCCACTCCGCCACTCTGTTAGAGTTTCTATTCTGCTTAATGAATGTATAACATAAATAACTTAAAAAAGAAATTAAAAGTAAACTTTTAGATAATAGCAAGGATTTGAAGGAGACAAAGCAGAATAACTGATTGAATTGATTTTGAGGGCCAGAGGACTTTTTATTTAAGGTGGTCAGAGAGGGCCTCTTTGAATAGAGAATATGAGAATATAAAGCTTAGTGACTTTTTTTCTTTTTGAAACAAAGTTTCATTAAATTTTTCGGGCTATGTGGAACTTCTAATCCTCCTGCCTCAACCTCTTGAGTCGCTGGGATTACAGGTATGCACCACTATGCCCTGCTTTAGAGGCTTAAAATAACAAACACATGCTGTTTCTTATGATTCTGTGGGTGGGCTGGGAATTTCTTTTCTGTCTTCTTAGTTGAGGTTTCATGATCCCATCCTGCCTCCAACAACTCTGAGACCTGAGGCAAAGCTCTTAGGATCCCTGGCTTTCTTCCACTTTGATGGGAAAGGAAGACAGAGAGAGACAGGTGGGAAATCACAGATACCAACAACGAAAAGTTTGTGTCTTCCATCTTTAAGTGATATTTTGAAAAATTAATTAAACCACTGAACACACTGAGCATGAATTTATTTTTTGGGTTGCTATGCTAGTTTTCTGCTGAAACAAATTACTACAAATTTAGATGATTAATGTAACTAATCATTAAGGAAATGCAGACTGGACTAGATTGTGGATTGGAAAACATTTATCTATAAAGGATAATATCGGAACAGTTAACTAAATTTACATGTGACTATGGATCACATAATTGGGGTATACTTACATTAAATTTCCTGCTTTTGATCATTGTGTGTAGTAATGGAAGAGAATGTCCTTTATATATCTATGTCTGTATATACATATACACACAAACACACACACACACACACACACACACACACATTGAAGTATTCAGGAGAAAGTATAGTCATGTTGTAACTTCTTCCAAAATGCTTCTGTGTGCATGTGTGTATGTGTGTGTGTGTGTGTGTGTGTGTGTGTGTGTGTGAGAGAGAGAGAGAGAGAGAGAGAGAGAGAGAGAGAGAGAGAGAGAGAGAAACAAACAAGAAAGCAAAAGGGTATACAGGAGTTATTCCTACTATTCTTGCAACTTTTCTGTAAATCTGAAATAATATCTGAAAAGATGCCCCAAAAAGTTGTTTAAACATGACTAACAAAATGATTGCTATAATTCTTCCTCTCATTAAAATATGTATGGTTAGGATTCTGATTTTTACCTCCCTTTTCTAAAAGGAGTCAGTGCAAGTGTACCAAACAGTGCAAGCATTAATTCCAACAAATACGCTCCTAAGAATGACAAAACTCTCTGTTCTTATATTCTATTCCATGAATTCAGCATGTCACAGATTTTGAAATTGTGGCCTATTACTATACTATCCTAAATAGCTATGAAGGGTATAATGTCTAAATATAGTTCCTGCCTCTGTTATAATTACTTTTAGAGGAGGAACCACTGGCACAAAGGACCATACTTTGGAAAACTGACTTCAACTTCAACAATCATAGCTTTAAAGCCTTTATGTGCTATACTTTACCTTTCCCTTCACTGAAAATTCTTTCTTTCCCCAACCCCAATCCTATAGAATAAATGGTTTAATTCCAATGAAATATACAATGTACATGTAGAAGTGAACAAGAAATATTTTATTTAAAAAACTAAAGGGCTGGAGATATAGCTCATTTGGTAGAGTGCTTACCTCCCAAACACAAAACCCTGGGTTCAGTCTCCAGCACCACACACACAAAAAAAAACACTTGAGGTTTTCATAAATGTAAATGGAGCCCAGGATGAGAATATTGCTTGATTAGTTTTTCAATCTCAAATCAAGTATTTCCATTTAGCATAATAATCTTTCTCCTTAACCCCATGATAGAAAAATAACCAAGAACAATAATAATAAATAGTATGTTCTAAGTGTCTGTGTGTACTAATTAACAAATTATCATATTAATTATGTCATTGATTTATTAGAATTCATATTTTATAGAAGAGAAAAACCAAAGCACAAAAGATTTAGTAGGCTGCCCAAGGTTCCAAAACCTGCAAATTCAGGGCTGAGACTGAAACAGATCCTCTTGCTCTGGAATCTGGGTTTTTCAGACCTCTTATGTGTGATCTTCTTTATATTCCACAGGGACCCAAAAGCTTTGCAGTCAAATGTTTTAATTTCTTTCTTTCCTTCTAGTGGGGGAGCATAAATCTGGAATGCCACTTCCACAATGTGCTTTGAGTTGAATCCAACAGACCGGTTCCTGCAGCATCAGGTCAGTCACAGTCAGTGAGCTGCATCTCTCCTCTGTGCCTCCAGATCTTGATCTCCATTGGCATTCTGCCTTTTTCACTCCTCTTGTGGAAGTTCTGACATCATTTCTCTATTCAAAGGCACACCAGTAAAGGGCAGGGCGGGATGCTCAGTACCATGGAAAGCACTGAGTGCACCGGAATTGAGACCAGCTTCCTCAGTAACCGACCTATTTCTCTGAACCTCAACTTCTTCCCTTAAGAAAAATAAAATGCATTTAATACTGAACTGCTTATAAGTAGGTGTTATGGGCATCCCCTCTGAAAATAGAGCACATAAATCTCATGTCATACAACTGAGGATTGGAAAGGATAGTACAGGTAAAAATGCTTGAACGCTTTTAGACTACATACAGATATTAGTCATATTAACAGTCATTACTGTCCAGGTCCAAGGTCAGGTGTAATGTAATAATTATTTCCTTCCTTGGGTGGGAAATTTCTGACTCCTCTTTTTTTTATTTGTGCATTATACTTATAATTATAGTTATAACGTAATAGTGGGAATTACTATATCATATTCATACATGCATATCTTATAATTTGATAAGATATCTACCAATACCTTCCCTGTCCCTCCCCTTCTCCATCTCCCTGATCCTCTTGTTCTACTCTACTGATCTCCCTATTATTATTATTATTTTAACTTGTGCATTATAATTATAATATATAAGAGGATTCTTGAGACATATTCATACATGGACATATCCTGATTGGTAGATTTTGTCCTCCAGTATTTCCCCATGCCCCCATCCTTCCCTCCCCATCAATCCCCATCCTCTACTCAATTGTTCTCCCTTCTATTTTCATGAGATCTCCTTAATTAAATCTTTTTCTCTCCCTCCTTCTCTCTCTCTCTCTAGAGAGAAGTGAGAAAAAAATTCAGCGCCTTGACTGTCTGAGTTTGGCTTATTTTATTTAGCATAATGTTCTACAGTTCCATCCATTTACTGGTCAATGCCATCATTTCTTTCTTTTTCATAGCTGAGTAAAATGTCACTCTGTATATATACCACATTTTCTTTAGCTGTTCATCTGTTGATGGGCACCTAGGCTGGTTCTAAAACTTGGCTATTGTGAGTTGTGATGTTAAAAGCACTGAAGTTGCTGTATCACTATAGTATGCTGATTTTAGATCTTTTGGATAAATATCAAGGAGTGGGAGAGCTAGGGAATATGTTGATTCCACTACTAGTCTCTTAAGAAATCTCCACACTGCCTTCCAGAGTGGTAGTACTCGTTTGCAGCCCTACCAAGAATGTATGAGTGTACCTTTTCCCACTTTCTCCCCAGCAGCATTTATTATTATTCGTGTTCCTGATGACTGCCATTCTAACCAGAGATAAAATCTCAGTGTAATTTTGATTTGCATTTCTCTCACTGATAAAGATATTGAATATTTTTTCATATATTTCTTGGCCATTTTTACCTCTTCTTTTGAGAAATATCTGTATATCATTTGTCCATCTATTGCTTGAGTTATTTGACTTTTGTATTTTTTGAGTTCTATATATCTTCTGGATATTAATCTCCTATAGGAAAAGTAACTGGCAAATTCTTCTCTCATTTGTAGGCTCTCCTGCTCTTGTTTCCTTCATTGTGCAGAAGCTTCTTAATTTGATGCCATCCCACTTACTGATTCTTGGTTTTATTTCTTGAGTTTTTGTGGTCTTATTAAGGAAGTTAGTGCATGTGCCAATATATTGGAGTGTTGACCCTATGTTTTTCTAGCAGTTTTAGTGATTCTTGTCTAATTCCTGGGACTTTGATCCATTTGGAGTTGACTGTTGTGCAGGATGAGAGACTGGAACCTAGTTTCATTCTTATGCACATAGATATCCATTTTTCCCAGCACCATTTGTTAAAAAGGCTATCTTTGCTTCAATGTACATTTTTGGCACTTTTTTCAAGGATCAATGTGGGTTTGTCTCTGTTCCTTCTATTCCCTTGATCTTCATGTCTGTTTTGATACCAATGCCATGCTGTTTTTATACCAATGCCATGCTGTTTTTATTACTATAGCTCTGTAGTACAATTCGAGATCAGGTATTGTGATGTCTTCAGCATCACTCTTCTTGCTCAGGATTGCTTTGGCTATTCTGGGTCTCTTTGTCTTCCATATGAATTTTAGGACTGTTTCTTTTTCTAGTTCTGTAAAGAATGTCATTGGTATTTTTATGGTAATTGTATTGGATCTGTATATTGCTTTTGGTAACATGATCATTTTCACAATATTAATTCTGTCTATCCAAGAACACAGGAACTTGTTCCATTTTCTAAGGTCTTTAATTTTTTTCAGTGTTCCATAATTTTCATTGTAGAGACCTTTCACCTCTTTATTAGATTTATTCCAAATTTTGTTTGGTTTGTTGTTGTTGTTCTGTTTTCTTCTATTTTGCTTTGTTTTTTGAAGCTTTTGGTTTTTGGGAATTTTTTTTTTATTTCTTTCTCAGCAGATTCATTTTAGAAGTATAAGAAAGCTGTTGACTTTTGTATGTTGATTTTGAATGAATGGGCAAATAGATCAGTGGAAAGGAAATAGGTGCAGATAATGTGGTCAATTTGATGAAAAGGGTAATTCAGTGAACAAAGGATTATCTTTTTAAAAAATGGTGTGGTAGCCTGGCATCAACTATAATCCCAGCAACTTGGGAGGTTGAGGCAAGAGGATCACAAATTTGAGGCCAGCCTCAGCAACTCAGCAGGGAGTTCTGAAACCATGAATCAAAGAATAATTTTGACTTTCACATCTTATTATTTAAAGAAATATATTTTGTAAGGCCGTAACTTCTATTGATAGTTATTCCTCTGGTTGATCTATACAAAGTACATTGAAAACCTTCTGGAAAGGATTTCCCATTCTAGATGCCTTTAAGAACATTTATGATTCGTGGGAGATGGTCAAAGTATCTAAATTAAGAGTCATGGGGAAGGAATTGGTTCCAACTCTTCCAAATTACTTCAAGGGATTTAAGACTTCAGCGAAGGAAGCAATTGCAGACATGGGGGAAGTAGCAAGGGAGCTAAAATTAGAAGTGAAGCCAGGACATTGCTGCAATCTCATAATACAACTTAAGCAGAGGAGGACTTGCTTCTTATGGATGAGCAAAGAAAGCAGTTCTTGAGAAGTCACCCTCTAGTCCGCCATCTTGGATCCCGTTGTTGTTGTTTCTATTTTATTTTGTTTTGTTTTGTTTTTGGTACCAGGATTCCCCATTCTAGATGCCTTTAAGAACATTTATGATTCGTGGGAGATGGTCAAAATATCTAAATTAATAGTCATTGGGATAAAGACACTGTGATGGCAGCAAAAGATTTAGAATATTATTTCAAATTAGTTGATAAAGCAGTGTGGCAAGGTTTGAGGGGACTCACTCCATTCTGAAAGAAGTTCTACTGTGGGTAAAATGGTATCAAACAGCCTTTCATGCTACAGAGAAATACCTCCTGAAAAGAAGAGACCATTGATGCTGCAAACTTCGTTGCTCTTATTTTACAAAATTGCCACAGATACTCCCCAACCTTCAGCAACCAGCATCCTGATCAGTGAGCAGACATCAACATCAAGGCAAGACCCTCCTCCACCAGCAAAAAGATTATGACTTGTGGAACAGTTAGATGGTTGTTAGCACTTTTTAAGCAATAAAGCATTTTTAATTAAGCTATGTATAATTAACTCAATTTAATTAAGTTGCACACTAGGAAACCAAAGAATTTCTGTGACTCACTTTATTTTGATATTTGCTTTACTGCAGTGATATAGAACAAAACTCAAAATATTTCCAAAGTATGCTTGAATTAGCAAACCATTAAACATAGTCACTTGTAAAGTGAAGACTGAGCAAAGACTGAAAAAGAAAACAGTATGTGATGGTTCTATGATCTGACAATGTAAACATGAAAAAAACACTTAAAAGTAGGAGGAAAAAATGGGGATGCAAAAAATAAAATTTAACTGCTCTCAGAAGTTGTATTGGTGGTGGTAGTATTAATATTGTTATTAACATTGATATCATCCCATTTTTTAGATTTTCCAATCTCAAGAATCTATCTGTTCTCAGGTATTAACAAATATATCTCTCACAGGCAATGCAATGACCCTAAAATGATAATGACTAATATTGTGTAATATTTCTTTGAGTAGAGAACAAAGAGGTGATAGAAAAACCCTTTGAATGACCTACTTAAAGTCTGCAGGACTTTTTCTGTCCTAAAATTTTCACCTCATTGCTTATTTTAAAAGGACAATTTTTGCTTTCTGGTTTTCAATGGGCCCCAAGGACACCACAGTTATTACATGGTTTAGTTGAAGACATCAACAACTTCAAGGTCCAATGCAATCAGGTATGTACTTCTTTTGACCATGGATACCTGTCACTTATGCAGCCTCTCAACCATATGTCCAAGCCCAAGATCTAGGATTGTCTTTCCCCAACAAGGAAATGTCACGCCTTAGAAACACACTTGTTTCTTACAGTTGACTGTAACCACCATTGGCAGAAGGACTTTCCTTTGATCTGCTTCAATATTTAAACCTAAGCTTAGCTGGCATGTCCAAGCTTGACGAATAAAGGATATTTCTGTTCTCAATTCTACAACACTATCAGTTATGGGATGCACCATTTTATGCAAAAAGTTCCACATTAATAAATTTGGAATCTGAGATAGGAGGCTTAAGATTTTATTATTTATACCCTTCTCTTTATTAATATTTTACTATAAATCATAAGAAAATGAGTCTTTTCTGTAAACCCTGTCAATTCTCTTCCTGAATTTTCTGACACTCACTATCTTCCTCCTAGGAGTATTACAAATAATGGTTAGCAGTCACTTCTGGTTGTCTTGCACCATCCACTGATTTTCACAAATGCGGTGATGATCTTTGAATATCCACATTCATTTATGTTTACCAATTGTATATTAATTCCAAATAATTTCCTAAAATATTTATGATCATTGTCTGCAAAACAATTGCCTTCATCTGTGGACTGGTGGTTTTAGGTATCTAGACACTATACTGCCTCTTAAGAGTTAGGACAGAAAACTTATGCTCACCATTTTAACCTGGTAACCAAGGCACTAGGCCTGCTGCTCAGCATCAGAAGGGCAGGCAGAATGTTGAAGACCCAAATTCTCAAAAATGCAACTTATCTCAATTAGTCATCTTCACTTTTTTCCACAGGACCTGATAAGAACTGATTCCATGCTTGGGAGACAGAACCATTCTCACCTCCTTAGCTGTCTTTTCCTGTGTGCACATCCAGCTGTGCTTCCTTTCACCATGTTTCTCTGTTAATCTAAATGTGTTCTACCTTTAGGAATTTTTCATAAATTTCTAATCCACAGTTAACACCCTCTCAAATTTTTCAGAAAGTTCTTTTAAAAGTGCTATTGTTTCAGAGAATTGAGGTCAAAAAGTAATGTAAAAATGCTCAGTTTCTTTTTCTTGATCAAATCTCATGCACAATGATTTTTAATGGATATAGTCAGTATCCTTTGGTTAATGAATGCTAAGTTCAGTTCAGTTTCTAACCAACTGGCTCAGTTCACACTTTTAAATACAATTAAACTAACTGAAACAGATTTTTCTTAAACTGCTACTTGAGTGATTTTTAAACCTAAACACAGAACTTCACACATAGTAGAATAAAAAAAAGTTAACTTCCTATTTTGTCATAAGAAAATCAATTCCGGATTATAGAAAATAAATATTCATCTCAACAAAAATAGCTAACGACAGAAGAAACTGAGGGCCTTTCAAATCTGGTTGTGGTATCATCAAATCTAATGAATGGTCAGTTTTACATCCTCAAATTGAGAAATACATTCTGTTTTCAAAACAGATACTTAATTTAATTTGGCAGGTCTTGATGACACTATCCTGGATTCAAGTGTTTATAATATTTTTTCACCGACATACCAAGTTATTTACATAATGAACACTTCTAAATATTATGTTACATTATTTTATTTATTTAAGCTTTTATGCTTTATGCTTTCATCTGTCACCTAGGGTGTATCAGGAATTGTACATGTTCCTAAAGATACAGAGATTAAAATGACAAGCACACATACAAAGTGTGTGATATTCTGTTACGGATACTCGTATCTGGATTATCAAGAAGTTATCAAGAATTTACGCATGTTCCTTATAAATATGAAGTGCCAATGTGTGTATTTCTTCCTCTTAGAGAGTTAATATTAAATAAAATGTAATATATCAAGGTTAACTATTCAGAATTTAATAACTACATTACACTGTGTGAGACAATATTCTTGTTCTTAGGAAATACTGAAGTATTAAGAAATAAGGGGACCAGGCATGGAGGCACATGCCTGTAATCCCAAGGACTTGGGAGGCTGAGGCAGAAAGATCATAAATTCAAAACCAGTCTCAGCAACTTAGCAGGGTCCTCAGCAACTTGGTGAGACTCTGTCTCAAGTAAAAAATAAAATAAAATATAAAGGGCTGGGGACGTGGCTCAGTGGTTAAGCACCCCGAGTTCATTCTCCAGCACCAAAAAAAAGAGGTAAAAGAAGTAAGAGGTCAAGATTGCCACTTACACTCAAATTGATTAGAAAAATTATATGTACTACATATGTGTGTGTGTTTGTGTATAATACAGAGAAATTTTAAAAGAAAATGTAGTAGATTGTTTAAAATTTATTAATCTGAATGAAGCATAAAAATGAGAGTTCCCAGTACTATTCTTGCAACTTTTCTGTAAGTTTGAAATTATTTCAAAATGTTAAATTTTAATTTTTTTTAGTTTTAAATTCCCATTGGCTAAGCCATTTTCTATTCTAATTAAATCATTACCTCTGGAGATGTGATCTAGCCACAGGTATTTTTTTTTTTAATTCCAAAGTCATTCTAATGTGTAGCTTGGTTTAAAAAGTGGAGTGCTAAGAATACTCACAAGTATCAAAAATAGTCGATTATCAAGAACACAAGCGACAACAGGTGTTGGCGAGGATGTGGGGAGAAAGGTACACTCATACATCGCTGGTGGGGCTGCAAATTAGTGCAGCCACTCTGGAAAGCAGTGTGGAGATTCCTTAGAAAACTTGGAATGGAACCACCATTTGACCCAGCTATCCCACTCCTCGGCCTATACCCAAAGGACTTAAAATCAGCATACTACAGAGATGCAGCCACATCAATGTTCATAGCTGCTCAATTCACAATAGCCAGATTGTGGAACCAACCTAGATGCCCTTCAATTGATGAATGGATAAAGAAACTGTGGTATATATATATATATATATATATATATATATATATATATATATACAATGGAATATTACTCCACCATAAAAAATGATAAAATTATGGCATTTGAAATTGGAGAATATCATGCTAAGTGAGATAAGCCAATCTCAAAAAACCAAAGGACGAATGATCTCGCTGATAACTGGATGATGACACATAATGGGGGGTGGGAGAGGTTAGAGTTAGGGTTAGGGAAGGGGGCAAGAATGGAGGAAGGAAGGACTGTATAGAGGGAAAAGAGGGGTGGGAGGGGTGGGGGGAAGGGAAAAAATAACAGAATGAATCAAACAACATTACCCTATGTAAATTTATGATTATACAAATGGTACACCTTTACTCCATGTACAGAGAACAACATGTATCCCATTTGTTTACAATAAAAAAAAAAGAATAGTCAACTCCCTCCCAATATATCCCACTCTGCTTTACTGCTATACTTCTAAATACTACTGGTCTGTGTCAGAAAATGGGTTCCCAAAGGGGCAGAAAATGACTCTTCCTTGGGTTTTCACCCAATTCTACAGTTTTTTAGGAAGTTCAAATTTATGGAATTTGACAGAAATGCACCCACTTGTTTCATGAAAGATGTGTTGCTCTTTTATTTGCTTCTGGCAGAAATATCTCAATGTTCATATTTTGCAATTAGCACTTTTTCCCCCACCAGAATCACTTTTGGTTCCAAACGAAATAAATCCTACTTACACAAAAAAGGAAATATTTGATGAAAATAATTGGATATTAATATGACTAGATCCTATAGAAAAGACATTCAAATATCTTAACAAAAGCCTTTATCAGGTAGACTGGGAATATAGCTCAATTGGTAGAGTGCTTGCCTCATAAGCATGAATCCCTGAGTTCAGTCCCCAGTATCCTTTTGTCAGGGCAGGGGTAGTAGCTCAGTGATGGAGTGCTTGCCTAGCACATGTGAAGCACTGGGCTCATTCCTCAATACCACATAAAAATGAGTAAGTGAAATAAAGGTATTTTGTCCATCTACAACTAAAAAGTATTTTTTAAATGCTTTTATCGATCTCTCAATTCTCTCCATCTACTGCCAGAATGACTGCCAGCTTCCGTATAATTCCTCCACTTAGCAGTTCACTCATACAGCCAACACTTGCATGGCACTGGCTGGATCTCCTTTTGCCACATGGCATTTTCTCAAGCAGTTACTATGGTAAAGGCTGGATGGTATATTAACACCAGTGGCCTGGGGTTTGGGCAACTATGATTGGGACTTTACTGGGACCACAAGAACTGAAGTAGAGTTCTATAAGAAAGATATCCTGGCAGGCTAGTCAAAAAAACATCTCTCCTATGGTTTTAATATGGATCATCATCTACCTCTTCTTCCTTTCCCTTTTGTTATTTGTTCTATTTTCAATTAGTCAGGGGTTCTAAAAACTTGTCCTTATGTTCTCATCTTTCCTGTAACTTCCTTATCTCAAAAATTTCTGACTTTAAGGTCACATCTACAAGTTCTCTATAACCCAAGATGTAATTGATCTGCCTCTAGGAATATAAATATATGTATTCAAAGTTTTATGGGTTCTCCTCATATGTTACACACTTTGAATTTTCAGTTCTTTATAAAAATGTTTTTCTACACATGACAGATAGTCTGCTGTTGGAATAAACAGGGAGCCCTATAACTCTCTTCGTTAGTAGAGAATCTACCACAGATAACAACAAACTTTCCTCTTATGCAGTGACTCTAATAATATGATCCGGGCTGAGGAACTAGCTATGCTCTCTTTAACACAAGAGTTGTTTCTTTGAGTTTCTACTATCCAGCAGATCTTTCTTGGCACCCAGCTAAAATATGAGGGGTATCCAGTTCACAGGCCACAACAAATCTAAAGCAGAACTAACCTCTATAAAGACAGATGAGTTCTCCCAGGGAAGTATGTGAAGAACATATAAGGAAGAGAAGTGGGGGTAAATCCCATGACATTAAGAAAGATAGGAATTGTTCCTGCAGGATGCTTTTTTTCCCAAAGACCTGATTTCTGTTATATTAAAGTTATAGTTTCTGTATCTCCCATGTTTACCTCTGTCCTTTAGAAAGTCTTTCAGATTGAAAAACCGTGTTCCATCCTAATAATCCATTCTCTTGGTCTTTAATATAACAGAGACATAGAAGAGAGGGAAGAAGCAGTAAATATACTGAATTCTGCCTCAATGGTTTTGTATTAAATCCCAGTAAAGTCTCTGCCACCCCCGCCTTTTTCCTCACCCTCCTTGCTGAGAAGCTGCCTATCTGCTTTCTTGGTTTCACACCACAGAGCAGCCAGGAAAGCAACCTTCTCTGTTCCGCCATCTCGAGAGCCTCAATATTTCTGTGAGGTCCTTATTTTCACTATGCTTTTTCTAAGAGCTTCAACAGCATCTTTACCTCTATTATTTCCTATAGTCCCTTAAAATATAAATCTTCCTCAGATTAGCTCTCTCCTCATGAAGCATCCCAGGTACTTCAAGCTTCAATATCATCTCACCATTTTCTCACCTCAAGTCTTGGTATCCTTACTCTTTATCTCATCCAGCTCCCATCATCCTGGTGTTTGAGCTTGTTGCTTATACTTCACTTGCATCTTCCCTGCTATTTCTGATGCAATAATTAGCTCCATATTTTTAGCTGTAATGTCAACTCCTCTTATTGACCGTAATTCCAGTTTTCCCTCTGTCGAAGGTACTCCAAATTGCAAAAGTTACAAAGAAAAACATAAAGTTAGTCTTTGACCAAAATCTGGACCTAAACTACAAGTTTGTTTTTTTAATCCTTGGAGAGCAACAGTTTCCTGCCACAGATAAATTCCCTGGGAGTGAGGGTAGAAAAGAATGCCTAAGAGGAGAGCAAGGGAGATAGATATTTCATTGACCTCTGCAAAGGGCCACCTCCAACCTTGATTAGATTTGAAGCACCCAGGAGAGAGTCTGGGACCCCCAAATAAGCCTGGAGAAAGGAAACAAAAACACACCTGTGTCTTCTGGTGAAGCTCAAGGAGGCAGCAAACCCAGTGGAAGTAACTTCTTTCCATCAAAACATCACACAATTGATGTAAGGATACGTTCAGAGCCTTGGTTGTGGCAATGGTATCACAGATGTATGCATGTGCCAAAACTCAAGATGCAGTTTTTGTATATCATTTATACCTCAATGAAGGAAAGACAGAGAAAGAATGGGGAGAAGGGGGAAAGAAGAGAGGGAGGGAAGAAGGAATGAAGGAACAAAGGAATGAAGAAAGAAACTGAATAAAGATGCTTAGATAAATGGTTCCTGTCTATCCAACATGGCACAGTCAAGGGAAAACTGTTTTCCCAAGTAACAAAAATGTCCACGAATATGGACTAGAAGATGGCCAATCCAGAAAGACTGGTAGTCCTTTGGACAGAGAGATGCAGTAGTGCGTAGCAGAGTTGACTAAAACACAGATCCAGGTAGAATATCTTAGGTCAGTAAGTTAATGAAATGGGAAGGAAAGAACAAAGATGAATTTCTCTACATTAAAAAATGTAGCAACCAAATGTAAGGAAGTTTCCAGTTTTGTGAAGCTTAGAGTTGACAAAATTTGCTTCACTCTTCTTAAGAAACATAATACAAAATTATGAATACAGATTTGCTAGGTTCCTCCTAGGGACAGTCCTTTTAACAGAATTAAATATAACATGATCACAAATTCATAATCAGACAGTTATTTTGCATCACTATGAAAATGAGAGACCCCAAATCTCAAGCTTCATTACCTTTACAGAAAATTCAAATCTGACCAAGTGAAATATCCAAACCTTGTTTGGATCCTAATTAAAATGAACCTGCATTTGTCTACAAAAATTTAAGAATATTTTAAAGATAATCAAGAACACTTATGTGTAGACTGAATTTAACCAGAAAATAAAAATTTAGTGAAATTTTAAGGTAATTTTTGAGATAAATTCAAACTTTTTCTGTATCTTCTAACAAACTTGCACTCTGCCCATATCTATTTACTAAAATGGATAAAGAATTATTCTATAATATTGAGGAGTATTTTAGTACCTCTAAGGATGATTCTCTGATAGATGTGAAACTATAGACATTTGTTACAGGAAACTGCATTTGTTAGACTACGAAAATAGGAAACAGTGTTTGTTCACTTAAAATTATTTCCAGTGATGCAAAATAACTATCTGATTATGAATTCATGATCATGTTATATTTAGTTCTGTCAGTATAAAAGGACTGTGAGGGATCTACTGTTAAACTTAGGAAGGCCAATAGGAACAATCTGCCTTGTAAAAATAACTTGAACAAATTCTTTTCAGCAAGAAATAGCAAAGGAGTCATTTATTTTTAGAAGATCTTTTTAGGCTAAGGAATTTGTCATTTTAACCTAAGGATATTGGAATGCCAACAGAGTATTAAGCCAGGAAGAAACAGGATTAACACTGCACATTAGAAAGATTATTCATGAGTTTTTTTTCTTTTTTATTAACATAAAATAATTGTACATATTATGGGGTCCAGTTTGATAATTCAACACATGTATATAATGTGTAATTATCAAATCTAGGTAGTTAGGAGTTCTCTGTCCATAAAAAGCAGTTCTTTCTTTGTGTTGGTAACCTACAAATTCCTCTCTACTAGTTTTTCATAAAGTGTATGATAAATTGTTGTGAACTATAGTCACCCTACTATACTATAGAACATTTGAAACAATTCCTCCCATATAATTGCATTTTAGTATATGATATTCCTTTACTTTCTCCCCACTAACTTTCCTAACCTCTAGTGACCACTATTCTGCTCTCTACTTTATGAAATCAACATTTTTACTATCCACACATGAGGGAGGATATGTATTTGTCTTTCTTTCTTTGTCTTAATTTGCTTAATATAATGTCTTCCAGTTCCATCCATGTTGCCATAAATGACAGGACTTTATTCTTCTTTTCAAGACTGAATATTCCTCTCTCTGTGTGTGTATGTGTGTGTGTGTGCAGGTGCACAGGATATTTTCCTTGTCCATTCATCTACTTATGGACATTTTGATTGATTCCATATCTTGGCTATTGTAAATAATGTTGCAGTAAATGTGTATGTGCAGATATCACTTTGATATACTGATTTCATTCCCTTTGGTATGTAGAACAGAATAGCTGGATCACAGGGTAGTTCTATTTTTAGTTTGGGGGAATGTTCATACTGTTTTCTATAATGATTTTACTAATTTGTAATTCCACCAGAAGTGTCTAAGAATTACCCTTTTGCACATCCTTACATGAACTTGTATTTTTTATTCTTTTGATGATAGCAATTCTAATGGAGTTGAGATGATAATTCATTGTGGTTTTGATTTGCATTTCCATGATGACTAGTGATGTTGATCATGGTTTCATACATTTCTTGGTCATTGGTTCACCTTCTTTCAGACACATCTATTCAGATCATTTGCCCATTTTTAATTGGGTTATTTAGGAAGTGGTTTGTTGTTGAGTTTTCTTAGTTTATTGTATATTCTGAATCTTAATCCCTTTTTGGATGAATGGTTTGCAAATGTTTTCTCCTATCCTGAAGGTTGTCTCTTCACCCAGTTCTTTTTTATTTCCCCATGTTCAAAATTTAGTTTTTTATTTGTTCTTTTTAACTATATATGACAGTTGAATGTATTTTGTACATGAAGTGTAACTTCCCATTTTTGCGGTTGTACATGATGTGGAGTTACACTGGTCAGTGTAACTCAGTTGTTTCTCTTGCTGTGCAAAAGCTCATTAGTTTGATATGATCACAGATGTCTATTTTTTGCTTTGTTGCTTCTATTTTCAGGGTCTTAGCAAAAAAAAAAAAAAAAAAAATCATTGCCTAACCCAATGTCTTCAAATGTCTCTTGCATGTCCTCTCTTCAAACTTCATAGTGGTCTTACAATTAGGAGCTTGATGTAGTTTTAGTTGATTTTTGTATATAAGATATCTCATTCTTCTGCATGTTGGTATACAGCTTTTTCAGCACCATTTATTGAAGCAACTTTCCTTTCTCCAATGTGTATTTTTGGCACCTACATCAAAAATCAGTTGACTATACCAATGCATGGATTTATTTCCATTGATATATTTGTCAGTTTTTATGCTAGTACCATGCTGTTTGGTTACTGTAGCCTGAGTAGTATGTTTTGAGATAAGTTACTGTGTGTTCACATTTTTTTGTTGTTGTTATTTGGGAACTTTATGATTCTATGTGAATTTTAGGAGTGTTTTTTCCATTTTTGGAAGAATGACATTGATATTTGCACAGAGGTTGCATTGAATCTATAGATTATTTTGAGTAATATGGAAATTTTAGCAAAACATATCTTCCAATCCATGAACATGGGATATCTTCCATGTTGTGTGTGTGTGGGTGTGTGTGTGTTTCCTCTCCAACTTCTTTCATCATTGCAATTTTCATTGTAGAGATTACCACTTTCTTGATTGAATGTACCCCTAAGTATTTTTTGTAGCTATTTCAGGAGGGATTGCTTTCTTGGCTTCTTTCTGCACAAGTTCATTATTGATGTATTAAAATATTACTGATTTTCCTATGTTGATTTTGTATCCTACAAATTTACTGCATTTATTAATTCTAATGGCTTTTTGGTGGAGTCTTTAGAGTTATCTATGTATAAAGTAATGTTGGGAATAAATTGACATCCTCCTCTCCTATTTATATGCTTTTTATATTTATTTCTCTTGTTTATTGCTCTGGCTAACACTTTCAATACTATGTTAATAAGAGCAGTGAAAGTGAAGGGTTGGGGATTAAACTCAGTGGTAGGGCACTTGCCCAGCATTTGTGAGGCCCTGGGTTCAATCCCCAGTACTGCAAAAAGAAAAGTAGGGGGAGTGGAGAAAGTGAACATCCTTGTCTTATTACTGACCTTAGAAGAAATGATTATAGATTTTTTTTCCCCCATTCAGTGTAATGTTGCCTATGGGTTTGTCAAACATGGCTTTATTGTGTTAAGGTATATTTCAACTGTACCTAACTTGAGAGGGTTTTTTTTTTTTTTAACCATGAAGCGATGTTGAATTTTATCCAATGCTTTTTTCTGCATATATCAAGATGATCATGTGATTTTATGCTTATTCTTTTAATATGAAATATTATGCTTATTTACTGGTGTATATTGAACTGTCCTTGCCTCCCGGGATAAATTCTATTTGATGATCGTAGTGTAAAACTTTTGTTTATATTTTGTTGGATTCAGTTTGCTAGTATTTTGTTGAGAATTTTTGCATCCAAGTTCATTTTGGTCTGTAATTGTTTGTTTGTTATATCCTTCTCTAGTTTTTGTATCAGGGTGATGCTGGTCATATATAATGAGTTTGGAAGAATCCTCTCCTCTTCAATTTTTTGAAATGTTTTGAGAAAAATTTATATTAGCTCTTCCATAAAATCTTGGTTAACAAATGTCTTGGGCCATTTGTTTCTACAACACCATGTCTTCCCTGATTAGGGCCAGATCCAGACAATTTTTGTGGGTCTGAGCAGGACAAGCATCAACCTTATATTAGCATATGTTCAAATTCAAATTCCACGTCCTAACCCATTATAGATTTGAGCAGAAGTAACCCCTATATCATCAAACTTAGCTAAATACATGCTTGTGGAGACATATACATCATGATTGATGGAGTTTGGGGTGTAATAATTATCAGGATATTCATCATCTCCATTTTAAACTATAGGATCACTGCTGACACACATATACACATATGGGCACACACACAACCTACACACAAAATTCTGTAGAAAGATAGTCTTATCAAATATACTGAAATTCAAATAATGAGAGAATTTCATTTCTAATGTCTGTGCTGAATGTTTGGTTTCCTTCAACTCTTGCCTGAGTAACATGTTGTACTTTTTAGGAAGGAGACACTCACAACCTCCTCCCCACCCATCCTTCTGGGCTGAGGTCCCAAAGATAAGTGAGGGATGCAAGGCAGCCTAGTGTGTCAGGTGTGAGGTCACCCAGCATGGAGCTCAAAGCCACCATTGTTTCCCTTCTGACAAAAGGAAGCTGCCCTTCTTCTCCCAGCACAAACGTGGGAGCAACACCAGAGCCTCCTCCAAGATGCTGGTGGTCCTGCTCGCAGCAGCCTTGCTGGCCCTGAGTCCAGCTCAGAGCTCAAATGAAGGTATAAGAAGGGGGAAGGATGTGATTGGACTCTCCTGGGCTTGGGAGACCACACTGCAGAGAGGGAGGAGAGAAGGAGTACAGGAGATGAAAGGTACTGCAGAATTCATAACAAGAGCAAGACCAATTATGTCCTCATTCCACATCAAGGTCTTATTATTTAATGTACACTGGGAATGCCATAAAAATTTTTGACCAGAGGAATGCTTAGGTAAGTTTTGCATTTGTAGAAATATCTCCCTGTGCTGCAAAGGATGCACGGAAAGATGGGAAGACTGGTAGAGGGAAGCCGATTGTGAAGACATTTTTGTAATCAAACTAGACAGTGTGTGCCAGTAGCTGTACTACACAGTGGGTACAGGGCAGAGGAGGAGATTAACATGCATCAGAGCTACTTCAGAGACTGAGAACCAGGTAATATAGTTGATTCTTTCTACATGGAGAGATGGAAATGTTAGGGTCTAATTTATGCTTTTTACTCCAACCCATATTCAATATTTCAATGGACTATAAGTAATATATGTGATCTTGTATCTAAATGTTTACTGATGGATTCCCCTCTTAAGAAAGTTTGTGAGCTAGAGCTCTTTCTCTTCTGTCTCTCCCTCTCCCCTCCTCTGTGCCCCCCCCCTCACCTCTTTCCCTCTCTTACTCTCCTGCTCCTCTCTCTTCATCTCCTGCCTTCCCTGGACTGAGATTTCATTCACCACACTCTTCCTCCATAATGTCCTGTCTAATCTCAGTACCCCAGCAATGAAACCAGCTGACCATGGATGGAAAGCTCTGAAACCAGGACTGAAAACAAATCTATCCTCAAGTTGTTTTACTCAGGTGTTTTCATAGCAATTGAAAAAAAAAAAAAGAAAGAGTGTGATTGAAGTAAAGGATTTAATGAAGAAAAATTGTAAAAGTTATATTAAAATATGACAGTGAAATACCTAGAATGCTTAAGAACAATCAGCAGTAACTTTTGAGGGAATCTAGGGAGGACAAAAAGGCTTTTTTTTTTTTTTTTTTAATTTGGAACAGGTGGCTGAGATTCATCACAGCAAGAACCCATCACTCCCTCATGTCTTCCTCCTTTTCCAACAGCAGCCCAGAGAGAGGTTAATAGTTCACTTAGGGGTTGTACAGCTTGTGGTTGGAAGTCACCTTTCCCTGTGTGACTCTTGTGAACTCTGAGAAATTGGCGATTAACTTTTTACTTCATCCTGTGCTTCATTTCCTAGAGGTCAACTATGAAGACTCTTTCTCCTCAGTGTCAGGTAAGGCCCAATTCATCCTTAGTGGACTTCCTGCTTGTCCATTTTCTTGGGAATTTTTCAGTTCTGCAATGTCTTATTACCAGCATTTTTATTTTAGCACTTAATGAATGTTGGTTTCCCTAAAGATGTAGATAAACTTTCCCCAACCTTGATTTTCAGAACCAGGAGCAGGGACATCAACTTGAATAACAGGGTGCTTTGATGATGACAGGGTTATTTTTTCTGTGTTCTCCTATGGTGATATGACTGCTGAGAGATGACACACAAATCGGAAGTGTTCTAATTCTGACTCCTCCATGGTGCTGAGAGTGGTTCAATGGCTTCCTTCTTCCCCAGTATTTCTCTCTAGAAGTATATGGTTTCATGGTAAAATGCACACAAATAAGTGTCTGTGGACCTTTTCTCTGTTTCTCCACTCAACTGTGTCCCTGTCACTGATATAAAAAAAATTACCCCAGGAAATCAGTGAAACCTGTATGGGCCTTCACTTTGTCTTTCTCCCCTTTTCCTTAGTATTGCTCTGCATGGGTCAAGGGCCCTGAGCAGCTACCTCTGGTTTTAACACAGGGCTCCGGAGCCCAGACTTTAATTCATAAGCAGCAAGTTATCACAGTGTCCTGAACTATGACTGGCAACATAACTAATAATAGTCCTTTTGCTTTGTTCACTTTCTGCCTTTGGAGACATCTTCTGTGAAATCTATGGCATCTAAAACCTTATTTTTTGCCAAATTTAAGGCCACGTACTCTTAACCATCAATATAGATTAAGAGGAGCCAAGCATAAGGAAGCATAGGGCATGAGAGATGTTGGCAGTTGAAAGGCAGGTTCTGGGAGAAAGGAACTGTGTGATGAGGTCAGAGAGGGAAAGAGAAAAAAGAGTCTTCCACCATATGCTCCTCTGTTCTCGTGCTGCACCCACACAGAAATTGAGGATTCAAGCCAGAGCCCTCTTCAAGAGCCTCAGACACCACCTACTGGAGGACACTCACCCGCAGCCCCTGCTGATGATGGAGATGAAGATGAAGATGGTGGTTCACAGCTGGGACCACTACCACAAGAAGGCAATCAACAGCACCCTCATCCTCCTTGTCCTGGACCCCAAAAAGGACCAGTACCACAAGGTGGCCAGCAGCAGCATCCTTGCCATCCTTATCCTGGTAACCACCCACTTCCCACTGGGGGCAGACCACAGACCACAAGGACCTCCCCAAGACCAACAACTCCAGTAAACAAAAGGTCCGTGACAGGTATGATTCAAATTTACTCTCCATAAACGACCCTAACGCCTACATTTATCAAACTATAGTGTACAAATTAACTAACTGGAAACCTGGTGGAATGACATAGTCCTAAACCCCATTTCAGAGATTTAGATTCAGACATTCTGGGAGAGTGTAGGAAGACACTGATTTTCAATCAGCCTCTCCAAGGTAATTCTGATACTGAGAAACACTGTCTCCAAATTCTTTTTTTGTGATTCTCTCTCTTGTGCTTCATTGCAGAGATAGAGCAGTGTTCTCCCTTCAGTCCTCCACCCTCTTGCTCAGACTCAGTGACTTCTTATCTCATGTTTCTACCTAATCACTCTTTGTTCAGTTCTGTCTCACGGCAGGACTCTCGGAATGAGTACCCCTCCTAAATGATTCTTTCACATAATGCTGTTAAATGTAATCTAGGATTTTTAAATATTTACCTTTAAATTAGTGTATGCTCAGTTCAACTCAGTAGTGCACACCTGTAATCCCCATTAACTCAGGAGGCTTAGACAGAAGGATCTTAAGTTTGAGGCTAGCCTCAACAACTTAGCAAGAACATGTCTCAATATAAAAATTAAAAAGGGGTAGGATGTAGCTCAGTGGTAGAGTACCACTGGGTTCAATCACCAATACCAAAAATAATGATAATAATAATAACCTAAGAAAAATATATTTTCCTTCTTCTCAAAATAAACAATTTAAAGCACATTATCTGCTAGATGCATAGTCAGAATGAACAAGAAGAAATCAGGAAGGAAAGGGTGGAAAGTGAAGGGGAAAGGAGTTAGGCTCTTACTACTTCACCTCAGTGGCACCAGAGAAGTATAGAAACTTCCTTCATACCGTGTCTCCCCTGTAACCTTCCCTGTTTGACTCAGAAAGTAGGAGAGATGATAATGTCCTTTAGAAAGTCGTGCCATTGGAATGATAGGATCATAACTGTATCTTCAGTACACCAATAAAATAAGCAGCATGCCATTTCTGATTGCTGTCTCTCTTTCTAGGAGTTGGAGAGTCTGGAATTTGAGGACCATGGATACAATATAAGACCATCCAGGACCCCTTCTCATGGATGCTTCCAGAAGGCTTTCCTCCTCCTTTGGATAAAGCTGTCTGCTTAGTGAAAGACGCCCAATGTTCTCTCCCACTCTCCCTTCCCTCGATTCTATAGCACAGATGCAAACTGTTTTATTATTTTCAGATCTCTTAATTTTAGCAAAACAACAAAAATAAAACAAATGTGAGGAAGTTGCACAAACTGAGGAGTTCTTAACATTTCCAAAATCATTGATCCTGATCTCGAGGGAAATGAATGTAGTTCTAGTCCTCATCTACCTGGAACACACAATACTTTTTTTCCTTTTTTATTATTGCTCAATTATCATCCTTCCTATATGTACCCACCATTTTTTAGAAATTAATATCTGAATGGATTTTATAAAAGAGGCAGCTAGATTTTAAGAGGCAAAAAATATGGAATCAATCTTTCATGCTTAAGTTTAAGCCCTATGTCTTTTTTTTTCTTGCCAGCTTTGGACTTTGAGCAAGCTTCTTAAAACTCTGAGTCTAGTTTCCTCACCTTTAAAATGAGAATAATAATGATAATGACAGTGGCTTCCTTAAGGAATGATGATTAAAGAAATAACACTCATTTTTAAAACACAACAGAGATTGCCTTTATTACTTCTTTATAATTATTTTAGGAAAGCGTAGTACAAGAGTATATGAGCTCTAAAATAGCATACTATAACAATATATTCACTTCAATGTTTATAGCAGCACAATTCACAATAACCACATCATAGAATCAACCCAGATGCCCATCAATAGATTAATGTATTAAGAAATTGTGGTATAGCCAGGCGTGGTGCCTGTAATCCGAGCGACATGGGAGTCTGGGCAGGAGGATCACATATTCAAGACCAGCCTCAGCAATTTAGTGAGGCCTTAAGTAACTTAGCCAAACCCTGCTTCAAAAATAAAAAAATATATATACATTGAAAATGGCTGGGGATGTGGCTCAGTGGTTAAGCACCCCTGAGTTCTATCCCCATAGCAAAATAAAAAAGAAAAGAAAGAAAGGAATGAATGAATTTTGGTATATGAAAGCACATGAAAGAAAATACAAAAGGAAAAAGAAAATGGAGGCAGACCTCAAAGAACCAGTGATACTTTATTCAGCAGCAGAGGAACAAACTTTCAAGAGGGAAAAATGTCAAATGGCTACAATAAGGGTCTGAGTTTTATAGGGTTTAGAGGGTCTGAGTCTTGGCAGGAAATGTGTTGGTTATAGCTGGAGGGAGCCTTTCTGTCAGGGGAAAGGTTGTAGATAAGAAAAATTGCAACAAGTTCAGAGCCCATTGGTCTTCCTTTCTCCTTGAGGTTTGTTATTTTCCATGTCCTTGAAAGGGTGTGGATAGTGATCATAGGGGCTCAGTACTGGGGACAGCCAGTTCAGCTATAGGTGGGGACCAAGTGCGAGTCCCTTCATTGCTTTCCCTATTTTCCCTTCCTGCCTTCCCTGAGGCCTGGGCTTCTATTTTATCCTGCAACAAAGACAAAAGCTCCAATTAACCACAGACATCTACACACACAGGGCAGGAGGGCGGGAATGGGAGCATCATAGATAAGGGAAGTTCCCTGGGGCATATTTTCCATATACTTCAGTATATATACACAATGGAGTTTTACTCAGCCATAATAGAGAATGCAATTATGACATTTGTTGGTAAATGAATGGAACTGGAGAACATCAGGTAATCTGACATACATTGATGTGGGTCTCTTCTATTGTGCTGGGCACTCAGAATTCCAGGGCCCTGTCCTGGATTCTGCACTTTAGAAGAGGACCACACAAATACCAAAACCAAAGGATGGCATATTAATTTTACTCTCATTAGAAGATATTTTAAAAGCATATCAAGTGAATTTAATAAGCAAGAAATTATAATACAGTGCTGCAGGCTGAACTGTAGCCCTCCAGACCTGAATATGCAAGATAAGAATGTACGGAAAGAATGAATTCACACCTTCCGCCCTGGGGCACCAGAGGGGGATAAAATGGGTGCTTTTGCTTAAAGTAAGTCACCTGATATCTAAAAAAATGCACATCTAGACATCTAGGCAGACAGGTTCACCCACCCCCAACTCCTGTTTCAGTGGTATGGTTTAAGGAGGTACTTAGAAAGTCCTGGAAATCCTAAATCAGAAGTGAGTTGCAAATGAGGAAAACTTGCCCTACAGACTCTTGAGAGGTTGACCAGATCAGTCTTGAGGCCTAACCCAGATTCCTATCTCCTAGTCTGGCAAAATCCCAGCCCCCTCTCCTCCTCACACCTCAGCATTCATGGTCAGATTGATGCAGGGAAACACAAGGCTCCTTTTAGTCTAGCCTTCGTCAGAGAGCAATCTCCAAGAAACAGTCTGCAGGTCTTGGGTGTAACCTAGTGACTAGCTATTGACTAGCTTGGTTTATAACCTTGTCAATATTTAGAGAATGTGAGCCTTCTTTTATATTCCTGCAAAAGATACTGGCTACAAATATAAGTGTCAATATGGAGACTTCTCATTGAATACATCTTAAAACATAGTGCTTTATTGATCATTTCTTACCCAATATATTCTGAACTTTGGGGAGGGGAGGTTTGAAATTCTTGTTAGTTAAATTTTTTTCTTACCTGTATACATTTCCTTGCCTTTCTGTTCAATTTTATGGTGGAGTTTCTTAACTTCTAGAATTGATCATCATTCAAATTGACAATTACCATCATTCAAATTGACAATTACCAACATATGTGTGTGTGTGTGTGTGTGTGTGTGTGTGAGTGTCATCTTTTATTTAATAGCATCCTGTTCTTGTTTTAGAGATGCAGTATCCAACCAGGGCCAGTGGCATGCACCTGTAATCCCAATGTCTTGGGAAGCTGAGATACAGTTGTAAGTTCAAAGCCAACCTCAGCAACTCAGTGAGACCTTAAGCAAATCAGCAAGACCCTGTCTATAAATAAAATACAAAAAAAGTGCTGAGGATGTGGCTCAGCGGTTAAGTGCGTCTGGGTTCAATCCCCAGTACCAAAGAGAGAGAGAGAAAAAAACAAAGATGCAGTATCTAAACTTATCCCTGAGAATGTATTATCATTTTTTATTCCCTAGTTCTGGAAATTGAGCCCAGGGGCACTCTACCACTGAGCTACGCTCCCAACTTTTTTTTTCTTTCAATTTTATTTTGAGACAGTGTATTGCCAAGTAGTCCAGGTTGGCCTCAAACTTGCAATCTTACTGCTTCAACCCGCCCCCCCAACAGCTAGAATTACAAGCCTGACCCACTGCACCCACTTATTATCATTTCTTAATTTTATTCTTCTCATGTCATCTTCTCCTCTGAACCCCATTTTTTGGTTTCTTTGATTCTTTAATTTAATGGAGATCTTCTTCAAATAGGTAGCGATCCTTTGTTTTCTGTTCATGTTTAAGAGTTTGACACTAGAATGATCAGAAAACTCTGCAGCTAGAAGAGTTTTGGAGAATTGTGTCTCACAGTAAGGTGATCTGGCAGATGCTCTGATCCTTCAGAAGGTCCCTTCTGTCTCCTGATCATCAAGCATTATGCTCACTGCTGGCACAGTGGAGCTGGCCAGGTAGGAGGTTGGACGCTCAGTTCATTGTTAAAGTTTTCCCTCAGTTGCCCTGTTCTCCTCACCCCATAGATGCTAGGTGCTTGTCTCTGGTGTGTACCAATAGAAACTGATGCCGGATGCAGCCCAGCAGAAAGGAGCTTCATTGAGTTGTTCATAAGAAAACTGGGTGGTCTCAGGACAGAAAGTTTCTAAATTCAAGGGAGACAAAGGGTTGTTAATTTATATGGGGTTTTAAGAGAGGGAACTCCACAGCAAAGTGGTAAGGAGAGGCAGCGGGACAGAGTTTTTATGTTCTCATGTTTTCCAGAACATGCAATGCATGATTTGCAGGGGGAGGGGAGATTTTAGGACATCTGATATTGTTGGGTACTGGGCAAGGGGTGCTGCTTTGTGCTGTTCTGCTCATGCTCTGTTTTGTTTTCAGCTTGGTCAGCTCCTTCCATTTTAGTGACCTGTTTGTTAAATTAAGCAAACTAAACCCACCTCAAGAGGTCAGTGAGACAAAATTACAAGATTACAAGAACCGGACGCAGTGGTGTACATCTGTAATCCCAGGGACTCAGGAGGTTGAGGCAAGAGAATCACCTGTCTCAAAAAAAAAAAAAAAAAAAAAAAATAGAAGGGCTGAGGATGTGGTTCAGTGGTTAGGCACACCTTGGTTCAATCCTTGGTACCAAAAAAAAAATGATGTAGCCACCTTAGGCTCTCATTCCCTCATTTTTAGAATAACATTTCACTCACACCCTGTAAGTGGCAGGTGCTCCCAGTCTAGAGCCTCTCTGGTTCACCTTTTCTAAAGAAACCTTCTCTTCTCTACTACACTTTTATTTGGTGCCACTTTCCCTCAGGCAGACCTTCGCAAGTACTTGTTGTCATTCCCCTTTTACCATGCCAGTCGCCATTTCTCTGCCTGCTTTGCAGTCTTAATATATTGTGGATTATTGCCCTATACATTTTTGTTGGAAATTATATTTGCATTTTGTTTCCTGTTAATTTTATTTGGAGATAGTCTATAAGAATAAAAGATATTTATTTAAAAATGCCTTTATTACTGAATCTGTGTCACCCTTGGTATTTTAGGAAAGCAATTTGCCAACATGCTAAGGAATCAAACCAACAATTCTGTTCCACTTAAACAGCTCCACTTAAACACCATTCCACTTAAACAGCTCACATCTGGGTAACCAACGACTTCCAGCTTGCTACAGCCAATGAACATTTTCCAGTCTTCTGAGCTTGCTTCTCAGCAATGACGGAGACGTGGCTTACAATTCTGTCCTTCTCAGAACACTCTCTTGTCGGCTGTGGTGACCCACTTCTGTAACCCCAGAGACTCAGGAGGCTGAGGCAGGAGGATCACAAGTTCAAAGCCAGCTTCAGCAACTTGGTGAGGCCCTAAGCAATTCAATGAGGTACTATCTCTAAATAAAAAATATAAAGGGCTGGGGATGTGGCTCAGAGGTTAAGTGCCCCTAGGATCAATCAAAAGAAGAAAAAGGAGGAGGAGAAGGAGGAGGGGAAGGAGGAGGAGAGGAAAAGAACCCCCTCTCTTTCCTTTGTTTCCAAGATACCACATGCAACTGTTTTATGTTCTAATTCTCTGGTTGATACACCCCTCACTTTTCTCACTTATCGAATATTTATTGAGTGCCTTGCCTGCATCAGAAATTTTCTAAGAGTTGAGGATGCAGTGATGAATTCAAAGTCACAGTTCCCATCATCCAGGAGCTAACATCTTTTGTTTCCTTTGCAGACACATCTGCTTCCACCTAGCCAAGGAATTGTAAAATCCTTTCATTTTTAGTGTTTTGTCTCCTCTTGCTATATACTATCTCCTTAGAAGAACTTAAACTTTCTGAGTTGGGCATGGTGTGGCACACCCATAATCCTAGAGACTTGGGAGCCTGAGGCAGGAGGATCATCCCAAGTTCAAGGTCAGCCTTGGAAAGGGCCTGTCTCAAAATTTAAAAACTTAAAAGGACTGGGGATGTAATTCAGTGGTGAAATACCACTGGGTTCAATCTCTAGTTGAGATTTTCTTTTCTAAAAGAAAAAGAAAAACTTAACCTTTTCTATGGCTTCAATTATTACATAATGTACCGGTGACAGAAATTATATCTTTTGCTAAGACTACTACCCTGAACATCACACCTTTATATATTTAACATCTTCAATTAAATAATCTAAATGTACCACTCAGTGTTTCCAAAACAAAACTAAATCTGGTAACCTTAGTCCTAGTGACTGTCATCCAACCATTCATGCAATACACAAGTCATAGCTTTGACTGTCTCATTCTGTATACAAAGTATACCAATTTGTCCTCTTTTTAAATTTCCTGTCTCTGAACTCCATCCACTGTATCTCCACTGCCATGTTCATTTACTCTACTGCAGTGTCCTCCCTATTTAGTGACCTTGCAACACCCATTCTAACCTTCCCTCCAAATTCTCCAAGCTACAGTCCTCAGTCAAAGCTGTTCATGCCACATTGTGTTCATGCAAAAATCTTCTGCCAACAGTTTGGGATGTAGCTTAGTGGCAGAAAGCTTGCCTAACATTCACAGGATCCCAGGTTTGGTTCCCAGGACTACAAAAAAAGAAAAAGAGAAAGAAAGAAAAGAAAAGAAAGAAAGAAAGAAAGAAAGAAAGAAAGAAAGAAAGAAAGAAAGAAAGAAAGAAAGAAAGAAGGAAGGAAGGAAGGAAGGAAGGAAGGAAGGAAGGAAGGAAGGAAAGAGAAAGAAAGAGAGAAAGAGAGAAAGAGAGAAAGAGAGAAAGAAAGAAAGAAAGAAAGAAAGAAAGAAAGAAAGAAAGAAAGAAAGAAAGAAAGAAAGGAAGGAAGGAAGGAAGGAAGGAAGGAAGGAAGGAAAAAAAATTCTCTCTTCACCCGGTTTTAAAACAAACACCCTCCAATAAAGACTAAATTCTGAAAGCAACCAACAAGATTTTCTGATCTCCCTCTCCAGACACACCTCAAGTCTCACCCTTTTATTCTCTGTTGTAGAATGGCCTTCCTGGGTCCTTCTGGATCCCTCCCTTTAGAACATATCCTCTCCCCACACCCTAGAATGCTCTTCTCTGCTCCCTTCAGCCAACTTACCTCCTTTGGCCAACTTAGCTCCTACCCACACTCCTCTGTTATAAACTTGCATGCATCATGTTCATTTCGGAACATGTGTGATTATGCATCCATCCATTAGTGCGTTTATCTGACTTATAGCCCCATATTCTTCAGTTCTACACTGTTCAATATGGTGCTGTATCACATGTACCTACTTAAATCTAAATGAATAAAATTATATAAATTTCAGTTTCTCAATCACACTAGCCACATTCCAAACAGTAAATAGCCACATTTCTAGTAACTACCATACTGAATGACAAATATAGAATATTATGTCATTACAGGAAGTTCTATTAGTACTACTTTAGACTTTAAGTCATAAGTTATCTAAGTTAAATAAGTGACAGGTTATAAAACTGTCTTAGCTTTTTCACTGCTGTGATTAAATGATCTGACCAGAACAATTTTAAAAGAGGAAAAGTTTATTTGAGGGCTCACAGTTTCAGAGGTCTCAATCCATAGACAGTTGGCTCCATTCCTCAGGGCTGGAGGTGAGGCTAAACATCATGGTCCAAAAGTGTGGCAGAGGGAAGCAGCTCACATCATCAGGAAGCAGAGAGAGACTCCACTAGCCAGATACAAATATATATCCCAAAGCCACACCTCAATTCCCACCTCCTCCAGCCACATCCTGCCTCAAGTTACCACTGTCAATCCGATCAGGGATTAATTCACTGATTAGGTTAAGCCTCTCAAAACCCAATCTTTTCTCCTCTGAACCTTCTTACATTGTCTCACATGTGAGCTTTGGGGGAACACTTCACATCCCAACAATAACAAAAATCTATAGAATCCACTAAAAAAAAATATATATATATATATATGTGTGTGTGTGTGTGTGTGTGTATAGGTAGATAGATCAATATAGATAGATAGATGATAGATAGATAAACTGGTACAATACCTGTATTTTGTTTATTTAGATTTTTTGTGTGTTTTGGTTTTTTTTAAATGTGGTGCTGGGGATTGAACCCAGTGCCTCACGTGTGCTAGGCAAACCAACTACCACTCAGCCACAACCCCAGCCCCACAAAATGAACGAAATAAAATTTCAAATAACACAGGAAGCCTAGGCATAAACAGGAAAAAAATAAAGTAGGTGGAAAACATAAATTAAAGTGACAGACTTAAGCCTTAACATATCAATAATTACATAAAATGTAAATTGTTTCAAGTAAAACAAATCCTTGAAAATTGGGAAGTTCCTTGGTTACAGAAACAGAATACCATTGTCAAAATTTATAGAATGTTTATGTTGTCATATAAACTGTACATATTTTATATTAAATATGTGATTATGTTTTGTGCAATTAGTTTTTAGTAGCAATTAATTTGTACAATCAGTAATACTGTGAAAAATGTGTATATATTGTAGAAAGACCTACAAAAAGCTCTCAGCTCGGGCTTTCCACAGAAACTGCTATTGAGTGCAGTGACGTGCTTGGCACTCCTCACCTTCTGCTCTGTGTATGAAGTTTCCACAGGCCTGTCTCAAGGGCCTTACTCCTCCTGAAATCTACACTGTTCCTAAGGGACTTCATCTAAGCCCAGGGCTTTAACTGTCAGCTGTTTGCATGGCATGCACACCATCAGTCCATTGTTCTGTAGGATGTCACTTTGAGTTGAGGCACTCGAACTTGAAGTGAAATCTCTTTTCCATCCTAGATAGATATTATTGATTGCCTATTTTGAGAGCCCTTTTTCCTGGCTAAATTTCATAAATCATTCTCATGGCCCATGATAAAATTCTGCACTGAAATCTACAAGAAAAATTTATAAAATGGGAGTAAAAAAGGAAAAGTAGTGACTGACAGAACAGAAATTTTTAAAAAATCAGTGGAGGACTTAGAACTATTTTCTATTTAGAAAATTCCTAAGACAAGAATTTGACAGAGACAGAATAAAGGATCCTAGAATACAATATGCTCTGTACAATCTCATCATAAGAGGGCTTTATAAAAAGAGAGAACTTATTGTATAAAAAATCACTTGGTGGCTGGGACTGTAGCTCAGTTGGTAGAGTGCTTACCTAGCATGCTGAAGGGCCTGGGTTCAATCCCAGCACCACCAAAAAATAATCACTTGGAGAACACAGACTTTCTCTGAGACCAGTTAATAATTATACAAGTTAGTGATTCCAAACATTAGTGGGTTCTTTGCTATAATGAAGAACAAAAAAGGATTTTCTAGTTGATTTGGTATAACTGATTCATGTTACAAGAAGAAACTGGATTCATAAGAGGTGGACAACAGTGAGCTGCACAGCTACAATTAGAACCCATTTCTCTCCCTTGCAAGTCCACACCACCTAAGTACCAACATGTGCAACACCAACTAATTTTACATAAACTTCTATGTATCTTTTTGCAAAAATCTAGTGTAATCATAAAAATTGCCTGGTAACTGGCTCCATCCCAAAGAACCTGGGTGAGACATACTGGGTGCACAGGAGTGAGATGTCTGTGCTATCTAGAAAGTGCTGTGGGAAGGGAGGCAGAAGAGCCAGGGTGTGCCTGGGATGTGACATTCCCCCAGTCATTGATGGCTCTGAAGATGGAAGTGGGATTCTTCCCCAGAGCCTCTAGAAGGGAACTCAGCCCTGATACATGGACTTTACCTAGTGAGAACCATTTCAAACTTCTGAGCTACAAAACTACAAGGATAATAAATCATGTTGTTTAATGTCACGTTTGTGGCAATTTGTCATAGCAGCCATGGGAAAACTAATGCACTTCCCATAGATTCATTTCAGGCTCTCCTGCAAAGCCTGACAAGTGTTGGATCCTCTTTATAAAGCATCAAAGAAGAACAAAATTTACACAGGTGTTAACACATGACAACTAAATAAACCACTCTCAAAATTCAATTCTAATGAAAATTTATTAAACCTGCATTAAAAAGGACAGAGCTAAGAAATGACCCTCTCCAGTTTATAGAATTCACAACACCCCCCTGGGACCAGTGCCTTGCCATTTCTCCTCAGCTGGGCATGTGCCATGTTTTACTAGCTTTCTGCAATCAAGCAATATCCAATAAGTGAAGTAGTCAGCTGTTTCAAAAGTTCAAGTCTTCTCAGAGAGCGGTGAACAGCAGAGTTACCATCACAGCTAATGAAGACTTTGCTTCATTTTCTAAATTAAAAAGGATAACAAAAACACCGGAGTTACCTAGATAACCTAGTACTCAAAAGATCAGATCCATTTTTTGTCACTTACCACTGTGATCTTGGGCATGGGACTTAATTTCTTTAGATGTAATTCCTTACCCTCCCTTCCTCCCCTTGTACTTCAAATGAGATTTTATATACTGTTCTGATGTCCATTTTAATGCATGAAGAAACTACTTTATTGACTTTCAAACAGCCAAGAGTAAGAAGAAGTATTAAAACTGGATATCCTTATGCAGAGCCTCCAGAATTTTTACAGGAGTGGTATGTCCTATGCATCAGAAAACATGATGCCTTTTCTTCAGTCTACTCATTTGATAAAATTTCATGGAGTAGACTGGAACTCACATCCAAAAGAGACAGGAAGAATGAATTTTGACAGTAAAAAAAAAAAAAAAATTAAATTAAATTTTAAAAAATCAAGGAAGAGACCTTGCTTATCCTACTTGGTTGCTAATGTTCCAGGTAACTGGACATGGAAGGAGAGGGGTTATTTTCAACCACTTTATTAGGTTTTTGTAGTTGATCTCAGCATCTGGGAAATATTAAGCTTGAGATTCTTTCCCAAAGGATTAAAACTGGCATTAAAAGGATTATCAGATCTCTCTAAAAGCATCAGAAGTAAGAGAGAAGGAACTTACAAAGTTGCACCAAGGTAGACTCATTTCTTCCCACAGAAGTGCTGCTTTGGTCTGCAATTAAGCAAAGAAATGGTTTTCAGTCACTTCCAACTGGCACTTACATTGAATTCTTTTAACAGAATCTAATTTCTTAAGAGCCTCCAGTAGCTTTAATACATTGAATCTGTGGCAAAAATCTCCTTTCTCCTAATTGCCAAGACACTCTACCAAGGCTGAATGCATGCCGGTGGAAGTGGACGTACCTGCACTCCATGAGAAAGATTGGTGAAAGGTTTCTCCGCTCACACACAGGTTCCTAAGAATAGCTGGGTGCAGAGACACATGCCTATAATCCCAGTGACTTGGAGAGACTGAGGCAGGAGAATCACAAATTCAAGTCTAGCCTCAGCAACTTAGCAAGACCCTACCTCAAAAATATTTTTTTTTAATTTTAATCTAAAAAAATGACTAAGGACATAACTTAAGTGGTAAAGCTCCCCTCAGTTCACTCCCCAGTACCAAAAAACAAAAACAATACAAAAATATAAAACCAGAAGTTCCTAAAAGTATCACATGAATTGGACATATCTTCCTCTGCCAGTTTCATATCCTCTTCTCCACAAAAGTACATACATTAAAAAAAAAAAAAAAAAAAAAAGAATGAAGGAAAAAAACAAAATCTCTGACCTTAACTGTTAATTCAGTTGGCTCAGCAAAAGGAAATACATGTGCTGGAAACAGCAAAAATTTAGTAACCTAAAAAATTGAAACCTTCAGGATTTTCTCCTCCTACTAAAAATAGAAGCTTCTTAGTTGGTAATTGCCATGGTCAGAAATAATTTCTCAGTAGGCAGTGGTAGAAACAAGTGGGGTCCTGCTTTCAGAAATGACACATGGGTCTGGGCCATGAGGTTGCTTCTTGCTGCAGTCAAATATGAGAATTTCCCTAGTGCTCCATGCATTGCAGGACATGGGACACCATTAACTTATTAACCAACTAGAGGTAGGGAAGTTGGAGTACAATACCGAGGTGCCACTCGTTAAGAAATTAAGGTATGTTATATGAAGAAGAAAGTTAAAGTCATATAGCCAACCCCATTTTTATAGGCTCTTCATCACCCCAAAAATACACTTTCTGCACTCTTCCAACTACTACCAGCAATTCTTCAATACAGCAGTGCTAGAATACAGATTAGCTGCTTTTTGTAGACATAATGAGATCACTTAAAAGTCTACTCTTAGAGGTAAAGCCCAAGGCCCTTTTTTTAGCAAAAATCTCACACTTCTTCAAACTAGTGAGGTTTATTGGTAGTGGCAGAAGGCTCTGAAGTGCTGTGGTTCCTTCACTAAGTGGCCAAAAGAAAAATGAAGAAACATGGAGTCATGAGAGGGAGTGGGTAGATAGGACCACTGTTCAATTCATGAAGCCTTTAAATCCCTCTTTCTTCTGTTCAGTCTAAATTCAGATGACATTTACACTTACCAAAATCTTTACTCACACAAAGCTCTCTGTCTGAAATGTACTGTAATCATCTAGAAAAGGAAAGGAAGTGATTAGCCCCATCCTGTTGCCACATCTGTCCACCCCAAGGAGACACCAGAGCTGGTACCCAAACATTAGCTACCACAGGACATTCCTAAGTAATGAGGTAGAGAGTCAGGGAGAAAATTCCTGTCTCTTGTCAGGAGACAGGAATCCTTACCTGGGGCCTCACTGGCTTCTTCCACAGAGCTGGCAGTGGCTGTTTCAAGGTCAACAAAGAATTCTGGGAAAATAAAATGGAAGACAGGTGTGGTCACTAGCAATGGCAGGAATCTAGTACACAGAAGGAAAAGGAGCATTCTCAGGAATGCAGATGATAGGGGTCCAGAAACACCTGCTGAGGCCTCCTTAAAGCAAGAACCTCACCAGAAGTCTGTGTGACATCCAGGTACACGTCTGTGGTTGACTCTAGGTCTGTGGTCTGGTCTAGATCAGTGATTGAATCTTGGTCCCTGGTTACGGCTCCATCAGTGGTTAACTCTAGATCACGGATCCATTCTAGTAGGTCAGTGGTTAATTCTAGTGGAACCAGAAATAAAAAAAAAAAAAACAGCAGCTCAAGTGCCTTCCTGTCTGAATGTTTCTGCCACCTCCACACCTGCCTGTTCCCAGTTAGACCTTTCCTAAAATAGGGTTAAGCATGGAACACAAGGTGGCCGCTGAAGCCCTGGTGGTCCCACACAAATCTCCCTCCTGCCCAGGGTAGGAAGTCCCTGGGCCAGCTGCTGCCCAGGAGCTGATTAGCACCCCCACACAGCCTCCTTTGAGGGGCCAGGTTCAACAAAAAGCATTTGATACTGTCCTCTGACTATACTGGACAGACAGGCACAGAAGACTTCCCCTCTACAGTTTTTCCCAGAGCCTGAAAGCTAAAAACAAAAGCTGAGAGGGGATAAGGAGCAAGGAGAATGGTTATTGCTAAGTACAAGCAAGAGGGTGAGGGCCTCTACACTGGGCAACTCCCAACAGGTTTGCATTTAACTAATGGACCATGTCCAGGGCCCCTTTTCTCAGCATGTGCTCAGTGGTGGGGCTTGTTAACCACATAAGCATCGTAGCCAAGTAGGTCTGCTGGGCAACAAGCTGGTGTCCTTGGCTGCGGTGGAGACAGATGTGCAGTCACTGTGGCAGATGTGCACAGCTGCCCAAGAGGCCTAAATCACTAGCTCTCCACTGTCCTCACCTTGCTTTACCACACAGTCAAAATGCAGTAAAGACCAGCCCCTCAGAAATAGCCACCAGAGGGGGAACTGGGAGGAAGAGGGTCAGGGACAGTGACCATTTTAATGCAAATAAGCACACACCTCTCCTCCAGAGAATGGTCCTGAAAGCAGGAAGAAATGGACAAGAAAGCTTTGGGGTGAGAGGTTCCCTTTCTCTCTGCTCATGAAGACAACTGTTTCTTTCCTTCCTCAACATGCTTCACCCTTCCTTTCCAGACACACTGATTTCCAGTCTGTGACCCGGCTGGTTGCTGTATCTCTCCAAAATTTACTGTACTCCACTATGAAATGAGGTTCCCACCACAAGACTTTCCGCCTGAATTAACTAGAATAAGAGCTAACACCCAGCCGGGAAAGGCACCCAGCAAACCTCCGCAGCTCCAGTCACCCGCCTCACCCCAGCTGGCCCAGCCTGGTCACTTTCCTGAGGTCGATTGGAACCCACAACCTAAACCATGGCTCCCCAGCTACCCAGGTTCAGAGCTTAGACGCCCATCCATCGCCACCTAAGTCTAAGTACGTTTCCCCCAATTCCACTTTACAGCTTTCACCAGGGAGCTCTCTCCTCCTCCCCCCTTTCTCTCCTCCCCTCTCCCTCTCACACTCAAACACCACAGAATTAATTTAGTCCCATTCCCCAGGACCAAGACCTCCAACATTGCACTCGCCTGGGGGCAGTGAGGGGAACGCCACAGCCAGGGCGCACAGGACCGGGAGGATCAGGACCTTGCGGAGCATGGCTCTGGTGCGGCGGGAGGACCGGCGGCTGACCGAGAGCGCACAGGAGGCAGACGTCACCCGGACAGCTGCGTTGGACTTTTATAGACCTCGCCCCACGTGGCCCCTGCTGGAGGCATTCCCCAGTTCCATTGGAGTGGAGGGAGCCTCACCCAGTTCAGAGAATGTCCCTGGGGGAAGGCGGGAAAGGAACTGAGTGGGAGGGAAAATCTGGGAGGACATTTGGAGAACAGCTGATAAGATCGATTGCAAGTAGATTGCGATGCCCCCTTACCTTTAACCGATGTTAAAGGTTCCTTGAAGGGCGGAGAAGAAATTCCTGTTCCACCTGCTGCTGAGGAGACTCCCCTCCTGGTCTGTGGCTGCAACTTTGTCATCAAAGCTGGAGCCACATACTGCTTTGCGGGGACCCCAAAAGCTTCCTTTGTGTCAGAGAACAGAATCAAGTCTTCTTTGACTTTAAGAGAACACCTTATTCTTTTTCCGGTGCTAGGAATTGAACCCAGGGGTGCTCTACCACCGAGTTATTTCCCCAGCCCTTTTTATTTTTATTTATTTATTTATTTATTTTAATTTTGAAATGGGACCTTTCTAAATTGAAGTGGAACTTGCAATCCTTCTGCCTCAGCCTCTAGAGTTGCTGGGATTATAGACGTGCACCCCCCGCTTCTGGAGAGCACCTGCTGTTGCAGATTTCTCACCCTGGCAGATCCCTGAAAGAGAATTGTGGGTAACAGTACTACATAGTAAAAACAGAAATATCTCAAATTATATTATGATTCCACATATGCTATCATTTGATTTGATTCTCATCATGAGCCTATGTGGTTGACATTATTTATCCCATTTTCTGTAGGGAACTTTCAGGCTGAGAGATTAAAGGACTCCAGATTCATTAAAGATATTCTCTCTCTGCAAGGATGTCATGAACATGAAGAACTTTTTGACTGTTGGACCTGCATTCTGTTACAGACTTTCTCCCCAAGGTCCAGTATTAGGCTGAGACATGTCTTTGATTGTAGCACTGACTCCAGCCCTCAGAAAACATGGAAAATTCATGAGAAACACCAGGGTAAAGGACCAGCTCGTGTAGGAGAGCCTCATTGCTCAGTTAAAAGCCACCACCTGTACCTGGAAAGGAGGTCTTTAACTGATACGCACAATTCCCTTGACACTCCCATAAGAACCTTATATTTCAGTTGTCTTTACGTAAAAGTGCACAGCTGATTCTTGCCCCTCAGAAATCGAAAGGTTGACCATATTATATTGAGAGAAACAACTCAATAATAGTAATAATAAGGGATAAATTTTATTGAATACCATGGGCATATACTAATTTATCCTAATACTAACCCTAAGATAATCTCATTATCTTCCTTTTATAGATAAGAAAACCAAGGCATGTAGAGGTTAGTTACCTTAGGAAAAGTCACACAGTAAATGTTACACAATTGGGAAGCAAATTTAACTGCATTCTGAAGCTAGAGCCTGTGTTCTCAACCCCTCTATCACTTGTGCCCCCAAATTCCTCACCATGCCCAATTATCTCTCTGCTCTTCTGCTTGCTGGTTTTGTCCTGTTAAAAATGGCATTACAAGAGATTTAACTCTAATGAAGGAAAAAATACACACATACCAGAGAACATTTTGTTTTTCTGCAACCTGAATTTCCTTGGCCAGCCCTGTGCAATGGAGTGCAACCCCAACACAATAGGAGCTTGGGAAGCAAGAAGCTCATGAGAAACTTACAGGCAAATAAATCAACAATAGGACTCAAAAATGACAATAACCCACAAAGTCACAGGCCAGCAGAAAAAGGGGACATTTTCCCTGCATTGGGTTTACGATGAGACTATTTTCTGCAACAGATATGTGCAAGAATTAACTTTCACATATGCTAGGTTGACTCTGAGGTCCTTGAGAAGAGCCAGACTAAGGAGTGAAAGGGAACCGAAGGGCAAAGTGACCTTCCCCGTCTAGCAGCTTTGTCTTGCTCCCACAGGTCACAGCGCTGTGTTCTTCCTCAGGTCCCACCGCTGTGGGCAAGAGTGACTGCTTGCTGACCACTGTGTTGCAACGGGGCCCGTGTTGCTCTCCAGTCCTGGGGACAGAGATGTGCTGCTTTCCTGCCCCCAATCATCCTTGAGTAATTGACACTGAGGGTCCCAGAGAGGAACCAGGACAATGCCAGTGAGAACCAAGGAAATTGTAAGGTTATAACTATAGGGTTTTTATTAAAAGGGGTTATGGCTCTATAATTATATTCAAATAGTACTTCTACTTTTTTTTTTGGCTTCTTTTTTATGCTCTCACATGTTATAGAATCGTGTTGTCTGAAGATATTTTCAAATGTATCCAACTCAGTCAGACATCCTAAGTCCTCTGTTAACTGGAAGAGCATTTTCCCTCCTGTAACATGCCCGTCAAATGGCCTGTCATCCCCAACAGTGGGAGACTCAGTTGCCTTGAGAACAGTTCATCTTTGGACAATTGTTCCTTCAAGTGACTGAAATATGCCTTCCTGTAACTTCAACCCATTAATTCCAGTTTTCCTTCTTCTCTCTTCCAATGTCAAAGGCAGCTGTTATTTTGCCTTCAAATTTCTTCACCATCCTAAAAAGAAAATACAAGTTTGCTCCTACTTTTTCCCTGAAATTTCCCCAGGAGCCAGCACGGTGCCTGATACACAGGAGGTAAGTATAAATATTTAATAAGTTAAGGACGAGCCAGGCATAGTGGTACCTACCTGTGATCCCAGTGACTCAGAAGGCTGAGGCAGGAAGATCACAAGTTTAAGGCCAGACTCAGCAATTTAGCAAAACCCTGTCTCCAAATAAAAAATAAAAATTCAGTGGATGCAATTCAGTGGTAGAGAACCCCTGGGTTCAATTCCAAGTATTGGGGAAAAAAGTAATTAATTAATGACTAGATGGCTTCTTGTCCCTAATCCGTGACTTCATTTGTCTACTGTTTTCCAGAATTAAAACAAATTTTCACAAGTTTGATTCAGTTACAACAGGAAAGAAAAACTTTCCACCATCCTTCTTTCTGAAAAATCTGAGACTTTAATTTGATTGTATTAAGTTGATGTTCACATTATCATTAAAAGGTGGGCCTGGCAGAAACTGCAGAAAATGTCCTGACAGTACTAAAGACACTCAGAAGACTTTTCATCTACCTCCTCCAGAGTGAGATGGCTCTTTGGAAAGTGGTTTGAGCTGGGCAATGCTGTGCAGAGGTATGCTTCTCTGTACCGCCCTGACTTCTGCTCCCTACAGACCCAGCTCACATGCAGCCAAGCATTTGACCCAGGGCAAGGTGCTTCCTGCATTTCAGACCCCAATAATCTTTCCTTCCAAGGGAGCAGTTTGCAGAAGCCAAGACTCAAGTTTCTAATAGGTGGAATAGAAACTTGAGATGTTCTGGACCATCTGTCCTCCTACATTACATATGGATACAGATTAGCCCATCTTCTAGGTTTAGATCAAACATTTAAAAAATATCTCTGTTTAGGTATTATACTAAGTACCTTGGGCAATTCAAAGAAAGCTCAGAAATTGATTCCTTCCTTCAAATGATAACCATGGAGTAAGAATATATATATAAAACAAAGGCAGTTCGTTACAATATGCTGGGAAATCTAATCATGGGTCAATAGTACAAAAAACCCTTTTTTTTTTTTTAACAAATGTTACAGAAGGTCAGTGAAGTACAATAACTGAAGCAGGAGAAATACTAGGCTAACAGCTTAGACTTACCTATCCTGGAGTCCAATAGTCTGACTGTAAACCCTGATTCTTCCAGTAATATTAGGTGACCATGGGCAAACTATTTAACTCACAGGACCTCAATTTATTCTTCCATGTAACAGAGATAAGAGAAGGTGTTTCCTTCATTGAATTGTGAGGATTAAAGTAATATGTTCACATATAATGTCTTGAATAAGGGAATATGCAGTAAATATTACTATTATCTCAACTGATTTCTCAACCCAGACCCTCAAAGCTAGGATGTCTGTAGATGTTCCATTGTTTGGGGTACAAATATTCATGATTTAAATTGAATAAAGAGGACGTACACAATTTAAACAGATCAATTACAAGAAATGAAATAGACAATGCCATCAAAAGCCTCCCAACTAAGAAAAGCCCAAGACCAGGTGAATTCTCAGCCAAGTTCTATAAGACCTTCAAAGAAGAATTAACACCAATACTCCTCAAATTATTCCGTGAAATAGAAAAGGAAGGGACCCTTCCAAACTCATTCTATGAGGCTGGTATCACCCTGATAGCAAAACCAGACAGACACATCAAGGAAAGAAAACTTCAGACCATACTCCTGGATGAACATAGATGCAAAAATTCTTAATAAAATTCTTGCAAATCACCTACAAAAACATATTAAAAAGATAGTGCACCAGGATGGAGTGGGGTTCATCCTAGGGATGCAAGTTTGGTTCAACATACAGAAATCAATAAACAGTTCATCACATCAATCAATAGACTTAAAAACAACAATCATATGATCATCTCAATAGATGCAGAAAAAGCATTTGACAAAATACAGCATCCCTTCATGTTCAAAACAATAGAACATCTAGGTAGAATAGGAACATACTTCAACATTGGAAAAGTTATATATGCTAAACCCAAGACCAACATCATTCTATTTTTTTTTTTTTTGTAAACTAATGGGATACATGTTGTTTCTCTGTTTGTACATGGCGTAAAGGCATACCATTTGTGTAATCATAAATTTACATAGGGTAATGTTGTTTGATTCATTCTGTTATTTTTTTCCCTTCCCCCCACCCCTCCCACCCCTCTTTTCCCTCTATACAGTCCTTCCTTCCAACATCATTCTAAATGGAGAAAAATTGAAAGCATTCACTACATGCCCTCTTTCACCACTTCTATTCAACATTGTCCTTGAAACTCTAGCCAGAGCAATCAAACAGATGAAAGAAATTAATGGGATACAAATAGGAAAATAAGAACTCAAAGTATCACTATTTGCTGATGACATGATTCCATATTTAGAAAATCCAAAAAATTCCACCAGAAAAGCTTCTAGAACTCGTAAATGAATTCAGCAAAGTAACAGGATATAAAATCAATGCCCATAAATCAAAACACATTCCCATGCATCAGTAATGAAATCTATTGAAAAAGAAATTAGGAAAACTACCCCATTCACAATGGTTCAATAAATAAATAAATAAATAAATAAAATACTTGGGAATTGACCTAATTAAAGAGGGGAAAGACCTCTACAATGAAAACTACAGAATACTAAAGAAATAAATTGAAGAAGACCTTAGAAGATGGAAAGACCTCTCATGTTCCTGGACAGGGAGAATTAATATTGTCAAAATGGCCATACTACCAAAAGTGTTATACAGATTTTATGCAATTCCAATTAAAATCCCAATGATGTTCTTCATAGAACTAGAAAAAATAATCATGAAATTCATTTGGAAAAATAAGAGACCCAGAATAGCCAAAGCAATCCTTAGCAAGAAGAGTGAAGCAGGAGGCATCACAATACCAGAACTTAAAATTATACTACAGAACCATAGTAACAAAAATAGCATGGTATTGGCCCCAAAACAGACACATAGGCCAATGGTACAGAATAGAAGATACAGAGACAAACCCACATAAATACAGTTATTTCATGATAGACAAAGGTGCCAAAAACATTCACTGGAAAAAAGATAGCCTATTCAACAAATGGGACTGGGAAAACTGGAAATCCACATGTAACAAAATGAAACTAAACCCCTATCTCTCACCCTGCATGAAACTCAACTCAAAGTGGGTCAAGGACTTAGGCACTAGACCAGAGACCCTGTGCCTAATAGAAGAAAAAGTAGGTTCAAATCTTCACCATGTTGGCTTAGGATCTGACTTCCGTAACAAGACTCTTAAAGCACAAGAAATAAAATCAAGAATCAATAAATGAGATGGGTTCAAACTAAAAAACTTCTTCGCAGCAAAGGAAACAATCAATAACATAAAGAGAGAGCCTACAGAATGGGAGAAAATCTTTGTCACCTGCCCTCAGATAGAGCAATAGTCTCCAGGATATATAAAGAACTCAAAAGACTGTACAACAAAAAACCAAGTAACCCAATAAATAAATGGGCTAAGGAACTGAACAGACACTTCACAGATTAAGAAATAGAATCAATCAACAAATATATGAAAAAATGTTCACCATCTTTAGTAATTAGAGAAATGCAAATCAAAACTACTCTAAGATTTCATCTCGCCCCAGTCAGAATGGCAATTATCAAGAATACAAACAACAATAAATGTTGGTGAGCATGTGGGGGAAAAGGTAGACTCATACATTGCTGGATGGGAATGCAAATTGGTACAACCATTATGAGAAGTGGTATGGAGATTGGAATGGAACCACCATTTGACCCAGCTATCCCACTCCTTGATTTTTCCCCAAAGGATTTAAAATCAGCATATTACAGTGATATAGCCACATCGATGTTTATAGCAGCTCAATTCACAATAGCTAACCTATGGAACCAACCTAGGTGCCCTTCAAAAGATGAATGTATTAAAAAAAATGTGGTATATATATTTGATGGAATATTAGCCTTAAAAACGAATGAAATTATGGCATTTGTCAGTAAATGTATAGAGCTGGAGAATAACATGCTAAGCAAAATAAGTCAACCCTCAAAACCAAAGAACAAATGTTTTCTCTGATATGCAGATGCTAATTCATAATAAGGGGGGATGCTAGGGAAGAATAGAGTTACTTTAGATTATGTATAGGGGAGTGAAGGGAGGGAGGCTGTGGGGGTAGGAAGAAGAGTAGAATGAATCAGACATTATTACCGTATGTACACATATAACTATACAACTGATGGTATTCTACATCATGTACAACCATAAGAATGAGAAATTATACTCCATTATATATGACATATCAAAGTGCATTCTACTGTCATGTATAACTAATTGAAACAAAAAAATTTAAATTTAATTTTTAAAAAAGTCACATCATGTGAACCATAATAAAGTTAGGAACGTGTTAATTCCTAGTTCACAAACTGCTGAAGGCAGAAAACATATTAATCAACTTTGCTTTGCCCACAGAGTTATTTATAGGGCTTTATGAAGAAAAGATGGCAAATAAATGATTATTCATTTGTATAGTGAATCCAGATGCTTGTGAAATCCTGAACTTCCTTGAGGCTCTCAGCCCTTCAACTTTTTTTACCTGCAAAATGCAGGTGATGTTGGTAATCCTTTCATAGTGTGGTTGTCAGAATAAAATGAACTGGTCCATGTAAATCAGTAACTGGCACGTGATCAATGATTGACAGCTCTCATTATTATAACTTGAAATGGACCTTGAAGAATGAATTACATCTCTAAGAGTAAATACCCTCATTAAAGAAAAGGATATGACACTGGGGGACATTATGTTAAATGAAATAAGCAAGACACTGATAGAAAATCACATGATCTCACTCATCAGTGGAATCTAAAAAAGTGGATCTCAGAGAAGTTGAGAGCAGAACAGTGGTCACTAGAGACTGGAGAGAATAGGGTGGAGTGGGGAGAGGGAGGGGGAAAGTCAGTCAACCGGCATGATGTTACTATTTGATAAGTGCCCTATGGCACAGCAGAGTGAGTATCCTTCACAGTAAGGTATTACATATCCCAAAATATTTATAAAATATAAATTTGAATATACTTACCATACAGAAATGAGGGTGATGGATTTGCTAATTACCCTGAGTTGATCACTACTCAATGTATACACATGAATCAAAACTTCACATTAGGCTGAGGGTGCAGCTCAGTGGTAGAGCACTTGCCTACCATGCTTGAGGCCCTGGGTTCCATCGCCAGTACCAAAAACATGTCAAAAGTGAGAGTGCTTCCAAAGCTAAAGAAAGGAGTATTTATTCTGCCAGCAGAATGGAGGCATTAAGGTTGTTCCCTTGATGCTGGAGGTAAGGCTAGCATGAAGGAACTTTAGGAAGACTAACCCAACCAGTGCAGGCAGGACACAGGTCAGCAATGGCACTGTAGGAATGACTGAGGTTTGAACAGTGTGTGACCCTGGGCATTAAAAGGATGCAGGTATGAAAGACATTATCAAGAGGACGTTAAAGGTACCCAGAGAACAAGGTACCCCCACTGTGAGATACATACATGCCCACAAATGTTGGCTTTCTAGGATTTTATTCCTGCAGGATATGAATTCTCAGAGTTAGAATCCCTGTGCTAAAAATAAAAAAGGAGAGGGAAGTGAAGGTTGAGGAGAACGATGATGTCTGAGATTTGGCTGAGACTGAAAAGCACTGAAGAAAACACACGGTGGCCTGGTGCGGTGGTGCATGCCTGTAATCCCGGTGGCCTGGTAGGCTGTGGCAGGAGGATTGCAAGTTTAAAGCAAACTTTAAAGCTTGCTTTAAACTTGCAATCCTCCAGCAATTTAGCAAGGCCCAGAGCAATCATGACTCTGTCTCAAAATAAAATATAAAAAAAGGGCTGGGAATGTGGCTCAGTGGTTGAGCACCCCTGGGTTCAATCCCTGGGATCAAAAAACACACTGTGGTAACCAACACTGATTTCACTTGTGTGGAGTTTCAGGGCCCATGTTTTCTTTGGCACTAGCTCACATCCTAGGAGAAAATTGAGACTGACTCCAGCATCTTCATGGATTAAACATTTTAACTCAAATTCAGACCCTTTTAGGCCATGGTAGTGAGACAGGGCAGCCAGAGGAGCTGTTTCCATCAGCTAATTGATAAGAAATGAGATAGTTCTAACAATGGGATGTCAACTCTCACCCATTATGATGACCACATCAAAAGATCAGAAAATAACAAGAACTGACAAAGATGTGGAGAAATTGAAATTCCCATGCACTGTTGTGAGAATATATGTTGCAACCATGTGAGAATATATGTTGAAAATAAGATACAGGTTTCTCAAAAACTTAAAAATAGAATTACCATATGATCTAGCAATTCCACTTCTGGATGTATATCCAAGAGAAATGAAAGGAGGATCTTGAAGAAATATTTACATATCCTTGTTCACTACAGCATTATTCACCATGGCCAAGAGGTGGAAGCAATTCAAATGTCCATTGATGGACATTTGAATAGATAAAAAATGTTGTGTATGCATACAGTGGGGTATAATTCAGTCTTCAAAAAGGAAGAAAATCCTGTCCTATGCTATGAACAATGTTATACGGAAGAACAAGCAAAATCACAGATGAATCTTGAGGATGTTAAGCTAAGTGAAATAAGTCAGTCATGAAAAGATCAATATTACATGATTCCACTTTTGTAAGTGGTCTAACACAGTTAAATTCAGCATGGGGTTACCAGAGACTAGTGGGAGGAGGAGCAGAGAAATTGTTGTTGAATGGGTAAAGAGTTTCAGTTTTGCAAAACGAGAAACTTCTAGAGATCATTACACAACAATGTGAGTATGCTTAACATGACTTAACTATACACTTGAAAACAAGTAGATTTCATTATTACCATAATTTTTAAAAAATTTTAAATAATCATGATGGCTAATAATGGCTAAATGGCAATCACTGTGTGTCAGACACAATTCTAAGTATTTCACAAATTGTAAGCACTTTACAAATATAATATTGCATCACTTAATCGTAGGAATATGTTCTGAAAAATGCATGGTTTGGCAATTTTGTCACTGTGCAAACATTATAGAATATGGTTAACAAACTAAAATAGCCAGAACACCACTAGGTAATATAATCTTATGAAGCTGTAGTTGAATATGTGATCCATCATTGATTTCAAGGTCATTTTGGGCACGTGACTTTATTTACTCATTTGAAACCTCACAACAATCCTCCAGGGTCTGTAAATGATCACAGCATCAAATTTACAGATGAGGTAATTGAGGCACAAGAATGTAACTTGCCCAAAGTTACAGAGCTGGGAAGAGAAGAGGCTGGACTCAATAAACAGTGTGGTTTTGAGTCAATCCCCATCTTCTCTCTGTACACACTCAGCTCTGCCCCTCATCTTGAAGTTTAGGGTAATTACTCTGATGGTTTGGTTAGTCCTTATGTGTGTGCCCCAACTATGAAAGCATCAAGTTCAGGCACAACTTTATGATATCATGTTCTCCAATTAGGTGCCTTGCCCATAATTATTGATCCCAATTAACACATACATTTTCAAATCAGACATTGAAGTTTAAGAAAATCTCATCCATGTAAGATTTGAGCTGGGAAATTTTGTCCACTCTGCTCACTGATACATTACTAAATAGCTGTTCCTTCTCTATCACCAGATTGGGATAGGGACCATAGTGGGAGGCTGGAGATAATAAATAAAAGAAACTTCAGTTTTCCTTATCACATATTGGGTTACATGGGAAAATGGTTCAAGTATCTTCTGTTGACCTCTCTAGGAGGTCTGGTAGACATGCACTCTGGAATTTTATCCACCCCTATACAAATGGGCCTTCCCAACAATTAAGAATGTGAAGAGAAAACCTACAGAATGGGAGAAAACCTTTGCTAGCTACTCTTCTGACACAGCATTACCATCTGGAAAAGATTTTTAAAATTTCAAAAAAACCAAAAACAAATAACCCAATTAAGAAATGGACAAGTGATTATTAAATGGACACTTCTCAAAAGAAGAAATACAAATGGCCAACAGATATATGACAAAATGTTCAACAACATTAGCAATTAGGGAAATGCAAATCAAAACCACACTGAGATTTCATCTCACAACAGTCAGAATGGTAGTCATCAAGAATACAAACAATAATAAATAATGGAGAGGATGTGAAGGGAAAGGAGCAATTTTACACTGTTGGTGGGATTGTAAATGAGTGCAACCACTATGGAAATCAGTATAGAGGTTTCTCAAAAGACAAGGGATGGAACCACCACATGACCCAGCTATACCACTCCTCATTATTTATCCCTAGGACTTTAAAATCATCATACTACAGTGATACATGCATACCCATGTTTATAGCAGCACAGTTCACAATAGTCAAACTATGGAACCAGTCCAGCTGTCCATCAACATGTGACTGGATAAAAAAATGTGGTAAACACAATAGAGTTTTATTCAGTCATAAAGAAAAATGAAATTATGTCACTTGCAGGAAAATGAATGGAACTTAGGAACATGTTAAGCGATAAAACCCAAATTCAGAAGGTCAAGGGTTATATGTTTTCTCTCATAGATGGAAGCTAGAGAGGAAAAAGAAAAAGAAAAAGAAAAGGGGTATCATAAAAATCCAAAGATGATCAGTACAACAGAGAAAAGGGACTAGTAAGAGGGAGGAGGGAAGGGAAAAGGGAAATACTAGGAAATGATATTGGCCAAATTATATTGTTATATTGTGTGCATGTGTGAATATGTAACAATACATCCCACCATTATGTACAACTATAGTGCACCAATTAAAAAAATATGGGGAAAGAAATGAGTCTCCCCTTTCCCACCTCAACACTCATTCAGTTCAAACTGAACAGAGGTTCAAGGATGGACAAGGGGACCTAGAGAAGAGCCCATTAGATCTAATAAGGCAATCCTGCAAATTCCAAAAAAAAGTCACAAAATCTTTTATATACAAATGTCTTTTGTCTCTTGATCACTGAAAATTCTTCCAGGGATATTGTTTTCTAGACATATATTACTTTCCTAAAATGAGCATATTAAAAGACTCCCTCTTTTTTATGTATGAATTTATTTTTATTATGGTGCTTTTCTCAAAAATTTAAATTTAAATTTATTTATTTTTTATTGTAAACAAATGGGTACAAGTTGTTTCTCTGTACATGAAGTAAAGGCATACCATTAGTGTAATCATACATGTACATAGGGTAATAGTATTTGATTCGTTTTGTTGTTTTCCCCCCACTCCCACCCCTCTTTTCCCTGTATACAGTCCCTCCTTCTTCCATTCTTGCCTCCCTCCAACCCCCTATTATGTGTCATCATCCACTTATCAGTGAGATCATTGGTCCTTTGGCTTTTTTAAGATTGGCTTATCTCACTTAACATGATATTCTCCAATTTCATCCATTTTGCCTGCAAATGCCATAATTTTATTCTTCTTTATGGCTGAGTAATATTCCATTGTATATATATACCACAGTTTCTTTATCCATTCATCAACTGAGGGGCATCTAGGTTGGTTCCACAATCTGGCTATTGTGAATTGAGCAGCTATGAACATTGATGTGGCTGCAACACTGTACTATGCTGATTTTAAGTCCTTTGGGTTTAAGTCTATACCCAAAAGACTTCCTTTTATGAACAAGATCATCCTTTGTCTCTCCAGAAGAGTTTGAAATGGTGGCTCCTCCTAATAGGCTACAGTTCCATTGACCTCCTAACCTGTCCTCCACTCCTTCCTTAGAGGATGATCACCACTGCCATTACCCAAACAATTCTGTTAAGCCAGGATTTAATTGAGTGAATATTAAGTGCCAGAAAATGTACTGGGGATACAGAGGGAGCTGAATGGACCCTACCCCAAGACTCACACAATCTATTTGAGGGATGGAAATGTTGCAAAATATAATCTCAGGAGATATTGGTTCTTAACACCAGTTTTAACAAAGAATTCAGAGTACAGCATTGGATACAGAGAAGTCAAGAGTAAAGAAAACTAAGGAAGCAAGCAGAGGGGCAAGAAGGTCAAGGGAAAGTGAGAGCTCTCGCTCTCTTGGGAGGGAAGAGGCAATTATATAGTTTTTTAGAGACTAAAATGTGGTTTAGGGAGAGAGGAAAGAGACAATCAGAGAAAAGTGAAGTTGATCCAAGTCATGTGCTATGAAGACAGACAGTGAACAAAAATTGAAAGGAAAGGAGAGAAAAGGACCTTTGCAACAGCACAGGCAGGACATTGAGAGGCAGATGACCATGTCGGCAGCAGGCACTGTGATCAGCAAATTATGTTTACACGAGTGAAATGGAGAGTCAGGACCCAGGGAAAGGAGAAGACTCCGGGATGCAAAGCCTAATGACCCCAGTGGCATAAAAGGGATCAAACCAGGAGACAGTTTTTGAGAAGGTAGAGAGGAGATTGGAAACAGTAGGCAAGATGGGGTTGGTTGCTGGCAATGACGGTGCCGTAAGAGAATCTTGATGGAATACACCACAGGCAGCAGAAAATATGAGGCTGGAACTCAGGGGATCTGGGGTTGTGATCATGGTTTTGCTTTATGCCTAGAGATGTATGCGTCATTTGCGTACAAGGGCTAACTGCCACCAGAGCTGTGGATGTGATTCCAAAAAAGAAGTAGAAGGGCAGGAGAGTCAGTCCTTCCCTGAACCCAGCAAACCTTGGTCTAGGGATATCTGTACACGTAGGGCAATGGACAGGAAGTCAGCAAAGGAAACAGAACTTAGAACTAGGAAAATCAGAATGTGCATGGACCCAGAAGACAAAGAAGGCAGAATTCAAAGAATTCAGAGTACAGCATTGGATACAGAGAAGTCAAGAGTAAAGAAAACTAGGGAAGCAAGCAGAGGGGCAAGAAGGTCAAGGGAAAGTGAGAGCTCTCGCTCTCTTGGGAGGGAAGAGGCAATTATATAGTTTTTTAGAGACTAAAATGTGGTTTAGGGAGAGAGGAAAGAGACAATCAGAGAAAAGTGAAGCCAAGTGTGAGATGATGTGAGTGTGGAGATAAGCAACGATTCAGGGCTGCAAAAAGTATGTTCAGCTAGCTTCTGTTTTTTCCAGCCACAGTAAGCAACGCCTAGGAAGGGACCGAGACTCACCGTGTCAGCATCCTTGATTACTGCTGTCCTATTAAGCATTCTCCCCGTCCCCCTGAACAGCATCCCCGATGGCTGGCCAAGCACATGGCTGCCCAATGTGAAGACTGTTTCCCAGCCTCTAGAGGACGTGAGTAGAACTAATATGTGCAACCTCTAGGTTTCATCCTTGAAGGAAAGAAGCACACCCTTCACTCTGTGAAGAGGACAGCACTGTAGGTGTGGCAGACAGGGGCCAGGAAAGGGTCCCGTGTCCCTGCAAAGATGCATAAGAAAGCCATCATCCCAGGCCAGAGAAATAAACCTCTATGATATTTACGACACTGTTAGGGTGTAACAGTGGTCAACCTTTTGAATATAGCCCTTGCTTCTTATTTTAAAAAGGATATACGTTTTTTTCCTCTTCTCCCTCTCCTCCTTCCTAACCTGGGGACAGGGAACAAGATTACCGATTACCTTCAGTTATCCATCCTCCACAGGAAGGAGATGTCACCTGAAGTTCTAGGAAGTAACTATCTCCCAAATTAACAAGTGAATTTCAATACACTTTCAGGGGACTCCTGGGACCCCCTGTCAGGGCACGCCTGGAATATAACATTCGAAGAGCTTCTTTAAAAGTCCTCTGTTTTACCGGATGGTCAGAACCACAGCCTCTGGAACTGTTTCTCTTTTGCTAGCGTAGCAATAAAGCCTCTTTTCCCTTTTTCTTAAAACTAAGTCCTAATTATTATATTGGCATGAATTGGCACCAGGGACAAGGACAGAGCTTCATGGGAGACAAGTAGCCCAAATTAATCTACATCTCAGCACCTAGCCATGTCTCCTATCAATTGCTCCATAAAGAAGGGAGAATATTTCTTAAGTCTATATCACTCAGGAGATTTTTTAAATGATAGCAAGACTTTAGGAACCAAAGAAAATGTTTGCTTCAGTCAGGCAAGGTGACCCACACCTGTAATACCAGCTACTCAGAAGGCTAAGGTGGGAGAATCAAAAGTTTGAAGCCAATCGAGGCAATTTAGTGAGACTTTGTCTCAAAATAAAAGAATAAAATAAAAAGGGCTGGGGATGTATTTTATTTTGCTTTGAGTGAATCAACACAAGAGGTTTGTTTCCTGTGTTTTCATTTTTTTGTACCCACTCAGTCTTGCTATGACAAAAACCCAAGTTGGTCTTGCTTTACTTTGTCATTACTTTAATTAAAGTCTTTGTTATTATAAGTCTGATCATAAATGGAGCAAGAATTCCCCTCTTTGATTTTCATACTATTATTCTGAGATGCATGATATTCACAAATGTTTTTAAAGATTTTCAAATGGGCAGAACACATGTCAATATCATTTTATTTATATTTCTTACTTTTTTGCAGTGTGGGCCACTCAAGACCTGCCACCTGCTAGACAAGCACTGTGCCATCGAGCTATACCCCTGCCTAGTATCATTTCATAAGTGAGCATTTAGCACATCTCTGGCTCCAAAAACAGTGAAGTACAGAATACTAAACAAGGAAATGGAAATCCAAAGTGGGAAATAACTTGCCCCAATCTCAGTGGGTTAGTGGATATGAGGCCTCCAAATTCTTTCCACATCTTAACATACCAAACCTAATGGACAACAACTTCTGGAGAACCTTGGTTGGAAATATTGGGAGGCATCCAATTCATCTTTTTCTGTTTGAAACACAAAATATTTCATGATTGGGTTTGTTGTTGTTGTTGTTTTCTACTACCACTTGTGGGGAAATAGGTTCAAGCATATTTTCCTAATGTATTTATACTAACAGTGGGAAATGGGGAAAGGTTAGGAAAATTTGACTTTTGGGGCGGGGGGCACTAGGGATTGAAACCAAGCATGCTTTGTTACTGAGCTACATCCTAGTCCATTTTGCTTTTTAGTGTGATGCAGGGTTTGGCTAAATTGCTTAGGGTCTCCATAAACTGCTGAGACTGGCCTCAAACTTATAATCCTCCTGCCTCAGCCTCCCAAGGCACTGATATTAGAGGCAAGCACCAACATGCCCGGTCCTGATTTGTTTTGTTTGTTTTGTTTTGTTTTGTCTTTTTGTAGTGCTGGGGATGAACCCAAGGTCTGTGTATGAGTTTTCTATCACAGAGCTACATCTCCATTAACTTGTTTTTAAGTAACTTAGACCAATATATTCTCAATTTGTTCCTCTCTTTGCGTCCATAAAAAGTCACCCAAGTTCATCTTCTTTTTCTATCTTTAGCTTAGAAATCTTATTGCAAGCACAGGAGCTGGAGCCTTCTCTTGGTTAAGGCACTGAAAAATACTTCACGTTTAACACATCAAAGTTTTTTGTTTTTTGTTTTTTGTTTTTAAGAAAATCAACAAGAGTCTACAGAATATTCAATCATACAAGTTCTTGAGAAGATAGCAAGATGGGCTTTTTAGGGATTTTATTTTCAGTTTTGTTGCCTCCCAAGGCTTTGTGATTTTGATTAAGGTGCCTCAGCTGGAAATTTACTTGACATTAATAACAAAGAACATTTTCTGTGTTCCCTCCAATCCCCTACAGTCAGAGTACAGCTGCGTGTGAAAATTCCAGTGTGCCCAGGGGCTATGAAATTTCCAAATTCTTTCCAAATCTGCTTCTTGATCCTCAAAATCCTGCTCCACTTCTTCCTCTTCCCATGGGAACTTCCTTGGTCTTTCTAACGGCAGTCTGGGTACATTCTTTCCAGCTGCTCCCAGTTCTTACCTATGACTGATGTTGAAGGATACACAGGTCATTGACTTCACCCCTACTCTTGGTCCCTCCACAGAACAGTGATCGCACACCTGCCACGTCTCAACCTGGCTTCTCTACGTGTGCTGTTGCAAATGACACCCACGGTTAGCCACCTGCTCCCCTGGGCTGGTTACCACGCTATCTGTGAGATTTCTTTACCTTTGAGAAGAGTAAGAACTGACCCCACCACTGGTCTTCCTCACGTGTCCTGCTGCCTGAGGGGGCTTGCAGAGACTGACTGAGGGCAGAAGCAGGCACCCTTTACCATGACGCCCTCAGCACTCCTTCATCTTGCAAGCTAAGATCTCACCCAATGACATCACTTCCATTTTCCCTATTACAGCCACATGTGTCATGTTACGGGAGATCAATAAAATAATACTGAGGGTTGGGAGTGTAGCTCAGTGGTAGAACACTTTCTTACCTGGCACATGTGAAACCCTCAGTTAATCCCCAGCCCTGCGAAAATTAATTATTTAATTAATACTGAATAAGTAAGTCAATAAATGAAATGAATTTTTGCAAGTAAACATTTTAGATATTCTTCGTTCTTAGTTCAGTTAGTCGTCCCCATGTAATCATCCTGGCGATCAGCAATGGGTGTTCTCAAAACAACAACAGCAACAAACACTCTGTGTAGCACAAACCAAAAGATCCAGGAAGGGAAACTAGGCAATTCAGAAATGTGTTCTACTTCCCTATGCAAGAATTAAAGATTGGTGATAAGGATGGGGAGAAACCTAGAATACAGTGGAATTCAATGTCACAAGTCAAGCAAGTAAAAAATCAGATGAAACCAAAAGAAAGTTTATCTGACCTACGTTTTTTACTTTTCACCAGTTAGGGAAATTTAGTGGAAAGCTTAGGGATGTGGTGCACCTGGGAACTCAGGGTGATGAGCAAATAACCTAAGGGTTTCTGCAGGCTACCGTGTATTGACCCAAGAAGAGCTACAACAAAGTGGAGGGTATCTTGCCCTTCATCGACCGTCCCTAACCAGAGCAGGCAGAACATCCATTTAGGCTTCTTAAGTGGAATCTGCATAGAAATCAAAGGGGAAAACAAGTTCCCCCATTATTGGGAACCATGGCTTAGTGTTTCAGGACAATGCCAATAATTCCTTATGCTATTCCAATTTTATTGATTTTCTTCAGGACTTGATAACTGGTTCTTTGGAGATGAGAGGAATGGTCAATTTATGCCTCCCTTCAAGGACAAATATTGCCACCATTGTCTCCATTGATGCCCACTTCATGCCTGGAAAAAAATAAAACAAGCCTGGCACAGTCACTCACACCTGTATTTAATCCCGGGGACTCAGGAAGCGAGGCAAGAGAATCACAAGTCAGAAGCCAAACTGGAGAACTTAGTGAGACCCTGTCTCAAATAAATAAAAAGCGTTAGGGATATAGCTTGATGGTAGATGGTAGAGCACTCCCAGATTCAATCCCCTCTACGAGGAAGGGACAGTGGCAGGAAGGGAGGGACCAAGAAAGATGAGGAGTCGGAAAGTAAAGTCACTGCAGTCCTGATAAAGGCAGCTATGAGGGGAAGTCAATCCCCCCTTTCATGGTTACTACACCAAACCACCTTTAAATTGTCATGGTGGAGTCTTCATGTGTCAAATATCAGTGACTCAGAGAGTTATAGAATAGAAATAAACTGGCCAGCCATGGTGGCACACACCTGTTATCAGAACTGCTAGTTCAAGACCAGCCTGAGCAACTTGGCATGATTCTGTTTCAAAAAAATAAATGAAAAGAGCTGGAGGTATAGCTCAGTGGCATAGCATCACTGAGTTCAATCTACAATATTAGAAAGAAAAAAATAAGAATAGAAACAAATAGAGATTGAGAAATTTAAACTGGTAAAATAGTAATCAAAACTTGGAGATCAGCTCAAAACCTTTCTTTCAATGAGATAAAAATGGGGTTCAGAAAGATTAGTTTATCTATGTTCTAATTCTGTCACTCTTGCCAAACTTCCTAACACTCCCATATGTAGTATGGGAATAATAATACCTATCTGAAAAGATGTTATTATGCTTAAATATTTGGTGAAGGTTAATCAATCCCTACACTTAGTAAGTACTGAGTACTTAGTAAATAATAAATAGCCAATCCTGCAATTACCGTCATCATCTACCAAGTATAAACAGGGAGGAATTGAAACTAAAATCTTACTTTAAATCCAATATTCTATCCCAGGACATGATCTGCTTTGTGGGAGCCATTCTATCCATGAGGTGTCATGAGTATTAAGAATAAATTCTGGGGAGTTTCAAGATGGCGGCCTAGAGGGCGGCTGCATTTCATGTTGCTCCAGGACGCAGGATTCAAAAGAGGAGATAGTGAGAGACTTGGGACCAGCTCAAGGTCACCGGGTGAGTCTCTCCCGTTGGGGAGGCGTCCCGGATGGGGCGGTAGCCCCAGAAAGCAGGGACCTTTGTGAAGTAGAGTTGCTCAGCGAGACACCCCTCCCCCTGCTGGAGCGGTAAACACGGACAACTGGGATCATCGTAGAGGAGGCGGCTCAGCACAGCGCTTGGTCTCAGAGCAACCACTGGGGCTCCGGGCGGCTGCCGGAGGAGGAGCTGCGTGGCGAGCTGTTTGGAAGCAGAACGACCGCTTCTGAACACCGGGGGGCTGCCCGGAGGAAGAGGAGAAGCGCGGCGGGTCGCTTGGTCTAGGAGTGACTGCATCAGAGCTACAGGCGGTTGCCAGAGGAGGAGCTGCGTGGCAAGCTGTTTGAACTCAGAACGACCACTCTGAACACCGGGGGGGTTGCCCGGAGGAAGAGGAGAAGCGCGGTGGGTCGCTTGGTCTAGGAGTGACTGCATCAGAGCCACAGGCGGTTGCCAGAGGAGGAGGCGAGTGGTGAGTTGATTGCACTCAAAGCGACCGCTCCTGAACACCGGTGGCCTGCCTGGAGGAGGAGCGCGGTGGGTCGCTTGGTCTCGGAGCCACCGCTCCTGAACACCCGGGGGGCTACCCCGAGGAGGAGGAGGAGGAACAGGGCGGGTCACTTGGGCTTGGAGTGACTGCCTAGGGCTACGGGCGGTTGGCGGGAGGAGGAGACGCGAAGTGAATTGCTTGGACTCCTAGAGACTGCGTCGGAAACCGGGCTGCTGTCCAGAGGAGGAGGTGTGTGGCGGGTCTCTGGGTATCGGAGCTATTGTACAGGGCTCCAGGTGGCGGCTCAGAGGAGGGGCCGCATAGTCAGGCGATTAGGTGCAGAGCAGGGTCCCAGGAGCTAGGTGGCTTCTTGCTGGAAGAGCCGCACAGAGACACACCTAGGGGCGGAGCGAAGTTTCCAGGACTGCGGGCGGATTCTCCAGGAGAGGCAGCCTAAGGAGACTCGCCTGCAGAGGGTGAGGCTCCCAGGCCCAGGAGGTAGGTCCGGGCCCCTGGGAACGTTGCAGAGGAAGACAACCCAGCCCAGGCGGTAGTTGTAGATTGAGGGGAACCTCTAGGAGGGGAACTGACCAGCGAGACGTCCCCACCGAGTGACTCTTCCCTGCCGGGAGAGGTTTTCTCACAGGGACGGTAAAACCAGAGACACAGGCACAAACAGGCCTTGCCTCAGCCTGCAGCTTAGTTCCACGTTGGATGACCATTGGTCAACAAGTGGAGGCACCTCTGCCCACTAGCAGGGAATATACGCCACCTGAGGGTCACCACCCCTAGAGAGGCAGCTTCTTCGTGGAGCTCTGCATTATCAACTTCCTCCAAGACTTCAGGCTACTGAAGGATAAGAGGGGATATACTAGCAATCTTCAGGGACATTATAAGTCAAAAGAGGAAATCTGCAATATCTTAATGACCCACTGATTCCTGAACAATATGAGAAAACAAGGGAAGAAAATGCCCCAAACAAATCTAGATGTTACATCAATAAAATCCAATGATGGCGTGGCAGAAGAAATGACAGAAAGGAAGTTCAGAATGTACATAATTAAAATGATCAGGGAAGCAAACAATGAGATGAAAGAGCAAATGCAGGCATTGAATGATGAGATGAAAGAGCAAATGCAGGCATTGAATGATCGCACCAATCGACAGTTAACAGAGCAAATTCAGGAAGCAAAAGATCATTTCAATAAAGAGTTAGAGATATTGAAAAAAAACCAAACAGAAATCCTTGAAATGAAGGAAACAAAAAACCAAATTAAGAACTCCATAGAAAGCATAACCAATAGGATAGAACAGCTGGAAGACAGAACTTCAGATATTGAAGACAAAATATTTAACCTGGAAAACAAAGTTGAACAAACAGAGAAGATGGTAAGAAATCATGAACAGAATCTGCAAGAACTATGGGATATCATGAAAAGGCCAAATTTGAGAATTATTGGGATTCAGGAAGGCTTAGAGAAACAAACCAAAGGAATGAACAATCTATTCAATGAAATCATATCAGAAAATTTCCCAAATCTGAAGAATGAAATGGAAAATCAAGTCCAAGAGGCTTATAGGACTCCAAATACACAAAATTACAACAGACCCACACCAAGGCACATAATGAAAAGACCTAACATACAAAATAAAGACAGAATTTTAAAGGCTGTGAGAGAAAAGAACCAAATTACATTCAGGGGGAAGCCAATACGGATATCAGCAGATTTTTCAATCCAGACCCTAAAAGCTAGAAGGGCCTGGAACAACATTTTTCAAGCTCTGAAAGAAAATGGATGCCAACCAAGAATCTTATACCCAGCAAAACTTACCTTCAAATTTGACGATGAAATAAAATCTTTCCATGATAAACAAAAGCTAAAAGAATTTACAAAAAGAAAGCCAGCATTACAGAACATTCTCGGCAAAATATTTCATGAGGAAGAAATAAAAAGCAAAGAAGCAAATCAGCAAAGGGAGGAATTACCCTAAAGGAACTGTCAAATAAAGGAGGAACCAAGATGTGTCAAAAAATAAATAAATAAATAAATAAAATTTTAAATATGAACCAAATGAACGGGAATACAAATCATATCTCAATAATAACCCTGAATGTTAATGGCCTGAATTCATCAATCAAAAGACATAGACTGGCAGATTGGATTAAAAAGAAAGATCCAACAATATGTTGCCTGCAAGAGACTCACCTCATAGAAAGAGATACCCATAGACTATAGGTGAAAGGATGGGGAAAAACATACCATGCACATGGACTCAGCAAAAAAGCTGGAGTATCCATACTCATTTCAGATAATGTGGACTTCAAGCCAATGTTAGTCAGAAGGGATAAGGAAGGACATTTCATATTGCTTAAGGGAAGCATAAATCAGCAAGATATAACAATCATAAACATCTATGCCCCAAACAGTGGCTCATCCATGTATGTTAAACAAATCCTTCTCAATTTTAGAAACCAAATAGACCATAACACAATAATACTTGGTGATTTTAACACGCCTCTCTCACCACTGGACAGATCTTCCAAACAAAAATTGAACAAAGATACCATAGATCTCAATAACACAATCAATAATTTAGACTTAACAGACATTTATAGAATATACCATCCAACCAAGAGCGAATACACTTTCTTCTCAGCAGCACATGGATCCTCCTCTAAAATAGACCATATATTATGCCACAAAGCTAATGTCAGCAAATACAAGAAGATAGAGACACTACCTTGCATTCTATCAGATCATAATGGATTGAAGTTAGAAATAAATGAAAGAGTAAAAAACAGAAACTACTCCAACACCTGGAGATTAAACAATATGCTATTATATGATGAATGGATAACAGAAGATATTAGGAAGGAAATTAAAAAATTCTTAGAGGTAAATGAGAACAAAGAAACATCATATCAAAATCTCTGGGACACTATGAAAGCAGTACTTAGAGGAAGATTTATTTCATGGAGCGCATTTAATAAAAGAAGTAAAACTCAAAAAATTAACGACCTAACACTACAGCTCAAAGCCCTTGAAAAGGAAGAACAGACCAACACCAAAAGTAGTAGAAGACAGGAAATAGTTAAACTCAGAGCTGAAATCAACGAAATTGAAACAAAAGAAACAATACAAAAAATTGAAAAAATAAATAGTTGGTTCGTCGAAAAAATAAACAAAATTGATAAACCTTTAGCCACACTAACAAAGAGAAGACGAGAGAAAACCCAAATCACTAAAATTCGGAATGAACAAGGAAATATCACAACAGACACGACTGAAATACAAAACATAATTAGAAGCTATTTTGAAAATCTATACTCCAACAAAATAGAAAATTTGGAAGACATCAACAGGTTTCTAGAGACATATGAATTGCCTAAACTGAACAAGGAGGACATACACAATTTAAATAGACCAATTTCAAGTAATGAAATAGAAGAAGTCATCAAAAGACTACCAACAAAGAAAAGTCCAGGACCAGATGGGTTCTCAGCCGAGTTCTACAAAACCTTTAAAGAAGAGCTCATTCCAATACTTCTCAAAGTATTCCATAAAATAGAAGAGGAGGGAACCCTCCCAAACTCATTCTATGAAGCCAATATTACCCTGATACCTAAACCAGACAGAGACACATAGAGGAAAGAAAATTTCAGACCAATATCCTTAATGAACATCGACGCAAAAACTCTCAACAAAATTTTAGCAAATCGCATACAAAAACATACTAAACAGATAGTGCACCATGATCAAGTGGGTTTCATCCCAGGGATGCAAGGTTGGTTCAACATCAGGAAATCAATAAATGTCATTCACCATATCAATAGACTTAAAGTCAAGAATCACATGATTATTTCGATAGATGCAGAAAAAGCATTTGATAAAATACAGCACCCCTTCATGCTCAAAACACTAGAAAAAATAGGGATAGTGGGAACATTCCTTAACATTGTAAAGGCCATCTACGCTAAGCCCATGGCTAATATCATTCTAAATGGTGAAAAACTGAAAGCCTTCCCTCTAAAAACTGGAACAAGGCAGGGATGCCCTCTTTCACCACTTCTATTCAATATCATCCTTGAAACTCTAGCCAGAGCAATTAGACAGACCAAAGAAATTAAAGGGATACAAATAGGAAAAGAAGAACTCAAACTATCCCTATTTGCTGATGATATGATTGTATACTTAGAGGAACCAGGAAATTTCACCAGAAAACTTTTAGATCTCATAAGTGAATTCAGTAAAGTAGCAGGTTACAAGATCAATGCACATAAATCTAAGGCATTTTTATACATAAGTGATGAATCTTCAGAAAGAGAAATCAGGAAAACTACCCCATTCACAATACCTTCGAAAAAAATAAAATACTTGGGAATCAATCTCACAAAAGAGGTGAAAGACCTCTACAATGAGAACTACAGAACACTAAAGAAAGAAATTCAAGAAAACCTCAGAAGATGGAAAGATCTCCCATGTTCTTGGATAGGAAGAATTAATATTGTCAAAATGGCCATACTACCAAAAGTGCTATACAGATTCAATGCAATTCCAATTAAAATCCCAATGATGTACCTTACAGAAATAGAGCAAGCAATGATGAAATTCATCTGGAAGAATAAAAACCCCAGAATAGCTAAAGCAATCCTTGGCAGAAAGAGTGAAGCAGTGGGTATCGCAATACCAGATCTTCAACTCTACGACAAAGCAATAGTAACAAAAACGGCATGGTATTGGTACCAAAATAGAAAGGTGGATCAATGGTACAGAATAGAGGACACGGACACAAACCCAAATAAATACAATTTTCTCATACTAGACAAAGGGGCCAAAAATATGCAATGGAGAAAAGATAGCCTCTTCAACAAATGGTGCTGGGAGAATTGGAAATCCATATGCAACAGAATGAAACTAAACCCATATCTCTCACCATGCACAAAACTAAACTCAAAATGGATTAAGGATCTCGGAATCAGATCAGAGACCTTGCATCTTATAGAAGAAAAAGTAGGTCCAGAGCTTCAACATGTCGGCTTAGGACCAGACTTCCTCAACAGGACTCCCATAGCACAAGAAATAAAAGCAAGAATTAATAACTGGGATAGATTCAAACTAAAAAGCTTTCTCTCAGCAAAGGAAACTATCAGCAATGCGAAGAAAGAGCCTACAGAGTGGGAGAAAATCTTTGCCAATCATACTTCAGATAAAGCACTAGTTTCCAGAATCTATAAAGAACTCAAAAAACTCTACACCAAGAATGCAAATAATCCAATTGACAAATGGGCTAAGGAAATGAATAGACACTTCACAGAAGATCTACAAGCAATCAACAAACATAAGGAAAAATGTTCAACATCTCTAGTAATAAGAGAAATGCAAATCAAAACCACCCTAAGATTCCATCTCACCCCAATTAGAATGGCGATTATCAAGAATACAAGCAACAACAGGTGTTGGCGAGGATGTGGGGAGAAAGGTACACTCTTACATTGCTGGTGGGGTTGCAAATTAGTGCAGCCACTCTGGAAAGCAGTGTCGGAGACTCCTTAGAAAACTTGGAATGGAACCACCATTTGACCCAGCTATCCCACTCCTTGGCCTATACCCAAAGGACTTAAAATCAGCATATTACAGAGATACAGCCACATCAATGTTCATAGCTGCTCAATTCACAATAGCCAGATTGTGGAACCAACCTAGATGTCCTTCAATTGATGAATAGATAAAGAAAATGTGGTATATATATACAATGGAATATTACTCTGCCATAAAGAATGATAAAATTATGGCATTTGCAGGCAAATGGATGAAATTGGAGAATATCATGCTAAGTGAGATAAGCCAATCTCAAAAAACCAATGGACGAATGATATCGCTAATAAGTGGATGATGACACATAATGGGGGGTGGGAGGGGTTAGTGTTAGGGTTAGAGTTAGGGTTAGGGAGGGGGCAAGAATGGAGGAAGGAAGGACTGTATAGAGGGAAAATGGGGTGGGAGGGGTGGGGGGGGAGGGGAAAAAAATAACAGAATGAATCAAACAACATTACCCTATGTAAATTTATGATTACACAAATGGTATGCCTTTACGCCATGTACAAACAGAGAAATAACATGTATCCCATTTGTTTACAATAATAAAAATAAAAAAAAAGAAAAAGAAAGAAAGAAAGAAAGAAAGAAAGAAAGAAAGAAAGAAAGAAAGAAAGAAGGAAGGAAGGAAGGAAGGAAAGAAAGAGAAAGAAAGAAGGAAGGAAGGAAGGAAGGAAGGAAGGAAGGAAGGAAGGAAGGAAGGAAGGAAGGAAGGAAGGAAGGAAGGAAGGAAAAAAAAATTCTCTCTTCACCCCGCTTTAAAACAAACACCCTCCAATAAAGACTAAATTCTGAAAGCAACCAACAAGATTTTCTGATCTCCCTCTCCAGACACACCTCAAGTCTCACCCTTTTATTCTCTGTTGTAGAATGGCCTTCCTGGGTCCTTCTGGATCCCTCCCTTTAGAACATATCCTCTTCCCACACCCTAGAATGCTCTTCTCTGCTCCCTTCAGCCAACTTACCTCCTTTGGCCAACTTAGCTCCTACCCACACTCCTCTGTTATAAACTTGCATGCATCATGTTCATTTCAGAATTTCTACCTCCATGTGTGATTATGCATCCATCCATTAGTGCGTTTATCTGACTTATAGCCCCATATTCTTCAGTTCTACACTGTTCAATATGGTGCTGTATCACATGTACCTACTTAAATCTAAATGAATAAAATTATATAAATTTCAGTTTCTCAATCACACTAGCCACATTCCAAACAGTAAATAGCCACATTTCTAGTAACTACCATACTGAATGACAAATATAGAATATTATGTCATTACAGGAAGTTCTATTAGTACTACTTTAGACTTTAAGTCATAAGTTATCTAAGTTAAATAAGTGACAGGTTATAAAACTGTCTTAGCTTTTTCACTGCTGTGATTAAATGATCTGACCAGAACAATTTTAAAAGAGGAAAAGTTTATTTGAGGGCTCACAGTTTCAGAGGTCTCAATCCATAGACAGTTGGCTCCATTCCTCAGGGCTGGAGGTGAGGCTAAACATCATGGTCCAAAAGTGTGGCAGAGGGAAGCAGCTCACATCACCAGGAAGCAGAGAGAGACTCCACTGGCCAGATACAAATATATATCCCAAAGCCACACCTCAATTCCCACCTCCTCCAGCCACATCCTGCCTCAAGTTACCACTGTTAATCCGATCAGGGATTAATTCACTGATTAGGTTAAGCCTCTCAAAACCCAATCTTTTCTCCTCTGAACCTTCTTACATTGTCTCACACGTGAGCTTTGGGGGAACACTTCACATCCCAACCATAACAAAAATCTATAGCATCCACTAAAAAAAATATATATATATAGATAGATAGATAGATAGATAGATAGATAGATAGATATAGATAGATAGATGATAGATAGATAGATAAACTGGTACAATACCTTTATTTTGTTTATCTAGATTTTTTGTGTGTTTTTGTTTTTTTTTAAATGTGGTGCTGGGGATTGAACCCAGTGCCTCACGTGTGCTAGGCAAACCAACTACCACTCAGCCACAATCCCAGTCCCACAAAATGAACGAAATAAAATTTCAAATAACACAGGAAGCCTAGGCATAAACAGGAAAAAAATAAAGTAGGTGGAAAACATAAATTAAAGTGACAGACTTAAGCCTTAACATATCAATAATTACATAAAATGTAAATTGTTTCAAGTAAAACAAATCCTTGAAAATTGGGAAGTTCCTTGGTTACAGAAACAGAATACCATTGTCAAAATTTATAGAATGTTTATGTTGTCATATAAACTGTACATATTTTATATTAAATATGTGATTATGTTTTGTGCAATTAGTTTTTAGTAGCAATTAATTTGTACAATCAGTAATACTGTGAAAAATGTGTATATATTGTAGAAAGACCTACAAAAAGCTCTCAGCTCGGGCTTTCCACAGAAACTGCTATTGAGTGCAGTGACGTGCTTGGCACTCCTCACCTTCTGCTCTGTGTATGAAGTTTCCACAGGCCTGTCTCAAGGGCCTTACTCCTCCTGAAATCTACACTGTTCCTAAGGGACTTCATCTAAGCCCAGGGCTTTAACTGTCAGCTGTTTGCATGGCATGCACACCATCAGTCCATTGTTCTGTAGGATGTCACTTTGAGTTGAGGCACTCGAACTTGAAGTGAAATCTCTTTTCCATCCTAGATAGATATTATTGGTTGCCTATTTTGAGAGCCCTTTTTCCTGGCTAAATTTCATAAATCATTCTCATGGCCCATGATAAAATTCTGCACTGAAATCTACAAGAAAAATTTATAAAATGGGAGTAAAAAAGGAAAAGTAGTGACTGACAGAACAGAAATTTTTAAAAAATCAGTGGAGGACTTAGAACTATTTTCTATTTAGAAAATTCCTAAGACAAGAATTTGACAGAGACAGAATAAAGGATCCTAGAATACAATATGCTCTGTACAATCTCATCATAAGAGGGCTTTATAAAAAGAGAGAACTTATTGTATAAAAAATCACTTGGTGGCTGGGACTGTAGCTCAGTTGGTAGAGTGCTTACCTAGCATGCTGAAGGGCCTGGGTTCAATCCCAGCACCACCAAAAAATAATCACTTGGAGAACACAGACTTTCTCTGAGACCAGTTAATAATTATACAAGTTAGTGATTCCAAACATTAGTGGGTTCTTTGCTATAATGAAGAACAAAAAAGGATTTTCTAGTTGATTTGGTATAACTGATTCATGTTACAAGAAGAAACTGGATTCATAAGAGGTGGACAACAGTGAGCTGCACAGCTACAATTAGAACCCATTTCTCTCCCTTGCAAGTCCACACCACCTAAGTACCAACATGTGCAACACCAACTAATTTTACATAAACTTCTATGTATCTTTTTGCAAAAATCTAGTGTAATCATAAAAATTGCCTGGTAACTGGCTCCATCCCAAAGAACCTGGGTGAGACATACTGGGTGCACAGGAGTGAGATGTCTGTGCTATCTAGAAAGTGCTGTGGGAAGGGAGGCAGAAGAGCCAGGGTGTGCCTGGGATGTGACATTCCCCCAGTCATTGATGGCTCTGAAGATGGAAGTGGGATTCTTCCCCAGAGCCTCTAGAAGGGAACTCAGCCCTGATACATGGACTTTACCTAGTGAGAACCATTTCAAACTTCTGAGCTACAAAACTACAAGGATAATAAATCATGTTGTTTAATGTCACTGTTTGTGGCAATTTGTCATAGCAGCCATGGGAAAACTAATGCACTTCCCATAGATTCATTTCAGGCTCTCCTGCAAAGCCTGACAAGTGTTGGATCCTCTTTATAAAGCATCAAAGAAGAACAAAATTTACACAGGTGTTAACACATGACAACTAAATAAACCACTCTCAAAATTCAATTCTAATGAAAATTTATTAAACCTGCATTAAAAAGGACAGAGCTAAGAAATGACCCTCTCCAGTTTATAGAATTCACAACACCCCCCTGGGACCAGTGCCTTGCCATTTCTCCTCAGCTGGGCATGTGCCATGTTTTACTAGCTTTCTGCAATCAAGCAATATCCAATAAGTGAAGTAGTCAGCTGTTTCAAAAGTTCAAGTCTTCTCAGAGAGCGGTGAACAGCAGAGTTACCATCACAGCTAATGAAGACTTTGCTTCATTTTCTAAATTAAAAAGGATAACAAAAACACCGGAGTTACCTAGATAACCTAGTACTCAAAAGATCAGATCCATTTTTTGTCACTTACCACTGTGATCTTGGGCATGGGACTTAATTTCTTTAGATGTAATTCCTTACCCTCCCTTCCTCCCCTTGTACTTCAAATGAGATTTTATATACTGTTCTGATGTCCATTTTAATGCATGAAGAAACTACTTTATTGACTTTCAAACAGCCAAGAGTAAGAAGAAGTATTAAAACTGGATATCCTTATGCAGAGCCTCCAGAATTTTTACAGGAGTGGTATGTCCTATGCATCAGAAAACATGATGCCTTTTCTTCAGTCTACTCATTTGATAAAATTTCATGGAGTAGACTGGAACTCACATCCAAAAGAGACAGGAAGAATGAATTTTGACAGTAAAAAAAAAAAAAAATTAAATTAAATTTTAAAAAATCAAGGAAGAGACCTTGCTTATCCTACTTGGTTGCTAATGTTCCAGGTAACTGGACATGGAAGGAGAGGGGTTATTTTCAACCACTTTATTAGGTTTTTGTAGTTGATCTCAGCATCTGGGAAATATTAAGCTTGAGATTCTTTCCCAAAGGATTAAAACTGGCATTAAAAGGATTATCAGATCTCTCTAAAAGCATCAGAAGTAAGAGAGAAGGAACTTACAAAGTTGCACCAAGGTAGACTCATTTCTTCCCACAGAAGTGCTGCTTTGGTCTGCAATTAAGCAAAGAAATGGTTTTCAGTCACTTCCAACTGGCACTTACATTGAATTCTTTTAACAGAATCTAATTTCTTAAGAGCCTCCAGTAGCTTTAATACATTGAATCTGTGGCAAAAATCTCCTTTCTCCTAATTGCCAAGACACTCTACCAAGGCTGAATGCATGCCGGTGGAAGTGGACGTACCTGCACTCCATGAGAAAGATTGGTGAAAGGTTTCTCCGCTCACACACAGGTTCCTAAGAATAGCTGGGTGCAGAGGCACATGCCTATAATCCCAGTGACTTGGAGAGACTGAGGCAGGAGAATCACAAATTCAAGTCTAGCCTCAGCAACTTAGCAAGACCCTACCTCAAAAATATTTTTTTTTAATTTTAATCTAAAAAAATGACTAAGGACATAACTTAAGTGGTAAAGCTCCCCTCAGTTCACTCCCCAGTACCAAAAAACAAAAACAATACAAAAATATAAAACCAGAAGTTCCTAAAAGTATCACATGAATTGGACATATCTTCCTCAGCCAGTTTCATATCCTCTTCTCCACAAGAGTACATACATTAAAAAAAAAAAAAAAAAAAGAATGAAGGAAAAAAACAAAAATCTCTGACCTTAACTGTTAATTCAGTTGGCTCAGCAAAAGGAAATACATGTGCTGGAAACAGCAAAAATTTAGTAACCTAAAAAATTGAAACCTTCAGGATTTTCTCCTCCTACTAAAAATAGAAGCTTCTTAGTTGGTAATTGCCATGGTCAGAAATAATTTCTCAGTAGGCAGTGGTAGAAACAAGTGGGGTCCTGCTTTCAGAAATGACACATGGGTCTGGGCCATGAGGTTGCTTCTTGCTGCAGTCAAATATGAGAATTTCCCTAGTGCTCCATGCATTGCAGGACATGGGACACCATTAACTTATTAACCAACTAGAGGTAGGGAAGTTGGAGTACAATGCCGAGGTGCCACTCGTTAAGAAATTAAGGTATGTTATATGAAGAAGAAAGTTAAAGTCATATAGCCAACCCCATTTTTATAGGCTCTTCATCACCCCAAAAATACACTTTCTGCACTCTTCCAACTACTACCAGCAATTCTTCAATACAGCAGTGCTAGAATACAGATTAGCTGCTTTTTGTAGACATAATGAGATCACTTAAAAGTCTACTCTTAGAGGTAAAGCCCAAGACCCTTTTTTTAGCAAAAATCTCACACTTCTTCAAACTAGTGAGGTTTATTGGTAGTGGCAGAAGGCACTGAAGTGCTGTGGTTCCTTCACTAAGTGACCAAAAGAAAAATGAAGAAACATGGAGTCATGAGAGGGAGTGGGTAGATAGGACCACTGTTCAATTCATGAAGCCTTTAAATCCCTCTTTCTTCTGTTCAGTCTAAATTCAGATGACATTTACACTTACCAAAATCTTTACTCACACAAAGCTCTCTGTCTGAAATGTACTGTAATCATCTAGAAAAGGAAAGGAAGTGATTAGCCCCATCCTGTTGCCACATCTGTCCACCCCAAGGAGACACCAGAGCTGGTACCCAAACATTAGCTACCACAGGACATTCCTAAGTAATGAGGTAGAGAGTCAGGAAGAAAATTCCTGTCTCTTGTCAGGAGACAGGAATCCTTACCTGGGGCCTCACTGGCTTCTTCCACAGAGCTGGCAGTGGCTGTTTCAAGGTCAACAAAGAATTCTGGGAAAATAAAATGGAAGACAGGTGTGGTCACTAGCAATGGCAGGAATCTAGTACACAGAAGGAAAACGAGCATTCTCAGGAATGCAGATAGGGGTCCAGAAACACCTGCTGAGGCCTCCTTAAAGCAAGAGCATCACCAGAAGTCTGTGTGACATCCAGGTACACGTCTGTGGTTGACTCCAGATCTGTGGTTGACTCTAGGTCTGTGGTCTGGTCTAGATCAGTGATTGAATCTTGGTCCCTGGTTACGGCTCCATCAGTGGTTAACTCTAGATCACGGATCCATTCTAGTAGGTCAGTGGTTAATTCTAGTGGAACCAGAAATAAAAAAAAACAGCAGCTCAAGTGCCTTCCTGTCTGAATGTTTCTGCCGCTTCCACACCTGCCTGTTCCCAGTTAGACCTTTCCTAAAATAGGGTAAGCATGGAACACAAGGTGGCCGCTTAAGTCCTGGTCCCACACAAATCTCCCTCCTGCCCAGGGTAGGAAGTCCTCTGGCCAGCTGCTGCCCAGGAGCTGATCAGCACTCCCAGATACTGTCCTCTGACTATACTGGACAGACAGGCACAGAAGACTTCCCCTCTACAGTTTTTCCCAGAGCCTGAAAGCTAAAAACAAAAGCTGAGAGGGGATAAGGAGCAAGGAGAATGGTTATTGCTAAGTACAAGCAGGAGGGTGAGGGCCTCTACACTGGGCAACTCCCAACAGGTTTGCATTTAACTAATGGACCATGTCCAGGGCCCCTTTTCTCAGCATGTGCTCAGTGGTGGGGCTTGTTAACCACATAAGCATCGTAGCCAAGTAGGTCTGCTGGGCAACAAGCTGGTGTCCTTGGCTGCGGTGGAGACAGATGTGCAGTCACTGTGGCAGATGTGCACAGCTGCCCAAGAGGCCTAAATCACTAGCTCTCCACTGTCCTCACCTTGCTTTACCACACAGCCAAAATGCAGTAAAGACCAGCCCCTCAGAAACAGCCACCAGAGGGGGAACTGGGAGGAAGAGGGTCAGGGACAGTGACCATTTTAATGCAAATAAGCACACACCTCTCCTCCAGAGAATGGTCCTGAAAGCAGGAAGAAATGGACAAGAAAGCTTTGGGGTGAGAGGTTCCCTTTCTCTCTGCTCATGAAGACAACTGTTTCTTTCCTTCCTCAACATGCTTCACCCTTCCTTTCCAGACACACTGATTTCCAGTCTGTGACCCGGCTGGTTGCTGTATCTCTCCAAAATTTACTGTACTCCACTATGAAACGAGGTTCCCACCACAAGACTTTCCGCCTGAATTAACTAGAATAAGAGCTAACACCCAGCCGGGAAAGGCACCCAGCAAACCTCCGCAGCTCCAGTCACCCGCCTCACCCCAGCTGGCCCAGCCTGGTCACTTTCCTGAGGTCGATTGGAACCCACAACCTAAACCATGGCTCCCCAGCTACCCAGGTTCAGAGCTTAGACGCCCATCCATCGCCACCTAAGTCTAAGTACGTTTCCCCCAATTCCACTTTACAGCTTTCACCAGGGAGCTCTCTCCTCCTCCCCCCTTTCTCTCCTCCCCTCTCCCTCTCACACTCAAACACCACAGAATTAATTTAGTCCCATTCCCCAGGACCAAGACCTCCAACATTGCACTCGCCTGGGGGCAGCGAGGGGAACGCCACAGCCAGGGCGCACAGGACCGGGAGGATCAGGACCTTGCGGAGCATGGCTCTGGTGCGGCGGGAGGACCGGCGGCTGACCAAGCGCGCACAGGAGGCAGACGTCACCCGGACAGCTGCGTTGGACTTTTATAGACCTCGCCTCCCCTGGCCCCTGCTGGAGGCATTCCCCAGTTCCATTGGAGTGGAGGGAGCCTCACCCAGTTCAGAGAATGTCCCTGGGGGAAGGCGGGAAAGGAACTGAGTGGGAGGGAAAATCTGGGAGGACATTTGGAGAACAGCTGATAAGATCGATTGCAAGTAGATTGCGATGCCCCCTTACCTTTAACCGATGTTAAAGGTTCCTTGAAGGGCGGAGAAGAAATTCCTGTTCCGCCTGCTGCTGAGGAGACTCCCCTCCTGGTCCGTGGCTGCAACTTTGTCATCAAAGCTGGAGCCACATACTGCTTTGCGGGGACCCCAAAAGCTTCCTTTGTGTCAGAGAACAGAATCAAGTCTTCTTTGACTTTAAGAGAACACCTTATTCTTTTTCCGGTGCTAGGAATTGAACCCAGGGGTGCTCTACCACCGAGTTATTTCCCCAGCCCTTTTTATTTTTATTTATTTATTTATTTATTTTAATTTTGAAATGGGACCTTTCTAAATTGAAGTGGAACTTGCAATCCTTCTGCCTCAGCCTCTAGAGTTGCTGGGATTATAGACATGCACCCCCCGCTTCTGGAGAGCACCTGCTGTTGCAGATTTCTCACCCTAGCAGATCCCTGAAAGAGAATTGTGGGTAACAGTACCACTGCTACATAATAAAAACAGAAATATCTCAAATTATATTATGATTCCACATATGCTATCATTTGATTTGATTCTCATCATGAGCCTATGTGGTTGACATTATTTATCCCATTTTCTGTAGGGAACTTTCAGGCTGAGAGATTAAAGGACTCCAGATTCATTAAAGATATTCTCTCTCTGCAAGGATGTCATGAACATGGAGAACTTTTTGACTGTGTGGACCTGCATTCTGTTACAGACTTTCTCCCCAGGGTCCAGTATTAGGCTGAGACATGTCTTTGATTGTAGCACTGACTCCAACCCTCAGAAAACATGGAAAATTCATGAGAAACACCAGGGTAAAGGACCAGCTCGTGTAGGAGAGCCTCATTGCTCAGTTAAAAGCCACCACCTGTACCTGGAAAGGAGGTCTTTAACTGATATGCACAATTCCCATGACACTCCCATAAGAACCTTATATTTCAGTTGTCTTTACGTAAAAGTGCACAGCTGATTCTTGCCCCTCAGAAATCGAAAGGTTGACCATATTGAGAGAAACAACTCAATAATAGTAATAATAAGGGATAAATTTTATTGAATACCATGGGCATATACTAATTTATCCTAATACTAACCCTAAGATAATCTCATTATCTTCCTTTTATAGATAAGAAAACCAAGGCATGTAGAGGTTAGTTACCTTAGGAAAAGTCACACAGTAAATGTTACACAGTTGGGAAGCAAATTTAACTGCATTCTGAAGCTAGAGCCTGTGTTCTCAACCCCTCTATCACTTGTGCCCCCAAATTCCTCACCATGCCCAATTATCTCTCTGCTCTTCTGCTTGCTGGTTTTGTCCTGTTAAAAATGGCATTACAAGAGATTTAACTCTAATGAAGGAAAAAATACACACATACCAGAGAACATTTTGTTTTTCTGCAACCTGAATTTCCTTGGCCAGCCCTGTGCAATGGAGTGCAACCCCAACACAATAGGAGCTTGGGAAGCAAGAAGCTCATGAGAAACTTACAGGCAAATAAATCAACAATAGGACTCAAAAATGACAATAACCCACAAAGTCACAGGCCAGCAGAAAAAGGGGACATTTTCCCTGCATTGGGTTTACGATGAGACTATTTTCTGCAACAGATATGTGCAAGAATTAACTTTCACATATGCTAGGTTGACTCTGAGGTCCTTGAGAAGAGCCAGACTAAGGAGTGAAAGGGAACCGAAGGGCAAAGTGACCTTCCCCGTCTAGCAGCTTTGTCTTGCTCCCACAGGTCACAGCGCTGTGTTCTTCCTCGGGTCCCACCGCTGTGGGCAAGAGTGACTGCTTGCTGACCACTGTGTTGCAACGGGGCCCGTGTTGCTCTCCAGTCCTGGGGACAGAGATGTGCTGCTTTCCTGCCCCCAATCATCCTTGAGTAATTGACACTGAGGGTCCCAGAGAGGAACCAGGACAATGCCAGTGAGAGCCAAGGAAATTGTAAGGTTATAACTATAGGGTTTTTATTAAAAGGGGTTATGGCTCTATAATTATATTCAAATAGTACTTCTACTTTTTTTTTTTTTTGGCTTCTTTTTTATGCTCTCACATGTTATAGAATCGTGTTGTCTGAAGATATTTTCAAATGTATCCAACTCAGTCAGACATCCTAAGTCCTCTGTTAACTAGAAGAGCATTTTCCCTCCTGTAACATGCCCGTCAAATAGCCTGTCGTCCCCAACAGTGGGAGACTCAGTTGCCTTGAGAACAGTTCATCTTTGGACAATTGTTCCTTCCAGTGACTGAAATATGCCTTCCTGTAACTTCAACCCATTAATTCCAGTTTTCCTTCTTCTCTCTTCCAATGTCAAAGGCAGCTGTTATTTTGCCTTCAAATTTCTTCACCATCCTAAAAAGAAAATACAAGTTTGCTCCTACTTTTTCCCTGAAATTTTCCCAGGAGCCAGCACGGTGCCTGACACACAGGAGGTAAGTATAAATATTTAATAAGTTAAGGACGAGCCAGGCATAGTGGTACCTACCTGTGATCCCAGTGACTCAGAAGGCTGAGGCAGGAAGATCACAAGTTTAAGGCCAGACTCAGCAATTTAGCAAAACCCTGTCTCGAAATAAAAAATAAAAATTCAGTGGATGCAATTCAGTGGTAGAGAACCCCTGGGTTCAATTCCAAGTATTGGGGAAAAAAGTAATTAATTAATGACTAGATGGCTTCTTGTCCCTAATCCGTGACTTCATTTGTCTACTGTTTTCCAGAATTAAAACAAATTTTCACAAGTTTGATTCAGTTACAACAGGAAAGAAAAACTTTCCACCATCCTTCTTTCTGAAAAATCTGAGACTTTAATTTGATTGTATTAAGTTGATGTTCACATTATCATTAAAAGGTGGGCCTGGCAGAAACTGCAGAAAATGTCCTGACAGTACTAAAGACACTCAGAAGACTTTTCATCTACCTCCTCCAGAGTGAGATGGCTCTTTGGAAAGTGGTTTGAGCTGGGCAATGCTGTGCAGAGGTATGCTTCTCTGTACCGCCCTGACTTCTGCTCCCTACAGACCCAGCTCACATGCAGCCAAGCATTTGACCCAGGGCAAGGTGCTTCCTGCATTTCAGACCCCAATAATCTTTCCTTCCAAGGGAGCAGTTTGCAGAAGCCAAGACTCAAGTTTCTAATAGGTGGAATAGAAACTTGAGATGTTCTGGACCATCTGTCCTCCTACATTACATATGGATACAGATTAGCCCATCTTCTAGGTTTAGATCAAACATTTAAAAAATATCTCTGTTTAGGTATTATACTAAGTACCTTGGGCAATTCAAAGAAAGCTCAGAAATTGATTCCTTCCTTCAAATGATAACCATGGAGTAAGAATATATATATAAAACAAAGGCAGTTCGTTACAATATGCTGGGAAATCTAATCATGGGTCAATAGTACAAAAAACCCTTTTTTTTTTTTTTAACAAATGTTACAGAAGGTCAGTGAAGTACAATAACTGAAGCAGGAGAAATACTAGGCTAACAGCTTAGACGTACCTATCCTGGAGTCCAATAGTCTGACTGTAAACCCTGATTCTTCCAGTAATATTAGGTGACCATGGGCAAACTATTTAACTCACAGGACCTCAATTTATTCTTCCATGTAACAGAGATAAGAGAAGGTGTTTCCTTCATTGAATTGTGAGGATTAAAGTAATATGTTCACATATAATGTCTTGAATAAGGGAAATATGCAGTAAATATTACTATTATCTCAACTGATTTCTCAACCCAGACCCTCAAAGCTAGGATGTCTGTAGATGTTCCATTGTTTGGGGTACAAATATTCATGATTTAAATTGAATAAAGAGGACGTACACAATTTAAACAGATCAATTACAAGAAATGAAATAGACAATGCCATCAAAAGCCTCCCAACTAAGAAAAGCCCAAGACCAGGTGCATTGTCAGCCAAGTTCTATAAGACCTTCAAAGAAGAATTAACACCAATACTCCTCAAATTATTCCGTGAAATAGAAAAGGAAGGGACCCTTCCAAACTCATTCTATGAGGCTGGTATCACCCTGATAGCAAAACCAGACAGACACATCAAGGAAAGAAAACTTCAGACCATACTCCTGGATGAACATAGATGCAAAAATTCTTAATAAAATTCTTGCAAATCACCTACAAAAACATATTAAAAAGATAGTGCACCAGGATGGAGTGGGGTTCATCCTAGGGATGCAAGTTTGGTTCAACATACAGAAATCAATAAACAGTTCATCACATCAATCAATAGACTTAAAAACAAAAATCATATGATCATCTCAATAGATGCATAAAAAGCATTTGACAAAATACAGCATCCCTTCATGTTCAAAACAATAGAACATCTAGGTAGAATAGGAACATACTTCAACATTGGAAAAGCTATATATGCTAAACCCAAGACCAACATCATTCTATTTTTTTTTTTGTAAACTAATGGGATACATGTTGTTTCTCTGTTTGTACATGGCGTAAAGGCATACCATTTGTGTAATCATAAATTTACATAGGGTAATGTTGTTTGATTCATTCTGTTATTTTTTCCCTTCCCCCCACCCCTCCCACCCCTCTTTTCCCTCTATACAGTCCTTCCTTCCAACATCATTCTAAATGGAGAAAAATTGAAAGCATTCACTACATGCCCTCTTTCACCACTTCTATTCAACATTGTCCTTGAAACTCTAGCCAGAACAATCAAACAGATGAAAGAAATTAATGGGATACAAATAGGAAAATAAGAACTCAAAGTATCACTATTTGCTGATGACATGATTCCATATTTAGACAATCCAAAAAATTCCACCAGAAAAGCTTCTAGAACTCGTAAATGAATTCAGCAAAGTAGCAGGATATAAAATCAATGCCCATAAATCAAAACACATTCCCATGCATCAGTAATGAAATCTATTGAAAAAGAAATTAGGAAATCTACCCCATTCACAATGGTTCCATAAATAAATAAATAAATAAATAAAATACTTGGGAATTTGTCGGGGTTTCCGGGACCCCCAGCCTTGGGCATGGTCAAGATGGCGCCTGACGCTGAGCCAAAGGCGGCCAGCTATACAGTAAACAACCAGCGAATTCCAATGATTGGCTAGTTAACGATGTGATTAGAGCATGCCCCTCTCGTGTACCTATCCCATGCTTGCAGCTGTCCGCATTTACCTCGTGTACTCTCCCCTGATTGGTTGAAGTGTATATAAGCCTGGTGGGTGAGAGAGTAGGGGGCGGAGGCTGAAGCTGAGCTGGAAGCTGGGAGTGCGCGGAAACTGGGAGTAAGAAGAAGCCGAGAGAAGAGAAGCTGGAAGTGCGCGGAAGCTGGGAGTAAGAAGAAGCTGGGAGAAGGGAAGCTGGGAGTGCGCGGAAGCTGGGAGTAAGAGAAGTGTAGGAGAGGTACTGTGCATAATAAACTTCCAAAGCTTCAGACATTTGTCATGTCTCTCTCTGCGGCCAGAGGGAGCGCGATAGGAATTGACCTAATTAAAGAGGTGAAAGACCTCTACAATGAAAACTACAGAATACTAAAGAAATAAATTGAAGAAGACCTTAGAAGATGGAAAGACCTCTCATGTTCCTGGACAGGGAGAATTAATATTGTCAAAATGGCCATACTACCAAAAGTGTTATACAGATTTTATGCAATTCCAATTAAAATCCCAATGATGTTCTTCATAGAACTAGAAAAAACAATCATGAAATTCATTTGGAAAAATAAGAGACCCAGAATAACCAAAGCAATCCTTAGCAAGATGAGTGAAGCAGGAGGCATCACAATACCAGAACTTAAAATTATACTACAGAACCATAGTAACAAAAATAGCATGGTATTGGCCCCAAAACAGACACATAGGCCAATGGTACAGAATAGAAGATACAGAGACAAACCCACATAAATACAGTTATTTCATGATAGACAAAGGTGCCAAAAACATTCACTGGAAAAAAGATAGCCTATTCAACAAATGGGACTGGGAAAACTGGAAATCCACATGTAACAAAATGAAACTAAACCCCTATCCCATTTGTGTACAATAATAAAAAAATAAAAAATAAAAAAAGAATAAATTCTATTCTCCACATCTAAATGCATTACAGAGACTGGATTCAAAAAAACCTTGAGGCAAGTAAGTATTTAAGAAATGTGGTATCATTGGTTGCAGATATAGCTCAGTGGTAAAGTACTTGCCTAGCATGTGGGAGGCCCTGGGTTCAGGTTTCAATTCCCAGCACTGAAAGAGAAAAGAAAAGAAGGGGAAAGAAAAGTGGTATCATGAGAACATCCACCATAGCCCTGAAGAAAATCACTACCTGTTTTGAAATCTGTCATTTATAAAGTTTTGAGTTTCAGACATGTATGCCCCAGGAATTGGGAGGGAAGAGTAATTGCAGTGATAGGATCAGAGATTGTGGAACTCGCCCTCTCCTTCAAGTGACTGATTTCCAAGTGTCCTTTATGTGAAAAAAGGGTAAAGCAAAATCATAAAGTCTGATAATTGAGAGTTAGTGCAAAGAAAAATAAATTTACAGATCTAGACAAAGTTTTGGCTATTTCCATCCCAAAGACAGATGTCGATGGAATCAATACAAACAAGAGACAACAACTGCTCTTGGAGAGCCACAAAAAAATCAGAGCAATGACAGGAGAGTCTCATCAGCCACCACCCCAGAAATACCCTGCCACAAAAGCACATGGAGTCAAGAATATCAGCAACAAACACCTAGAACAGGAGATCAGTTCAACCCCTCCGGGCTTCCCCAGCCCTTAACCATAAAGCCTAGAACACAGAAAAGAACAGGGAGAGACTAGCTGGGGCAGAATGTCCATGAGATAAATTCTGGAATGAAAATAAGACTCCCCATTTGTCCTGTGAGGCACTGGGATCCCTGACAACTAGACAACCCAGGAGATTCTGGAGCCTGCTGATCACAGTCCCCTCCTTTACAAGTCCTGGTCACCGCATTGCCATGTGAATAAAGTGCGGTACCTTGCTTTACCTGGTGCAGCATGGTGACCCTCCCCAGACTCTGGGATAGTATGAGGAGGCAGGACAAAGGTCACATTTTCAACTGTTCCATGATTAAACTGTTCAGAATGTCACCAGGGTTAGCACCCCCAGAGAACAATGATGATGTCCTAATCCCACAAAAGGCCATAGCGTGTATCTTAAAAGAGAAAGCATACTGAAAGCCAGATGTATATCATATCCCAATTACAATGAAAATTGCCTTCCCAACTGTGGTCCTGCCTGTATTGACCCTGAGGATACACTCCCCACTGTTTTTCTCTTGGCTTTCCCCATGAGTTTTCCTTCACCCCCAAGATTCTTCACTAAATGGTTTATTAAATCATCGATAAATTTCCAACTGAATTTCTGTTGCAAAGTTTGACTACATTCTCCACTGAACCTCGTCTCTGGATATTGTCCCATACAGAAGATAATAGATAAAAGGAGGAGAGCAAATGCAAGCCAAAGAGACTGAGTTTTCTTTTTTTTTTTTTTTAATTTGTTGTTTTCAGTTATACATAACAGTAGAGTCCATTTTGATAAAATTATACGTGCATGGATAATATCTTATTCTAATTAGAGCCCAAATCTTGTGGATGTACACAACAGTGGGATTCAATGTGGCATATTCATATTTGTACATAGGAAAGTTATGTCTGATTCTTTCCATGGTCTTTCCTATTCCTATCCCACCTCCCTTCTCTTCATTCCTCTTTGCCTAATCCTCTGAACTTTTGTTCCCCCCTCCCCCCTTATTGTATGTGAGCTTCTACATATCAGGAAAACATCTGCCCTTTTGTTTTCTGGGACTGACTTATTTCACTTAGCATAATGGTCTCTAGTTCTACCCATTTTCCTGCAAATGATATAATTTCACTTTTCTTCATGGCTGAATACTAGTCCATTGTGTATATATACAATAACTTATTCATCCATTCACCTGTTTAAGGGCATCTAGGTTGGTTTCATAGCTTAGGTATTGTGAATTGTGCAGCTAAACATTGATGTGGCTGCGTCACTGTAGTATGCTGATTTTCAGTCCTTTGGTATATGCTGAGGAGTGGGATAACTGGGTCAAATTGTGATTCCATTCCTATTCCATTCCATTGAGGAAATCTCCATACTGCTTTCCAGAGTGGATGCATTAATTTTCAATCCCACCAGTAATGTATGAGCATACCCTTTTTCCCACATCCAAGGCTGAGTTTTTCAGTAGCCAAAGCAGAGTCTGTTTTGGCCTCTTTGTCAGCCTCCTCCTCCTCAAATGGGGGAAGGGACAGCACACCCACTAGTCATCTCCACAACTGTGGGAATACTGTGTCTGCACTGCACATCCATACCTACTAGTCACCTGCACATCCATACCTACTAGTCAAGTGTTAGTGAGCACTTGAATTTTTAATTTCACTTAGTTTCAGTTTTCTCATTGTTGTTGAGATGGAGTCTCACTTTGCTACCCAGGCTGGTCTGGAAGTTCCGGGCTCAAGCCATCCTCCTGCCTTGGCCTGCGAGAGGCTGGGACTGCATTCACATACAACCACGACTTATCTGTTGCTGTGGAGAGCACTGTCTTCACCACATTTCTTGGGTGGCAGGGAGACTTCATTCTCCTAAATTGTGCAACAGATGACTTTTACTGTCTCCTCGTTCATTCTAACGTCCCTTGTCAGTTATGAGAATTTCCTTAGAAAAAAAGGAAAAAAACACTAGAAATATATGAGACATTGGCACTTCACTAGTACTTCTATAAAACCATTCTTATGGTATGTACTGTCCACAGATCAAATTGGTGAACCCAATCCTAATTGATCCTTATAGTTATTGATATTAAAAAAGAAGATTGGGGACTGGGGATATAGCTCAGTTGGTAGAGTGCTTGCCTAGCATTCATAAGGCCCTGGGTTCAATCCCCAATACCACCAAAAAAAAAAAAAAAAAACTTTTTAAAGGACTGGGAATGTAGCTTAGTGTTAAAATGCCAAGAAGGAGGAAAGAAAGAAAGAAAGAAAGAGAGAAAGAAAGAAAGAAAGAAAGAAAGAAAGAAAGAAGAGCGAGAAGAGGAAGGGAAGGCAGGGGAGGGGAGGGGAGGAAAGGGAAGAAGACTAATCATTCCTGGTATTGGTGTAGAACATTTTATGGCACAGAACTTTGTTCTATTTCTAGATGCTTTCACATTGCCATCTCATTTGGAGAAACTCTATTATTATTATTATTATTATATTTATTCAGGGCTGCAGCTGGCCAAGTGCAGCATTAAGCAAATTAAAGAAGAGTGTATGCAGGGCCTCTTATCTCCTCTTCATCTCACCATAATTCAAGAGTCATTAGTGATTCCCACACTGCTTTGTCTATGCATCACAGCTGGCTCTGCCTCCCTCCCTTCTCCACATATCCAACAGCAGACTCTCATGCTGCACAGTCAGGAACTCACCAAAACTTGGTAAATTTAAGACCTGGACTTCATCTCTGATTTTGCCACTAACTGTAACCTTAAGCCAGTTTCCTCTGGGGTGGTGGGGTTGGGGGAGAAGCCTAATAACTGCTTCCCTGCAACCCCCAAAGATTGCTATGCTGATATATATGGAGGGGAGATGCAAATGTTTCTTATTGCTATTATTATTCTTCAGCACCCAAACAGCTTGAGTTTGCTGTAGTTAGGAAGGCAAACAAATTCTCACAGCCTCCCCTACACTGACAGAACTTCGTGGCAGATTTAATAGTACGATTTTCTAACTCAGTTACCCTCCTCTTGTTCCAGGACTTTGTAACTCACCCAGTATGATCCTAGTAGGCTGTGTTTAATCAGAATGTGTGTCTGATGCATTACAAATGCTCAAAAAATATTTCTGATATGAATGAAATAATTGATGGCAGATCAAAAAGCTCATCCAGACCAAGACAGGGTGGAATTCATGGAGATTCCTTAAACGATCAGGTGAGTGAGAGGAATCCGAGTTATTCCCATGACTTCCAGGAAACTTGATCCAATACCATGCAACTATTACTGAAATGTTTAAAGGAGATAATAAGACAGCCCTGGGCAGAGGAAATAGCAGGAAAGCAGAATTTACAAGGTCCAGGGAGCAAATGAGTTACCTTGGGTTGATACTAGACTCCCTTGGAGCAGGAGAGTAACAGGTGAAAAGGTGAAAGAGGATCTAGGACAACTTCCTCATGGTGGGCAGCCTTCCATCTCCAATGGGGGAAAAAACACTGAGAAACAAAGCAAGACAGTTCACAGAGGTCAACTGCAAGTTAAAGCAAAATCAGAGGGATCAGCCCTAGCTCTTCCCCCAGTTTCCAGTTTCCTTATGGTAGGAAGAGAATTGATAGATGATCTGATAAATTTCACTGGGACAGTTGCCAAGGGCTGAATGAGTAGGAATTATTGCCTAAGAAGTCAAATTAAATATTTCAAAGCAAATTAATGGATAAAGACAACTGGAGATGTAGTTCAGTGGTAAAATGTTTGCTCACTATGCACGAGGCTCTGGGTTTGATCCCGAGCACCATTAGTAATAACAACAACAACAACAATAATGATAATAATTGATAAAGAAAATTACAAAGAGGTAGATAATAAATTGGAAGTAACTTGAAATCACTTTAAATGTAGCCATCACTATAAAAAAAAAGTATGGGGGGGGTAATGGAAGTTCACTGAATTAGACAAAGGGGAATAAAGGGAAGAGGGGGTGATGGGAATGGGAAAGAGAGAATGAATGGGACATAACTTTCCTATATTCATATATGAATACACAACCAGTGAAACTTCACATCATGTACAACCACAAGAATGCAAAGCTATACTCATATATTTATAATATGTCAAAATACACTCTGCTATCATGATATCTAAAAAAACAAATAAAAATTAATTTTAAAAAAATATTGAGCACAAGCTAAGAATTGAGCAGAGATGACTAGTTTAGTAAATCAATGGGAGGGTTTGTAAGGCATGGCAAATACAAAACAGATACCAATCTGATGAAAATTTATTGAAATTTACTGAAATAATTGAAGTCAATGAAACTTAAAGAAAAATAAAACATGAATGGAGAAAACATATCCACAGGTGTAGGGAAATACAAAATATATTCCGTAGCTGCAAAGCATACTCTGAAAACCTGTGCGTGCTGGCAAATCCTGGTTAACTCTTCAGGTCCTGTTTTATCATTAAAATTGTTTTACTGCATTGTGGAAATAGGGGGGTGGGGCAGGTGAAGATGAGAGGGAGATCAGAATGCTGCTTAAATAAACCTGTACTGCAAGAAAAGAGAGAAGGTAAACAGAAAAATCTATGATAAACTCTGTTGGATAAACTCTGTGTCTGTTGGAAGATAAGAGGATGAAAAAAAGCAGGACCTTGAAAAGAGCCCGAGAGGCAACAAGATAAAGGGAGTGTTTACCGTGTCTACAGGTGCCCCAGAGGATGAGGTTGCCCAGGTACAGGAGGTTAAGTCACTTGTCCCAGCACACAGCTAGCTAATGGTCTGTCCAAGGACTGGTGAGATAGCCACAGCTCCAACAGAGAATCACAAAAGCTGATTCAAGTCTCATAAACCAGACCTTGCCCAGCTGTCCACTTTCAAATCAATTTTCCTTACCTCACTCCACAGTCTCCTAACCATTACTAAGGGGACCTAACCATGATCTTTATTCAGAAACAAACAAATACATATAGACAAGCGCCTGACCCTGGTGGTAGGAAGCAAGTCAGTGTCCCTAATTGCTCTTCCCTCTGTTTCTACTGCAGAATGAGTAGGAGCTAGAAGAAAGGGAAGAGGTAGAGGAAATAAGCCTATTGCCTATTTGGTCCAGGGTGCTGGGCCAGGAGCCTTCTTCTCCCTTAACCATGCCAGGCCCACAGGCCAAAGGTTAAATGGTGCTGCTTCTTAGCCACTATAAGTGAACAGATCAAAAGCAGGGTAGAATTATAAAAACACATTGAGGGATAGGAAAAGATTCCAGAATTAGGGATTTTCAGAGTCCAGTGAAGACTGAAGTGTCTCTGTGAAAAAGAAACCAGAACTAAAATGTATGAGTCCTGAAATCTCAAAGAACCACTGGATATTGAGTTGGCCACGTGCACCAGAGTCATTTGGGACAGCAGACCTGGGGCAGACAAGAGAAAGCAGAGGTCAATGTCTCCCTTCCTTCTCAAATTGTATTTTTCCTCACCCATGTCCTAAGTTAAAGAGAGGTAAGAAGAGGAAAACAATAAAGTCACTGCCCCCATCTCACAGGATTCTTCCTCTGTCCCTGGATGTCTGCACCTTCCATGATGAAGGTGCAGCACCTTCCTTGATGGGGGCACTTCAGGAGGAGCCATCAATCCTCGAATAGCCTGGGGTTCTGTGCAGTACACCCACCACAGTCCTGGTAATCAAAGCAGTCACAGTGGTCCTGGCCATCATTTCAACTACCCACCCATCCCCTCCACCCATTTCCCATCCTGCTGCACCCTGAGTGGCAGTGCTCCCCAGTGGAGTTCCCAAGACTCTCCTGAGTGCAGCCTAAGGCTGACTGGTGCTCAGCACCCAATGCAAAACCAGGACCTGCACCCATGTACTTCTACAGTATATAGCTCAGTTCAGGTCCTCAGCCTCCGCTCCTCTACCCGAGGACTCCTCCTTCCCTTTGCCTCAGCCCATCCCAGGAAGCTGCTTCTGACCAGTCAAAACCATAATATGTTCTACCCAGAGCTGTTGAAGTTTGTGTCACGAATTTGTTACTTAGCCTGTCATTTTTTTTTAAGTTTTCCTTTCCAAGGCTAAATTCATAATCATTCTCAGGCAGAAACACATAGTTATCCCTGTTTGTATATCCAGGGCCATAAAAAAACACATAGATGATGATGATGATGGTGATGGTGATGATGATGATGATGATAAAGAGGAGGAGAAAGAAGGTGGTTAGCTTTTCACAGTTTCTGAAATCTTCCCACACCATTGATGGAGCAGGTTATGAGCCCAGCACTGTCCTAGGCACCAAAGTGGCCTGGTTCCTCCTCCCAATCCTCAATGAGCCCATGATCAAACAGTCAAGACAAACACGTACAGAATGGGTTTTAGGAACAGAATGAAAACACTTAAAGCAAGTATGGACTAAGATATGAGACTATGAATGTCTAAGTTGGTCATCCATTCACTCTTCAAAACACATCCTAGGTCCTAGAGTCAGTGCTAAGCAAATAGTGTGCATAAAACATGATCATCTTCATTTGGAATGTGCAATCCAGGGTGGAAGAGAAGCAAGCAGGTAACTAACTTTAAAGCCATTTGTTTAAGAAGAGCTGGCATGGGATCACTCCCTGATGTTAGAAGAATTCAGGAAAGACATGAAACTCAGAGGATGAGTGTCATCCCACCAAGGGGACCAGCATTATAGGGAGAAATTCCTGGAAGGAGAAAAGAAGGTAATTCTTATCAGTCTCCTTTCTAGTCCCAGATGTTTATTTCTCATCTCTGCCATATGCTTCAGGGTTTAAAAAAGAATACACAAAGGGATGGCAGAGAAAACACAGCAAAATAATTTCCAAATTGTGCTTTAACATTGCATTAGCAATACACCATCTGATTTTAAAAGCAGCGCAGGCAATACTTATAATACAAAATAGTGTAGTAAGGGAAAAGCGAAATGCAAAATTATACATACAACTTGTCTGAAATTGAATTTTTTAAAAATAAACATCTATGAAAAACTCTGAAGGAAACAGTTTTGAAATGTTTACTCTGCAATTCTACTTGCATAAACAGCCATAAGACTATGGATGGTTCTTATTTATTTTATTACTAATTATGCCCAATGAGCACTATTCACCTATACAAGAGATAAATTTGTTTTCAAAAAAATGTAAATGCTATAAAGGGCTGGGGTGTAGTTCAGTTGTTGAGTGCTTAGGTAGCATGCACAAGGCCCTGGGTTCTGTCCCAAGTTTCACAAAAATTAAAAAAGAAAATACAAGTATTGCCATCCTTTTAACATATTCTGACATGTATACTAACTCATTTAACAAGTTTGTATTGAGTATCAGGCATTGTTCCAAGCACTAAGTACTAACAGGTAATTAAACAGACCTTAGTCTTTGCCATCATGGTAAAGAAAAAGAGATGTAGTAAATAGGTAAATATAAAAATTTAGATGAGATTAGCAGTATGTAAAAAGGTCATCAAGAGAGAGTTATAGGTAGTGCTGAGTAAGATCAAGAGGGGGTTCTGGGTATGCTGTTTAATTTTTTATCATTTTTTGCTTATTTATTCATTTATTTGGTATCAGGGATAATCCAGGGGCACTTAACCACTAAGTTATATCCCCACCCCTTTATTTATTTATTTATTTATTTATTTATTTATTTATTTATTTATTTATTTTTATTTTGAGACAGGGTCTTACTGAGTTGCTTAGGGTCTTGTCAAGTTGCTGAGGCTTTGAACTTGTGATCCTCCTGCCTCAGCCTCCCAAGTCGCTGGAAATACAGGTGTGCACCACAGCACCCAACTGGGTATGTTATTTTATATAGAGGTTCCCAGAAGATCTCTCTCAGAAAGATGCACAACACAGTGAGGGATAAAGACTTGTGCTATCTGGAGAAAGAGTGTTCCAGATAGCAAGAACTGCAAATGCAGAGGTCCTAAGGCCCCATGGAAATGGGCTGGGTTGATTTTCTTCATGCCCTATTTCCTGGTCTTCTCTCCATATAGGATGAGTACAATTAAAAGTCATCAGAAAGAAATTTTCATGAGGCAAATACACATACACTAGACCAAATTATTCAACAAATATTTATATTGAGTGTCTATAGGATGTCAAGCAGTATTCTAGTATCTTAGGTGCCAGGGGTCAAACAGAGTCCAAAACAAAGTTCCTGGTCCTAATGAAGCATAATATTGTAGAGGGAGGACTGGAAAGCAAGTAAAAGAAGTTTAAAAAATGCACAGTGTGCTGTACAGTGCAAGTGATCAGAGGGAAAGGAAAGCAAGGCACAGAAGAGGGGCAGGAGCAGAGTGTGCTGGTGGGAAAGAGCCACAGAACCTAGAAAGATCCTGAGAATCGAAAAGAGGAAAGGACACATTGCTTATAATTAATGACATTATTAAAGAAGCAAATCTACTAGAAGAGTGGCTAACATCTAAAGAATACTATGCCCCAGTCACTGTTCCAGGGACTAAATGTATGTATATTTAATTCATATAAATAAAACTTATTTTTATCTGGTCAATGATGGTGAAGTAGATCCTAGTAGTCCCAATTTATGAACACAATGAATGAATTAAATGAAAGGTAAGTCATTTATCTGAGGTCACTCTGAGAAGCTGAACCTGGAACATAAATCCATGATACCAGATGTCTGGGTGCAAGCTTGGAACCATTGCATTGTACCACCCTGCTCCGACCGCCAGAACAAAGAAAACACTGATCAACAATTAATCTCACCGTGAAATAAGGATGACTTAGAATAAAGCAATGTTAGAACTTGGAATGCCTTCAGAAATCTTATCACATCCCTGATCTTGGAGACATAGAATGTATGGCCCAAAGCCAGGTTTCAGGTGTCCTGATACCCAACAAGGTCTTTTTTTAACATAATATGCTTACATATGCTATGGTTCATGGTTATGTATTTACCTATACGTCACATTTTTACTTAAACCACACAGATAAACAAAATTGCTAGCATGATATGTCTAATTAGTACTTAGGTGTTAGATGTTTATAGAATGTTTATTCATAAAGGCTCACAAATATTACTGTTTTAATCAGGTGAGTAGTTCCACAATTCCACAGATCCCACTGCCCCAAGTTACCTTAGATGAACACCTTTGGTTGGGTAGGTAGCCCCAATCCAAATCAGCATTGTTCTGCTTATGATCAGAACCAAGAAAGTTCCAAAAGACTCACCAGACAATGCCTGGTACTCAGACTTACCTATGGAGGCAAGTCTGTCTTGTGTTCCTAGGCTAGGTACTGTGGGACCTCCACGAAGGTTTAGAAACAGCCCTGGTGAGTAAAGGAAGCAGTTAAATCTTAACACAAAGAACTGAGACCCAAAGTGATGCAGAAAGCAACAGGAAGTGAATACTAATGGAGTTGTTGATTGATCACTAAGCATTCTTCAGTATTTTTGAGGTAAGCTGGAAAGAATGCAAAGTGAGTCTAGGGAAAAAAGTTAAACATACTCCCCAAGGGCAGGAAGAAATGAAGCCAGAGAAGGTGGTGAAAGAACCTACCAGGGAAGCAACAGAAAACAGAAACAAAGTGGAGAGGAATCAGGCAAGAACCTAAGGAAACTGAATTCCAGAAAGACTATAATGTAAAAAGACTAGGAGCATAAGCAACAAAGCTAAACTTATCCCATGGATATCGTTATTCATAAAGATATCATAATCTACAACATTTTGCAAAGATCGAGTCCATTTGCCTCTTTTTTTGTACTGGGATTGAACCCAGGGCCTCATGTGTGCTAACAAGCACTCTTCCAGTTACACCTACAGCTCCTGACATAATTCAAGTATTTTTTTTAATATATATAATTTTAGTTGTTGATGGTCCTTTATTTTCTTTATTTATATGTGGTGCTGAGGATGGAACCCAGTGCCTCACACATGCTAGGTAAGCACTCTACCACTGATCCACAACCCCAGCCCATATTCAAGTTTTGATTAGCTCTCCCTAGTAACATATTCTTCAGCTCAGCAAGTCTCTATACCTCTTCTAGTCAAAGTAGTAATAACTAGAACATTAATACTAATTATTTCCTATAGCTTGATTCAGTTATAAGTCCACCTTCACAAAATAATGGCCACTCCCAAGGCTGGAACCAGGTAATATAACACAAAATACTGCCCATAGTCTTTCTTTTTTTCTTTTACTTTTCTTTTTTGCCAAAAAAAAAAAAAAAGAAAGAAAGAAATGTTCGTTGAGCATTAATCACGCATAAAATTAAGAGGAAATAATAGTTCTCCTCTCTCCCATCCTCACAGGAGTCAGAAAGAACATGGGGTCCTAGGCCTTCATTTTACGAGATAGTTTTAGGAAATGGGTAGGTAACAAAGGAAAAGATAAGGCTATGGGAACTCAGAGGGGCATATGACTGAAATCAGGAATTGGAAAACTTGTATTAGAGAAAGCATCTTTTGGGTTTAAAAGATTAAGAAATTAGAGATGGGACATTTCAGTGTTGAAGGATCACAGCCTTCAGTTTGCTATGTGTAATCATACACTTTCCCTCTTTAATGGCTTTCTACCGCCCACACACATAAGGCCAAATGCTGAGAGGTCACCAAGAGCCCTCTCATTGTGGTCCCTACCTACTTTTCCAATTTTTTTTTTTCACTAGTACCACCTGTGCTTATTAAGAAGTGCTTCTATTCTCCAGATACTAAAATGAAAAGCAAACTAATGCAAATAACAGACCCTACTAAAAATTGCTCAACCAGCAGGGAGGAAATTCTATTGATTGGTATATTTAATTTGCTGCTCTTTGTCTCTTTTTTAATATTAGGGATTGAGCACTGGGGCACTCTACCACTGAGCTACATCCCCAGAACTTTTTTATTTTTTCTTTTGAAACAGGCTGGGCTCACACTTGCACCCTCCTGCCTCAGTATCTCAAGTTGCTGGGATTAGAGGTATGTACCACCACGCCTGGCCACCACCTGTGCTCTTGAAGCAGCAAAGGCTCAAAACCACTTCTTAGTCACAATATCCAACATACATTTCCACACACTTACACCTGGGTGCCTTTGCATGAGCTGCATTTTCTGCCCTGAATGAACTACCCTAACTCCACACTATTCTCTGCCTGGAAAACTCCTACTCCTGTTTCATTATTCAACTTAAATGTCACCTCCTGTGTGAAGTTCTCCTTGATGCCCTCTGAAAGAAATATTTTACACCACATCATTCATTAACTGTCTGGCTACTCTCCTAATTGTGCAGAGAAGAATTGCAACAGTGAAATGGTTCCTTCCTCTACCATCTGCCTGGTCTCATGCAGCACTCATATATTTAGCATGCTTTATTAATACCATGCTGCAAAAATAACAGCCACGTAAGTGACTGATTAATAGAATCTATTAATAGAATTTCTCTCCCTCTTGGTTAAGCAATTTCCAGTAGACATATCATTTGCATTGGTTTTGTTTTTTTTTTTTTTTTTCTTTTAGTATCTGGAGAAAAGATACTCTTCTTAATAAGTTTTGAATTTTTCCTATTACATTCTTTTTTTCTTTGATACTGTTGATGTTCATAAACTCTTCTTTGCAGAAAAAAATTAATTTCCAAAGGATACCATAACAAATTACCACAAACTGAGGGATCACAAAAACAGAAATTCACTCTCTCACAGTTATGGAGGTTGAAAGTCCAAAATTATGCTGTCAGTAGAGTTGTGCTCCCTCCACAGTTGCTAGGGGAGAATCCCGCCTTGCCTCTCCCAGCTTCTAGTAGTTCTAGGCATTCCTTGGGTTTTAGCTACATGACTCCAACCTCTGCATGTTCTTCACATAGCCTTCTCCTCTCTATGTGTCCCTTATGAAAAGGACATTTGCACTACATTGAGGTTCCCCTGATAATCTAAGATGATTTCATTTAATTATATCTATTGGCCAAATGACAAAGACTTTTTTCCAAGCAGGTCACATTCACAGGTTCTAGGGGTTAAGGAGTGAGTGTATCTTTGGGAGGGGGCCACCGTTCAGCTCACTTCGTTAGCAGTATTTCTTGTACAAGATGAAGTCTCTAATAAAATGTTTCTGACATGTGCAAGCAATTTAGGAAGTGTCCAGGCCATTACCTCATCAAGCATCCTTCTTATAGATGACATAACTGGAAAAGTGAAGGATTGAGCACTCATTCACATTTATTAGGGCCTTGTATGTTAACAGAAACTTCAAATTTTTGAAAGCACCCAGAAACCACTCCAGACGCGGGAACTCACACAAGAGATTTTAATAAGCGATGAACAGAGTGTCTGCCCTTAAGGGTGAAAGTGAAAGAAAGAATGATAGAGTAAGAGAGTAAGTGAGAGTGAGAGAGAGAAAAGAGAGCAAATAACAGGAGAATTACCCTTAAATAGTGAAAACCCGAGGACTGATTGGACCAATGATTGACAAGTTAACAATCTAGATTACAAAATGGTGTGTGGGGAGGGGGCAGAATCAGGGAAGAAAATAGCTACAGCCTTGTTCCTTATACTTTTTACGCAAGGAAATTGCTAAAAGAACAGTTTAGTTATCTGAAAAACATACTCCACTGCAACCAACAAGTCCCCTAATAGATCATACTTTCCTCTTGGGTGAATTTAAGCAGTATAACAATTGGGAATCCAGTTATCTTATAATTAAACTGAGGTTAAGTTATTTTAATTACCAAAGCAAAAGCAAAGAAATGTGACTGCTTGTGGCATTATTTTTATTTTTAAATATAATTACACGAGAGCACACATACTGATAAATGTGACATTTTGTTTAATAGTTTATATTTTTGATGACTTTGCTTTCTGCTAAATCAAGATTTCTCATCCTTGATACCACTGATACTGTGGGCTGGATGATTCTGCATTGTAGGGGCTCCAGGAATTACAAAATATAGTATTCTTTCCTTTTACCCACTCAATACCAATAGCACATTCCTCCACCCCACATTGTGATAAACAAAATGTCTCCAGACATTAACTAATTTCCCTTGTGGGTCACAAATACCCCTGCTTGAGAACCACTGGCCTAAGCAGGGAAAGTTCAAACTTCAAAACTTGAAAGTAAAAATTCATGTTCTGTGCAGGGTCAAAGTGATCTGATAATGAGGGCAAAAAAAACCAGATTATTTGTGAAAAGCTAAAATAGAAAGTGATTATATTTTTCAAATCTACTGGTATTTATTCTTCCTGAAATTGTTCCCTTATATTTAAAAATAGAAATGATATTACCCCTTAGAACTACCATGAAAGGTAAATAAAATAACAAAATATAACACATATCAGAATGCTTAGCACATAGTAGGTATACAAGAAAGTTAAATTTTTCCTTTCCTATAGACCTACAGAGGCCTTTTCTATTTTGCTCCCTTTTTATGTTTTGGTTTTGTGGATTTCAGTATAACTTTGATTCCTTGGGATTATTTTATGCCTCTATAAAGTGTCATTTGTTTAAATTAACCTGGAATCTAAATTTGACTGTTTGTGAAACTCTCCTGCTTTGAATTTTAAAGGGAGTCTGAAAGGGATGGAGAAAAAAAATAGAATATCTATTTCCTGCTGCCAGGCAGATTTTATTTATTTATTTATTTATTTTTAGAAGAATTTAAAAAGAAACTAGAGAACCCATGTTCAGAAAAGATTTTAATTATAAGCTATTCTAAACTAATTCCATAAATTTCATATTTCAAAAGATTTCCTGATCTCCATTGGTGGAGGGGATTTTCCACATGCAACATTATTAAGAGGTAGATTTCCCACTGGAACCAATTCCCAGGGCAGTAAGCTTTTGTATTTCTTCTACCCAGGACATTACAGCATTCCTATTACAGGTACCCTACAGTTTAAGGAGGAGAGATTTAGTTTGCTTCAGTAGTGGGATTTTTTATCTTTTTAACAGAGGTTTTTATGCCCTTACAGCAAATCTCCAGATTTGCTTTCAAACTCCAGATTTATTGCCCAACAGTCTGATGGACACTGGGATCCTCTCCAAGAACTTCAAATCAAGCCAGATCAAAATAAAACTCCTTTCCCACAAACCACCTGGCTCCTGTGTCACCTACCTAGGGAATGTTCCTAATCTCCACTATTCTTTCTCTACTGCTGTCTCTACCCCGAATCTCTACTGCCAGTCTGGGGATAAACCTCGTCCATCTTAGCCCTGTCTTCTTACCCAGCAGATCAATCCTGCTGATTGCTACTTAGGCCGCGCTTAGTCTGTGGCTTCTTCTATTCCCAGGGCTGCACTGGCCTCCTACCTGGTCTTCCTGCCTTCCATCTTGCCCCGCTATTTGGTGAACACAGTTCAAAGGAAGTGACTCCATGTTCTAAAGAACCAATCATTATTTGCCACAGTCCTGCACATTCAGGGTTTTTTTCATTGCCCTCAGGATAAAGCCCAGACTTTAAATACCTGGTGACTTCCCTCAACTGGTTTCTGGTCACCAAACCTTTTTGGCCCTCTACTACCATGATCTCCACATCCAGCCCCCAGGGCGCACAACCCAAACTGTGGGCCCACCGAGGCCCGGGCAGTTCTTCCACATACCTTGCGCCTTGCTTCTGCTCCTCACTATATGCCGTTGTGCCAGCTTTGGTTTAGAATTTATTCCTTCACCTAAGTTTCCTCACTCTGCTGAGAAGGTCAAGTGTGGGTCCTGCCCATGCACTTCAGTTAGTATTCACTTACATTCACAAAACTGTAAGCTCCTTCCCACTTCACAGCTGCACTCCCAGCTCCTAGCCTATGGTAGGTGGTACGTATTTGTTCATTAATTGAAGCCTGGCCATGATCCTTGTATTTATCCCACCATCTCTGATGTTGCACACTTCTTTGTTGAATGAATTGGTGTGCTTTTCCATAAACAGAGCTTCCACTCCGCGCCCATACATTTTTTTTCCTATTAATGACTCACAAAATTGTATAATACGCATGTGTGTGTATGTATGTGTTCACCCATATATAGGACAAAAGAACTAGAGATGGAACCCACAGCCGGGCGGGGTGGCACTTGCCTGTAATCTCAGCAGTGAGGCGAGAGGATCAAGAATTCAAAGCCAGCCTCAGCAACTGCACGGCACTGAGCAAGTCAGTGAGACCCTGTCTCTAAAACAAAAAATACAAAAAAAAAAAAAGGGTTGGGGATGCGGCTCAGTGGTTGGATGCCCCTCAATTCAATCCCTGGTACCCCCACACCCCACAAAGAAAAGATTGAATCCAGGGGCACTTTACCACTAAGTTACATCCCCAGTCCTTTTTATTTTTTATTTTGAGACAGGGTCTTGCTAAGTTGCTTAAGGACTCACCAAGTTGCTGAGGTTGGTCTCAAACTTGTGATCCTCCTGTCTCAGCCACCCAATTGCTGGGATTATGGGTGTGCACCACTACACCTGGATTAAACAATATTTTGAAAATATCAGTTATGTAATCTGATTTTTCTCCACATATTCCCTGTTTTAAAAAATGATGGTGGCCACATGCAATGGTACACACCTGTAATTCCAGTGACTCAGAGGCTAAGGCAGGAGGATTGGAAGTTCAAAGCCAGACTCAGCAATTTAATGACCCTAAGCTACCTAGTAAATTCCTGTCTCAAAATTAAAAATTAAAAGGAGTAGGGGCTGACACTGTGGAAAAGTGCCCTTGAATTCAATCCCCAGTAATAAAAAATAAAAATAAAAACAAATAATTATGTTAAATAACTGCAGATTACTTAGGGAAAAGACTTCCCCAATGATCTTCTTGGTCCTCTTGCCTAGTATGGTGTCTAACATAGAACAGGTGCATTTGTAAAATGAGTGAATCTGTGAACAACTTGGAGTTCCTGAGAGAGGGACAAAGTCCAGAGAAAGTGGCCAGGAAGATTCTTTAAGGATAAGACAAAGTGAATAGAAAAAAGAGAATGTGGGTGTTGGAAGTCCTAAGACTCAGCTTCCTTTTTTGTGGTTTCTAACTATTGAGGAAGCATATCAGGTCCAAATGGGAATGACAGTACAGATAGCTAAGTTGTTCCCAATATCCATTATCCCCTTCTTCCAAGGTGATGGAGTCCTCAATTTTGTTTTTTAAATGCATGACCATCCAGAAAAGAGATTTCAATTCCAAGCCTCCATTGCAGTTCGGGCCAGGATGTAAACATGAGCACGGTGTGGTGGTTTCCAGGCCTCTCCTTCCTTTTCTTCCTCATTATCTAATTGGTATCAAAAGTCAACAGCCACATCCTAGGGATGGTGGAACGGGGATCCAAAGAACATCCTGGCACAGAGCTGCTACATAAGCCTGACTGCAAACTCTGGACTGTTGTCTAAGAAAGATATTAACTTCTGTCTTTTAATATCATTCCTTAAATTTTCTACATTCCTAAACAGTACAGAGCTCAAAGTTTTCATAGCCTAGAGAACCATAGGGCTTCCAGCAAACTGTCTTAAAACAACAACCTTTCTTTGTACATATATGAATATGCCACAGTGAATCTCACCGACATGTGCATCCACAAGACACTAGTTTAAAAACAAATACTATACATAAATAGAAAGATCAATAGAGTAGAGGGAAGGAAAAGGGGTGAGAGGAAGGGAGGGGGAGGGGAAATATTGGGGACTGAATTAGAACAAATTATATTCCATGCTTTTATAATTATGCCATAGTATATTCTATCATCATGTATAACTAAAAGGAACAATCCAAAAAAGATCACCCCACCAAAAGAAAAAAAAGAAAGGTAAAGAGGTAAGGCTTTCTTTTTTTTCCCCCCAGTACTGGGGAATGATTAAGGAAAATTTTCCAGTTTTCTCAAAGAACAATCAAAGAGAAAGGAAGGGGAAAACAGTGAGGACAAAACAGAAAAAAGACTCAGAATGATTAATGATTACATCAGGCCTTGCCCAACTTCCTCCTTTCTCCCTGAAGCATGGGAATAGTATGAAGAGAAGGGAAGGCCATGTTTCCATCCTGAGGAAAACTACAAAACATTAGAGCTTGAAGGGACAATATGGAACAGAGAGGCCAATCCCATAATTGTACAAATGAAGAAAGTAAGTGAGGTCCACACAAAAGAAATTTCATAATTCAGATCATAGTACTGGATCCTAACATGGTACTTACTCTATGTATTGCCCTCTTTTATTACTTATGAAACACTAAAGATGGAAGAATAGGACTGGAGTTGTGGCTCAGTGGTACGGCACTTGCCTGGCATGTGTGAGGCCTTGGGTTTGATCCTCAGCACCACATATAAATAAATAAAAAGATGAAAAGATCCATTGACAACTAAAAAAAATTTTTTTAAAAGATGGAAGAATACTTAGAAATAATCTAGTCCAACCTCATCATTGTGAAAGCTAGAAGACACAAATTAAGAGATGTCAGATAATTGGCCCAGTGTCACATAGTTGACTTTTCCTACCAGATCTAGCTTCTCTCCCCTAGTCTTTGCATACGTACTTGGTTCAATCCAGGCTTGAGGTGTGAGCATGAAGGCCCTACTGCTTTCTTTGGTCTTTACCGTCCACTCTTTAAGCCCTTTACCATAGCACTTTTCTCTATAATCACTCCAAGAATTCTATCTTGCCTTTAGTTTATTATTTTGACAAATAGAAGCAGTTCTAGGAACTTCTTCCTGGCCTTCTGTAACATAAAAGTCCTCACTTCCTAATTTGGGGAATCAATCTGTTCTTTCTACCACTTGCAGAATATGAAAATTTCACCTTTGCATTTCAGAACTGGGAAAATAACCATGGGATGGGTTCAGATATCCATCAGGCCCACTGTGAATGAGGTGAGCTCAAGGCAAAGCTGCACTTACCCCCTGAATTCCTAGGGGCCTACTCTGACTCGTGCTCCACTGATGTTTCCAGGTTCCAGGAATCAGTGTCAGTTCAGAGCTGAGTGTGCAGGTATCCCCCTCCCCCAGTTCAGATTATTTTTCCTCCTTCATCGTATGATCACCCTGCTAAGTGTCCACAGTCCACTTGGGAAAGGGCAGGAGGAAGATTTACAGTTTTCATTGTTGGTACTCTTCTTTAAAGGGGCCTTGTATCCACTTAATTTGAGGGGCTCTAAGAACTGAATCTGGTCTGGGAATAAACTGAGGATTTAGGATTGTCTTATGAGATTAACTCAGATTTCTCTACTCAACTCCTACAGCTTTCTTTGTTCCTGAAAATCACTTGAGATTTTAGAAGACTGTCCATTTATTTTAGTCCTAAAGGATATCAGAATAAATTAGCAAATACCAAACATCAAGTCATTCTGATGATGACTTTAGCTCTGCTGTCCATTATGCTAACCACGTTCCCCTCCTCTTTGGTATTCATCTACCGTGGTGCTGGTTATTGAATCTAGGGCCTCATGAATGCTAGGCAAGGAAGCTTCCACTAAACCCACCAGCTCACTCTTTGTTTCTTTCTTCCTTCCTTCCTTTCCTTTCCTTCCCCCCCACCCCCCTACTTTTTCTTGATAGTGAGGATTGAACCCAGGGGCACTTTTCTAGGGAAGGAGTTACATCTCCAGTTTTTTTCTTTAGTTCAGTTTTGTTTTTTTTTTTTTCAAGTAGGATTTTGCTAAATTGTTGAGGCTAACTTCAAATTTTTATCCTCCTTTCCTAGTTTCTCAGGTTGCTAGGATTACAGGTGATTGCCACCAAACTCAGCTTTTGTGTGATCATTTCTGAAGATATTTTTTACAACTCCCCCCACCAAATGCATGCAGAGACATATTGCTTCAATACCACCATACAATTTCAAAGCAACTTGGACAACTTAGCAAGACCCTGTCACAAAATAAAACTTCAAAAAGGGATGGGTGTCATCCTTTCAAAATGGGATACAGTCGCACCCTCCTGTAATTCTCAGAGACTCAAGGGAGCTGAGACAGAAAAATGGCAAATTTGAAAACAGCCTGGGCAACTTAGGGAGACCCTGTCTCAAATTTAAAAATATGTAAGAAAGGGAGATGTAGCTCAGTGGTAGAGCATCCCTGGGTACACCTTTCCTTCTGTTCATTTCTCTCTGGAGAACAGGATACCAGTGAAAATTGAGCTTCCAGTTGAATCCACTATAGGTCACATAGGAACCTGCCATGTACTCACAAGTATCATTACTGATCACATCAGTGATAGGACATACCACTGTTCTGTCATGTTTGATCCTTACCAAGAGAAGCCCCAGCCATCCCACTGTGCCCTCCCAGTGAGGGTCTAAGAAGGTGGTCACCTGGCCTTTGGCCACTGCAGCTCCTTCCAATTTAGCTCTGATCAATCCAGAACGCTGTTCCATCCAAATTACATGAACTGGCACTTTTAGCCTTTTTTCACATAACTCTCTAAAGGTCTTTTAAAAAGTCTCTTTCAGTGGCCGAATTATTTCAGTACTAGAATTATTTCTTCTATCATGTATCTTGGTGAGCGATTTATGACACCATGAACAGTTCGCATAAGTGTGCTCCAAGTCTCATTGTGGAAATAAATCACACTTGTTGTGGAAGTTATCTGGATACACCTCTGTGTTACACCGTTCTAATCTAACATCTGGTAATCTGTTGAGTGCAATCATCTTGCTAGTCATTAATTGAACTGACCGATTTTAACATCTCTTTCAAGTTTTCTTGATCCTCTTAGGAATGAGACTGGTTTCCTCATTTCTCCAGGTCCTTCATGAGGTTTTTGTACTGACTCCCAGAACATCCCCGGCAGGCAGGAAGTCCTCTCTCCTATTCTCATCACGTCTGTGCATTCGCTTAAGTAAAATAACAAGAACATATCCAATAGAACCCAAATTAAGAAGGTGGCTAGGACCACCTTGCAATATGCGAATTTTCTCCGGGCACTGTGAGTCAAATGAAAAATTTTAAAATATACATATAAAATATACAAAGATCATGAAAATTATTCCAAACCAGTTTCATCAGAAGCACGTTTACACCTCCACTGGTTTTCAAATAAATTCATATTCCAAATCTACAGTCCCACATTTTCTCTCTCCGCACGCTGCGGGGGCGGTAGCTTGCGCTCCTCCCCGCCGGCCGGTGCGTTCTGGGCGTGGTCCCGCGGCTCCCCAGCCACTGTCCGCGCAGCCTCCTCGGCCACTGCTAGAGGCTTCCCCGGAAGGTGGGCAGTTCCGGCCCCAGCCTAGGCTCTGCCGCGCCGGTCCTCACCCCTGCTACAGGCCTCGCGGGCTCCGTCGGCTGGTGGGGACGCCCCGCTTGCCGCAGCCGCTGACGCTTGCTCTGGGCCCCCTCCGCGCCAGCTGCTGGGACCTCAGGGCCGCCGGCCGCTCGGGCGCGGCCCTCACAGCGCTCGGCGTGCTAGGCGGCAGCGGCGGCCGGTCACATTTTGGCTTATTCTCGGAAACCTCAAATAAAGCCGGAAACACGGAAAAAGGTAATTCTTTCTGTAGTCAAGATACCATTGTTGTGGAATATGTGGTTCACAAATACTTTCTCCACTCGTTTTCTTCTCATGTTATTAATAAGGTCTGTCACAGAGCAAAAGTTAATTTTGTTTTTATGAGTTTGGGTCTCCCAAGACAGTGGAGCATGCCTGTAATCCACGCATCTTGGGAGGCTGGGGCAGGATTGCAAATTTGAGGTCAGCCTCAGCAATTTAGCAAACCCTAAGCAACTTAGGGAGAATCTGTCTCAAAATGTAAAAAAGTGAAAAGCGTTTTGGACGTGCTAGGAAAGTGCCGTACCACTGCAGTAAACCCCAGCCACTCTCTTCTAGTTTTTATAATAATGTATATTTATTGCAAACTATATTAACTACATTGACTTTTTTTTCGGAATTTTATCAGAGAACCCCAAAATCATAAACCAGCAGTGGGCAGATGCTTTTATGTGGGATATGCTAAGAGATTATGAAAGAACTTTTGCTATTATTAGCATAACACCTACCAGAAATATTTATAAGCTTCCAGATGAATAATCAATCAAGAAAAGTAATAATATTTTCCCCCCCTGTTCTGGTGACTGAGCTGAGGGGTACTTTACCACTGAGCTATACACCCAACCCTTTTATTTTTTATTTTTGTAACAGGGTCTCACTAAATTGCCTAAACTGACCTCAAACTTGAGATCCTCCTGCTTCAGCCTCCCTAGCAGCTGAGATTATAGGCATGAGTCACAACACCCAGTAGGTAATGGAATTTCTTTAGAGAAAATTGATGGTGAGTTGTGATTTCTACCCACTACACACACCTCACACTCTGGTGGAAGAAGGGATTGGTCATGTTGATTCCATCCAGCTAAGTGAACAGAGAGTCTCACAGAACTAGTATAAGAGATTGACTTTTGTGTGTGAGGATACTAACTCCAGCTTGTTAATGCAACTGGGTAATTCATGATAACTGAATGTGCACAATTTGCTGAGGATAGTGGCTTTGCTGGCAGGCTGATATGTAAGCCAAGTGTGTAATCATTTGAAAGGAGCTGAATTGGTGCTGCCATTGAGCATCTGAGAGTTGCTGCCTATAGTGTTACAGGCAATTCATCTCTGCAGCATTTTTTTTTTTTCCTGATACCAGGGATTGACCCCCGGGGTGCTTTATCATTGAGCCACATCCCCAACACTTTGTTTTTTTTTTTATTTTTTTTATTTTTAAGACAGAGTCTTGCTAAGTTACCTAGGGCTTCACTAAGTTGCTGAAGCTGGCCCCAAACTTGTAATCCTCCTGTCTCAACCTCCCAAGTCTCTAGAATTACAGGTGTGCACCACCATGCCAGGTCCCAGAAGCTCTTCTTGAAAGGGACGCTGACTTGCAGATGCTTGTGTCAGAGGAAGTTCCACAGGCCAGCTGAGAGACCAAATAGGAGTTTTGCATAGATAGTTTGAGATTGCTAATACATTTGTAGCAGACCTGATATTTTCCAGGTTTGGGGTTTCCATAAAACATAAACTGTCTTCCAAAGTTTAAAAATATATATCCAGTAGGTGTGGTGGCACTTGGCTAAAGTCCCAGTGACTCAGGAGTCTAAAGCAAGAGGATCGCAAATTAGAGGCCAGCCTGGGCAATTTAGTCAAACTTTGCCTCAAAATTAAAAAAAAAAAAAAAAAAAAAAAAAGGAAGGACTGGAAATGTTGCTTCATTGGAAAGTACCCCTGGATTCAATCTCTAGTACCAGAAAAAGAGAAAAATATTTGTGTGTGTGTGTGTGTGTATGTGTGTGTAAATATATATATACAAATACCCACATATATAAGTATACATGTATATATGTACATAATACACATATATACATATATTTATTTACTTCCAGGTTTAGTAAATTTAGCTCAGTGGCAGAGTCCTTGCCTAGTATACACAAGGCCCTGAATTATTTAATCCTCATATATAAAATAATATATATATTAATATATATATAAAAATATATATGTCCAAGCTGGGTTGGGTGGCATGCATTTGTAATCCCAACTATCCGAGTCTGTGGTGGAAAGATCACAAGTTCCAGGCCAGCCTGGAATGACAAAGGGAGGCCCTGTTTAAAGAAATAAATTAAATTAATAAATAAATTTCTTCCCCTGTTTACAATTGGTACAATTTAGCTACTCTCGCTATAAAAAAAAATTTCCACCCTGCATGCAAGTGGCCCTGGGTTTGATGCCTAGGAAAATGCCCCCTCCCCCCCCCACACACACAAACAAAGCTGAATGTCCCCTATTGGACAGTCCAACCTCCTACATTGGTCCTAATCAACTACCTACAAGTGCAGGCTAGGAAGGCACCAACCAGATTACATTTTGAAATTTGGGGAGATGTTTTCTACTGGGGGTACATTTGGTAACTGATGAGGAATGTTAGTTGATAGGAATCAGTCTCCTAAGGAATCACAGAGTAGCCAGGCGTGGTGGCACATGCCTTTAATCCCAGTGACTCAGGAAGCTAAGGTAAGATGATGACAAGTTCAAGGGGAACCTCAGCAACTTAGTGAGACCATGTCTCAAAAGAAAAAATAAAAGGGCTGGGGATGTGGCTCAGTGTTTAAGCACCACAGGGTTCAATTCCCAGTACCAAAAGAGAGAGAGAGAGAAATGACTGGGTAGTTGACAGCAAGAGTTGGGACACAGGACTGAACAGCGGCGTGGAAGGTACAGTGAGTGGAGCAGAGCTTCGGGCCTGAGAGTGAAACACATGCAGACTTTGCCTAGAAGCCCCCCTGCTCTTCAGTATAGCACCACCACTCTTAAGAAAGAGGGTAGGAGCTGGGCACCCTGGCATATGCCTGTAATCCTAGCTACTTGGGAGTTTGAGGCATAACTACCAGTTTGAGGCCAGTCTGGACAACATACAGAGACCCTGTTTTGTTTTGTTTTTTCTTTTTGTTTTTGTTTTTTAATAAAGTCAGGCTACACATGATGGCACATAATCCCAGCAACCATGGAGGCTGAGGAAGGATTAACTGCAAATTCTAGGAGCTGAGGCAGGATTGAAATTTTAGGCCACTCTCAGCAATTTATCAAGAACCTCAGCAACTGAGACCTTGTTCTCAAATAAGGACTGGGAATGTAGCTTAGTGGTAAAGCACCCCTGATTCAAATCCCAGTACATGCATAACACTTAAAATTAAATGAATTTTTTAAAAAGGCAGAGCATGGTGATACACACCTATAATCTCAGCAATCTCAATGACTTGAGAATCTGAAGCAGGAAGATCTTAAATTTAAGAATAGCCTGGATAATTAGCAAGAAAAGAAAATATATAAGGGCCGAGCATATGGCTTAGGGGTAGAGAGTCCCTGGGGTTCAATCCTAGTACAAAAAAGTTTTATATATGTGTGTGTGTGTGTGTGTGTGTGTGTGTGTGTGTGTGTGTATATATGTATTTTATATATATATATATATATCACTTTGGAGTTTTACTCAGCCATTAAGAAAAATGAAATTATGCCATTTGCAGGAAAATGGATGGACCTTGAGACCATTATGTTAAGCAAAGTAAGTCAAACTCAGAGGTCAAGCACTGTATGTTTTCTCTCATATATGGAAACTAGAGAGGAAAAAGGAAAAGTGAAGGCAGGGATCTCATGAAAATCAAAGGGAGAATAGTAGAGGAAAAAGACCAGGGATAAGAGTTGGGGAGGTAATGGAGAAGTTCTAGGGAGTGATATTGGCCAAATTTTATTGTTATATTGTGTGCCTACATGAATATATATATAACAACAAATGCCATTGTTATGTACAACTATAACGCAACAATATTTAAAAATGTGGAAAAAATTAAAAGGACTGGGGATGTAACTCAATGAAATAGCACCCCTGGTTTAAATCCCCAGTCCAACCCCCAAAAAGTGCATTCTATTTTATGTTAATTTTTTTATTACTCTGGACTGAACCCAGGGACAGAGTTTGGCTTATTTTATGTCTCACCATGTTGCTTAGGGCCTTGCTAAATTGCTGACACTGGTCTCAAACTTGCAATCCTCTGCCTCAGCCTCCCTAGACACTGGGATTACAGGCATGTGCCAGCCTTGGAACAAATTTTAATGTAAAAATTTCAAAGAGTGATGACTTAACATATTTGTGTTTGACTTTGCTCAAAAGTTATCTAAGGTGAGTATAAGTGGGTGCATACTTTCTATCTCAGCTATTCCAAGGCTCAGACAGGAGGATCCCAACTGTGAGGCCAAACTGTCATTGAAATGAGACCCTGTTTCAAAATAAAAATGAAAAGGCAGATTATAAAGCACTTGCCTATCTTGAAGAAGGCCCTGTGTGCAATTTTCATCCCATCAAAATAAAACAAAACAAAAACCAGTCAATTTCCTCCACAGATTCTGCAGTCACTGGTTTACTAATGACATAAATTTTTTTCATGCTATTTTTTGTAGAAAATTTCAGAAAGTGCTGAGTGCAGTAGTATATGCCTGAAAGCCCAGAGGCTCAAGAAGCTGAAACAGGACAATCACAAGTTTGAGACCAGCCTTGACAATTTAAATTGCAAAACCTGGCCTAAAATTTAAAAAACGAAAAGTAATAAGGGCCGGTGATATAGAGCATCCGTGGGTTCTATCTCTAGTACTGCAAACAAAACAAAACAAACAAAAACAAAACAAAGAAACTTCCAGAAAGTGATAAAACAAATGAACTGTTAATAGAGTAGCCATTTGTTTCTTTATTCTTTTTTTTTTTTTTTTCCTGCAGTACCAGGTATTAAACCCAGATGTACTCTACCACTGATCTACTCCCTATCCAAATTTTTATTTTTAATTTTGAGGTAAGGTCTCACCAAATTGCCCAGACTAGCTTCAAACATGTTATCCTCCTGCCTCAGCCTCCAAGTAGCTGGAATTACAGGCGAGTGCCACTGTGATCAGCACACTGGAGCTATTTCTGAACCACATTTTCCTCCTGTCAAATACTAACCAGCAAAACCTGGGATTTTTGTTTATTAATGAACAAGTTGGCATAAAAATGTAAACATGGTCTTTTAAAAAATGAGTTTAAGTTTTGAGAGAAGAAAATTGTGGTCAGATTTGTATTTTAGGGAAAAGAAAAAAAACTCCTAAGGAGTACGGGGAAAATATAATTGAGGACAAGACTGGCAATGACTTAACTGGGCCTTTGGATGAATCTGTTTTCTGTTGCTAATGACACAGTACCACAGACTAAGTCACAAAGAAGACAGATTGTTTTGGCTTACAGTTCTAGAGGTCCAAGGTCAAGGCATGGCCCATGGTGATGGCCTGCTTGCTGGAAGAGTCCTGAAGTGGCATAGAACACCCAGTGTCAAGACATAGGAGCTCAAGAGTGTATGCCTCTACTGGTCAGTCTCCCTCTTCCAGTCACCCCAGCCACTTGATCTAATTTTCATCACCCTCTAAAAGTCCCACCTCCAAACACTACAGTCAGATTAAGTTCCCATCCTTTCTAACACCTCCCAATAGAGATTAACTTTGAACACATGAAGCCTTTGGGGGACAGTTAAACCATATCCAGTGTGGGGCCAGCGTGTATCAGCTGTCATAGTAAGAGTAAGTAGGAAGACACCCAGGTCTAAACAATGTCAGTGAATGAGGACCAGGAAGGGAAGAGGCTTGGAGAAGTGTCTGGAAAGCAGAGTCAACACAACATGGTGATTAACAGAAAATAACAGAAGATAAACAAGGCAGAGTCAAAATTATGAAGAGTGGCTTTGGGTACAGGGCAGAGCTCAACAGTAGAGCATTTGTCTAGCTTGCTTAAAGCTTTTGGTTAAATTCCTAACACTGAAAAATAAATGAAAAAGAGGTTGTAGGTTTTTTAGTTAAAAAAAAAAAAAAAAGGAGTGCTGGTTTATTTTATCATTTTTAATGCAGTACTGGGAATCAAATCCAGGGCCTTACAAAAGCTGGGAACCACTTTACCACTGTGCTGCGTCCTTAGTCCCTTTTACATTTTTATTTTGAGATAGGGTTTCTCATTAAGTTGCCCAGGCTGCCACTGAACTTTTCATCCTCCTGTCTCAGACATCCAAGTAGCTAGGGTTACAGGTGGGTGCCACCAACCCTGGTGGTAGGGATGCTAACTTATGTTTTCAACATGAGATTGTGAGGTTTCTTTGGACAATTATAGGAAAACTACAGCCGGACTCAGGAGAAAAATGAGGCCTGTAAAAGATCAGAATGATAATTATTAGTTACATGTTATTTAACCGTAGAGATATCCTCTGAGAAATGTGTCCTTGGAGGAGTTTGTTGTGTGAACTTGGTTTCCTTCCACAAACCTAGATGTCTACAGTGTCACCAGGCAATATGATCCTATTCTAAGAGACCACTGTACTACATGTGGCTTGTCATTGACCAAACTCAGTTATACAGTGCTTGACTATTATGTGTATGAGAAAAGAAATAGCCAATGACAGAATTCAAGGGACACCTACACTTAGTGATTGGGCTAAATGATAGGAGCTAGTGAAGACATTGGGCAGAATAGTCTCTAATTGTTGGGGACATGAGGGCAATGCTGAGTATGACAACTATGCAAGATAACAGGAGGGTGACAGACAGGGATAACTTCAATTTTCTAGAATGTTCAAAAATGTCTAATACTTTGAAGGAAAGACTTGAACAGAGTGCTCTGTATTCAGCATTTAAGAGGTGACCTGTGATCTTCAGTGGATTTCTGACCACAGTGGGTAGCAGAGTAAGTGACTAGCCAATAAATCCTGGACAGTGGGGAAAACACAGGCAATGGAGTCAGACCCAGCTGGGTGAGTTCAGTATCATCTCTGTTATGTCAAACAGGGAGGCAGTAAGACGCTTAAGTCATCTGACTGTCTGGTGCCTCATCTGCAAAATCAGAATAAAAGTACCTAACTCAGAAATGTAATAAACTCAAAAATTCATACCTTCAGGATTTAGTCCTATACCTGATCTATTTCCAGAGCTTAATTTTCTATGTGGTAGAAAAAAAAATCTCAATTAGTTTTTAAATTCATAGTGTTCAGTTCACTTTAGTTCAGTTAAAGGCACAACATTTGACCACCATAATTACATCAGTTGACCTAGAAATTAATGCAGACAATAAGAATACAGTCTTTGAAGCCTGTTTTAATTTGATTACTTCATATCTGAAGTATCTTCGGTTTTCTGTCACTGGTTATCATCTGCACCCTGCACTTTACACAGGTAACGAGGTTGACCACTGGCTGAAACCTCCTGTCTATAAATTGTGACTGTTGAAACCATGATTTATCAGCTCCTATGTGGTGGATGATGTTGTATTTGAAGGTACATGTGTGAGCCCTGGAGGGCCACTGGGTGACAGGGCATTGACTCTTTGCCCATGTCCATCACAGAGCCACTCAGATCTTGCCCCCTGGCCCTTGGAGAGAATGATCCAAAGAAGCCAAACAAACTGCCATGAGAGACGCAGAGGGAGACACAACCCCGCAGAGCCCAAGTCTCCACCACACCTCCACCCTGCCTCTGCCCTTATTATTATTATGTTTAATGACACTTTTTTGGCTTAAATACTTAACTGAAAGAATTATGGGGAAAAAAATGGAAAAAAAGGAAATAACAATAAAATAGAAACAAAATAAAAAGAAAGAAAAAGAATTATAGCAAGTCCTGGATATGAGAATACATGGGGGAAATAAGATCTTTGTGGAGGGAATATAAGGTCAATGATGGGATATTTAAAAGTTGTGAGAAAATTGCCAGTCTTTTCATGTGCAAAACATATTATTACAGAGTCTAATGACGATGTGGTTGATGCCAGTATGGTTCAGGATGAGTGCTAATGCAGCAGAAACATGAAGAAAAAGGAAGAAAAATAGAAACTTTCCTCTTTTAGAGAAACATTATCAAAAAAGGATAGATGTAAGAAAAAACAGCATTCAAAAATCACCACTGAGGAAATTAAGACATGGATCTTAACATGAATACCTATATTTGGTCATTTGAGTTCCTGAATAGAAAACAGGATGAATGGATTATCTTTGCAGATAACTGCAGTGTTGGATAGACAGTATAAATGTGGAAATGTCTGGCTGAATATATTTTCTCAATTTTGTGTTTTGAAGTTTGGGTAGAGTAGGTGAAGCATGAGAGCAGTTGAGAGTAAGACTGCAGCTTTAGTGAAAATAGGAAAAGTAGAAGATGATGAACTAATCAAAATGGGGGGAGGGGCTAGTCCTATGGCACAAGCCTGTATTTTTCATTTACATTTATTTAAAATATTCCCTTTATCTCAATATGTGTTTCTTGTCTGCTTCCCATTTTAATCAGAGTTGTATGCACATATCTTGGTGTGTTTTCCTGAAGAAAATAAGTATTGCCTGTTCTGTCTGCTTTTTCCATAAACTCAAGAGATACTGAGATACAGTGGGGAAAGCAGCAGAATGGAGATCAGGGACCAGAGTCAGGATAGCAGAGAAGGTCAAGCCTGAGAGACACTGTCTGGGTCTGAGGCAACTGCTTGGATTCCTTATCTGTAAAATGGAAACAATAAGACTTCCCTCTCAGCGTTGTTGTGAGGCTTAAATTGATTAGTTTCAGTAAAGTCTTTACAAGGGCACATGATAGGAATTATAGGGTTTACTTCCTGTTATGGACATCTGATACTTATATTAAGATATGGAACTTTGGAAGTCACTTATTCTCTTTGGTCTTCATTAATGAAATTTATATATACATTTCCCTGATTCTTTATGCACATTTAAGCTGTTATGGTGTATCACAGCTAATTTAACCCTTCTGAGCCCTTAAAGTTACTACTTTGTGTTTTTCAAATAAGTGGAGCTGAAAAGATGGATACCTCCACAATACACATATTTTGTGTTAGAAAAAAATTGGCAATGACTCTAGGGCTACTTAGAAGTCATTCTTCTCATATGATAGGTTTTAGGTAATGTATTTTCCAAAATAGTTCTTCCTCTGTTAGTGACAGCCTCTTCTTCATTAAGTATACCAATTGTTAAGAGAGGAGTAGTTATTTTTATATTTTTGCTTTATATAAATTGGTCCCAGGAGTAAAAGTTTCAGTGGTCATCTCTTTTTCTTTAAAACCTTTATGTAAGAGAACAAAATGTCTGGTGAATCTGCTTGAAAAATGACACATGAAGTAAATACAGAAATATGTTCTAAGTTAAAGAGAACATTATAATAAAGAGAAAAGATATTTAATCTGAATAGGTTTTTAAGCACTGTGGTCCTCCAGAGTTGTAATTGGATGAACTTGTTCTAATATCTTAGATGAGATCAAGAATTCTAATGTTAGGGCTGGGGATATAGCTCAGTTGGTAGAGTGCTTGCCTTGCAAGCACAAGGCCCTGGGTTTGATCCCCAGCACCACAAAAAAAAAAAAAAAAAAAAAAAAATCCTCATGTTGTAGAGCAAAGGATGCTCTTAAATCTAATGTCTCCTTGGAGCTATTAAAATGATGAGAGAACATGTGTGTAGCTCATTAGATACTGATGAGGATGATGAGGATGATGAGGATGATGGGAAAGGATGTATTACAAGAAATTCTGGGTCATTTTGTCCACTTTTCCCTTTTTTCTTTACAGTAGCGCTTTTGAAATTCCTACTTCTCTTTTCTTCCATAGAGACTTAAAGTTCTACTTTCTAATAATTTACGTTCCAACTTTTTTATTATAGCTCTTTTTATTTTTGTTTTTGTCTTTTATTCAGTTCTTGCTAATAGAGCTTCCATTTTTAGAAGTTCCAATAAGTAATCTGTTGAGAGTTTCTTCAGAGATGCACTTAGGACCTCTGTGGCCCCCAGATGGTCTTCTGTTTGAAGAACTACAAAAGACTACATTTTTGAAATGGGGGAAGGCAGAGTGCAAAATTCAAACAGCATAAACAGATAGTAAAAGCAGATGAAATTCCGAGACTAAGAAGCAAGAACATAAGAAATTACTTTTCTTGTCTCTAAATACCTGAGATATGAGGTGGGAGTGATTAATTACATTTTTTGAGACTTTTTATGAATAGTCTGAAATACACATGAAAGACAAGAAAACTAACAAGAATATATTGTTTAAAGTCCCTCATTGTGAGGTAACTGATGTTCTTTGACATTTGACATAACTCTGACATGCAAATTATTACATGCTTTTACTTGTTCTTGAGGTGTTAGACTGATATGCAGGAGCCTTTTTCTACTTTCTCCTCTTTTAAAAATTATTCGCCCAGTTTTTAAATATCTATAGTTCCAATATGAAGCGAAAAAATTAATCTAACACTGCTGTAGGAATGTGAAATTGAGGACTCTCCAGCTGTTTTGTCAGTCATTTGTTCATCTCAGTGTCCAAAATATCTGACATAGAGGAAGAAAGGTTTATTTTGGCTCATGGTTTCAGAGGGTCAGTCCATTGTGAACTGGCTCCATTGCTCTAGTCCCAAAGTGAGCAGAATGTCATGGTGGAAGGTTGTGGTGGAAGAGTGCTGCTCCATTCCTGGCAACCAGGAGACAAGAGGGAGAGGGGGAAGTGGTCATAGGGAAGAGAAACGATGCAGGGCATGCCCCGAGTGACCCACCTCCTCCAGCCATGTCCCACTTGCCTACACTTACCACTCAGTTAGTCCGTTCAAACTCTCACCGAGTGAGTAGTTCTTGATTCCATTCAAACTCTCACCGAGTGAGTAGATTACAGTTCTTGATTTCACCTCCAAACATTCCTGCTTTAACACAGGAGCATTTGGCATTTGGGGGACACTTTATATTCAACCATTCAAAGGCTACTAAGCCTTTTGATTAGTTCCTCATCTGGAGACTTTGAAAACAGAAATAAAAAAGAAAGTGTACCAAAGCAAAGGTAGGCAAGAAACAAATAGGAACTTGAAGCTACTTTGCACTGTTACTGCTACTACTCTTCTTTTCTGCCTTTCTCTTCTTTCTTGTAAAATCCTTCCACAAATGCACCTGGCCTTCTGATCTTCATAAAATGGTGCTTCTGGAAGAGATGTTTGGATAAAGAGACACACCTTTGAGTATATAAGTTATGTTACACAGAGAAATCCCTTTGTAATAGGTTTCAAGGATCTGCATGATGAATTAAAATTGTCTTCTAGCATAAAGGCATAACTATAACTTCACAGGACAATTGAGCTTTACCAATGATTGGAGTTTGTGACTTGGTTGCCCCCAGTTTTGGCCTTCCAGTCTTTCAAGAAGAATACAGAAATCGTCCCCCAGTAAATAGCAGCTGTTTTCATTCATGTTACTATATCATTTTTTATTAGTAGTCATTTTCCAAGAAATAGCAAAGCTTAGTATATTACAATGTGACTATAATTATGAAGTAGTTACCGTCACAATCACTGAAAAGTCTCAATTATCCTAACTCTACCATTCATGTGCTAGAATATCTCTGAGCATGGATGCCATGCTTCAGCAGAGTTGTAACTTTTTGTATTTATCAACATGTGATACCTAGGTCCTACCTTTATTAAAGAGTCTCATTTAGTTGTTCTGGGTTGCGGCTTTAACAGTGAATAATTAAAAGATCCACAGGGAATTCTAATTAAGCAGCAAGGTCTGAGAGTCTCTGTAGCTTAGTCACCTCCTCAACTAGATTTTATAAACACTTCGAAAGAGATTATATAATAAATTTAAATGTCTATCTTCAATATAACAATACAATTGTGAATTTACAAGATTACTTATTATATCCTTAGTGGTTAAACACACTCTAAACATAGAGGAGTCAGTTATTTAGTGGTTCCACCAAAACAGTTATCAAAAATCTTTGGTAAAATGCAGATATTTTAGTAGATATAGAATGCAAAGAAAAGGAAAGATTGTATGGTCAAGTAGGCTTCCTCAGGAAGGGCTTCATCAAAGAAATCAGCAAAGGGCCTTTGTTGGAAAGCATCGAGGATTAAGTAGATGAATTTGGAGATCCAGCTTCAGTACCTTGAAGAGGTCAAGGCTCATAGTCAAGAGATCTCTATGAGGATGTGGAATGTGTTCAGTATGTTCTGAGTCTTCTGTGTTTGAGCCAGTTATGAGATATCCTGAACTGAGCATTGGTTAGGAAAAATCACTTAGTTCTGTTCAGACCACTACTGAACATCTTTTTTATCTATATATAGTAGGAATTGGAATACAGATGTATTTCCTTTTCAGGGAGACATGCAGGACTAGAATCACTGGTTATGGCACCTGTTTTATTGCACATACTGAATATTACATCCAGGCAGTCTTGCAGAAAGATAATGATGGTTATTTCAGTGGAAAAGACGTTAAAATCAAGAACAAAACCTAACTTTTCCAAGTTTGCAAAGGTTTTAATGTTAACTGTTATATTAATAGAGTTATACTAATTTTGTACAATATAATTTGATTTGATATACTAAAGATAATAGATAAAAAGGCACAAGGCAATAGTCAAGGAGACACTATTTACCGAATGTCTTAAAGCTAAATGCAGTAAGTAAATCCTTAGAATTTAGAGGTGATGAGAAGGATCAGATGGACAAAACTGAGGAAAGCAAGTGTGGGGGTCTCTCAGTCATATCCTGCATGGATGAGAAAAGGGTTAACTTCTGGAGGATGGTATTGGCTGTTTATCAATCATAAACTTATCTTCTCAATAAACACACAAGAGCTAGCATTCTTTTTAAATGAGAGGGGGCATGACAACACAGACATGCTTATAGTCATTATGGCATTTAAGCCTTTGTTTAAGTTGGAGAGCCAAAGGCTCATTACTGATATTTTTAATAGTAGTTATTAAAGCATTTAATTTGATCTCAATCATTTCCTTAATACTTAACTTTTAGGGGCCATAGCATCTTAACAGAAGGAATCATGCCCCTAGATATAATGAATATGGGAACAGATAGAAACCTAAAAGAATACATTCTTTTTAGGTCTTCCATTATGGCTAGTGTAATTAAATTTAGTCATATGAATGATTGTAAAGTTATCTGTAAAACCTCCCATCCCATGGGTACTATCATTAAAAACCAGAATTGATTCTCCAGTCCACATTGCATGGTGTATTAAAGGTGGATCTGGGAAACAGGCCTACTTAGTGTCCTTATGGATCTATTTACCTGACAGCTCAATAAAGCTAACATGGCTACAAACATTGCGATTGGAGATTTAACTTCTCCTCGTTGTTCAGTCATCCTTTCAGCCTATTGAATCAGATTCTTCATTTGTCCCCATGTTGGTAGGTGGAGCATTTGGTTCACTTGGTTTTTCCTTCTCCTTCTTCTCACTGATTGTTGTCGGGGGAGGTCAGGGCTAATGTCTCTGGTTCAGTCTTCAGCCATTTGAACCTTAGCTCCAGGTCCTCCATGCTCAATGGTACGTTCAGGTACCCAAATAGGAATGCTCCTTCTGGAAAGACACAAGCGTGGCCTCTACCCCACATTATTACTGGATCTGGTCCTTTCCACTGTCCTCTTTGTAAATCTTTCCACCAAACTAGACCCAATGGACCTGTCACAGCAGAAGACATATGTCTCTCGGCTGCTGTGTGACCTTCAGAATCACAATTTAAAAATCTAAAACAAACAAGGATTGATTAAGGTTATTTTGTGGGGTCTTATCTCTTTTTGTTTTTGTAATTGTAGCTTAATATATAAATGAGCTTGTTCTACAGTGACTTGACCTTGAGGATTATAAGGAGTACCTGTTTTGTGTTCCTTACAAAATTGGTGACAAAACTGTTAAAAATAAGAACTAGTATAAGCTGGAGCATTATCAGTTTTGATCTGTACTGGATGGACTAATACTGCAAAAGCAGTTAGACAATGAGAAGTATCATGTTGAGTTTTCTCATTTACATGGGTAGTGGTAAAAATAAATTGAGAATACCTATCAACAGTAACATGAGTATAGCAACTTTTGCCAAATTGAGGGATGGGTTACTTCCATTTGCCATAACTGATTTGGTTGTAAACCATGGGGATTAACCCCAGTTGGTAAAGATGGAACATGCGTAACACCTTGTGGACTTTGGCGAATAATTTGACGAGCCTCTTGCCTAGTAATATGAAATTTTTATATAAACTAGAAGCATTCTGATGATGGAAAGAATGTGAGGCTTGTGCACAATCATACAAAGACATTTGTTGACAAACCACAAGTTTATCAGTCTTATCATTACTTGCTGCTAAAGTCCTGGGAGATTAGAATGTGCTCTGATATGACCAATTAAACAAGGATATTGATGAACTTGAGCTATCACTATGAATATTAACCAGTTCATCAGCAAAATGAAGTAGAGCACAAATGAGAGCTTAAAGTTCTGCTCATTGTGCAGAAGTATTTGAAGTTTGAACTAACTCTGTGTGAGCATGGCTATAAAAACCTGCTTTTCCTGAACTTGAGCCATCTGTAAACACTGTTATAGCTCCAGCTATTGGCTGAGCATGTACAATTTTCAGAAAAATAAATGAAGTTACAAGAATGAGTTGAGCAATTTTATCATGAGGATAATGACTTTCTATTTGATCAGAAAAATTAGCAAAGGCTCTTTGCCAACCATTGGAAGATTTCCAGAGCCAAGTATGCCATTAGGTAGGAAAAGGGGCTACAATAATAGAAGGCTCTGATCCAACCAATTGTAAGATTTCTGTTCCTACCTTTAATAACTAATTGAGCTCCTGCCATAGACCGACAGCAGATGCCAAGCCCACCTGCACACCCCCCTGACTCAGCATGCCCTCACTGGGGCTCCCCAACTTCTTTTGGGCCTTGGCAAGTATTTTGAATAATTCCTGAGGGCATGGCCACCATCATTGGAAGGACGGCTCCCTTCCTGAGACACAGAACACTGGAGGCCCTTTGACAGGTACCTCTATTTTCTCACTTATAGCCTACACCCTTCCCCACCCTCTTTGTTCACCACTAGAAATACTGTAAATAATAATCAAACTCATCCTGTTTATTACAATCATATTAAAGTCTTTATAGGGCTATCTCATTCAGGGCTGCATTTTCTCTGTATTGGCTGCTGCTAATATTGATCTCCCCTTCAAAGGTGAGGTATTGGAAAACTGTAGGGTCACATAAACCTACAGGGGGAAAACTTCAGTATCTCTGATCTTCACTGCTAGAGGGGAATATACAGAAACAATATGAAAAAACAGGGGAAGAAAGTGTCCCTAACAAATCAAGATGCTATTTTGATAGAATCCAATGACAGCATGGAAGTAGAATTGACAGAAAAAGAGTTTACAATCTGCATAATTAAAATGATCCATGAAGAACAAGATGAGATAAGAGAGCAAATGCAGGCAATGCATGATCACTCCAATAAACAGTAAAAAGAGCAAATGCAGGAAGCAAAAGAACACTTTAATAAAGAGATAGAGATTCTGAAAAAAAAATACTTGAAATGAAAGAAACAATAAATCAAATTAAAAACTCAATAGAAAGCATCACCAACAGATTAAATCTCATGGAAGACAGAATCTCAGACAATGAAGACAAAATATTTAATCTTGAAAATAAAGTTGAACAAACTGAGAAGATGTTAAGGAATCATGAATTGAACCTCCAAGAATTATGGGCTATCATGAAAAGATCAAATTTATGAATTATTGGAATTGAGTAAGGCACAGAGATACAAAACAAAGGAATAAACAACCTGTTCAACAAAATAATATCAGAAAATTTCCCAAACCTGAAAAATGAAATGAAAAATCGAATACAAGAGGCTTACAGAACACCAGGTGCACAAAATTACAACAGATCCATACCAAGTCACATTATAATGAAAATACCTCACATACGAAATAAAGATAGGATTTCAAAGGCTGCAAGAGAAAAGCATCAGATTACTTTTAAGGGGAAAAAAATATGGAAATCAGCAGATTTCTCAGCTCAGATCCTAAAAGCAAGAAGGAACTGGAACAATATATTTCAAGCTCTGAAAGAACGTGGATGCCAACCAAGAATCCTATACCCAGCAAAACTGACCTTCAGATTTGATGAAATAAAAATTTTCCACAATAAAAAAGGTAAAATAATTTACACATAGAAAGCCTGCACTACAGAACATTCTCAGCAAAACATTTCATGAGGAGGAAGTGAAAAACAACAATATAAGTCAGCAAAGGGAGTAACTACCCTAAAGGAAAAGTCAATCAACAGAGAAACCAAGGCAGTTAAAAACCAAAAATAAGCCAAAATGACTAGGAATACAAATCATATCACAATAATAATCCTGAATTTTAATGGCCTAAACTCAATAATCAAATGACATAGAGTGGCAGATTGGATTACAAAGAAAGACCCAACAATATGCTGCCTGCAAGAGACTCATCTCATAGAAAAGACATTCACAGACTAAAGGTGAAAGGATGGAGAAAAACATACCATGCACATGGACTCAGTAAAATAGCAGGGGTCTCCATCCTCATAAGTTAGTCAGAAGGAATTAGACTAGAGACCCTGCACCAAATTGAAGACAAAGAAGGCCCGAATCTTCATCATGTCGGCTTAGGATCAGACTTCCTTAACAAGACTCCCAAAGCACAAGAAATGAAAGCAAGAATCAATAAATGGGATGGACTCAAACTAAAAAGCTTGTTTTCAGCACAGGATACAATCAATAATGTGAAAAGAGAGCCTACAGAGTGGGAGAAAATCTTTTCCACAGGCACTTCGGATAGAGCACTTATCTACAAAATTTATAAAGAGCTTACAAAACTTTACACCAAAAATACAAAGAACCAATCGATAAATGGGCCAAGGAACTGGACACTTTACAGAAGAAGATATACAGGTGATTAATAAATATATGAAAAAGTGTTCAACATCTCTAGTAATTAGAGAAGTACAAATTTAAAAAACTCTAAGAGTTCATCTTACTCCATTTAGAATGGCTACTATCAAGAACACAAACAATAATAGATGTTGGCCTGGGTATGGGGAAAAAGGCATACTTTTACATTGCTGATGGAGTTGCAAATTGGTGCAGCCACTCTGGAAAGCAGTGTGAAGAATCCTCAGAAAACTTGAAATGGACCCACCTTTTGACCCAGCTATCCCACTCTTGGTTTATACCCAAAAGACTTAAAATTAGCATACTACCATAATGCAGCCACATCATTGTTTATAGCGCTCAATTCACAATAGGCTAGATTGTGGAACCAACCTAGACGCCTTTCAACAGATGAATGGATAAAGAAACTGGTATATATATATATACAATGGAATATTATTCAGCCATAAAGAAGAATAATATTATGGCATTTGCAGATAAATGGATGGAATTGGAGAATATCATGCTAAGTGAAATAAGTCAATCCTAAAAAACCAAAGGCTGAATGTTTTCCCTGATAAGTGGATGATAATATATAATGGGGGTAGGGGCGTGCAGAGTGGGAGAAGAATGGAGAAACTTCATGTAGAAGGAAATGAGAGGGAGGGGGTATGAAAGATGGTGGAATGAGACAGACATCATTACCCTGTGTACATGTATGGTTACACAAATGGTGTGAATCTATATCATGTACAACCATAGAAACCAAATGAGGTACCCCATTTGTGTACAGTGAATCAAAGTGCAGTCTGTAAAAAATAAATAAAAGTAAATAATTTAAAAAAATAACTAATTGAGCAATAAGATCATGAAATGGAGTTAAGGATCTTTGAGGAGAGTGAGCTAGCTAGGTGGAGTAACTCAATAACTCCTAGAGACTGCCATATTGCTCCTGTAGGGGTATGAGTTATAGGAAATGTTAACAAATATATAGATTCTTGTGGATTGATTCTAACAAGTTGTGCAGTTTTAATGGCAACTTCAACTTTTGTTAATGCAGCCCTTGCCTGTGCTTTAAGTTGATGAGGAGAAGTTGGAGAAGGATCCCCCTGTAAAATTTGAAATAAAGGACTCAAATCTGCAGTGGATAATTTTAAAATTGGCTGCAGCCAGTTAATATCCCCCAGTAATTTTTGAAAATCATTAAGAGTATGTAAACCATCAATTTTGATTTATAAACTTTGTGGATGAATTGTATGTCCTTCAATTAAATTGCCCAAATTTTGAAAAGGAGAGGCCTTTTGTACTTTCTCAGGTGCTATACATAAACCCATTGTAGTAAGTGAAATTTCTAATTCAACAAAAACCTTTAAGAGTATATCTGAGTCAGCATAGGCTAACAGAATATCATTCATATAATGAATTATTTATGCATCAGAAAACTGTTCTTGTACTGGAGGGATAGCTTGTGCCACAAATTCTGACATAATGTGGGGCTATTGGTCATACCTTGAGGTAGTACCTTCCAGCAGAATCTCTTCACAGGTTTATTAAAGTTTATAGCTTGGATGCTGAAAGCAAATCTCTTGCAATCATCTGGGTGTAATGGTATAGTGAAAAAACAATCTTTTAAGTCTATTGCTAGTAAATGATAATCAGAAGATATAACTGTAGAAGAAGGAAGTTCAGATTGTAAAGTCCCCTTTAATTCCATAGTCAATTAATGGCTCTGAGATCTTGTAACAATCTCCATTTGTCAGATTTTTTCTTTATTAAAAAAATTGGAGTGTTCCATGGACTAAGAGTAGGCTCAATATGATCACCTTGAAGTTGTTCTTGAACTAAACTATGGACTGTTTGAAGCTTTTCCCCTGTAAAGGGCCATTGGTCAACCCAGACAGGATCATCGGAGAGCCAATTATTTTTTTCTGCCGATTAAATGTATTAAGTGACCCACACTGTCTTTGTTGAAAAGACTGAGGCATAGGTAAATGCCTTCCTTGTTGATTCCTTTTGAATTCTTTAGTGGCATTAGATCTCTGATTAAGCATCTGCGATGACATCATGGAGTTGGAGGTTATTAATAAACTCCCAGGCTGCTCAAAATGTCTCACCCCCATAGATTTACTGGCAAGGTCTTAAGGACGTAAGGTTTGAAGAGTCCTGTATTGCCATCTTTATCTTCCCATCAGAGGTATTAGGCACTTTGGGCAGGCTGAGACTTGACCATTGTCTTCTAAAGTTATTAGATGCTGTATGTAAAACCCAATCCAGTGGCCAAAATTTATCAGAAATGACTGATATGTCAGCGCCAGTGTCTATAATTCCCTTGAAAGATTTGTAATTAATCTTAAGATCCAATAGAGGGTGCTCTTGCCTAATTAACTGAGCCCAATGTGCTCTGTCCAAGGACAGTTCGGCTTTCCTGTGTTCCACGGGATAAAGATTTCCCCGCAGACTCACAGGGTAGAAAGACAAATTGGAATAATTCTTTTGATAGTGTATTTATAATACACCATATAATATATCCTCTGGAGAAAGCTAGATAATAGAATCCAGCAGTGACCTTTGAGCAGTGACCTTAATTTCTCCATTAAAATTTTCTTCAAGAATAACTAGTAACACTTGAACTCCTTTTGAAATTAAATTTCCCCTATCCAGTATTACACCTAGGATATCTGGTGGTAAAGGGCCATAAATACCCATAGGAATCATTTGTTGACCCTATTCTGGAATCAGTATAAACTTTGAGTTGGGATTGTGGTCCAGCATTTTTGCTCTGCAGCAGAAGGCAGCATTTTGAGACTGGGCCTGTGCATAAGGAGGCTGGGCTAGATCGAGTGACAGTTGAGTTGGAACCAATGACTGCTCCGGAATAGAAAGAGATGCCCTCATTGTTTGATGGGGCCAGGGCTGGCCCGGCCTCATTTTCCAGTCTCTGTTAACCAAGGTTGCTCCGTTATGCCTATCTGGACGCAGAACTCCTTAGCCCAATGGCATTCCTTTCCACAGAGAGGGCAAATCTCTGGAACATTCTTTGACTTTTGTGGCAGTTTACAGTCTCTAGCTATGTGCCCTTTTTTGCCACAGATAAAACATTGTTTCTTAGAATTTGCCTCCTTTAAAGCAGGCTGTATGATTTATTTTACAGAGGCAGCCATTGCTACATCTTCTGAGCACATTAATTCAACATCAGAACAAAGACAAATGTAATCTAGTATTTTCCCTTTCTTACGGTGTGGCCGAATCTCCTCTTTGCAAGGTTTGTTAGCATTTAGAAAAGCCAGTTGTCTAACTAAAGTCTCAGAGGTACATGGATCATCAACCAGATGATTTGCTGCTTGATATAAATGTGCTACAAAATCTGAACAATTTTCCTCTGGTTCCTGCTGAATTTGACTGGGGACTAGAGTTTTCTCTTCTTGGGCAGGTAATTCTCTCTGTGTTCTTTGAACACATGCACTTATTTGAACATAAGTTTGCAAATCATAAGTCAATTGTTGTCCCAAATCAGCAAATTGTCCTGATCTGGTAAGCCTATCTAACATAATCTGAACTCCATTCAATTTATTAATTTCTGCCTGATCTGAACAATGCTCTATCCAATTGGATTTCCATGTTAAATACTCGCCTTCAGAAAGGCAGAAGCTAGCTAGCAGGAGCCAATCATTGGGTGGTAGGGTCTCATTACATATTGATTATAAGACACTTAGTACAAACGGGATGTTTGCTCCATACATACAGCATACAGATTTTAACTCCCTTAATGTAAAAGAAATAGGCACATGAGTTCTTTTTGGTCCCTCAGAACTTTGAGAATCATTTTGCTCAAAAATGGGGTAGAACCCAAATTTTGCTAATTCCTTCTCTGCCATATTAATAGAGGTAGAAATTCTTGGCCTTGTGACTTGAAGTCCTTCCCTAGGAGCAAGAGGGGGCACTGAAGCACTACCTTTCAAATGTAAATTGCAGAAGTCCCATGCTAACTCATCCTCCTCTACATCTAAATACCTTCTAGTCCTCTAAATAGAAGCCCTGCCCCTACTACCAGGTGTCCCTCTGTCTACAGAAACATGCTTGGGGCTAGTTTCTGAATCTTTTTCTTTTTTATCATTCAACATGTCCCCAGAAGACAAAGAGGTCCTGAAGGACCAATATTTCTGACTCTTAGATCTAAAACTCTTAACAGCATTTCTAAGTCCTGTGATCAAATCTTCCAAAAGCCACAAATCAACATCTGGGTCCAAATACAAGCAAGTTTCTATTACAGTCCAAACTCTCTCTATACTTTGAATTGTACTCCTAGGTATGTTAGCAGAAATACAACCTACATACAATTCCTTGTCTAGTTTTTCACAAGTATGTGAAAAAAACTATTCTTCCTCAGAAAACCATGGACAAATTTCCTGAATCACCTCTAAGAAATGAGCAAGATCAGCTCTTTGTACATAGTGTCCCTTCTGTTTTAAGATGGTTTTCAGGACAGCTAAGTAAGTTTCCCTCTCTACGGAGAGAGAATTCCCCATTCTTAACATCTCACAATTAAACTCCCTTTCCTTTCTTACTACTAAACTTATTCACACGTGTGTGCTTCCCACAGGAAAGGGGCCAACAACTTTCCTTTATTCTTTCTTCTAAAATCCTCTTGAACAGTCCCTGTTTGGGCACCAAATGTGGGGGTCTCTCAGCCTCACCCCACATGGATGCGAAAAGGGTTAACTGCCAGGGGATGGTGTTGACTTTTTATCAATCAATTACCCATAAACTACTCAATAAACACACAAGAGCCAATATTCTTTTTAAACTAGAGGAGGCATGATGAGTCCAACTATACCAGCTCTGGCCTCTAACAACAACATGGAAACTCTCTCTTATTTATAGCACACAGGTAAAAGGGGGCCAAGACCAGGAGGAGCTTCTTCTGTGATGGACAGGATAGGGTGGAGTTAGAGGAGCAGTTCTCTTAAGGGGAAAATTCCAGGAGACAGGGAACCACTCCCACACAGTGCCACATGCTTCCAGGCAGTTCCTAGAAGCCAGGCATCTGCATCCCATGGCTCAACCTAATCTGATTCTGCTAAGTAAGGACAGCTTCCCACAAGTAGGTTTTCACTCCTTGAAGTGTTGAGAACAAGGTGACATCTGTGCAGCCATGTTGTATGAACAAGCCATTTCGGGAACTGGCCAGTAAAACCTCCCCCCAGGGAAGGGCACACAGGTACTACCCTCAAGAGCCAATACAGGACAAACAGGACAAACTGGGCCCCCGAGGTTTATCAAGGCTGTTAAGAGACATGTGTCCGAGAAATGGGCAGCTGCCCGAAACCTTATCTATCAAGGACAGGGGATGGGGCCTAACTCTGACTCATCTCCTGCATAGTTCACCCCCTCCCTCCTCCCTTCTTCCTCCAGGACCATTCAGTTTTGGCGGGACCCAATGAGATTCAAATAAATTGGCAAGACCCAACCAAAAGAGAACAAATGTTTAGCTGTTTGAATGTTAACCAATAATGTACAGGTCTTTGTATGTGAATGATTGGAAATTTCTTAAGTAGAGTGCTTTCTCATCCCTTGGGGCCGCTCCCCACTCAGCCATGGTAGTGGTCTGAGAGGCAGGTTGCGGTCCAGGCTCGAGCTTTCAATAAAACCTCATTGTGTGATTTGCATTGCCGTGTGTGCACTTTGACTTTCTGGAAATGGGTTGATATTGAACCCCAATAGAAGTACTTATAATTTATAGATGACCCCTGATGGTTTCACATTTCACATTTTTATATTGTTTTGTATATGAGTGCAAAGGTGTGCACACAAAACTCTTCTGCATTTACTTTCAAAATAGTGTTCAATAAATTGTACATGAGATATTTAACATTTTATTATAAAATAGGTTGTTAGATGATTTTGCCCATTTAGAGGTTAACATACTTTTTCTGAGTACATTGAAGATAGGCAAGGCTCAGTTAAGATGTTCAGTAGATTATGTATGTTAAACGCCTTTTCAGCTTAAGATATTTACAGATCATTTGTTTATCATAGGTCAAGGAGCATCTGTAGTTGGAGAGAAGATACATACTTGTGAAAAAGTTAGTGAGAAATGTGTTGCCAGACGTACAATTATGATAAACTCTGTGGTTCAAACCCAGAGCAATCTAGGAGCTTAGGAGAAATAAAAGATGATTGGATACACTGTTCTAGTGGGGGTGGAAATTTAGACCAGACCCTCATGGAGCCAGAATAGGGGGTCCTTGGATAGGCTTCAGGGAAATTTCTCTAAAATGATATGCTGCCTTGCATGAATACAAAACCTTAAGGAAGACATCTTTCACTTTTTCATATTTGTTCCCAAAAAATGTTAACACTAATACAATGTGCTGTGGCTTTTTAAATTTTTATCTTTCGGCCAGGTGTAGTATCACATGCCTGCAATTCCACCTACTCAGGAGGCTGACACAGGACAATCCCAATCTTGAGGCCAGCCTGAGCAAATTAGTGAGACTCTGTCTCAAAATAAAAATGAGAAAGGACCGGGGATGTTACAGTGTTTGCACAAGGCCCTAGTTTCAATCCCAGTGCCCCTGCAAAATGAAATAAAATATAAATAAAATTTTATATTTGGTTTCCTAGGAAAACATTAATGTGCTCAAAAGGGGAAAGTTATTCTAGATATTATACGACTTTTCCTTCTTGCTTTGTAACAGAAGAGACAGATAATTAGAAAGAGTTTTCAAATGTAGCACTACTCTTGTAAAATTCAAGTGAGACTTGGCCAGATGGTATCTTGGAGTCTTATCTTCTGGTTGTGATATGTTGATGAAGCATAACAGGAAATTATCGAGGGCAGGAAGTTGACTTCATTTCTCAGTAGAGTTCAAATCTTTGCTGGACTCAGGGAGTGTCAGAAGAAAACATTTATGAGACGAGGTAATGTTTTTTATCCAGACAGACTTTGACATTTGACCTTCCATGCATCTGCATCAAGTTCAACCTTCCCTACTTCATAGCTCCATCTTTCCTTCCTCTCTATCTTATGCTTTGGAATCCTGAAGAACTAGTAGCCTGCACACTATATAGTGCAGTTCTTGGTTTTTTTGGTGCTTTACCTGCTGCCTGGGGCACCTCTCTCTGATCTCCAGGTTCTTACTCACCCTTGAAGATCCAGCTCTGTCTTTCTTTCTCTCAGGAAGCCTTCCATGAATCCCCAATATGCTTTCATATTTGTCTCTTACTAAGATTTAACACTAAAGTCTTGGGCAGAGACAGTTTGATTACTAGTCCCTCAGTGGCACAATTCCTGGCAATAGGAAGCAACTATTTCAGTACCAGCAGAAATCCAGAATGACTCTTAGACTTTTGTCTTAGCAGACTGGTGAAATTGTACATTTTAGTCCCACCTTGGATCAGAGGAACAAAAGACTCTTTGCATTAAATCTAATGAAAGGCAGTAAAATCTTAGAGTAATAGCAGAAAATGTTGGCAGAGTGGAAGAGATATATTTAGATATATTAAAATGTGTTTAAGAATAACTATATTGAGATAGATGCGGGTACTTGACAATGAAATAAAGGGGGGGAAGCTGAAAAGATAAGTCAAGAAAAATAAAATAGTATTAGGTAGGTATGGGATAAGACAGGAATGATGTTGAATTGGTATTAGTGGGTTTTTTTTTTTTTTTCTTCATAGGTCAGCATTATCTTCTGACTATCTTATCCAAAGGGCTCTGCTATTGACAAGTATAAGACACTCTTTATGTGCTGCATTTGGTTTGAAGGGCTCTTTATTAATATTCATTTTTTATGATAGTTCAGAAAATGTAGGCTGATTTTCTATCACCAATGCACTTATGAAAATTAAGAGAGTTTGGAAGAGGTGTAATCCAGTAAGAATATAGCTGAAAATGTATGTTTTCAGTCATCAGTACCATTAAAAATAAAACAGCATTGTTTCAAATAGTTTTTAGTTATATTTGGTTTCTTATTTTTAACTTCCTTTTATATATTTGTTTACTTATGTATTTATTTATTGAAGTGGGATCTCACTACATTGCCCAGATGATTCTCAACTCCTGGGTTCCGGTGATCCTCCTGCCTCAGCCTCCTGAGTGTTGGACTATGGGCACATAATGCTGAAGTATACCACAGCTCCCTGCAGTCAATTTTAAAACTGCACTCTAATCCTAAATTGCATCTCAAAGACTTCAGTGACTAACCATTGCCTATTAAATAAAGTCCCTGTTTCTTGGTCTCTGTCATTCATAATCATGGTCTTGTCCAACTGAGCTTTCTATTCTTCATGTACATGGTGCACTAAATAAGCTAGCTGCTTTTCTCAGAGCTCTAGGCTTTTGCTGCTGGTGTGTCTTCAACTTGACCTTTGCTGTCAAAACCTTTCCACTCTCCAGAGTTCAGTATACCTCCAGGTTCCTCCATGCAGCTGTCATCCCTCACGTTCTCTTTTTCTTCACCAAAAGAACTTGTTTTCCCACCTGCACTCTTACTGACACTTTGAATAGGGCATAGAACTATTTTTCTACCCTATTAAATGATCAGTTCCCTGAGTAAAAGGCCTGACTTTTGTGTTTTCTGATGTTTTGTGTTAATTATTTCAGGTTGATTCTGTCCCTCAGGGAGAGGTGGAATCGTACCTTTTCATGCCAAAATAACAAGGTGTCACTCTGCAGAGCACAAATGCTGATAAGAGGTCACCTCAGATTTATCTTAGTCAATGTAAAAAATTACTTTTGATTTTCTTTTCTCTTTTTATTAGAACTTCAAAGCAAATCTGAGATACCTTGTCAATTCTCCTATAAATGTGTCAGAGTTCCTCTCAACAGCATATCATCATAGCAAATTCTGTACTACCACTTAATACCCAGGCCCTGTTTCAGTTTTTCATGAGTGTCTCAAAGATGCCTTTTTATAGTTGCTTTGCTAGAATCATAGCCACCCCAGCCCCATCCTCTGACATTTCTCAAAACCTCTGGTTTCCTGGAGAATGGTGTTTGATAGCCTCTCTCAGAGGTCTGGCTTGGGGCCAGACCTCTTGGTGAGCGGAGCTACTTCTCAGTACCTGTTTCCTGTGAACTCATTTCAAATTCCACGTGGTCTTGTTAACTAGACTCATCATATTTTTGTCCTGGGGATTGAACGCAGAGTCTCATGCAACTCAGTCTTAACCACTGAGCTACATGCCCAGACGTTTATTTTTTTCCAGACATTCTTGCTAAGTTCCTGAGGCTGGCCTTGAACTTGTGATCCACCTGCTTCTGTCTTCTAGTAGCTGAAATTATAGGTGCATGATACTATGCTCAGATGTTAGCTGGAACTTTTAAAAACCGAAACCCTCCATCAGATATTACAATGACCTGAGAAACAGTGGGGTAAGTACTTGATACCTCGATCAGGTCTTAGAATATGGGGCTGCCTCTGTGAGCTTCACCTGGCAGACATGTGTTTCTGACTGGGTAATCAAAGCCACCCTAAGAAGGTGTTCTAAGATTCATCTTTACTTGCCAAATCTAGCTATGACCAAGTGCTGATGAGATAACTGGGTAGGAAGAACTTTTGATGTGATGATAGGTGGCTTGGCAACTGCTTTCCCAGAAGGCAAGCAGGCCAACCCAACCCAGCCAGGTCCCACCCAAAAACCAGTCAGGCAAGTGGAGCTACCCTGCAGTCGCAAAGTCCATGACACAGGGCAGTGCTATGGGACCTTGTTTATTGAAGGGCCCCAAAAGCAAAGGGACCAGGGCAGAGCAAAGGAGTCCCAAATTGCCAGCATCTCTATGACTCTTGACCCCACATGGGGATGCAGGGCTGATGAGACTCTCACATTCCTCACCCTCAGTCTCACAAGCAGAGGCTCAACTGCTTCGCAACTCTAGGGGACAGCTCTGACCTGGAGCAAAGGCCCTGACCATGACCTAGGGAACAGACTTTTTAGGCACATCCTATGAGCAGAAATCTATGGAAGCAAGATACAATACTATTTTTCCAAAGACCCAACACCCAAGTCAGTTTTCTTTACTTATTTACTTATTACTTATTTTGGTACCAGAGATTAAACCCAAGGACACGTAACAACTGAGCCAAATCCCCAGCCCCTTTTATGTATTTATTTTGAGACAGGGTCTTCTAAGTTGCTATGGCTTCACTAAGTTGCGGAAGTTAGCTTTGAACTCACTATACTCTTGTGCCAACCTCCAAAACTGCTGAAATTATAGGCATCTGTCACCACTCCTGACCCCAAGTCCCTTGTAGTCTGAGAAGCTGTACCTACTGAACGGTGCTATGAATGTGGTTTTAATATAATTGTAGCCCCTGGATCCTGTGTTTTGTCACCCACACAGATAGATTCCCAAATACAGTGTTCTAACCACATCTTGCCCTGAAAATCAGGTCTCTCTATACTCCATATTATGTTTGCAAATCCACACAGAAGTTCATTCCTAAGGTCCCAGAAGAGGCTTTGCTTCTCTGCAAAGCTCAAAGTTGCCTTGTACAGGACAGATGGAAGAAAGACACGTGGGTAAGAAGAGGGAAGAAGCAGCCAGGAAAGAAAGAGAGTAAAAGGGCACAGCAATGACACTGGGTCGGGGAGCGAATTCAAATTCCTGGGCTGAGACAATCTTGGACACATGGTAGCTGAACGTGCTCTTTGAACATGCCCTCTGCACATCCCTGAGGTCTGGATACCTAGAGAGCAGCCACTGCAGGCTCTGCTGTTGTACTCAGCTCCCTTTCTCCAGCTGGCAGTTCACCTGGTTGAATGACTTATGGGATTAAGGGGAGCTCCGAATGACTGCTTGGAGGACCAAGAAGGCTTCCTTCCAGACTCAAGAGCATCTGCCTGTGCAGCTACTCCTCAAGACCCAACTATCCAGCAACTATCCAACTGGCCCAACAGGCCCAGGTGACTCTTGACTTCTTTCTTTGATGCCACAAAAAGAAGCCAAGGTGGTAGAAGCCTTCCCACAGTTTATGCACTGAACCTCTTTCTCACATGCAGTGTCTGGTGGATGCTGGATCCCTTGGGCTACCCCAAAGCTTTCCTCAGTGGGCATAGGTTTGGAGCTTCTCTCTGCTGTGAATCTGCCAGCCAAGAAAGGCTTGAATCATCATCACAAAAGAATGGCTGTCCCAGTGTGCACCAGCTGGTGCTGGAGAAGGGTGGACTTCTTCTTGAAGGCCTTTGCCCAGTCACTGCACATGTAGGTACAGGGTTGTGTGGACTTTGCCGTGATGTGTCCAACCACCCAGCTTAGAGCTGGTGAGCTTCTCACCACATGATTACTCTGGTGGCACAGGAGGCTGGAACACTACCAGGAAGTCTGTCCTCGTTTGAAGCACTCAAAGGACCTGGTCCCTGTGTGCACTGTTTGGTAATTGACCAGTTGACTAAGGCAACTTAGCCACTTCCCATACTATGCCATGGATAATTTTATGATCCTTAGCCTCATGAGAGGCTTTATGTTTCTTCCTGGGGCTGGGCCATTGTCTGCAGGACTTATCACACACCTGGCCCTTGAGAGCCATGGGCTTGTCCATTTTTCTCCCTAAAGTAACTCTGAGAAGCCACGTATTTGCATCAATCTGGAGGAAGCTCTTCCTGAGCCTGCCTTGCTCTGGGATCTTCTCCATAGGTGGACTGTCTCGTGAGCCTAGGCCAGTCAATCACAGCATCTCTTCTCAACAGGCTTTCTTGTCCCCTTCTTGGGATAAGCTTCCTTCCAATCTGAGACACCACACCCTCCCCAACCTGGGGCTCCACAAGATCCTTACAGGAACCTCCAAGATTGTGTCAGATTTACACAGCTGCTCCACCTCAGATTCCAGAGGATCTGGGTGGCAGTTCCCTCCCTGCTTTCCCAAACTCTGGTCTCTCCAATTCAGGGCTCATTCCACTGCTGCAGGTGAGAGATGAGGTCCGGATTGGGGCTTCAAAAACCAAAGCAGCCACACTTCTGAAGTTGTCCAGCATCAGGTGCCAGTAGAGTATGCTGTGGTCCAGGTCAGAGTTTCCACTCTTCCCCTGACAAGTGCATGGCTATGTCCCAGAAGATCACTGACTCCAAAGCATGCAGCTCCAGGACTTCCACTCCAGGGCTATGTCCATGGGAATAGCAGTGTCTGCACCCTCTGGGGGAGCCAGAGGTTTCAGGAAGCAGCCTGATTTGGGTAGGTGACAAGCATCGGGCCCTTTGTCACTTCAGCAGTGGGACTCTATTACTGGGCCTCCTGGGTAGTATTTTTGGACCTGGGCTTGGGTGAAGGTTCCAGGACTGCCTAGACTAGCTGCTACAGACCCTGCTGCATCCCACAGGATCAGAGCACACATAGGAGAGGTTAGGGACAGCCCAAGGAAGCGGCCCCAATGGATTCCAGGTATTCTGCTGTTCTACTTCCTATGCCAACAAATTACTTTTTAGGTCCTGAAATTTACACTAAAATTCTTTGCCGAACCAAATTGCCAAGATTTTTGAAAATACAACTTTGTTTTTTAAACAAAATATCTCTAAAGCAGTATTTTTAGAAGTTGGTCAGGAAGAGATCTGACTGTTTTGTGACTTACAGGTTCATCATGTGTGGTATATATGTTTGTTGTCATTTGTTTTATTTTCTCTGTGAAAAGTTGCTGTAAGTCCATTTATTTCTGATATTTTCAGTCAAAAAAGCATATCACTAAGTTCTTATGCACATGAGCTATTGCTAGCACCAAAGAAAAAGAATTCATTTTTGCTTAGCCTTATATTTTCTCTGTGGCTATAGTCTTTTATTTCTTTCTTCTTATAGATTAAATAGCCTCATGCAAGTGGGACTCAGTGACTCTAGCCAGTAATCCCAGCTACTCAGAAGGGTGAGGCAAGAGAATTGCCAGTTTGAGGCCATCCTCACTATTTAGGGAAGCACCGTCTCAAATAAAATAAAATGATTGTGAATGTAGCTTAGTGGGGGAGCACGTGCCTAGTGTAAGTGAGGCCCTGGGTTTGATTCCCAGCTCTAAGTTATGATAATCATAACAATTCTAATAATTATTCAAATAATTCAAATAATAATTCAAATAAATTAGGCCTCATCTACCTAGTTTGTTAAAGTCTAATTTATTACTGACATTAATGGTCTCAGCTCTCCAAAAATAGTGAACTTAATTGGTTATTTTGAAGAGTAAGTTACATTTACCTCAGGTATTTTCTTTTTCTGGATGATGTTCTATGAACTCTGCTTGCTGTAGCTCTGGTTTTCTTCATTTAGCACTGAGAATTGGTCTGGTACTTCCTTTTCCTCCTATTCTCTATTTTTTGTCCATTTACCTCTTTAATATAGGAAAGTACCAAAATTCTTGTTTATGAACTTTGTTTTTTGTCACAAGCTGTTTTAGGGTGAATATACCGGAGGTAGAAGAAAATGAGATTTGAAGATAACCATTGAGGCATTTGCCTATTCATGTGGCAACATTATGCTGTTGACTTGAGTGTGATCACCTCAGACAATCAGTCTTGTTTTCTTCTTCAGCAAATGTTTATTTTGTTTGACTCCCAGTTGTACAAATCTGATCATCACAAAGAGAGAACACTCCCTATTCTAATTATGTGTCAGCACACTAACGAACTTGCTAGAAAACGAACCTGGGCTCTAATGCTAAGGCAGCTTGGGGCACCTCAGCAGGTGACGCTGATCCTGAGAGCTGAGGTCAGGAGGAATGTGCTCTGCTGAATGCACCAGAGTCCCCATGACTTAGGTGTGTTAAGTGTCTTGCAGTGGAGGAAGAATTTCATCTTTAGCAAAGGCATTTCTGTCACTTAAAAATACTAAAAACATTGAAAAAACATCCCCTGAATTAAAGTGAACTCCCAGTTATATCCACACTAAGATTGCATTATTGGAGCAAAATTCAGCAACTCCCAGGATACACCTAGGTTGTGATGACTGATGGGTGAAGACGGGAATATTCTTTCTTCATACAGTGGAAGGTACTTTTTGTTCTCGTTGTTGTTGTTGTTGTTGTTGTTGTTAGTTTGGGAAAGGGGTAATAACTGTGCTTTGTACCCAAGAAAGTGTATCAGACTTGGTCTGAAAAACATTAACACCAAGACCTCTTATGGACTGCATGGAAATGGTGGCTGCTGTGTTAACTCAAGAGAAATCTTGGCAGATGGAGACTGATGAAGACTGGCAGTTGAAGTTGTACATGGCGCAGTATGTAGTAACAGAGGCTGGGATTCCTTGCTGTCTGAGAGCTCTTTTTCCTCAGGTTAGATTTGACCATTGAATGGCAAGGGCTCCTCTGGCTGAAGCAGTCGCCTCTGATGAGGGTCTGATTGTCATGACTGATGCACGAGTGAGTGAGGACATAGGTATGAGTGGGATTCACCTTGTTTCCAGCGCGAGATTTGGATCTTTATTTAAAAAGAAAGTCAACTCTGAAACATTCAAAATAATATCATTGTTAGAGTATTTGTGTCAAATGGGGACTTGTGTTCGCAGGCAGCATCTGTTCACTTTTAGCATTTGTTACTTTGTTCCCCAGCCCTAGTGTGGTGTGTACTCAGTGCTGACCCGTGTAGAGTGGTTTGCCTTTTCTGATGAGTTTAAACTCATAAAGAATGAATTCTTTATTACCACTTTCTCACTCTTGCTTGTGTGTTTTCCCAAAGCATCAGTGCAGTTTCTCTCTCTTCTGCTTCATTTTGTTTACTGAGGTAGTGGGATTTTCATCCAGAGGTGCTCTACCACAAAAAGCTGCCCCACCACTTTGATGTGTTTTACCAGGCCTTGCTGCTTTGCCCAGGCTGTCCTTGAACTTGCCATCCTTCTACCTCAGTCTCCTGAGTAACTATGACTCCAGGCAGAAGCCACCATACCTGGCCCAAAGCATCATGCATTTAGCAAAAGAGCTTTACTGCTAAAGGTGACACATGGGATGTGGGCCCAGGACCAGTGGCCACACTTCTGAACTGAACCCTGGGAAATGGCCTCAGTGGGAACAGGCCAGTGCTGTGCTGTTTTGAAACTGAAGCTTTGTCTTCCCTATTTTGGCCCTACGAATGAATGGGAGCTGGGTTTCATGTTACTTGTATTTATATTTGCTATGTCCCTCAGAAAGGGAACTTAAAAGTCTGAGTGTTCATTGTTCATGCCTGGAAGTTCATTCCATCCTGAGACAGACTCCAGACATGGGAGACCTCAGGGAAGACTGAGTATTGAAGATATAAAGCTATTAATGGGACAACTTCCCCTTTTGTTGGAAGCCTTTAATTTTGGGAAGATGAAAAGTGCATTGAGTTACTTGATTTTGGTCACAGGAGTCATTGTGGGCCCTCACATCACCATCATACCTTTTAACTTGCCATGGTGCTCTGACTTAGGATCAAGGAAACCAAGCTGAAACACCTAACAGCCTCTGTACAGAAGCTCAAATTTGCCATGGCTGAGAACAGCACCTTCATGCAGAACCTGCAGGCCACGTGACAGGCATTTACACAAGCCATTGCTTTCTTGGTATAAAGAAGTCTCCTATTGTGAGTGGAAATTTTCACCTGCACAGTTATACATGCATTTTCTCCTCACTCCTTACTCTCCTCAAACTGTGAACCCCATGCCTCAACAGCATGGTTTTACAAACAGTAATGTTTTGTCAAAAAAAAACAAACTGTGGTTTTTCTTCCCTCACTGAGAACCATCAAGACTTCCTGCACTGGTACTGGGTGGAGATAGGCCATCCTGAACCCCCAACTCTCCATGAACCAGAACCAGCCTATCTGTGTGCAGGACATGGCTCCTCTCCAGGCACCAGGAGCCAAAGCTTCTTGGAAGTGCAGATCCAACAAGTTCAAACCAAGGCACAGAGTTTTTCCCCCCTTGTCATGTAGAACCCACCGGCCTCAGAGCCTTGGGATCAGATCCCAGTTCTGTCACTCTTTAAGGCAGAAAGGGCTCATTGGCAAAGACTCAGTTTCCCCATTAGCCTAAGGGGGATGCTCATTTCATATTTTCCATTCTTTGTTGTTGTTGCTGTTTTTCTAATTGGTTATAAATGACAGTAGAATGTACTTTTACACATTGTACACAAATGGAGCACAACTTCTCATTCCTCTGGCAGTACATGGTGCTGAGTCACACCAGTTGTGTAATCATACATGTATATAGGGTAATAATGTGGTAATAATGTCTGTCTCATTCTACAGTCCTTCCCATCCCCACTGCTCCACCCCTCCCCTCACTCCCCTCTGTATAATTCAAAGTTCCTTCATTCTTCCCTACCTACTCCCCTTATCAGATAAAACCACTTATCAGAGAAAACATTTGTTTTTTGGGGGGAGTGACTTATTTCACTTAGCATGATATTCTCTAGTTCCAGCCACTTACATGCAAATACCATAGTTATATTCTTCTTTAAGGCTGAGTAATATTCCATTGTGTATATGTACTACATTTAACTTCCCAGCCTGCTTGTTTGACCAAAGCTCTGACATTAGGTAATCAATGCAATCCCCAAGGCATGAACGAGATGCCAGAGTGATTATAAACCAACCAATTAAGATTGTTTTTCTTTCTTTTTTAAAAAAATATATTTACTTGTAGATGGACACAATACCCTTATTTTATTTATTTATTTTCATATAGTACTGAGGATCGAACCCAGGGCCTTCCACATGCTAGGCAGGCGCTCCACTATTGAGTCACAACCCTAGCCAAGAATTGTTTTTCTTAACAGTTCTACCTTTAATGTATGTCTGTAAATATGCTGCAAAAAATTTGGTTTTCATTCTAATGAAGTGATAAAATGACATTATTATGTAGGACCAGATACTAATATTAAAAAATTTAATTTGCAAAACATTTATTCTCTTTGTTCTTTATAATATCTAGGTTTGTGACATTTGCCAGGAAGAGCTGGTATTCATTGTATACCTACAAAATGATTTTACTTTATCATTTTACTAGAATCAAAATCAGAATTTCTGAAACCCCAAATAGTCTTTTAATTTTTTCAGATGGATAAAAAATAACCCTTATTCTTTTCTACATATCAACTGTGAAATAATTATTGTAATAGAGTAATTTTCAGACATTTCTTTTAAGACCTTTTGACATAGAATTTATCAAAAAGAAAGTCAAATACAGAAAATACTAATTTGAAATTCTCCTTATGCAATTCAAGTTCTAAAGTTATAAAGATCAAATATTACAAACTAATAATATTTTAAAGAACTCTAAAACTTCCATTAATTAGACATTAATTTGGTAATAAAATATAAAATAAATCTTCCACACTAAATAATTCATCATTGAAACAGAGTTAAACTAAACCCGTCATTTTGCATCTGTGGTTTTCCAGATCCTTATTTCACCATAAAATAATCTTTAACATACTTATAAGCATTTGTACTTAAGGAATGGGAATGAGTTAGCAAACATTGGATGTATGCTCACTTAGCTATTAATGAACCTTACAACTAAAATCTTTCTTTATCCTTTTGTTGAAGTCACTGTTGTAGAACATGCAAGGTGATCAATAAAGCAGCAAATGAAATCAACAACAGGTGATTATTTCTCATTTAAGGAAAAGAAAGTCAATTATACCTTTTCATGAAGTTCTAAAGCAGGATGACTATTAATTACCAATAGTGATAATTACTCTTTAGGTATTAAAAGACCTAGCACCAATTCTTATATTTTAATTCAGTGTGTGTGTGTGTGTGTGTGTGTGTGTGTGTGTGTAGTTGGTTAGGGAAGTGGAGAGTCAACATTTAATAGCCGCCCTGTGCATCAAAGGATATTAATCTTGATCATCGGTTCAGAGATACTATATTTCAAGGAAGAGTAACTGTACTCAGTTTGGCAGCAACCTCTCCAGAGTGGACTGCAGGCAGAAAACTATCACATCTGTTCTGGGCTGGACCTTGGGAATGTAAAAGAAGTTTGGATAAATGGTGGTCAAGCAGCAGGGTGCAGTGGTTGCTATTACTGTTCATTATAAGAGGAGCTATTTTCCTGAGTTTTGGGATGTCTCTTAGTTTATTGACAGAACTACTCTGCCCTTCCTCTGTACTGACAGGAGGCTTGGCAGTCACTGGGTGACTCACAAGGAGCACCACAGGTTGTAAGACTGTGACCTTTCCCCTACAATAAAAGGAGAAGAAACAGAACCCAGGTACACTAATGAGGAACTGAAAATTTTCAGTGTCCAGATTTAGCACAATTGAGAAGAGGCCATTTTTAGTTATTGGAGGAGTGGAAATGTGTACAAGTTTCTGACAGATGTCATCACTGTTTTTTTTAAAATGAGATTGTGGACCAAAGTTAATTATTCCACATAAAAGAGACAGAGATTGCTTTGGAGGAAGCAGCATGATAACCTTCTACCTCTACACAGTATTTCACAGGATTAGGAGCAGTGTTGACTCTCTTGGTGGATGCAGATGGTTCTTAAATTTTGGGATTTTGTTTTGTTTTGTTTTGTTTTGTTTTTGTCAGAAGGAGGAGGTTTCAAATCTTTAAGTTTTAGCTCTGAGGTATTGGTTGTATCTACAAATTTGGCACAGATAGAGTTGTACCAGTATCTCTAATCCATCTGGAGTAGATTCCAGAAGATCAGCCACTGCATGGTCTAATAATGTAACTCTCCATTGCTCTGTGCCCCTGATGCTTCATTCCCATAGTGAGATTTTTTTGTTTAAAATGAGTAATTCCAGTTCTCAGTATATATGCTCTTGTAATTTCAGTTGAGGGTTTTTGCTTAGATTTGTAATCATCTGTAAATTGGATGTTTTTTTTTTTTTTATCTAAGAAGCAAATGGATTTTTATCAATCCAGTTGTCTAGCCTTTGAGGTGCAAGTAGTCTAAGGTGACTGGTGACCTCCTTTCCCACGGGACTCTGAGGTAGTCCTTCACTGGAGCACAAACTCTGACTCCTGGGTGATTTCAGCCCTTTGGACAAGCATGAGAGCAAAACAAAACTGTAGATGATAGCTACAGTTATTTATTTGGCTCATTTTATAGAAGACAAAAATGTAATACAAAGAAGTTGAATAGCATCCTAGGGTCAAAGAGAGCTGAGGATTCCCACCAGGCAGCCTGTGCCCTGCATCATAATCCTCAGGCCTGTGCACTGGATGCTCTTGGCAAACTCACTTCCTTTCTCAGCAAAGTCAGAAGAGGCCTTCCAGGCTTGAAAAGTTGAGCTTTATATAACCAACCAGCCCCATGACCCTTCCACAGTTTAAAGTCTGTCATTTAGGCATCCTCTTCAAGTAAACCTCTGGGGCCTATGGTTTGCAGGCGTCTTGCCAGATATGACTGAAGAGAATTGGATCCCTGCTTCCGTGAACTCTGAGAGGTGGGGAGAAGCTCTCTGCTAGCCCTCTGGTGTCCTTTGTACAAATGAGAAAAAGCACCCCTGGGTGCCTGTGTGCGTGTTGGGAGGGTACTTTTGGCAAATAGGGCACCATCCTATGTTGAATTACAGAAGGCGATCCTTCTCCTGGGTGGAGGGAGCACCACCTCAATCCACCCAAGAGGCAGAACCCTGCGTTTTCTTAAAAATAGTTTTCTATTATTATAGGGGTAGATTTTATATTACCTATTTTTTATCTTGAAAATTATCTTCTCCGCTGTAATTTAGTTTTGAAGTAATGGTATCATCTTTACAGCTGACTGCAGATCAAACTTGCAGCTCGATGGATTTAAGGGTATTGTGCACACAGGAATATTAGGTCCAGCAGAAGTTTACTTTAGATTGTGGTAGATACGAAAACGGTCCCCCCAGTACCACCAAGATATTAATACCTTCATCACGTTTATTTCTGTTTCACGATGTGAAAGTAGAGGTTTCTGCAAAACAGTCAACGGAAGAAACCTTTGGTTTAAGCTGGAGGAAGTGGTGCAGAAGTTGTAGTTGTTTTTCTCCCCTCACCCCCGACCCTTCCACACACATCCCCCGCTCCGGGAACTCAGTGCTCTATCTCCCTGCAGCAAAAGCACAGCAAGCTCTGAGCCCTCCCACGTGTTTCTGTCCACTCGTCCCTACCCATCTCAGTGCACTGACAACTGGACCTTTAGACCAGGGTGTGAATAGAGGAGGAAATGGCCTCATCTCAATCCAGTGCCTGCTCCTCACCTGCAGGTGGGGTTTCCTGAGCGTTGAGCTGTGAATTCTTTCCCCAACTGTGACCCATTTTCCTTCCTGGAGTGCAGACTTCTTGCTACCTCCTCCCAACCTTCATCTGGAAGTGGGAGTGAGGCTTGCTGCCTCTCAGCGAGGGAGGCAGAGGCCAGAAAGAGGCTGAGGTAGGAGGCATTCTGATTCTTATTTTGACTAAGTGGAGATCACTGGTGACTTTGACAGGTGCAATTCTGAAGAAGTGGTAGAAAGAAAATAAACAATTACCCAGGTCTGTTCAACAAAGAATGGAAGGAAGCTGGTTCAATAGTGCACACCAGTAATCTTGGTAACTTTGGAGACTGAGGCAGGAGGATCACAAGTTGGAGGCCAGCCTCAGCAATTTAGCAAAATCCTGTCTTAAAACAGCCCACAAATATAGTTCAACAGTAAAGTGCCAGTACCCACCCCCCGACACACACACAATGGAAGGAGAGTAAGTGAAAAGGGGAATATGATAGGCAATGCTTTTGAAAATGTTTGCTCTTTGCTATAAAAGGAGCATAGAAATGGCTGATAATTTTAATTGTTAAGGTGCAATTATGATTAAAGCTTGTGTGTCTTTAACCCAGAGGAATCCTTAACTTTTCTAGATGCTTCTTTTAGGTTGATTTAGTTAGAATTTAAATTAGCCTAAAAACCTTGATTGTTCTATTCCTTCTAGAGTAGCTTTTAGGAAAAAGAACACAGGACTAGTGAGTTTGGGTGGAATAAGTGATAGAGAAAAATATGATATGTGTGATATTGTTAGAAAGGACAAACCTGGCAGAGGACAACAGATCAGGTCAGAAGCCTCAAGGTTTTCCGGTATGGACCGGGAGGTGGAGAGGACCCTGAAAGGTGGTGCAGAGGGCAGCAGAAACAGACAACGCTCTTCACAGTTTCCAGGGCACAACATGCGGACAGTCTTCTCATTGCCTTATTTGCCTTTTCCCACCAGAGGTCTCTAGAGCTCAGTTTTGTCCGTCAGAGATAAAGTTTATGAGAAGCCTCATAGTGATTTTCAAAGAAACGAAATATGAGCCAGACAACCTGCAAAGAACAACTTGCAGCTGTGATCGCTACTTACCATCCAAATGAGATGGTGAGGACTTGATTACACAAAGAAAATGTCCATAATCTCCATTTACTAATTAGAAGAGGAATTTTCTTGGCATTTATATTCTAATGTTATTCCTTTCTGTGACATAAAAAAGAATCCATTTTTAAAAGGCATAGCAGGGCTGGGGAGATAGCTCAGCTGGTAGAGTGCTTGCCTTGCAAGTACAAGGCCCTGAGTTCGATCCCCAGTACCGCAAAAAAAAAAAAAAAAAAAAAAAAAAAAAATGTGTTAGTAAAAGGCATAGCAATCCAGCTTGACATGACTGTAGCCACAGTGGTTATAATAAGCATTTTGCCCTCCAGTTGACTCTGGCACCTATCCCAGGCCCTATTAAGCAAACAAAGTCATTAAGACAGTCAGCAAAGCCTGGTGTCCTGGAAACTAATGCCAGGAATGTTTCTTAACTGACATTTGAATCTGTTAATAACATTTGAGAAAGGTCAGATACATCCTGGTTAGCCAGGCTTACCTATGTTTAGCTTAGCATATAAATTCCTTCCATCTGGCTTGAGATGCAGGAATATACGTATCTTGCCCCATGTCCAGACATGCTTCTGTCCATAAGTCCACAATAAATTGCACTTTCAGCAGTCCCAGATTTGTCTCTTTCTTCAGTCACAAAGCACCCTCTGCCTGTGTCAGCTGGTTCTTACTCCCCAGGACCATGTTTATCCTGGAACAGAATGGTATTTTGAATTATTCCATGAGTGATTTATATCCTTGCTACTCTTGGTTTCTGGGAAACAAAACTGACAGTTTCCTTCAATCAAAGTGCTTAGAATGGAAGGTTTATCTGAAGAAGAAATGCCTGACATGAATTTAAAATGAGCGTAACAAGTGAATATTAGCCACAGAACAATTTGAGAGGAAGTTTGAGGGCGTAGAGCAAGTAGAAGAGGGTTTTCTAAGTAGTGGGAACTGAATTTATGTCTTATCACTCATAATCTAGCTTCAAGTAGATTTTTTTTTAAATATGAAAAGAAAAAAAAGCTGTGAGAAGAGTTTGGAAGTGGTTTTGCAGTCAGAAGAAGGTCAAGTAGTTTCCAAATAACCTCTGCTATAGTTTGAATCTTAAATATCTCTGAAGGACCCAGTGCTAAAAGCTTAGTCCCCATCCTGTGGTATAATGGGTGAACATTAAGATGTAGGTCCAGTGGGAAGAAGTTAGCCACTGGGGGCATGCCCCTGAAGGAGGTTGTGTGATGAAGATCTCATGCTCTCTCTCTTTTACCTCGTGGCCACCATGAGGCGAGAAACTTTGCTCCACCACAAGCACCCAGTCACGATGATTTGCCTTAACAGAAGACTTAAAGCAAAGAAGTCCACCCAACCATAATCTGAAACCTCTAAGACCACAAGTCAAAATAAACCTTTCCTCTTTTAAGGTTAATTGTCTCAAGTATTTTGTTATAGAAATAGAAAGCTAACCCAACCTCCTTTTCCAAATAACCTTACCCCATATTCCTCTGACAAAAATTCCTTGTCTTCCTGTCTTATTACTGTTTCTCTAGAATTATCTCCTTCATTCTTTTTCTTGAAAGGAAATTCTCAAGCTTTTAACTCCACAGATGTATGAAATAGAGGTATCATAAAAGTCTTTCCTAGGTCTTCTAGGGTTCTATTAGCAGGAATGTTAAATAACTTTTGCTTTCAAAAGTCTGTCAGCAAAATTGCTTAAGTATACTATTCAAAGGGAAAAAAGTATCACTTTACATTTGTTTTTAAGTCTAGGAGATTATTTTTTCTTTCTCGATCAAGGAGTGATCTGCTCTTCACACAGGGCTTATATTTGTATCTTCTTGATCCTATGACAAAATATTGACTGAAATTGGTTCTTGACTATTCCTGTGAGAAGTTTTTACTTTGACCCTGTGATATCCTCAAAGCAGGACTCAACAGCAATCTGATTTCCCATAACAAATTGATTCATTCCAGAGCATCAGCAGCATGTGCACATAAACACATGCTACCAAAGATTTCTAGAGAAGCTTGAAGGGGAGGCTCACAGTATAGGATGCATGATTTCTCTAGAAATATCTTCCATGTGGCATTTTGTGTTCCTTTACAGCAAAGCAACAACCGTTTCCTTAACTTCCCCTCCACCCACCAGAGCTCAGCCTTAGAGATTTCCCACTTCCACATGTTTCCCACTTCCACATATAGCCACTGGGGGCATGCCCCTGAAGGAGGTTGTGTGATACATAGAGAAAAATGAGAGGGAGGTGGGGTATGAAAATGTATCTTTCCCAAGTTTTTCAACAAGAAAAAACTTGGCTCTCTTGAAGCTTTTATTTTTAGTCATAAAGAATCCTCTCCCATCTCAAGCATGAATGTCTTCGAATAATATTACACAGACACTGTGTTGCCTTGCTTGAGGGTAGTGGATATTATAACTAGGAGTCATTGTTCTGGGTTAAGCAAACTATTTTCTCTTTTCATATTCATGATTTTTAGTTCGAAAGTTTAAGGGACTTATTTAAATGGCAAGTTATGTTTACTGAAGTGATTTCTCTGCCTTTTTTCAGAAATTTTTGTTTTCTCTATCACTGTTTCTCTTGGCCTATTTTCAGAGATTCAAATGTATTGCAGTCTGAGGTAAATAATGTTTAGATTGAACTTTTTCCTTCATCACTGAAGACTGGGATCTGGATAAACAGACTCACATTCTTTACAGTTGTGAATATTTCTCAAAAATTGAACTTTAATAAGGTGTTTCTACCCATACAACCTAAAGCTGAAAATACCGTAAAAAACTGGCAGCAGGGGAATACTCACAAGGGACTGCCTCAAACTATCCTGAGATGGGATTGGTGGGTGTAATGGTCAATTTGAATTGTCAACTTGATTGGATTAAGAGGTGCTTAAGATTAAGAGGCTTCTGGGTGTGTCAATGAGGGCGTGTCTAGGAATGACTGAAATATGGGATAGTGAACTAAAGTGGAGACCCTCCCTAAAGGTGGGCAGCACCACTCAATAGGATGGTGGCTTGGATGGAATAAAAGCTGGAAGAACAAGGAAGCAGATGCAGATGCAAGCTGAACTTCTTGATCTGGTTATTGATTGCTGCTTCAATCATCTGAGGATATCAGATACTCACTTCTTCACTCTTCCAGAGTGGGCTCTGCCAGTGATTCTCCAGGTGGTTTCCATTAGCCTTGGTCTTGGACTAGGGTAGCACTGTTGATCCTTCTTGTTCTGGGGCTTCTGCCTGTTGGACTGTGGAGCTACTGGTTCTTCCAGCTCTCCAGCCTCTACTCCATTGTGGACTATCCAGCTTCTGGTTGTGTAAGCCAATCTAATAAATTCCCCACTTTTTTTTTTTAACTTTAAGAAATAATATTCAGAAGAAAGTTTATTTTGTTGTTTTTTTTTTTCTTTTTTTAGTTATTTTTTATTTTTATTTTTTACAGACTGCATTTGATTCATCATACACAGATGGGGTACATCATTTCATTTCTATGGTTGTACACAATGTAGATTCATACCATTCATGTAATCATACGTATACATAGGGTAATGTTGTCTGTCTAATTCCACCATTTTCATACCCCACCTCCCTCTCATTTTTCTCTATGTAATCTAAAGTTCTTCCATTCTTCTCTCCCCCGCCGCACTCCCATTATATATCATCATTCACTTATCTGGGAAAACATTCAGCTTTTGGTTTTTGGGGATTGGCTTATTTCATTTAGCATGATATTCTCCAGTTCCATCCATTTATCTGCAAATGCCTTAATATTATTCTTCTTTATGGTTGAATAATATTCCATTGTGTATATATATACCACAGTTTCTTTATCCATTCATCTATTGAAGGGCATCTAGTTTGGTTCCACAATCTAGCTATTGTGAATTGAGCTGCTATTAACATTGATGTGGCTGCATTACTGTGATATGTTAATTTTAAGTCCTTTGTGTCAGGGACCGAGAAGAAGTTCTCATTCTGAGAACTTTCTGACCTTTAAGATAAGCAGCAGCCCAGGGAGCATTTTGCGGTTGCCTCCCCTGCAAACACCCTGCAACTGACTCAGGCACCCTGCAGCTGACGGCTGACGGATTCCCGGAGCGCGCCCCTCCCCACTCCTGGCTGATAGTTCTGCCTACGGCCTGCCCCCACTTCTCTTCCAGGATTTCACCTTCCCGCCGGCACGAACTTGCACCTTATCAGGAGCCCACAAGAAAAACACAGCCAACCAGCCTGTGTCTCATCATACCCCTCATTCCCTCAGCATAAATACCCGTGAGAACAATAAAAATTTGCAGCTTGATCAGAATTCCTGTCTTGCTGTCACTCCCTGCGTCTCTTGTCCTTTCATTCCTTCTCTCTTAGGTTCACTGTCCTGCGTTGATGTCCCGCGGGTCGGGACACCTTTGGGTATACACCGAGGAGTGGGATAACTGGTCAAAAGATGGGTCCATTTCAAGTTTTCTGAGGATTCTCCACGCTGCTTTCCAGAGTGGCTGCACCAATTTGCAACTCCACCAGCAATGTAAAAGTGTGCCTTTTTCCCCCACATCTACGCCAACATTTACTATTGTTTGTGTTCTTGATAATAGCCAATCTAATTGGAATAAGATGAAATCTTTAGAGTTGTTTTAATTTGCATTTCTCTAGTTACTATCTCTCACTGCACAAAACTCAACTCAAAATTGATCAAGGACTTAGGAATTAGACCAGAAACTCTGCACCAAATAGAAGAAATAGTAGGCCCAAATCTTTGTCATGTTTGCTTAAAATCAGACTTCCTTAACAAGACTCCCAAAGCAGAAGAAATGAAAGCAAGAATCAATAAGTGGGATGGACTCAAAAAAGCTTATTCTCAGCAAAGGATACAATCAATAATGTGAAAAGAGAGCCTACAGAGTGGGAGAAAATCTTTTCCACATGCACTTCAGATAGAAAACTAATCTCCAAAATTTATAAAGAACTTACAAAACTTTACACCAAAAGTACAAAGAACCCAATCAATAAATGGACCAAGGAACTGGACAGACACTTTACAGAAGAAGACATATAGGTGATTAATAAATATAAATCCCCTTTTTATAATCATAGTTCTTGTTGATTCTCTTCTTCTCAAGAACACTGTATAATACAGTAGGATTTCCAAAGAAGGAAGCACTCAACTCCAGGGTTACCAGCCAGAGCATTCATTAGGGGAACATAGAGTGCACTTGCCTGTACTTGTAATGGATAGCAAGAGAAAAGTGATTTTCTGCCTGGCTGTACTGCACCAAGGAAGTCAGTATGGAGTTTATATGAAGGAAGAAAGAATTTTTGGCTCTGAGCAGGACCAGTGTCTTTCAGTATTTTGGGTAGCAATTTAAAGATCTTATCAGTGTTATCAGCGCCTGGAAATGTTAAGGCACTGACTTGGACTCAAGACTGCCAGGAAAAGCAGAGGGAGCAAATGTGAGAATACAAGGAAATGAACAATACTTCAGTCTCTAAATGTGAAATTCATTACGTGCATCATCTACTTAATATTAATACTTATTCTTTAATTATTATCTCCTTTCATAGTCAAGAAAACTCATTCCCCCCATGTTGTATACAAGCAAAAGTAGCATTCATTCCTGGGTCCATGAAACTGCAGGGCCTAGGCTATTGCCCCTTCTTCACATTGTAGTAGAGGTGAGAAACAGATTAAAGATGTGTGGCTTGCTCAAAGTGAGAAAATTCATAATTTGTCTTCATAAATGATGTAGATGTGACTGAAGTCAATTTATCTCAATCATCTCCCTTCCCATTACAGGCCCTGGAATAGTTAAAAGAACTTAGAAATCCTTTGTAGCATACAAATTGGCAGGGAGGAGGAACTCTACCTGTGCTTTACCCCAGTGACCTCCTTTCTTTAGTCACATCCTACTTGTCTACAGTTGCCACCCAGTTAACCCATTTAGGTGGATTAATCCAGTGATTAGATTATAGCTCTCATGATCTAATCTTTTCACCTCTGAACATTTTTCTCTCACAGTTATTCTTTAATTAGTTTCAAGTGGTTTGCATGCTTTTAGGACTTAATTTCTCCACAGAAATACATTGACATCAATGTAGGAAATCCCTTCAGGACTTGATGAACATCTGAACATATTGTTAACACTAACCTATAGTTAGTCTCTGAAATGCTAAGTATCTTAATTCCAAATGCTTTAACAAGAATGTTCATATATCTATCTATCTATATATATTCTTAAATTCTGTGCCCTTCAACAAAAAGCAAATCATACACTTTAAAAAAGTTCTTCTTAGTGAAATCTAAGTAAAATAAGTATTCACATTTATTTTTACTTTTTATGTAAGCAGCTATAAATATTTACCTCCCTAAAATATTTACCATTTCTCATTATTTTTACTTTTAATTGCTTTCTTATCTCTCTAACCCCTCCCAAAATAGAATGGTCTAATGAACTAGGATGATGTACAATACTGTGATTCATCTGACTTTCTTATTTTAAGATAGAATTTCAAAAGTAAGTCGCAAAAACCTGATAAATAATTGAGGCATTTACATTGAAAATGATTTGTAATTTAATTACATGACTTGTGTACATTTAATACTTTAGAGCAAACAAATTTCTTCCACCTGCTTTTTAATGTCTTTTTTCCCTCTTTTTCTGTTTTTTTTTTAATTTTTAATTTTGTTCTAATTAGTTATACTTGTTCTAATTAGTTATAAATGCATTTTGACACATTGTACACAAATAGAGTTCAAATTTTCATTCCTCTGGCTGAACATGGTGCAATCACAACAGTCATGTAATCATACATGTATAAAGGATAATAATGTCTGTCTCATTCTACTGTTCTTCCCATTCCCACAGCCCCTCCCCTCCCTGTGACCCTCTGTGAACCATCCAAAGTTCCTTCATTCTCTCCTACCCCCTTTCCCCCACTATGGATCAGCATCCACTTATCAGAGAAAACATTCTTTGTTTTTTGGGGGATTGACTTATTTCACTTAGCATGATATTCTGTAGTTCCATCCATTTACCTGCAAATGCCATAATTTCATTCTACTTTAAGGGTAATAATCCATTGTGTATATGTACCACATTTTCTTTATCCATTCATCTGTTAAAGGGCAGCTAGGTTGGTTCCATAGCTTAGCTATTGTGAATTGAGCGGTTATAAACATTGATGTGGCTGTATCTCTGTAGTATGCTGATTTTAAGTCCTTTGGGTATAAACCTAGGAGTGGGATAGCTGGGTCAAATGGTGGTTCCTTTCCAAGTTTTCTAAGGAATCTCCATACTGCTTTCCAGAGTGGTTGCCACCAATTTACAGTTCCACCAGCAATGTATGAGTGTACCTTTTCCCCCACATGCTTGCCAACATTTATGGTTGTTTGTATTTTTGATACTTGTCATTCTAACATGGCGAGATGTAATCTTAGAGCAGTTTTGATTTTCATTTCTCTAATTACTAAAGATGTTTAACATTTTTTCATGTTTGTTGATTGATTGTATTTCTTAATCTGTGAAGTGTCTGTGTGGTTCTTTAGCCCATTTATTGATTGGGTTATTTGGTTTTTTGGTGTTAAGATTTTTGAGTTCTTTACATATCTAGGAGATTAGTGCTCTGTCTGAGGTGCATGTGGTAAAGATTTTGTCCCATTCTGTAGGCTCTCTCTTCACATTATTGATTGTTTCCTTTGCTGAGAAGAAACTTTTCAATTTGAATCCATTCCATTTATTGATTCTTAATTTTATTTCTTCCATTTTATGAGTCTTGTTAAGGAAGTTGGTTCCTAAGTCAACATGATTGAGATTTGGGCCTACTTTTTCTTTTATTAGGGGCAGAGTCTCTGTTTTAGTGCCTAAGTCTTTGATACACTTTGAGTTGATTTTTTTGCAAGGTGAGAGATAGAGGTTTATTATCATTTGCTACATATGGATTTCCAGTTTTCCCTGTACCATTTGTTGAATAGTTTATCTTTTCTCCACTGTATGTTTTTGGTGTCTTTGCCTAGTGTGAGATAACTGTATTTATGTGGGTTTGTATCTGTGTCTTCTGTTCTTTACTATTGGCCTATGTGTCTATTTTGGTGCCAATGGCATGCTATTTTTGCTACTATTGCTCTGTCATACAGTTTAATGACTGGTATTGTGATTCCTCTTGCTTCACTTTTCTTGCAAAGGATTGCTTTGGCTATTCTGTGTCTCTTGTTTTTCCAAATGAATTTCATTATTGCTTTCTCTATTTCTATGAGGTATATCATTGGGATTTTAATCGGATTTCATTAAACTTGTATAACACTTTTGGTAGTATGGCCATTTTGACAATATTAATTTTGCCTTTCCAAGAGTATGGGAGATTTTTTCCATCTTCCAAGGTCTTCTTCAATTCCTTTCTTTAGTGTTCTGTAGTTCTCATTGTAGAGGTCTTTCACCTCTTTTGTTAGATTGATTAACAAGTTTTTTTTTTTTTGAGGCTATTGCAAATGGGGTAATTTTCCTAATTTCTCTTGCAGTGAATTCATCATTTATGTATAGAAATGTATTTGATTTGTGGGTATTGATTTTATATCCTGCTACTTTGCTGAATTCACTTATTAGTTCTAGAAGTTTCCTGGTTGAATATTTTGGATCTTCTAAATATAGAATCATGTCATCAGCAAATAGTGATAGTTTGAGATCTTCTTTTCCTATTCATATCCCTTTAATTTCTTTTGTCTGATTGCTCTGGCTAGAGTTTCAAGGACTATGTTGAATAGAACTGGTGAAAGAGGGCATTCCTGTCTTGTCCCAGTTTTTAGAGGGAATGCTTTCAATTTTTCTCCTTTTAGAATGATGTTGTCCTTGGGATTAGCATAGATAGCTTTTCCAATGTCAAAGTATATTCCTACTTTATCTTGTTTTTCTTGTGTTTTGAACAGGAAGGGGTCCTGTATTTGGCCAAATACTCTCTCTGCATCTATTAAGATAATCATATCATTCTGGTTTTTAAGTCTATTGATGTGATATATGTTGAACCAACCTTGCATCCCTGGAATGAAACCCACTTGATTGTGGCACACTCTTTTTAATATGTTTTTGTGTGTGATTGGCCAGAACTGTATTGAGAATTTTTGCATCTATGTTCATCAGGGATATTGGACTGAATTTTTCTTTCCTTGATGTGTCTTTGTCTACTTTTGGGATCAGGATGATACTAGCCTCATAGAATAAATTGGGAAGGGTTCCCTCCTTTTCTGTTTCATGCAATAATTTGAGGAGTATTGCTGTTAATTCTTCTTTGAAGGTCTTGTAAAGTCAGCTGAGAATCCTGGGCTTTTCTTGGTTGGTAGGCTTTTGATAGTGTCTTCTATTTCATTGCTTGAAATTGATCTGTTTAAATTATATATGTGCTCCTCCTTCAGTTTAGGTAGATCATATGTCCCTAGAAATTTGTCAATGTCTTTGAGATTTTCTATTTTATTCGAGTATAAATTTTCAAAATAGTTTCTAATAATATTCTCTATTTCAGTAGTGTCCATCATGATATTTCCTTTTTCATCATGAATTTTAGTAATTTGAGTTTTCTCTCACTTTCTCTTCATTAGTGTAGCTAAGGGTTTGTCAATTTTATTTTTTTCAAAAAACCAATTTTTTGTTTTGTCAATTTTTCAATTGTTTCTTTTATTTCAATTTCATTGATTTCAGCTCATATTTTAATTACTTCCTGTCTTCTGCTTTTGGTGTTGATTTGTTCTTTTTCTAGGGCTTTGAGATATAATGTTAGGCCATTTGTCTAACTTTTTATTCTTTTTTTTAATTGTTTATTTTATTTATTTATTTATTTTGATTCATTGTAAACAAATGGGCTACAGCTTGTTTCTCTGGTTGTACATGAAGTAGAGGCATACCATTTGTGTAATCATACATTTACTTAGGGCAATGTATTCTTCTGAGAATGTATTCCTCTGAGCTTAGATGTGGTGTTTGTCTTCATTGCTTTCTTAGTGTTTATCATTAAGTTTAAGGACATTTTTCTCACTTAATAAAAATAAATAGGTTAATCATAAGTACAATTTGTATTCTTCCTATGTCTAGTTCTTTAAAGATCAAAATAGAGTTTTCGTCTGCCATTGAGTACATGAAATAGAATGAATATTAACTATAAGCTGATTCCTCTATTTTCTGTTAGTAATAACAAAAACTTTCCACTGTTAATAACTAACATTAGAGTTCTTGGAAAGGGTAATTTCTATAGAAACTTAATGACGTATTCTTTCAGAGAAATTAAAACTAAACTAAGCATGGTGCCCTCTGGGAACTGGGTTTTTTTTTTATTATTATTATTGAAGCTATCATACAGTAAGAACATGTTTCTTTTTTTTTTCTTTCTTCTTTTTTTTTTTTTGCATATGTGAAGTACATTAAAATGAATCAGAAAAGGTTATTCAGTTACTGTGACCTACATAACATACTATTGCCACGGGGAATAAAAATGAATTTAATCTATTTGAAGGTATTTTCAATAAGAGTTTTTGGAAAAAAAAAAAAAAACACCTGCTAAGCGGATAGCTTTGAATAATTATACAGTTAATAGATCAGAAACAGAGTCACCATAATTTTTACAATAGATGATATGGCCATTAGATTTACAAGAATATGCCCAGCATACATATTTAAAAGAAAATTCAACACATTTGTGAAACACGTTTGCTCAGCTCAATTTGCTGATGCACAAACTGCCAAGACACCCATTTTATGGAGTAAAATAAGAATCAGGATGTACTATCTGAAATGTGATACAAATAAGGCCCTCAGATCAAGTGAAGGTCTGACTTTGTATCCAAACAAAACCAGAGTTAAATAGTGGAGCTAAAAGTCTTAGTGCCTTTGTATTTCCTATTTTTACAGAAATGTATGACCATGATCTGGGTTTCTGTGGCAACAAGCAGGAATGTAATCAGAGTCATGCTATAGATAAAAGGCCCCTCATATATCTAGTTTCTTATAATCATAGAAAGATACATATGAGAAATGATATTATAGTTATAATTAAATATCAAAGCAGAAACTGTATTACCAGCAGACCTACAGTCTCATCAGGACAGAAAGTACTCACCAGAGCACTTGTGTTCTCCAAAGAACAACTCAAATGTTTATGACTATCATTTCTATATTCCATCTGGTTATTTTTATTGATTTTGGTACCAGTGTATTTCAGACATTTTAGCAATACTTGATGATGCCCATATTGAACACCTATAATGGAATTAAGTATGTCGTATTTTATATAAAAGATGGAGTGAGATTTTCACTTTGTTTTTCATTTTCAAATATAAGAATAACCGAGTAAAAAAGTATTATATAAAATAGACATATCCCTTTAGGTTGTTATATTATAAAATTTGCTGAGATTTTTGCATTTTTATTTTTAATAAAATATATTATAAAATTTACATTTTCAATAATAATAAAAATTATTTCCTCTTCTGAAATTAACTTTTTCAAGCACAGTTTAATTTGAAAAAATGATTCTTTATAGTAAAAAGTTATCATAGTAAATAAGAACATGGTTCTTGAATAAGATCATTAATTATATGCTTGAAGATTTTTTACTTATATTAACCTTATATTAACCATGAAATGATGTAATCAATACCAAAGAAAAAATATACAAAAGATTCTGTGAACAGTAAAGATTCAGATTCAGCCTCAGAACACTTGGTGTCTCTGCGTGCTATTTCTCCACCGCACCAACGCCTCCATCCACCTAGGACCCCCGACCACTGCTGGGGCTGGACCCCAGCGGATGTAGGGCAATGGGTAGATGAAACGCTGGTAATGGGCAGGCAAAAGGTGAGCAAATGGGCAAAATGCAGATGATAGGTGGTAGTCAGTGAGCAATGTGTGCTCAAAAGGCCGGGCCATATGCTGGCATACAGCGGGAAATCACGGCAGACGAATGGGGGTAAACAGCAGGGTATAGGTAGGCGGCAACAGTTGTCTCTCAGAGAAATAATACTTCCTTTGACTGAATCCTGAGCCACAGAGGGACAAGGAATGCTGCCTCCCTCTAGTTCGCCATCTTGGAACTCTGAACATTCTTGTAACATCTTACACATGAGTTTTTTGAGGATACCCCATATCCAAACTATAACTACAATATAGTGGCCTTTTTACAATTTTAATTGCTGAATTTTAATGTAATTAACATTTCTTATTAAGTAGTTCTACTGGTAATAAATGATCTTAATTGCTAATTATCTGGATGTGTTTTTGTTTCTCCTTCATTTGTGAAGTATTTTTAGAAATCATAAAGGTCATTTGCCAAGTATAAAACTCTTAGTTGACACTTGGTGTGGTTTGGGAGTGTCTACTAAAGGTCCATTGTATTGAAGGTTTGGTTATTTAATGGTTCTGTTGTAGATGGCAGAAAATTTAGGAAGTAGGGCCTAGTGGGAGAATGTTAGTTCAGTGGGGAAGTTGCCTTTCAGGAGCTATTGAGACCCCAGTCCCTTCCTTTCTGTCTTCACTTAGTGGCCTCTATTAGTTGGACACACCTCCTGTGCCTTTGGGGATCATGAGGGCTCTGATCTCATCAGTGAATTAATTTGTTTATAGTTGAATGAATAAGAGGGAGATGGTGAAACTGTACGTGGTAGGGCATAATTGGAATAAATAGGCCATTGGAGCCATGATCTAGAAAGGTATTTTTTGTCTCCAACTTCTTTTTCTCTCCCTTTTTCTGCTTCCTACCACCAGCTGACAGCTGTCCTCTATCATACCCTTACGCCATAATATTCTGCCTTTCCTTAAGTAAAAATTAAAATAAAAAAAATAAAATGGAGTCAGTGGACCATGAACTGAAACTTCTGAAACCATAAGCCAAACTCAATAGTGTCTCTTTTAAGTTGATTACCTCAGGTATTTGTCACAGCAACAAAAAGCTAACACACAGAAGTCTAAACAGTGATAGCCTGCTTCTGTGCCTGTGCCTGACCTTTCAAATGCAACAATCAGCAAGCAGATACACAACTGTGATATTTGGAGGAACAGGTCCTTACTACCATTCTGGCTTAAGCAAACTGCACCAGAAACATGGATGGCTGTCTCAGTAGTTCATGATGAGCTGTTGTGCAGTGGCCATTATTACTGAGTGAAAAGGCTAAAATTTTCTAGTTGATTCACCAAGTTATCTGCTTGATCCTCTGAATGTGAATGTTCAGTGAGACTCAGAGTTCCAAAATACAGATAATCACCCATTTAGGATGGTTCGATTTAGTGATTTTTTTCTTTTTTTCTTTTTTTTTTTTTTGACTTTATGACAGTGTAGAAACAATAGAAACTGCACTTTAAGTGTTGAACTTTGATCTGTCTGCCTCTGGGCTTTTTATTGACACTGGCAGTGCTTTTGTGCCATAGCTTCATATCAGTCATGTGATCACCAGAGTAACCGACTAATACTGCAGGGCAGGGGATCCAAGATGGCGGACTAGAGGGTGACTGCATCTCCCGTCGCTCCAGAACTCAGGATTCAGGAATGGGAGGTATTGAGAGAGACTGACCAACACAGAGCCGCTGGGTGAGTCTCCCCCACTGGGTGAAGCTCTGCCCAGGCGGCAGGCCAGGACAGTGGGCAGCTTCTTGGAGCAGGGCAGGGTAGCGAGAGACTTCCCCAAGCAGCCCGGCTCCCTCTGGCGGCAGGCCCGGCCAAAGGTCAGCTTCTCAGAGCAGGACCACCCAGTGAGAGCTTTTCCGCACAGAGCCAACCACCAGCCCTGGACCCAGTAGCAGGCTAGGGGCAGCTTTCTTCAGAAGCACTGCATTATCAAGTTCCTCCAAGACTTCAGGCTACTGAAGGCTAAGAGGGAATATACTGGAAAACTACAGGGACACTATAAGCCAATAGAGGAAATCTGCAATATCTCAGAGTCCCACTGATATCTAGCCAATATGAGAAAACAAGGGAAGAAAATATCCCAAACAAACCTAGATGCTATATCAATAAAACCCAATGACAGCACAGCAGAAGAAATGTCAGAAAGGGATTTCAGAATGTACATAATTAAAATGATCAGGGAAGCAAATGAGGAGATGAAAGAGCAAATGCAGGCATTGAAGGAGGAGATGAAAGAGCAAATGCAGGCATTAAATGATCGCACCAATCAACAGTTAAAAGAGCAAATACAGGAAGCAAAAGATCATTTCAATAAAGAGTTAGAGATACTGAAAAAAATCAAACAGAAAACCTTGAAATGAAGGAAACAATAAACCAAATTAAGAACTCCATAGAAAGCACAACCAATAGGCTAGAACACCTGGAAGACAGAACCTCAGATATTGAAGAGAAAATATTTAATCTTCAAAACGAAGTTGACCAAACAGAGAAGATGGTAAGAAATCATGAACAGAATCTCCAAGAACTATGGGATATCATGAAAAGGCCAAATTTAAGAATTATTGGACTTGAGGAAGGCTTAGAGAAACAAACCAAAGAAATGAACAATCTATTCAAAGAAATAATATCAGAAAATTTCCCAAATCTGAAGAATGAAATGGAAAATCAAGTTCAAGAGGCTTATAGGACTCCAAATACACAAAATTACAATAGATCCACACCAAGGCACATTATTATGAAAATACCTAACATACAAAATAAAGACAGAATTTTAAAGGCTGTGCGAGAAAAGAATCAAATTATATTCAGGGGAAACCAATAAGGATATCAGCAGATTTTTTAATCCAGACCCTAAAAGCTAGAAGGGCCTAGAACAACATTTACCAAGCCCTGAAAGAAAATGGATGCCAACCAAGAATCTTATATCCAGCGAAACTTACTTTCAGATTTGACAGTGAAGTAAAATTCTTCCATGATAAACAAAAGCTAAAAGAATTTACAAAAAGAAAGCCAGCATTACAGAACATTCTCAGCAAAATATTCCATGAGGAAGAGATGAAAAACAATGATGCAAATCAGCAAAGGGAAGAACTACCCTAAAGGAATAGCCAAATAAAGGAGAAACCAAATCATGTCAAAAAACAAAAATGAGTCATGACTGGGAATACAAATCATATCACAATAATAACCCTGAATGTTAATGGCCTGAACTCATCAATCAAAAGACATAGACTAGCAGATTGAATTAAAAAGAAAAATCCAACAATATGTTGCCTGCAAGAGACTCATCTCATAGAAAGAGATACCCACAGACTAAAGGTGAAAGGATGGGAAAAAACATACCATGCACATGGACACAGCAAAAAAGCTGGAGTATCCATCCTCATTTCAGATAATGTGACTTCAAGCCAAAACTAGTCAGAAGGGATAAAGGACATTTCATACTGCTTAAGGGAAGCATAAATCAGCAAGACATAACAATCATAAATATCTATGCCCCAAACATTGGCTCATCCATGTACATCAAACAAATCCTTCTCAATTCCAGAAATCAAATAGACCACAACACAATAACACTAGGTGATTTTAACACACTGCTCTCACCACTGGACAGATCTTCCAAACAAAAATTAAATAAAGAAACCATAGATCTCAATAATACAATCAACAATTTAGACTTAACTGACATATATAGAATATACCATCCAACAAAGAGTGAATACACTTTCTTCTCAGCAGCACATGGATCCTTCTCCAAAATAGACCATATTGTATGCCACAAAGCTAATGTTAGCAAATACAAGAAGATAGAGATACTACCTTGTATTCTATCAGATCATAATGGATTGAAATTAGAAATAAATGACAGAATAAAAAACAGGAACTACTCCAACACCTGGAGATTAAATAATATGCTATTACATGATGAATGGACAACAGAAGACATTGGGAGGGAAATAAAAATTTCTTAGAAGTACACGAGAACCAAGACACATCATATCAAAATCTCTGGGACACTATGAAAGCAGTATTTAGAGTAAGACTTATTTCATGGAGCACATTCAACAAAAGAAGAAAAAAATCAACAAATAAACAACTTAACACTACAACTTAAAGCCCTAGAAAAAGAAGAACAGACCAACACCAAAAGTAGAAGAAGACAGGAAATAGTTAAACTCAGAGCCGAAATCAACGAAATTGAAACAAAAGAAACAATAAAAAAATTAACAAAATAAATAGTTGGTTCTTTGAAAAAATAAACAAAATTGATATACCCTTAGCCACACTAACAAAGAGAAAGAGAGAGAAAACTCAAATTACTAAAATTCAGAATGAACAAGGAAATATCACAACAGACACGAGTGAAATACAAAACATAATTAGAAGCTATTTTGAAAATCTCTACTCCAACAAACAGAAAATCCCAAAGACATCAACAGGTTTCTAGAGACATCTGAATTACCTAAACTGAACCAGGAGGACTACACAATTTAAATAGATCAATTTCAAGTAATGAAATAGAAGAAGTCATCAAAAGCTGACCAACAAAGAAAAGTCCTGGACGAGATGGTTCTCAGCCAAGTTCTACAATACCTTTAAAGAAGAGCTCATTCCAATACTCCTCAAAGTATTCCATAAAATAGAAGAGGAGGGAACCCTCCCAAACTCAATTCTATGAAGCCAATATCACTCTGATACTTAAACCAGAGACATATTGAGGAAAGAAAATTTCAGACCAATATCCTTAATGAACATTGATGCAAAAATTCTCAACAAAATTTTAGCAAATTGCATACAAAAATATATTAAAAAGATATTGCACCACGATCAAGTGGGTTTTATCCCAGGGATGCAAGGTTGGTTCAACATCTGGAAATCAATAAATATCATTCACCATATCAACAGACTTAAAGTCAAGAATCACATGATTATTTCGATAGATGCAGAAAAAGCATTTGATGAAATACAGCATCCCTTCATGCTCAAAACACTAGAAAAAATAGGGATAGTGGGAACATTCCTTAACATTGTAAAGGCCATCTACACTAAGCCCATGGCTAATATCATTCTAAATGGTGAAAAACTGAAAGCATTCCCCCTAAAAACTGGAACAAGGCAGGGATGTTCTCTTTTAGCACTTCTATTCAACATTGTCCTCGAAACTCTAGCCAGAGCAATTAGACAGACAAAAGATACTAATAGAAATACTAATAGTATCCTATGGATACTAATAGGAAAAGAAGAATTCAAACTATTTTATTTGTTGAGGACATGATTATATATTTAGAGGAACTGGGAAATTCCACCAGAAAACTTTTAAAACCCATAAGTGAATTCAGTAAAGTAGCAGGTTACAAGATCAATGCTCATAAATCTAATGCATTTTTATACATAAGTGATGAATCTTCAGAAAGAGAATTTAGGAAATCTACCCCATTCACAGTAGCGTCAAAAAAAATAAAATACTTGGAAATCAATCTAACAAAAGAGGTGAAAGACCTCTACAATGAGAACTACAGAACACTGAAGAAAGAAATTAAAGAAAACCTTAGAAGATGGAAAGATCTCCCATGTTCTTGGATAAGCAGAATTAATAGTGTCAAAATGGCCATACTACCAAAGTGCTATACAAACTCAATGCAATTCCAATTAAAATCCCAATGACATACCTTGCAGAAATAGAGCAAGCAATCATGAAATTCATCTGGAAGAATAAGAAACCCAGAATAGCTAAAGCAATCCTTAGTAGGAAGAGAGAAGCAGGAGGTATTGCAATACCAGAACTTTGACTATACTAAAAAGCAATAGTAATAAAAACGGCATGGTATTGGTACCAAAATAGACAAGTAGATCAGTGGTACAGAATAGAGGACATGGACACAAACCCAAATAAATACAATTTTCTCATACTAGACAAAGGTGCCAAAAATATGCAATGGAGAAAAGATAGCCTCTTCAACAAATGGTGCTGGGAAAACTGGAAATCCATATGCAACAGAATGAAACTAAACCCCTATCTCTCACCCTGCACAAAACTCAACTCAAAGTGGATCAAGGAACTCGGAATCAGACCAGAGACCCTTCATCTTATAGAAGAAAAAGTAGGTCCTAATCTTCAACATATCGGCCCAAGATCGGACTTCCTTAACAGAACTCCCATAGCACAAGAAATAAAAGCAAGAATCAATAACTGGGATAGATTCAAACTGAAAAGCTTTCTCTCAGCAAAGGAAACTATCAGTAATGTGAAGAGAGAGCTTACAGAGTGGGAGAAAATCTTTGCCATTCATACTTCAGATAGAGCACTGATTTCTAGAATCTATAAAGAACTCAAAAAACTCTACACCAAGAATACAAATAATCCAATCAACAAATGGGCTAAGGAAATGAGCAGACACTTCACAGATGAAGATGTACAAGCAATCAACAGATATATGAAAAAATATTCAACATCTCTAGTAATAAGAGAAATGCAAATCAAAACTACCCTAAGATTCCATCTCACCCCAATTATAATGGTGATTATCAAGAATACAAGCAACAATAGGTGTTGGCAAGGATGTGGTGAAAAAGGAACACTCATACATTGCTGGTGGGGTTGCAAATTAGTGCAGCCACTCTGGAAAGCAGTATGGAGATTCCTCAGAAAGCTTGGAATGGAATCACCATTAGACCCAGCTATCCCACTCCTCCGTCTATACCCAAAGGACTTAAAATCAACTTTACTACAGAGATGCAGCCACATCAGTGTTCATAGCTGCTCAATTCACAATAGCCTGATTGTGGAACCAACCTAGATGTCCTTCAATTGATGAATGGATAAAGAAACTGTGGTATATATATATATATACAATGGAATATTACTCAACCATAAACAATAAAATTATGGCAGTTGCAGGCAAATGGTTGAAATTGGAGAATATCATGCTAAGTGAGATAAGCCAATCTCAAAAAATCAAAGGATGAATCATCTCGCTGATAAGCGGATGATGACACATAATGGGCGGGTGGGAGGGGGGCAAGAATGGAGGAAGGAAGGACTATATAGAGGGAAAAGAGGGGTGGGAGGGGTGGGAGGGGTGGGAGGAAGGAAAAAAATAACAGAAATAATCAAACAACATTACCCTATGTAAATTTATGATTACACAAATGGTATGCCTTTACGCCATGTACAAACAGAGAAACAACATGTATCCCTTTTGTTTACAGTAAGAAAAAAAAAAATACTCCAGGGCATATTATGTTGCTAAGCTGCAATGTTCCATAGGTAAGCTATATTGAATGCATATTCAGGTTATGGTATTTGAATTACAATGAGTTTTAGGAAAATAATCCCATTGTAGTTGAAGAGCATATGCAGTTACTTCACAGTTTCTGACAGTTCAATTGTTGTTTAGGTGAAGGTATAGATTCTTGAAGCTTCCTGCTTGGACATCATTCCTGCTTGATTTATGTTAAGACAATGTTACTAAGTTGATACAAAATTTAAAGTTGTATTTTTACCTGTAACTTTCTAATCCTTATTTGCATAGTTCTGGCTCAAAAGTCAAAAAAGGCTCTGGCTTGCTCTGGCCATGTTTCTGCCACAAACATGCTGCATTCGTCTCTCCCTGTGCTAAAAAATACCAGTATGCACTTAGGTATCAAAAACAGTCTTTTTGACATACCCATATAGAACCACATCCCGGTGGGGCTTGGTCTTGATTGTGGCCAGAGCTGTTGTCTTGCCAGTTCCTGGAGGGTTTCAACCTGAAATATCATCATCTTGTGAATCACAAAATCTATGACTTGGTGTCTAACTCATCGTGTTAACAAAAATGAAACCAGTTTCATTGGAAACCAATCCAGATTTCTGGGCATGCAGCTTCAAGACATACTACTTTTTAATGAAATTTCTTTCTAATTACTTTTAAAAATTAAAAAAAAAACCCTACTTTTATGTTGTGCTGCATACCAAGTGCCTATATACTCCTCCAAATTCCTGTGAAGTATTAATAACTTATCCTTATTTTTCAGATGAGGAATATGATGCTGAAAACCATTGCACACATTATAGAATAAATGGCAAAATTGAGATTCAACCGAATACCTTCTATACTGGATCAACTTTCAAAGGAGTTACTAATTCCATAAACTCTGGGTCACATACCTGTCTTCTTGGATTTCAACAATCATTACCTTTCCTTAAAATATCAGATATACCAATAGCAGCATTTGATAAGTTTTGGAAAACTTCTCTAGATGACTTAATGAATCAAATGAGGGCCAGGGTATAGACACCCTCTGTGTATAAAAAATTTTGAGATAAAATGGACAAAATATATGTCTGGACAGTCAGATGATGATAGAAAAAAAATCATGCTCTGAATTTTCTTCTGTCAAGAGAATGTACTCTGAAGTTTGGTAAGATACTCTATATCTTGAAGATAGCAGTACCTCATTGGATAGACTTTTCTGACCCACTCCCCATATCTCCGCAGGTAAGATAGGATTCAGAATGAAAAAATTCTATAGATGGTCGCCACTGGCCTAATAGTCGCTGACTCTTCAGTTTCTATGACCAACTCCTCCCCTCAACTTAACATCTGTGGCAAAATGTCTATCCCATGACAAACTAGGATGTGGTCTGTTCACGGGACCATTACCATGGATCACCACCGTCCCTAGATTTGACTTCTGAGATGAGAAACAGCTCCTGGCTATAAGAACTGTGGTGATCTGGATGTCAAATCGTTTAACACCAGGAAAAAGGCACTCACTACAAACCTAGGTATACCTCCCCTAGGAGAACTGTGATTTCTGGGAGTAGTTCGTAAGGCAGACTACCCTCCAATTTATTGTGCTATCACAGCTCTGATAGCAGCCAATTTAAAAATAAGGTCCCAATTAGAAGATAGCTGCAGACAGGAAACTTTTTCAGTTAAAATGCTAGTTAAAAGAAAAAGAAGCACAGAATGGGGTGATGGGGAAGGCTGTCATAACTATCACTTATGTTCTTAGCATTAATTAAAGAACTATGATCTGTGAATTTAAATTATTTTTCAAGTTTCATGTTATTGATTAAAATAAATGCATTTACAAAAAAAATCTCCTTCTAGTTTTTCCTTTCTTAAATACATATTGATTTAAATCTCTGTAATCTTAACAATTTATTTTCATCTCATACACCCACACACGCACATATAGATATACATGTGCACAGTGTTTGTAGGTTCAAAATAGCAAGAAATGATAAGACTGATAAGACTGTGGAATCATAAAAATTTCAGAGAAATGGGAATTATCTAGATATGGAATATTCCAAGTATTGCTGACTTTTAGACTTGTAAGCAGTAGTTACAGGGTCCTCATAATATTAATTCCGAACACATTAACAGGGAGTAGATTTCAGGTTATTACCCAGGTTGGCACTAGAATTGGGAGAAGGGTTCTTGTAGTTTTCTATGTCATAGTTAGATGCATGGCAAACATATTTTGAACTCCAAAGGAATCTTTACAGCTCAAGTCCTTCTGTGGAATTTTCACCAAGAATTGATACTGTATATCAGTTTGTTAAAAACAACAACAACAACAATAAAAAAAAAAAGAAAGACTGAAACATGCTAGTATAGCTAGAAAACGAGTCCTTGACCCTTCTCTGCCTGCAGTGTGACACAGTCACTTAGTAATTTTTCTTATTTTTTAATTGGTTCTTTTTAGTTATAAATGACAGTAAAATCCACTTTGATATCATTGTAAAAAGCATGAAATACATCTAGTTCTATTTCATACTCCATACCTTGAACCATCTGTTCTGTGTTAGGTAACAGATGTGTTACGCAAATAAAACCAAATATAGGCCTCTAGATTAGACAAGAAAGAACTGCACATCCTGTAATTTGACGCCTTAGAAATGAAAAACCTGGACATGTTTTTTGCTTTCCGATTTCCTGGTATTTTGTTTTTATGCATCCCAGTTTCCTTTTGCTCGGAATGGAAAATGAAACTGTTCTCAAAATCTGATGGACACCAACAACAGTTAAAAAAAACTGAATTATACACAACTCTCTGGCTCCACTGCCTAACTAAATTTACATTTGTATATTTCTTGCCTTTTGTCCCATAGTACTCCATATCATCTCATAAAATCTGTTGACTCTTCTGAGTCCCTGAGGGATGGAGATCTGAGACAGAAAAGTCTCCCATCTTCCTTAAGGCCTGCTTTATTTATTTCACTAACTTGTCTCCTGAGTTTTGTTTGAGCAGCAAAGGGTAAACATTCAATTCTGGTAATAATGCCAGATGACAAACATTGCCTAAGACCAAACAACTCTTTCCTCTTCATATTTGTTTTGCAAAGTTCAGTCATAGGTAGAGAAATGGAGTTATTGTTTTGCTGAGCATTTCTGTTCAAAGGAGGTCATTTGGAGCAATTACTACTCTGAGAAATATTTAAACCCAGAGTGACCATGATGGTTAAATTTTGACCCTTGAATTCTATATCTGTAATAGGTGCCATTCCCATGAAGGATGATAAAGGTGACAATAATGTTGGTTATAAAAAAATCCTATTTTGATAGTGAAGGTTTCCTTTGCACCAGATGTGATCTAAACACTTTATTTCTGTAAAATTCTTTAATATACTTTTACACAGTAAATTTGCAATGAATTTTTCTATGACCTTTCCACTATAGGGTTAAGTATAAATTCTGTGTGTCTTGTACAATAATGCATGGCTTTTTGCAACCCAGGTCATATGAGGCAGTCTGTTGTGAAAGAACATTGAAATCATCTCTTGGTCCCAGAGGGTAGAGTCAACCAATTACACAACTGATTGGGAATGAGGGAAGTTGTTGGCAAGGGCAAAATCTACTAAGAAGTTTTTTAATGTATGCTTCATATTTAGTGATTTATACAAGTCCTAAAATAAGTTTTCTGTCCAAATATTTTGAGAATTTAAAATACAGAATAAACAATGGACCACAGAGGTTTTGAAAAGTAGTTCCTCAGATATTTGACAGTGGTTTTACAATATATAAAAGACACAGAAAAGAGGTCATAGCCTACATACTTTTTGTATAATAACTTATTTTTCCTCACAAGTTCACTAAGTAGATTTATCCTGTCTATGTAACAGATGAGGAAATTAGGAACAAGACTTGAGGCAATTTTCTCACAGTTCCTCAGCTCACACCAGCAGATTTGGGATTTAAGCTCAGAAAGCTTGATGGTGATATGTTTATGAACCTAACCTTTGGACTATATGCCCTTTATAATAAACCTCAATAATCATTTATAGAACACTTACTTTGTACAAGCTACTGGGCTAAGGACTGAGAACATGGGAAAATTTTTTTCCCTTAAAAGAAACTCCCAACAAACAAATATTTCAGGACATTTTGATGTTTTTAGCAATATAATCTTAGTTTTAATATTGTATTTTAACTAATTTTTTAATTTTATTAAAAATAAAATTTATTTCTATGCTAAAAATATTGCCAAAATTTAACCATATACACACTTGCTTATTCATTATAACAAACTCTCAGTAAAGTGATACACAATTTAGAGTTGTCCAACGTTCCAAGGCTTCATAAGTAATAGAGCTGGCATTCAAACCCAAGCAGTCTAAATCCACACTCTTCACTCTGTACTCAGTCTGTGCTCTAAGCTAAACTCTATAATCACTAGCATGGAATTTGGCAACTTAGTGACCTAACAGAATTTAACAAAGGATGGGCTATTATATATTTAATTATGATGAGGATGAGAAAGGACACAAAAATATAGAATTCTTCAGGAGGACTTTCAGAAGATAGACACAGAGAGAATCCTTAACTCTGTGAGGCTTAACATTACCCTGATACTAAAGCCAGACAAAGGCATTACAAGAAAAGAAAACTACAAACCAGCAGGTCTCATGACAAATTAGCAAATTAAATGTATGGAAAGAATTATATACCACAGTCAAGTGGGATTTACCCCAGTATACAAGACTGGTTTAACATTCAAAAATTAGTTAACGGAAACTATGATAACAGTTGAGTAAAACAAAATCACTTAACCATACCAATGCAAAACTATGACAAAGCCCAACACCCATTCACAATTAAAAAAAAAAAAAAAGGTCAGGAAACTAAAAATAGAGAGGAACTTTCTCACTTTGACAAAGAATATGTTAAAAAAAAAAAAAAGTTAAATAAAAACCTGTAGCTAACATCATACTTAATGGTGAGAAGTCTGAAACTTTCCCCCAATATCAGGAACTCTTAAATATTTCTGGGTATTTTGGGGAGAGTTTGTGCCACTGCTGTACTTTCCTTTACACAAAGCAAGACACCCAGAAGTCTATGTAGTATATTCCATGCCACACAAGAACTACATCTTTTTAAGAAAACTTGCCACAAACTATTAAGACTACATATGATGTTTTAAAAATAAGACAGAAGAAAACTGTATACAAATAGATTAATTCATTTACTAGACATTTATGGAGTCCCTACCACCTCCCAGGGACTACACAAAGTACTAAGAACATAATGAAGGAAAAGCCACAGTGGCTCTTCCTGTTTGTAACTGCATTCTGATTGGGAAATGAGGAAATTGATTAAGAGAAACAATGTACTGAGGTTTAGATTAGGGAAGCAACACAAGGATGGGGAAATATGAACTAACATAGAGGTCATAAAGCACATGCATGGGAACTGTTGATTAAACAAAGACCAAGCAGAGCAGAACAAGCTACTTCTCTATATTTGCAGCTCTCTACCCATTTTCCACACCCAGAGTTGACCCCTCTTACCCTCATCCATTCTCATCTACACTAGCACTTAAGTCTTTGAAACTGTAGCTGCTAATGGGGCTTTAATGCAATTACTTTGGGATAGCCATGCCCTGATTGCTTTTAGAATTGTAAAATCATCACTAGAAAATAGACTTGATGGTTCATTGGACATGAACACCATGGAGTTTCTGACTTAAAAAGTTGCCTCTTCTGAGACCCTTCCCAAAGGTGGGAGTCTGTACACTAGCAGAAAATTAACTAGAGATATAATTTTTTGTGTCAAATTTAGAAGATTATGAAGGGAGTGAATGAGAGAAGAAGATGGAAAAGAAAGCAGTGTCATTATATGGCCTCAATTATCATTAGGGGTTTAAGTTGTACACACTAAAAGCAAAATTGGAGCCATTGAAGTTCTATGCAGAGAATGACCTGATTATATGTTGGATTAGAATGATGGGTTCAGTTGCAATGTAAAGAATACATCAGAATGGATTTAATGTGGGAAATGGGTGAATCCCAAATTATCTGACATTGTTCCTGTAACATGTTGTAAAGCATTTATTAGCTCCTGTAAAGAAGAATTTCCCACATGTGCTTTGAATGATTAATTCAACTAGTGGTGAATTCCCTGAAGTAATAAAATTTTATTTGAATAGCTCACTGACTTCCTGTTGCTTATAGCAAGATCATTTTGAAGACTGAACTTTTGGTGTTAGTTTTACTTTTATTTCCACTGAGCAATAATGGAAGAACATTTTCACCAAAAATTTTACATAAGTCAGATACACAGATTAGCAAGAGAGTTCTTTGTACAATTTTATTTGACTCTTACAACTAATCTGTGGTGCTGGTATTAGTATATTCAGTTTCCTTATGAAAAAACTCTGGTAGGAGGGCTACACAATTTACCAAGATCATAGGTGGCCAATAAGGGAATCCATGTTTTAAGTTTATAGTTTAGAACCTAGTTTATAAAGAATACTAGGTCAGTAAGAGTAATAATTTGACTCAAATTTCATTTGTGACTTAGTCACACACAGTTTATCAATATAAAAATCTGCTTATCTTTTCTTTCTGGATTTTTGTGGAACTTAACCTTATTTTGTGAGAAAAGTGATTGATGCTAAGCCTATAGGACAAAATCTCATAGTCATGAAGGCACTGCTCATTCCACAGGTATGCTTTGAACACATCTTTATTTACACACTGTGCTAGTCTCTAGGGATAGAGAAGTACATCACGCATTAGATTATGAAGCCTGAAATGAAATGAATTGCAAAGCAAAAATCTACAGTGACAAGGAAAAAAGAAACATTTGTTTCCTGAATGAAATGGGCTTTCCTTCATATAATAAACAATAGCAGATTTTAAATATAATGAATATTTTATAAAAATATAGAAATACATTTATGAAGATTACATAAATATAACATAATTTGGTGGATTTCATTCCCCAGTCATTCCCCATATCCTCCCGCCTCCCCGCTCAATCCTCTTCCTCTATTGGTCTCACTTCTATTTTCATGATCCTCTTTTTTTTAACTCCTTTTTTCCCTTTAGGTTCCATATATAAGAGAAATCAAATGAGTATGTCACGTCCATATACAATGACACCACAATGAATCCAACTTTTATATGTGATTATAGTGCACCACCAACTAAAGTAGCAATAATAACACCACAACAACAATAAAGGGAGCTCCCTGGAGTAGAGAGAGTGAACCAGGGACAGGGAGGAGGGAAGGGGCAGGGAAGGGACTGGGGAGGAGACTGATCATTTGTGGTGTATGCTTGAAGAAATGTGGCATCATGAATTCCACTATTATATATAATTGCAATGCACTAATAAAAAAATTTAAAAAGAAGAATTACAAGGAGAAATAGACAAATACATCAATAAAGTAGGAAAGATGGAAGGGATGAATTGTAACTTGTTATTTCGTCCTTTTTGGGACTCATCAGTACAGTGTAGCTAATGCTATAAAATTTTAAACATTTTGTTTTTAAAACTCAATAATAAATAAGCCATATTGAGATTAGGTATCCAATAAATGAAGAGTTCAAGTAATTATCTGTCATTTGATCTTAAATTGAAGGAGGATTTTAAATCTAATAAAGGGTAAGATAAAATGGCCTTTTTTAAAGTATAGTAGTTATTTATTTATTACTCTGTAATCGAAAACACAAATATTGAAAATTAAAGTGTAAAAAACACTTTGTCACTGCTTGTAATATTCTAGAATATAAAATAAATATTAATTTTAGTACTTTTTGAATTTTCATTTATTGTTAAGAGAATTTGGGGTGGCTTAACAAAATGTTAACGGTCTCAAGCCAATTATAATTTTTCATTGACTATTAAATCATTTGCATGATTTCAGTTGTCTACTCATTTCTATGGTCCCATTCATTCAAAGTAAGTACTGACTATATAAGAAAAGTTTTATAACTGTCCAAAGAAGTGGAGTTCACTGATATGGATTATACTCTAGGTTCAAAATATAAGTTATCAACTCATACCAAAACACCTGTTTAGTTTAGAATCATACCCTTTCAGATTCCTGTACTTTGATATTGCCAGGACAGTTTGCAACTTGGTTGTCAGTAAATTTGTGAATGTATATAGATAACAATTTAATGATGGGCAAATTAAAGAATGGAGCAGCAACTGTATATAACAAGTTACAAAGCATCCCTCTAACCTGCTTTATTTTGAAGAACCTGACATAATTCCACACTTGTGGACATAGCTGTTTGGTCTGCTACATATCCACTTCCTGTCTGTGTAGTGCCTGGCACTACTGATTCCATTATCATTCAGGTAGGCACATTCTCCATCTCCTTTGATGGAAAACCTAAAACCAGACACAAAAATATTAAATATGCATAGGTTGGACATTCACTTCTCCACTATAATGTCCAGCATCAACCCTCCATGTTTTTTAATGTGAACAAGAGAAATGTGTCAGTCATTGATAATATATGCTATTTTTGCATTTAGTTTCCTTTCATTCTCAAGGTCTTTGCTTGAATCACATGGGTTTATTATTCATCTATACCAAACCCATTTATGTTATTGATTAGGTATTTAACTGATGCTTGCTGCTGTCTCCAAACTGTTGTCATTGGTGGCCTTCCCTGAAGATTGTATTTAGTCTTCTCTCCAATTGTTTCATAAATGTATGAAAAGTTTTTTAAATTACTTACTACTAAGTTCCTGGAAGAGTTTAACTTTTTTGATGGAAGTGATCGTGGCCCTATATTTTACCTGTTCCAATGAGATGATTACATTCAAAATACCACCATTGTAATGTTCATAGTGCTAGAAACAATTTAAAGGAGCTAAGGCTTCTTTTGGCTCATTGTTTCAGAGGTTTCAGTCCATGGTCAGCTAGCTCTGTTGCTTTGGGCCGATGTGAGGAAGAGCATCATGGTAGAAAGGCATGGCAGAGGTAAACTCAGCTCACTGCACTCAGGAAGCAGGGGCACGCATAGGGAAGGGGCAGGAACTAGGTAGGGTCCCCAAGGGCACACCCCCACTGAGTGCCATATATCCAAATTTGGGGAAGTTGCAACCTATGCCTGTCACTCAGCACAATGTTTTTAATGCCCACTTTCAATATCCAACATATGCAATGTGGATGAGAAATTATCTGATTATGTTTTTCTGAATAGAAGGATAACAGTGCATCTAATGTCTCAGGTTGGAATGTCAGTGTATCTACTTCCTCTAGCCATGCCCCAACTGCCTACAGTTACCAACAAGTATCCATTAAAATTATTAACCCATCAAATGGATTTATCCACTGACTTCCTTCTGGCAATAAAATTTTAGAAGATATTCCCAAAGCTTCTCTGGAAACTTGCTTTTATAAATGGATGCAGCAGTGTAAAGAGTGTAGTTTTACAGGTATCAGTCCTCAGTGGCTTCCTAGGATTTTACAACCCTCCCTGTGTATCAGCAAATTTCTAAATCAGTGTAAGTGACTGCAAGAACTATGCCAGATGCTGTCATCCTGCTAAAGATGTCAAGTGAAATCACAATAAGGGATCTTCTTTCTAAAGACTCAGGTAGTCAAGGAAGAGCATAAAAATATTTATATTTTTGGGGGGTGAATTTAGGAATTTAGTGGGGATTGAATCTAGGGCCTTGAGCATACTAAGCACACTCTCTACTGCTGAGTCCAGGACTCATATTTCTTATCTGCTAGTGCAATGCGCTTTCCATGTGGATACCTTTTCTCATCTCATAAACACAAGTCACACACATAACCACACATGAAAACGATAGAAGAAAAAGAAGTCTGAAAACTTACGAGGATTTATATTCAGTTTTGTCTGTCCACTTCCAAACGTGATGTGATGATTCTCTGTTAAGGCCAATCCAATGATCAGAAAGGCCTTTATATCTTATCAGGAAATTCTGTCATAAAACACAGAAAGTGAAAACATGTGTTTCTGTATTTCAGAAAGTTCTGGAGTTTATTTTCCCTACAGCCTTCTCTTTTGCAGGTGGCAGCATGGTATAATTGAGAATAGATTTTGGAGTTAGACTAGTCCTCGATCCCCAGTTAAGTCATTTAATATCTATGACACTAGATTTCTTTGTCAGTGACCATATATTCAAATTTGGGGAAATCACAGCCAATGCCTGTCATTCCAGCACGAAGTTTTTAGTGTCCACTTTCAATATCCAACATGTATCAATGCAGATGACAAATTATCTGATTACCATATTTATGAGTAGAAGGAGAACAGTATATCTAATCTTGCAGGTTAGTATGCCCACGTATCTGAAATGACTCAGAGTTCCAGGCCAAGAATATACCCTCAACAAATGGCACACGCTAATATGTATCTTATGCCACAAATTCTTTCTGAATGGAATCTTTTGTCATATTTCAGCTTTAACTTTATGCAGCCTAAACCACTCATGGGGCAAAGAATTCTAAAGAAAAAAGTGATCCAAAAACTTTTCTTACCAGTTCCTCATGGCTTTCAAACTGAACAAGACTGGCTTCTAAGGAAGCACAAAAGGTCTGACTGAATGTCCAATTCCCTATATCGTCAGAAAAATAAAAACACTTGCTTCCAAATCCAATCCAATCTTTTGGGCAGGTAGCAAACACAGGGTTCTCTAAGATTGGCTTGGTCGTTTTTGCTAAAATTGAGACAACCACAAGTAATAATAATAAGTAAACTTTTCATCTCTCTTATTTACTTTTTTTTCATTTTATAATCCTGTGGTCCATTTTAAAGTATGTATATAGATTGTTGCATTCCTGACTCATCACCAAGTCTTATCTCAAGCATAATAATCATCTGTCCAGTGATATTCATGTGGGTATCTGCTCCCCTTTCTGGGGTCGTCCTCCCCGCTATTCACAGCAGAAAGGAAAACTCCTTACTCGTCCTATATTTTACTATCATGCATTTCTTATTTATTTATTTTTTATTTTTTTATTTTTTGCAGTACTGGGGATCGAACTCAGGGCCTTGTGATTATGAGGCAAACACTTTACCAGCTGAGCTATCTCCCCAGCCCGCATATCATGCATTTCTTGAGGGATGCAAAAGCTTCCAGTACACAAAGTATGACACCATTCAAAATGCTTCTTTTGATACCAAAAGAAAGATCTGGGACTTCCTGTATTGTCTGATTGTGTGTGTGTGTGTGTGTGTGTGTGTGTATTGTTAAATGTGTGTAAAAATATTTTGGCCATTGGCCATTGGTAGATGTCCTGAAACCAACAAGATTTCAGAGTATAGCTTATTGGAAGAATAGATATTTTTATCCCATATCTCTGCCTTTTTCCTCCCTTAACATCTAAAAATTATGCATTGCTTTTTGGAATGTTTAGTGAAAGCAAAACAAAAAGAGATCAGGTAAGAGCTATCGAATATCAAAAATGACTTATTTACCCTTAGATTTAAGAGTAGATGATTCTTTACAGCTATTCCTAATTCTCATTCCCTAGAATGAGTCTTTAGGGAAGAGGATAAAAGCAAATAGTTGTAAAGAGTAGTATCATTGGTTTATTTTAATATAACAGAATTATTCTCAGAGACTGCTAAGTATTTTAGGTGACATTAAATAAAAGTTTCTCGCAAAATATTTATCTGGCTAGACTTGTGCATATTAATTGAGCTAGTTAAGGCTAATTTAATGAAATAATATGTTTGTCATATTACATAGCTTTATGAAATATTCACTCCACCTATAGTCAATTCTCATCTTATTTCCTCACATAAAATGTTTAATATATTCTTTTGTTATTAACAAAAAATAAAATTATATGCTAACTGCTGGACCAATTAAGTCTTGGGAGAGGGGTTAGTACATTAGACAACTCTCCTGTTCACAGAAAAAATTTCATCAGAGGATTAGTTTTCTTAATGGAAAAGTCTCTGAGTTTTTTAAATAATTTAATTTATTTACTGCAGCAGGTGAATACCAGAATTAAATATACTATGTGAAGGTATTTACTGAAGAATTAGTATACTTTTTGTCATACTCCCCAACTAATACATACTCATAATTTGAATTATACATAAAATTACATTATGACAAATTATTAAAGCAGTATATGCATTAAATCACAATTTAAATTTTGATAATATGTAAATTATATTTTTTTGATATTATCAAAATTTATATTAAATTATTTTAAAATATGAATTACTAAAAGTATAATTCTAAATAATCTTGAAAAATTATTTGGGCTTACCATATGATTTTTTAAAAATGAAATTTCAATGTATATATACATATTAAGTGGTAAGAAAAAATGAAAAATATTAAACATGAAGACATACACAACTTAATATAAAGATGTCTCATATTTCACTACAATAAAATTCTAGAGTAGAAAATACATTTGAAGAAAACAAACCAACTATTCTTTTTTTATTGTTAATTTTTATTTATTCACTAATTCTTTCATTCACTCATTCATTTGTTAATTTTTTGGTGGGGAAATCAATCCCAAGTCCTCGTGCAAGCTAGGCAAGCATTCTACCACTGAGTTATGCTTCCAGACACATGGTTCATCCTTATTTAAAAAAAAAAAAAAATAATAATAATAATGATGGGTTTCAAATCATGACAAAATTTATATTCCAAAAGATATATTGGAATATATTCCAGTAGGACAATATAATAGATGAATTTTAATATACCAACATTAATGATGTGCTAGAAATTACATCATTTACAACTATTTAAATATCTGATGAAAAATGTCAGGTAATACATAGTTTTTCAAATTGTTTTAGAACTTGTAGGATGACTTGGGAGGCTGAGGAATTGTAGGATGACTTGAGAGGCTAAGGCAGGAGGACAGTGAGGTTCAAAGCCAGCCTCAGCAATTTAGCGAGGCCCTAAGCAACTTAGCAAGACCCTGTCTCTAAATAAAAGATTCCCGCTGGTTGTATAGTTATCTATGTATACAGGGTAATAACGTCTGATTCATTCTACTGTCCTTCCTATCCCCGTACCCCCTCTCCTCCCTTCAGTCCCCTCTACCCAACCTAAAGTAACTCTATTCTTCCCTAGCCCCACCCCCATTGTCAATTAGTATCCACATGTCAGAGAAAACATTCAGCTTTTGGTTTTTGGGGATTGGCTTGTTTCTCTTATCATGATATTCTCCAGCTCCATACATTTACCAGCAACTGCCATAATTTCATTCTTCTTTAAGGCTGAGTAATCAGACATTATTACCCTAGTACATATATAACTATAGGACGGGTGGGATTCTATATCATATATAACCAGAAGAATGAGAAATTATATTCTGTTGTATATGATGTATCAAAGTGCATTCTACCATCATGTATAATTAATTTAAATGAATAAAGATATTTTAAAAAAGAATTTAAACATTGTTTCTTTATAAAAACTAAATTAAATTAAATAAATAAAATAAAGAAGTGTTAGAAGACTTGATGAATGCAGTATGCATGTATGATAATTATCGTGGTGAATTCCATTCATTACAATTCATATATGCCAATAATTATAATAAATAAAACATCATTTTTAATAATGAAATATATATTATATAATATATATTTTAATAACAATATATATTATATATATTACATTATATATAATATATATTATATATTATATATATAATGTCTGGAGGGAGATATGACTCAGTGGATGAGCTCCCCAGGTTCAATTCCCCCTCCTTGAAAAAGTGGATAGAAGTTGTAGGAACAGCAAAAATTTGAAGACCACTTTTATAAATCAAAATACACATATTTTCTTGCTTTAAGTCATCTCTACCTGAGCAGTCCTTTAATATTCCAAGGAAATCTGGTGATGTATTGCCTCTATCTACAAAGGCTGAATATTTTTTAAAGAGGTGTGTAGTTCTCCTATACTTTCCTGCATTTTCAATCTGCTTAAGTATAAGATATAAATACTTAGGTCAAAGGCTAAGCCTCTACCTGAGAATATTTCAAGTGGACACTTCTCACTTTATTCTTTAATGAAATGACATTTCTGATTGGGACATGTCAGGAAATAGTTACATAAATGAAATTTCTACACTCATGGCTTTGCTTGATCAATGAATGGCAATACATTTTTTCCACAGCGCAAAAGAAAATTCTTTATTGTTGACTTTTCTCTTCCTAAGATTTTATATCCCATTTGTTGGTTCAACTTCCAAAATATCCACCCTGCCCACACCTGCACTTATCATCAGGTCTAAGCCATCACCACTTCAAGTTGATTTCTACAAGATTTCCCTAAAAAGTCTTCCTGCTTTTATCCTGGTCTCCTGACAGTCTATTCTCATTATGGAAGTCAATTCTTTAGTCATCAAAGTTCAATGCGGCAACTTCTTTCTTCCTATTGTAGAGTGAAAGCCAGTTTTTAAATGACTTACAAGGCTCCTGCTGTCCACGGAGGATATATTCCAAGCCCTCAGGATGCCTGAAACTATGGATAACACTGAACCCTATATATACCCTGTTTTTTCCTATACATACATACCACTGATAAAGTTCTTTTTACTTAAAAGATCTTTTACTTAAAAGACAACCTTTATGGCTTCTCTTTGGTATATCCAAATCGCCAACATTACTGCTTTTGAGCTTTAGGGGCATTGTTAAATAAGGATTAGTAGAACACAGATACCAAGACAGTCAACCTGATAATGGAGACAGCTCCATGGATGGGCAGGTTATGGATACATTAGACAGAGGGATGATTCAAATTTTGGGCAGGATGAAGAAAAATGGCATAAGACTTTATTACATTATTCAGAGCAGTGTGTAATTTAAAATTTATAAATTGTTCATTTCTGAAATTTTCCATTTAATGTTTTTGGAAAACAGCTGACCATGTGTTACTGAAACCATAGGTAATGGGGGATGCTGTACCTTCCCCTGTCACTATTATATCACTCTTCTCCACTCTTACTCTGCTCTATCTACAGCACGCTCCTGAAATCTTAGAGCTTTGCTTTTCTTGTTCTGTCTGGAACAGTTTCCCTAGGAAACCATGACTTTTTCATCCCCTTTAGAATGTTGCTAAATACCTTCCCAAGGAAGATCACATTGCTACACTCTGTATATTACAACCTGTTCCACTCTTACCTTGTTTAGTCTTACCTGTACCTGCCTGCTAGAAATTAAGTTCGAAGGGAGCAGAGATTGTTTTTTGTGTGTTTTGTTTGCTTATACATCTCAAGCACTTTACACAGTGCCCGATGCATAATGGAGCTCAAAATTAAATGAATATTTATAGATAATATAAATGTGTACAAAATATTGCATGGTTTGGAGAAAAAGTAACTTACCTGACAAAATAATGGGAAGTGCAATGACAATTGTAATTAGGACTAAGATAATGATAAAGCACCAATAATAAACTCTGATAGGAGTTACAGGAGATGAAACTGGTGGAAAGTTTCCTTGAAGAGTTTTACCTGCAAAACATAAATATCAGAATACAATCTCATGAAACTCTTCAGGAGAAAAAAATTTAATTAGTCACAGAATCAACTCCAAGCTTAGTTTGCACTCTCCTACTGCAAGTCTCTTTTACAAAAGGTCCTGTCCATCAATAATATCCATGAAAGAGTGTACAGACAAGGGAAATGGAAATTTTCCTCTACAGAATTTTCCAGTTATTAGAATAATAGGCAATAAAAGTATAAGACACAAAAAAATCAGGATGAAAAAGAGACATATAAATAATCAAGATTTTCCTCCATAATAAATGACCTGGTTAGAAGTACGGAGGGATACATTAGAAGATAAACAAATGTAATTCACCTTTTTTCCATTTAAAAAGTTATATTTATTTTAAAAAAAGAAATTTTCTTTTCACATGCCTTTAAGTAAAACAACTTATGGCCTAATTTCTTTTTTTTTAATTTTTTAAATTTGTTCTCTTTAGTTATACATGACAGTAGAGTGTATTCAGACATACCATACATACATGGAGTAGAACTTCCCATTCTTGTGGTTGTACATGGTGTGCAGTTACAGTGATTGTGAACACAGGAAAGTTATGTCCAATTCATTCTACTGCTTTCCCATTCCCATCTCTCCTCCCTTCCCCCAATTCTTCCTTGCCCAATTCAGTGAACTTCCACTCCCTTGCCCCACCTATTGGAGTCAGCATCTGCATAGCAGAGAGAACATTTGGTCTTTGGTTTGTGGGGATTGGCTTATTTCATTTAACAGTATAGTCTGCAGTTCTATCCATTTGCCAGAAAATGCCATATTTTCATTCTTCTTCATGATTAATATTCCACTGTGTATATGTACCACATTTTCTTTATCCACTCATCTGTTGAAGGGCACCTAGATTGTTTCCATATCTTAGCTATTGTGAATTGAGCTGCTATGAACATTGATGTGGCTGTGTCACTATAGTATCCTGATTTTAAGTCCTTTGGGTATATGCCAAGGAGTGGGATAACTGGATCAAATGGTGGTTCTATTCCAAGTTTTCTGAGGAATCCCCATACTGCTTTCCAGAGTGGTTGCACCAATTTGCGGTCCCATCAGCCACGTATGGGTGTGCCCTTTTCCCCATATCCTCACCAAAATTTATTATTACTTCTATTCTTGATAATTGCCATTCTGACTTGATGTAATGCACCATTTTAACAGAATAAGAAAAGCAGGACACAGGAGCATCTCAAGAAATGCAACAAAAGCATGTGAAAAATTTAATATGAACCCATAATAAGATGTCTCAACAAATTATGAACTGAAGGACTTTCCTTAATTTGATAAAAGACATCTACAGATAAACTGTATCTAGACTCATTCAGAATGGTGAAAGAATAAATGCCTTGCCCAATTGGGGTGAGGCTAGGATGTCAGTTCTCACAAATCCAGTTGACATTTTGTTAAAGGTTCTATCCCATATTAAGACAAGAAAAAGAAATAGAAGGACACAGCTTAGAAAGAGATAATAGTATTTTTATTCACAGATAACATGGTTGTCTATATATAAAATTTCAAGGAATATACCAAAAGGCTATTAGATGTAATAAATGAATTTATAAATCTGTAGGATACAATGCTAATCTTTAAAAATCATTTCTATTTTTATATACTAGCAATTACCAAATGGAAATTAAAATGCAAAATCAGTACCATTTATAGTAATACCAGTTAAGATAAAATAAATGTAAACCTATCAAAATATGTTCATAAGCAGTATGATGAAAACTATATGCAAAAGTGATAAACAGCTCAGAAAAGAATGGAGGAACTTTAGTTACTTAGAGGGAAATGAGAGGGGGAAAGGGGTGAGGAATAAAAGTTGGTGGAATGAGACAGACATCATTACCCCATGTACACATGTATGATTACAAAAATGGTATGAATTTACATTGTGCACAACCATAGAAATGAAAAGTTATACTCCATTTGTGTACAGTGAATCAAAATAGTCTGATATTACACATATGATCAAGGTCTTGTAGTGTTTGTCTTTCTGGGCCTGACATTTCATTTAAAATAATGTTTTCTAGGTTCCTCTGTATTGTCACAAATTGCATTATTTCATCTTTTTTGATGGTGTATAGTAATCCGTTGCGTATAAGTCACATTTTCTCTGTTCATTAATCCATTGATGTACGTTTAGGCTGATTCCATATCTGGGCTATTGTGACTAATGCTGCAATAAACTGTGAAGTGGTGGTGTCTCTTACCAGAGACTGGGGAGAGCAGTGGGAAGAAGATGGGAAAAGGGTGGTCAACATGTACAGTGATACAGGTAGGAGAACAACTGCTGGTGTTTAATGGCATAGCAGAGTAGACATAGTGAGCAGTGACACACAGTGTATTTCACAATAGCTAGAAGAGAGAATTTTTAATACACTCACCACAAAGAATACCCAAGTTTAAAGTGATGGGTATGGGCTGGGGATGTAGCTCAGTTGGTAGAGTGCTTGCCTTGCATGCATAAGGTGCTGGGTTCAATCCCCAGCTGGTTTCAATACCCAGCACCACAAAAAATAAATAAATGAATAAATAAAAATAAAGTGATGGGTATGCTAATTGTTCTGACTTTATTACTACCCAATGTATATATGGATCAAATAGCACCTTGTACCTCATAAGTACATATAATTATTATGGATCAGTCAAAAAACTAAAAAGTCAAAAAGCTGGAGACTTTGAAGGTAAAAAACAGGCACCTAAAATGTCTTCTACTAGAGATTTCAAATATCCAACAGGACTCAACACCAGAACTTTCTTACATGTTACTAACAGCTAGCAAGATACCTATTTATAATACTTGGTATTTATACCACTTGATATTCATATTTGACTCTGACTTTTTATTTTAAGTAATAAAATAGTAATTGTACATATTCGTTTTTCTTCTACCTTCCTTTACTGTGTACTCTGCTTATCGCTCTCCAAATCATATGCCTATTATACTTTGTAGCTAACAATTTCAAATTCTTAGTTAGAAAACAGTATTAGAATTCATCTCTCAGAGGAAGAAAGAAATGCACCATATTATTGGTTTAATTTTAACTTCAGTTTCATGATCCAAATTACTTACTTACCTTATAAAAGCAGTTAAGTTTTAGTTATAGGGCAGTTACAAATTAGTAGCAATTTTATAACATCTGTATTTGGAAACATGAGTTTCAAATTTGCATTGTTTAACCCAGTTCAATATTTGACCAACTTGCCAGCTGGTTAAATATTTAGTTCTACTTATGGGAACACTATGGGCTTAGCTGATAAACATTAATGGTCTTCAAGAATTTTCTTTTTTTTTTTTTAAATATAAACCCACCCTGTTTTCCAGGAAATTCAATATCCTGTGCTCCCAAATAAAAAAAAGAAAATAAATTAATAAGCTAAACTGGGAGAGGAGAAGGAAATACATATGTGTACTTCATTTTCTGCTTTTAGAAAAACATGTATTTTACTTCATTTTTCTTTTTTCTGAAGTCCTTTTTTCTGTACAATAGAAATATCCACATGTTGTTCTTCTTTCTCACATAGCATCCCCTGCAATTACCGTAAAATAAAAATGACAAAGGATTTGCTGGTGGATCAGTTCAGACTCCCTCCCTCCCTCACCCTGAAATTCCTACATTTCTCTTTAATTACAAAGGATCTGCAAACTTAAAGGCCCAGCTTCTGCAGGGTAAATTTTCTTAGTAGCATATTACAGAGTCCTGGGCATTGGAGTCTGCCATCACTCTGGGACATAAAGTCACAGTGTGACTTGCCAGAGTGTACACCGCCAGAGACTTGGGCAAAAGCCGTCTGAACGCAAGGAGCAGTTCCCTCGCCCTCTTGCAGTTAAATTCACTATTCATTTCTCTTGCGCCAGAAATATTTAAGTAACACATACCAAAATACAATAACCAATGTAACAATTCTTTATCTATCCTCCCACCCACTCTATCCCCCGAACATGTCACCTTCTGTGGAGATTGTAAAGTACTAATATGCCTGAAGTTCAGCTCCCTTTGTGATTCAGGGGCTGGGGAGTAAAAATGCCCCTCTTAGGATTTTTCAAATTACTTTACCACGTCCTGCTTTCTCCAGGCCACCTGTGAATTCAAGGTCTGTCCTTAACATTTCCACTGAAGTCTCTGCTTCTGTCATCGTGGTGCTCAGACAGGAGAGTTCACTAGTGCTGAGCAGGAAGCTGAAGAGCACTGAGAAATGAAACTCAGTTGTGGGAGTGAACTCGGGACTGTCTATTCATACATATTCAGAATGATTTACTAAATTGACAGATCCGGGCCCCTGAGGGAAAGAGCATTTCGAAACAGGGGAATCAGGGAACCAAATTAAGGGGAGCATAAACAAATAAGTTCAACAGATAAATGCTTTAAGATTTTTAAATTTTTTAAACTTTTTAAAAATGTTTTTAAATTTTTTTTAGCTTCACAGACCTCTCTCCTTCCAAGATGAAATAATAAGGGCCAGTTTTATTCTCCTACTGAAATCAACTTTCAGAAAAAGGACAAGTATCCTTTCAAGCACAGGTATCATACCATCTCCTGGGGCAGGAGGCATAGGAAAGCCTTAAGGTGTCCAGCTCACTCACTCATCCTGACCTTTCTCCTGGTCCACACCCTGCCTGGCACCCTCCGGGCTGAGCCTGCCAGCCTCACCAGCACTCCGTGGTGGGTTTGGGGTTAGGTGTCTTTGTGTTTGTTTCTCTGTAATGTTAAGGGCTGAGGAGAAAACCCTGGAGATTGACAACAGGAAGACAATGCTTCCTAGGCTGGCCTGGGACCCGACCCTTCTCTGTCGGGCAGCTCCTGCTCTTAGATCTGCCAGACCCCCTAACCCTGTGATAAGGAGCCAGGGACACCCTGTCCCAGTTTGGGGGCAGAACCCGGGAAATCAGGGAAACCAGGCAGAAGCTTAGACCCAGGCCAGATTTCTGAATTGGGGGCAGAGAAAGATGCATAGGGGGAGCATGAGGGATGTTTAGGCCGTGACACTATTCATTTAAAGGAGGAAAATTTTGTTTTAGCTTACCAGAAACCTCTTGCCCCCATGGCTGTGGGCCTTTAGTGAAGCCAGGAGTCTGGAGGAGCACAGCTGCTCACCTCGTGGCTGACAGGAAGGAGAGAGAGCGCGAGACCAACCGACCATGCCTTCTGCAGTTGTGCCCCTCTTAATAGTCTTCACTGAGCAAAGACCCGAGGAGTCTGAGGCCTCATGATCCAACCACTTCCTGGACTCTGAAAATTGCTGTGTTGGGGACAGTTCGACACAGGAGGCTGTCCATATCCAAACGACAACACTGCTCTAAATTAAGCCTATTAAACTTTTAAACAAGAAAGAAAAGCAGATGTCTTTCCGAGAGTTTTTTTCAGCTCAGTAAAACCACTTTGTGGTTTTACTGCTGCTTGTAAATAAAGAAGACAGATGTCCTCTGCCACAGGGTACAGTCAGGTGATGATTTTGTTCAGTGACGATGCATTGGTTTCTGTCACATTTCAGAAGTGGCACCCCAAGGAGTTCCTCTAATTATTGATTCTCCCAGGAGGTAAAGGAAAGTAAATATGCTGTTAATAACTAGATTTGTTAGTTTATTCCTTATGAAATAGTTTACTATTGGGCTGGGGGTATAGCTCAGTTGGTAGAGTGTTTGCCTTGCAAGCACAAGGCCCTGGGTTTTATCCCCAGCACTGCAAAAAGAAAAAAAAGAAAAGAAATAGTTTACTATTTATATGTATGTATAATATTAATTTTATCCAATAGTTGAACTCATTAGCTACTTGGAACATAGATTTTTTTGCCCCTGTTTTTAATAAAAAACTTTAATTTAGCTATTCTTTCTGTTCTGGTTGTTTTTAGAAATAGGAAAGATAGTTATTCATTATTTAATACATGTAAATATAACTTCTTGCTTATTAGGGATTTTTCAATTTTTGAGTAAGAATTTTTTTTCAAGAAATAGGAAAGTTCATGCATTTCTCTGTAAAAATAATGAAATTGGATAGGTATACCTAGTATAATATACCCTTTATAAAGGAGAGTGTCCAAGGAAAGTGACTGATTTTGAGTGCATAACAACCATTTAAAGTTAACCCTTTTTGTTTCTTTCCTTTTTGAAACTCCAAAAGACAGGCATAAAGGATCTGATTGCAAGCCTTGCATGTTGATCACATGTCTTAGGTACATCATTGGGAAAGAAAGGCAATGTAAATCAATGCCTAGTTCATATATTCAGAAAAAAATTCAGGAGCACAGCACTATTACTTCCTGGGTCTGCATTCAGAATTCTCCTGTCCTCAGAAGAAAGGCAACATTCTTCCTCATGTATTATAATCCTTTGTATGCAAGGAGGAGGGTACATAAATAAGCATGTGACCATAGTTTTTTTATGACAGACCCATAAAATGTAAATGGATTTTGAGTGAAATAATTACTTGCAAAGTGTTGTGGAAGATGGCTCAAATCTGTTTTATTTACTATGATCTAGTTAAGTGACAAATTGCAAACTTGTGTGAAAAGTGATACATTATGTAAAGGGCTAGATGGTGACATGGCAATAAAAAGGCCTACAAAAGAGTAAAAACTAAGACGTTTTTCATTGCATGAAAAAAAATCTGGAATTTTATCAATCTGCCTATAGTGACATATCCAGAGTTTCTCTGATCATAAGATCTTCATCACAGCAAGAAAAACTTGTGTCTCTCTTGTTTTGTTTGAATTGAACATTGTGGATCAGTAGCAACCCATAAACTGTGTTTCCAGTTAAAGTGAGTTAAATACAGAATTGAAAGTAATTATTTAAACTCTAAGTACCAAGTTGACACATGATGACCAACTCACTGACGCCATCTTAGTCAGTGGTGGATCACCATGGGCATGAGCTGCTCATGAGTCATGAGCAGTAGGCCATACTAAAAGGTGTGCTTTATTAAGCTTATTTTCCCAACTGCAATCCAACTATGCACAAAAATCTGGTGTCCATTTATTTCATTTTCTTTTTCTTTTCACTGTTCCAGTTTCTATTCACAGAGAAGAAGCTCCAGTCCATCTTTTAGTTTTTTGAAAAATTCCTGACATTACAGAACTAAACTGAAATGTATTAATAGTTCACTCTTAAATTTCCATGACAAATAGAAAAATTCATGAGCAAAAAAAAAAAAAACAAACAAAAACAAAAAATGAAAACAAAAAAAGGATATGGATCTCAGCATTAACAGCTGAACAAAGAAAGGAATTTAAATGTTTTAATTAAAAATCACGAGTGGATGATAAACTGTGTAGAAGGTGAAAATTTACAAACTACTTAAAACCTGGAATCACTGACTGTTGAGAAACTACACAGATGGATCATGGGTGGTGGTGAACAGCAGAAAGGGATTATGGATCAATCTGCGTTGATCTAGCTGCTCCCCAGGTCACCTGTCTCCCAGGAAACCTGACGTTAGTTAGATACTGAGCCAGGCTAATGCTGGCAGCAGATCCAGTGATGGTAGCTGCCTATCTGAAGATCCTTCCACTGGGTTTCAATTTTGTTCTGCACCCCAGACATCTGACAGATCTCATTGATTTTGGTGCCTTGACGCCCAATTATGCAGCCAATTCGTCATTTGAAATGGGGAGTTCATGACAAGTAGCCTGAGCAGACACATCCAAACCTACCCAATAGCCTTTCACTTCTGGAGAACTAAATTCAATGCCACTGAATCCAGTGTTGTCGTGCGTCGTAGGGAAATGAGACTGTTGCATTTCCAACTGGTGTAGCTCCGTCTAATCTGGCTGTGGAATGGCATACTAACCTTGAATGGTATAGGTCTGATCACCTGCAAAGATGACTGGAGAATTTGATAGCCTGTCTCCGACTTGGGTCTGTAGGGATGGTCATGCCCTTCGGGAGGGACTGAAAGAGAGTCTCCAACATGATCTCACAGATCTGTTTGACATAAGCAATGATGGATTGAGGAATGACAGCAATAGTGATGGCTGACCCAATTGAATTGGGGAGCATATTCCCTGCCACCTGAACTTGAGTCCTTGTACTCTCTTTTATTTCCTTAATCTTGAACCATCTTTTCCAATGAGAGAGCCACATTGACTGGCGGGGACCACCAGCCTCAGAATGACTGGGGGTCTCCTGGCAGCTGGTTTTTGGTCATAGAGCTGCTGATATCCTCTTCCAGTTTGTCAATGATCATAGCAAAGGCTTTGAAGGGCATTAATGGGTCCTGTCAAAGGGATAGTTCTCTCAGGTCAATTCCCTTCTGAGATGTGGATGCGTGCACCACTCTCCTCCCGCACCTTCTTAACTGATACTCCTTTTTTATGGATGATATTTTCTTCCTTTCCATGCATAAGTAACTGAATGGTGAGAGTGACATTTAATCCACCAATCACACCCATGTCCTTGTTGAGCAGTGTTATGGAGAGCTGGGCTTTGAGTGGTCAAGTCTCTGGTCACTGATGGGAGCGAAAGCTAAAAACTGCAGGCACAAGGGCAAAAGGGGAAGGGGAAGGGCCGGAGGCGAGGTGCAACAAATGAGGGGCAGGCAGGGTGGGCAGGAAGGTGAGCCCCCCAGCTCCCCCCCTCCCCCACCCCAGCCCTGCAGGCGGGTGGAAGGGGAGGTGAGGGCGCAGGCTGCAGCTGCTTTGGCCGCGGACTGCTGATTTCTCACTTTCTTAAGACAGTAAAAATTAATTATAAAATTTAAGAGATTGTGAAAGAGTAGAGACCCCCTTATGAAAAGAAAAAGGTAGAGACCCTCTGATATAAAACAAATATAACTAGTTAAGACTGACCAAACCACAGTGGGTGCGAATAAAATCACTGAGTTGTGCTGACTGTGGAAAATACAAGGACAGTACCCAAGATAAAATAATATGGCCATGAGTTCAGGACATTGTGACCATTTCTGTGAAGCAACCCATCCCTTCGGAGGCCCCAGAAGCTGCTGACTCCGCCCGCCCCACCCCACCCCACCCAACCCGCCAGGTGCAGCCTGAAATAGATAAGCTGGAGCTGGCTGCTGCATTCCTTGGAGAAGAAAAGGAAAAAGGCCCCTATTGTAAGCCTGTCAGGATGTTTTTATGGTTTTCACTTTAAAAACGAGCTTACTGAAGTCACTCCCACGACTGCCCCACTTGGAGTAGTGGTCCTGACGCGTCAGTCTGTTTTTTCTTTTTTTTCTCTTTCTCCAAAATAAACTTTTTTCCTACTTTAGTTTCTGGTGGTCCCACTATGTGTCCATAACCGGACCCCACAAAAGATAATTTGTCGGAAGTGGTAACTGATGCGTTATTCAAGACAAAATTTGAATACACAGTATTATTTGAATTACTTTGAATTAGATTTAAAGATAAATAAGCTCAGCTTGCTGAAATTGCCTTAAAACGTTGTTTTAGTCTCTTGAACTTATATCTTTGCAATTTGTTCCTCTATTATGGGTGGTATTAAAATGAAATGGATGCCATTGCATAGTAGAGTGACTACAGAAAATAATAATGAACTAGATGTTTCAGAAAGCTAACTAAAAGTATTTCGAAAGTTTTCACCACAACAAAATTGATGTGATAAGTATGTTGAACCTGATTTAAACATTTTATATTGTATACATGTATCAAAACATCACAAGGTACCCCACTAATATGTACAGTTTCATGTTTTAGTTCTTAATTTAAAATAAATATTTTAAAAGTTTTTAAAAGTTAAAATAATTTTATTATCTTCTGTGGGCAGAATCTTGTCATCCATGCAAAGTAGCAAACTTATTTGTCACATTAAAACTTCACCTATTGATATAAATAAATTAATTCAAACTGCACACACATGCATTTATTATGAGAAATAAAACTTTACTCCTCAGCTTGGGAGCGGTTAGTTTTAGAATGTCAATGTCTGGAATGTAATAGTAATTCTTCATAACAGTTATCAACGAGCACATAGTTTTCATATTCCTTTCTTCCTTTAGTGTATTCTGATGGTATCTGTTGAAATATAATTTTATGACTGTGGAATCTAATTTAAAAATGGATTTGTATCTTTATTTCTTTGGTCTTTTTTTGAAAAATTTATTTCTGTAATAATTCCTTTTTATTGAATTTTATAAAAGTGTCAACCAATGATGGATTGGGGGGTCAGATTTTTATTACACATAGAAGTTTAATTGGTCTTTATTAGATGTTCCTAATAATATTCTTACCTCAGTTAATTCTCAAAACAATGACACAAAGTCTCATTTTATGAAAGAAATTAAAGCTTATGTTTAATAACTTCCTTATGTAGATACTAAGAGCACAGCTATGTATGATTCAGCCTTGCGTCTATCTGACTCTAATGCATGTGAATTCACTACTATGTCATATGATTCACTGTCTCCACCACAATTGGAGTCTTCTGTTTTCCTTTAGTTTCATGCTAGTGTATTAGGTTTGAAACTAGTTCTGAAAGAATAGTTTTCTTGGAGGCTGCAGAACTTTTGCAGAGCACTATGCTGTATGTATATATTAAAAAAATGGGTCATTCATAAAATCGATTCTTGTTAATAGAAGTCTAGATAGCTATGAGAATTGTGTTACTAGACTGAAATATATCAAACACTCACAGAACAAAATACACTACTTATTGTGCATCATGTGCTGTCACATTGCTTGGAAATGCAATTCAATTATTCGATTCATCTATATTATGTGCCTGCTAGGCACGAGGCTCTAAAGAGCTGTGAAAAAGACAGGAAATGTGCTGCTTAGAACTCTCATTCTAGCCCCTACAAAAATATTATCAATATTAAGAATGCACATTCAGTCATAAAGAATAATAATATTATGGTATTTGCAAATAAGTGGATGGAATTGGAGAATATCATGCTAAGTGAAATAAGCCAAGCCCAAAAAAACCAAAGGCCAAATGTTTTCCCTGATAAATGGAGGATGCTATATAATGGGGGTGTGGGTGGGGAATGAAAGAATAATGGGGGAACTTTAGAATATGTAGAAGAAGTGAGAGGGAGGGGGTATGAAAAATGGTGGAATGAGGCAGACATCATTACCCTATGTACGTGTATGATTACACAAATGGTATGATTCTACATTGTGTACAACCATAGAAACGAAATGATGTACCCCATTTGCGTACAATGAATCAAAATGCAGTCTGTAAAAAATTAAAATCTAAAAAAAAAAAAAAAAAGAATACAACAAAGTGAGGGTGATTTCAGATAGTGTTAAGCATGATGAACCTGACAGGATAGACTATCTTGGAAGCAATGTTAGACTGAAGGGCCGGGGAAAGCTTCCCTGAGAATGTAAAGCTTGGAGGCCTGAGCATTCCATCCTTCAGAATCAGCTAGAGGAAAGGGCCTAAGGCAGGAAAAAGTTGTCCTGTGCAAGGAACAGAAGTTTTTGTGGATATCATACTGCCAGGAGCCAGCCCCAGCAACTTGCAGATCCCCCAGAGCATAGGTGGAGGCACTGCAGAGGAACGACATGAACCCCTGGAGCAACTTGAAGCAAGTGTTGCTCAGATTTATTTTAGACCTTCTTTTATAGTATTAAGTAAGGCAGGATTAAACAAGATACAAGTTATAGGAAAATTACCACAAGATTTTTCATTAACCACACTTTCCAGCAGGTGTCTAACACAGAGCGGGTACATTAAGGTCAACTTCCTATATTTACTTAAGTTTACTCACATAAGCATATTACAGTGAGAGATATTTTCCTCTTTTCATCTTACTGGCCTTTGTTTACCCTTTGGTGTCCGACCTATTGTCAGCATGACTCTATTTTGTTTTAAGTTAATTTTACTAAACTGTTAAGCAAAACATGCACTTAATCTTTAGCTCATATTATTATATTTTTTATTTAACCTTAATGGTCTACTCTATTACCTAAACAAGCTCAGTTAAGACTAAGTTAGGTTATTTACTGCCAAACAATCAGTGTACTTAATTTTTATCCTAATATTCTTTATTATTGATTTATCCTCTACCTATTGCAATACATATGTGAGACCTAAGCCAGCATAAACTACTCATAACCAGTTAACATGCAATGAGGGCATTTGATCTTAAGGTAATATTTTTCTAGTTGTTTGCATATGCTGTTTCTTTGTTCTTTAGTCCTACATTTTCAGGGTGGCCCTTGACATCCAGGCCTTTGAAGGAAGGATAAATGTTGGACATTTGTCCATTTACCACTAATACTAATTATCCATTTTCATTGTACACTCCTGTATATGAAAGAGCTGGATCTGTGGGAAGTGGGTCCTTATACTTAATTTGCTTGTTTCCCTCTAGGTGGATACCACAAATGTCCCCCAATCCTGTAAGCTAAGTAGGGTGGTCCTTGCACTGTGGGGACAACAAGTTTCCTGTTCTGTTTGTCAGGCTATTTTACTGGTAAAGCATTAACTGGGGCAGGTGTGGTCAGCATAGGAGAAAGCAATTCCTGTAACTGTAGTTTTCTGAAGAACCCCTCAAACTCTGTACCTTTAGACCTATTATGTGTGATAGAGTACATTTTTTAAAGCACTCCTCAACCTCCCCCAAGCTCCACAGACTCCTTGAGGTTAAATTCGTATTACAACAATCCAGGGAATATGATTTGCAGTTGCATAGTTATAAGTATGATAATTATAAGGAAACACCCAATTCCTAGGAAAGATGACAGCAGCAATTTCCTGGAATGGTGGCCTTTCCAAACCCTTCCCCATGCTCGGACCTTGTCAAACAGCATGGTGGAAACAGTTCTGCCATTGTACAATCAGTACAGCTGTAGATGCAGAGGTGGGGAAGGATGAGTGATAAGAAATGATGCCGAGGTTATAATAAAGGTTGTCAGATCCTGTTGGACCTTGTGAAACAGAACAATTTTTTTTCTTTAACTGCAGCAGGGAGCTACTGGAGAAGTTCTTTTGTTTTGTTTTGTTTTGTTTGTTTTTGTTTTACTTGAAGAAGAAGAAAAAGAAAAAGAAAGGATACTTTTACATTTTTATAGTGTAGAATATATTTGTAGCTGCTAGATGGAAATGATTTGTGGAAGGGAAATGATGGAAGTAGAGGACAATGGGAACTGTCAACTAGAGTGCATAAATGCACAAATAAGGATCAAATCTTCAAGTTCTTTGAAATTTAGAGGAAAACAAGAGTCAATAAGTTAAAAAAAAAAAAAAAAAAAAAAAAAAAAAAAAAAAAACTGTGGACCTTCCAGTGGAAAGAACAGCAGAATAATGTGGTGCTTTGGGAAGCCATAAGGGTAAAGCATTGGACAGGGCTATTTTGCAGTTCTCTTCCACCCTTTGAAAGACAGGGAAAACTATCCAAATTCCCCAGTTACACTTACTGCTTTCCAATAGGGAGCCATGAAGAATATCTAGGCAGCTGTCAAAAAAGTTTCACTGCACAGGGTTAAATAGGCAAGGAAGACTTCATTCAAGAATGTCGTGATGAGGTCAAGACTGTGGCAGTCGGGGAGAAAGATGAAATTCAGCTCTACTGGACAAACGACAGTAGAGTTCACAGCCCTGGGGTTACGAGTGGAAAAGTCTGGGAGAATCTTAAGAGGGAGAGGAAAGTCGACATGATTAGAGCATCTGTGTTGACTGGCTGAGACTGACGTAAATTAGATTCCTACCCTCGTACACAGCTGACAGATAGGGAAACTCTCTCTCTTGAAGATTATATTACTTTTTTCTGGGGGGGGTGATTTTTTTTCTTTATTTTTGTTTTTAAACCAGGTTATTTGTCATGTTTTAATTATTTTTATATTTCAACAACCATCTTCAGGCAAGCATAGAAAAAGATTAAACTGATTTAAAGAATGCTGACTAATATGGGAGATTGGTAGACTAGGGAGAAATACAAAAATCTAGTTTTGTGGGCCAAAAATCTCCAAACTGAATAATATCTATCAGCTTGGGAAAAATCACAAAATTTATTTTGCATTCAAATCAGTTACCATTTCATTGTTAGACTATATTTGTTTCCTTTAGGAATACCATTTTCACAAGTGAAAATGATAAGAATATGATCTATACAAATAAGAAGAAAAGTCTAAAGTAATGATCTCCTGGAGGTTTTTCTCATAAAATCCTCAGAACTTCTGAATAAGAGAATATATATCCACACTCAAAACAATCAAGTTGTTTTTTTGGTTTGTATTTCATTGTTTATGAAGCATTTTTATTGCTGGTTTATAGTGACAGTGGATGAAATGTTTTTGGATACCTATGTTATGCCTCAGGATCTTATCTTTGTGATTTTCATAACCAGTCATATTCACAGGTACTGGCCATGACACTGGAGTTCGTAGTGTTTAGGAGACCAAAGAACAGTCACCACCCTCAGCCCAAGTTCACCTGGCCAAGGTGCACTAGGTAAATAAAATGAAATTCTTGTTTGGTAACTATAAAACCAATGAATAATGTTGTCCAAAAAAGAAAAATCTTTCATTTTTGCTATACATATGAAAATTTTCATAATAGAATGTGGGAGGGGAAACAATGACCAAAATGATCACATTCATTTGGTTCAAACTAATAGTATTCTCTAATTCAAAATTTTATGTATTTATTTTTTTGGTTTTTTTTAATTTATTTATTTTGATTCATTGTACACAAATGGGGTAAAACTCTTGTTTCTCTGGTTGTACACAAAGTAGAGTCACACCAATTGTGTAATCATACATACACATAGGGTAACAATGTTTGTCTCATTCTGTTATTTTTCCTTCCCACCTACCCCTCCCCACCCCTCTTTTTCCATTATACAATCCATCTTTCCTTCATCTCGCCTCCCTCCCATCCCTCGTTATGTATCATCATCTGCTTATCAGAGAGATCATTCAGCCTTTGGTTTTTGGGGATTGGCTTATCTCACTTAGCATGATATTATCCAACTGCATCCATTTACCTAAAAATGCCATGATTTTATTATTCTTTATGGCTGAGTAATATTCCATTGTGTATATATACCACAATTTCTGTATTCATTCATCTATTGACGGGCATCTAGGTTGGTTCCACAATCAAGCTATTGTGAATTGAGCAGCTATGAACATTGATGTGGCTGCATCACTGTAGTATACTGATTTTAAATCCTTTGGGTATAGGCCAAGGAATGGGATACCTGAGTCAAATGGTGGTTCCATTCCAAGTTTTCTAAGGAATCTCCACACTGTTCTCCAGAGTGGTTGCACCAATTTGCAACTCCACCAGCAATGTATGAGTGTACCTTTTTCCCCACATCCTCGCCAACACCTACTGTTGCTTATATTCGTGATAATAGCCACACTAATTGGAGTGAGATGGAATCTTAGGGTAGTTTTGATTTGCATTTCTCTTATTACAAGAGATGTTGAACATTTCTTCATATATCTGATGATTGCTTGTAGATCTTCTGTGAAGTATCTGCTCATTTCCTTAGCCCATTTATTGATTGGGTTATTTGTATTCTTGGTGAAACGATTTTTAAGTTCTTTATAGATTCTGGAAATTAGCGCTGTATCTGAAGTATGTGTGGCAAAGATATTCTCCCACTCTGAAGGCTCTCTCTTCACGTTGCTGATAGTTTCCTTTGCTGAGAAAAAGCTTTTTAGTTTGAATCTATCCCATTTATTGATTCCTACTTTTATTTCTTATGCTTTGGGAATCATGTTAAGGAAGTCTGGTCCTAAGCCGACATGATGAAGATTTGGACCTACTTTTTCTTCTATAAGGTGCAAGGTCTCTGGTCTGATTCTGAGGTTCTTTATCCATTTTGAGTTGAGTTTTGTGCAGGGTGAGAGATAGGGGTTTAGTTTCATTTTGCTTCATATGGATTTCCAGGTTTCCCAGCACCATTTGTTGAAAAGGCTATTTTTTGGGCTGGGGATAAATCTCAGTTGGTAGAGTGCCAGCCTCACAAGCACAAGGCCCTGGGTTCAATCCCCAGCACCACAAAAAAAAATAAAAGAAAGAAAGAAAGAAAAGGCTATCTTTTCTCCTTTGTATGTTTTTGGCACCTTTGTCTAGTATGAGAAAACTGTATTTATATGGATTTGCCTCTGTGTCCTCTATTCTGTACCATTGATCTACCTGTCTATTTTGGTACCAATACCTTGCTGTTTTTGTTACTATTGCTCTGTAGTATAGTTAAAGGTCTGGTATTGTGATACTTCCTGCTTCACTCTTCCTGCTAATGATTGCTTTAGCTATTCTGGGTCTCTTATTCTTCCAAACGAATTTCATGATTGTTTGCTCTATTTCTATGAGGTATATCACTGGGATTCTAATTGGAATTGCATTGAATCTGTATAGCACTTTTGGTAGTATGGCCATTTTGACAATATTAATTCTGCCTGTCCAAGAACATGGGATATCTTTCCATCTTCTAAGGTTTTCTTTAATTTCTTTCTTTAGTGTTCTGTAGTTCTCATTGTAGAGGTCTTTCACCTCTTTTGTGAGATTGATTCCCAAGTATTTTTTTTAGGCTATTGTGAATGGGGTAATTTTCCTAATTTCTCTTTCAGAGGATTCATCACTTATGAATAAAAAAATGCATTAGATTTATGAGCATTGATTTTATATCCTGCTACTTTGCTGAATTCACTTATGAGTTCTACAAGTTTTCTGGTGTGATTTTTTGGCTCCTCTAAATATAGAATCATATCATCAGCAAATAAGGATATTTGAGTTCCTCTTCTCCTATTCATATCCCTTTAATTTCTTTGGTCTGTCTAATTGCTCTGGCTAGAGTTTCAAGGACAATGTTGAACAGAAGTAGTGAAAGAGGGCATCCCTGCCTTGTTCCAGTTTTGAGGAGGAATGCTTTCAGTTTTTCTCTGTTTAGAATGATACTGGCCATGGGCTTAGCATAGATAGCCTTTACAATGTTGAGGAATGTTTCTACTATCCCTACTTTTTCTAGTGTTTTGAGCATGAAGGGTGCTGTATTTTATCAAATGCTTTTTTTTTTTTTTTTTGCATCTATTGAAATAATCATGTGATTCTTAACTTTAAGTCTTTTGATGTGGTGAATTACATTTATTGATTTCTGAATGCTGAACCAACCTTGCATCCCTGGGATGAAACCCACTTGATCGTAGTGTGCTATCTTTTTAATATGTTTTTGTATGCAATTTGCTAAGATTTTTAAAATAATTTTTGCATCTATGTTTATTAAGGATATTGGTCTGAAATTTTCTTTCCTCGATGTGTCTTTGTCTGGTTTTGGTATCAGGTTGATATTAGCTTAATAGAATGAGTTTGGAAGGGTCCTCTCCTCTTCTATTTCATGGAATACTTTGAGGAGTATTGGAATGAGCTCTTGTAGAACTCAGCTGAAAATCTAATTGTATTTTGTATTTCAATAGTGTCTGTCATTATTTTTCCTTCTTCATCACGAATTTTATTAATTTGAGTTTTCCCTCTCCTTCTCTTCATTAGTGTGGCTAAGGGTTTGTCAATTTTGTTTATTTTTTCAAAGAACTGCTGGGGTCCAGCCCTAGCAGCAGTCAGGGGTCCGAGGTGGATGAGAGGCGTTGGCACTGTGGAGAAACAGCACACAGAGACACCAAGTGTTCTGAGGCTGAGTCTGCATCTTTATTGTACACAGAGTCTTTTTATGTTTTTTCTTTGGTATTGATTACATCATTTCATGATTAATACAAGGAAATGTTAAGTAAAAAATCTTTAAGAGTACAATTAATGATCTTATTCAAGAAACATGTTTTTACTGTATGATAGCTTAAATAAAAAGAAAAACAGTTCCCAGCAAGGTAAAGGGCACCATGTTCCGTTTAGTTTTAATTTCCCTGAAAGAATAAGTCATTAAGTTTCTGTGGAAGTTACCCCTTCCAAGAACTCTAATGTTAGTTATTAACAATGGAATTTTTTTTTATTACTAACAGAGACTAGAGGAATCAGCTTATAGTTAATATTTATTCTATTTCATTACTCAATGACAGACTAAAACTCTAACTAGACATAGGAAGTATACAACTTGTACTTATGATTAACATATTTATTTATTGTGGTAAAAATATCCTTAAACTTAATCATAAACACTAAGAAAGCAATGAAGACCATACACCACATCAAAGCTCAGAGGAGGGCTGGGGTTATAGCTCAGTTGGTAGAGTGCTTGCCTTGCAAGCATAAGGCCCTCAGTTCAAATCCCCAGCACCGCAAAAAGAAAAAAAAAAAAAGCTCAGAGGAATACACTCTCATATAACTTTTAGAGAATTTGTATACTAAAAGAAATCACAGGCTCCTTACAAATTTGAGCAAATCATAATTGCTTATTTATGCTTTCATCTAAGTATTAATATTAAACTTTATTGTATGTTATTTTGTGTCCCAGTACCATGAAATTTCCCCAGTATTCTCTATAATCTGAATCTAAGGATATATTGATTATTAGTATTAAAAGTAACTGCACATGGAGACATGCCACATCTATGGCCCCCAAGAGGGAGGATGATCTTTCAACAGAACCGTGTCAAGTGTCGAATCCTCTACTCCAACCGTGTCAAGTGTTGGAGTGGTAGGAAATAGATGTGGCAAAGAACCAACTTTTTATTCTGTCAGTTTTTTCAATTGTTTCTTTTGTTGCAATTTTATTGATTTCAGCTCTGATTTTAATTATTTCTTGTCTTCTACTACTTTTGGTGTTGATCTGTTCTTCTTTTTCTAGGGCTTTGAGCTGTAATGTTAGGTTGTTTATTTGTCGACTTTTTCTTCTTTTCTGGAATGTGCTCCATGCAATGAATTTTCCTCTTAGTACTGCTTTCACAGTGTTCCAGAGATTTTGATATGTTGTATCTTTGTTCTTGTTTACCTCTAAGAATTTTTTTATTTCCCCCCTGATGTCTTCTGTTATCTATGCATCATTCAATAGTGTGTTATTTAATCTCCAGGTATTGGAGTAGTTTCTGTTGTTCATTTTGTCATTGATTTCTAATTTCATTCCATTATGATCTGATAGAATAGAAGGTAATATTTCTATTTTCTTGTATTTACGAAGGGTAGCTTTGTGGCATAAAGCATATGGTCCATTTTAGAGAATGAGCCATGTGCTGCTGAGAAGAAAATGTATTTGTTCATTGATGGATGGAATATTCTATATATGTCTGTTAAGTCTAAATTACCAATTATGTTATTGAGATCTATGGTTTCTTTTTTTTTATTGTATACAAATGGGATATATGTTGTTTCTCTATTTGTACATGGAGTCAAGGCATACCATTTATGTAATCATAAATTTACATAGGGCAATGATGTTTGATTCATTATTTTTTCCCTTCCCCCCCACCCCTCCCACCCCTCCCACCCCTCCCACCCCTCTTTTCCCTCTATACAGTCCTTCATTCTTACCACACTCCTTATCCCTAACCCTAAACCTGACCCTAACCCTAATGCTAACCCCTCCCATCCCCCATTATATGTCCTCATCCCCTTATCAGCGAGATCATTCGTCCTTTAGTTTTTTGAGATTGGCTTATCTCACTTAGCATGATATTCTCCTATTTCATCCATTTGCCTGCAAATGCCATAATTTTATCATTCTTCATTGCGGAGTAATATTCCATTGTATATATATGCCACAGTTTCTTTATCCATTCATCAACTGAAGGGCATCTAGGTTGGTTCCACAATCTGGCTATGGTGAATTGAGCAGCAGTGAACATTGATGTGGCTGTATCTCTGTAGTATGCTGATTTTAAGTCCTTTGGGTATAGGCCAAGGTTGGGATAGCTGGGTCAAATAGTGGTTCCATTCCAAGCTTTCTGAGGAATCTCCATACTGCTTTCCAGAGTGACTGCACTAATTTGCATCCCCACCAGCAATGTATGAGTGTTCCTTTTTCACCACATCCTCGCCAACACCTATTGTTGCTTGTGTTCTTGATAATCGCCATTCTAATTGGGGTGAGATGAAATCTTAGGGTAGTTTTGATTTGCATTTCCCTTATTACTAGGGATGTTGAACATTTTTTCATATATCTGTTGATTACTTGTACATCTTCTTCTGTGAAGTGTCTGTTCATTTCCTTAGCCCATTTGTTGATTGGATTATTTGTATTCTTCGTGTAGAGTTTTTTGAGTTCTTTATAGATTCTGGAGATTAGCGCTCTATCTGAGGTATGGTTGGCAAAAATATTCTCCCACTCTGTAGGCTCTCTCTTCACATTTCTGATAGTTTCCTTTGCTGAGAGAAAGCTTTTTAGTTTGAATCTATCCCAGTTGTTGATTCTTGCTTTTATTTCTTGTGCTATGGGAGTCCTGTTAAGGAAGTCTGATCCTAAGCCAACAAGTTGAAGATTTGTACCTACTTTTTCTTCTATAAGATGCAGGGTCTCTGGTCTGATTCCGAGGTCCTTGATCCATTTTGAGTTGAGTTTTGTGTAGGGTGAGAGATAGGGGTTTAATTTCATTCTATTGCATATGGTTTTCCAGTTTTCCCAGCACCATTTGTTGAAGAGGCTATCTTTTCTCCATTGCATATTGTTGGAACCTTTGTCTAGTATGAGAAAATTGTATTTATTTGGGTTTGTGTCCATGTCCTCTATTCTGTACCATTGATCTACCTGTCTATTTTGGTACCAATACCATGCTGTTTTTATTACTATTGCTTTGTAGTAGAGTTGAAGATCTGGTATTGTGATACCCCCTGCTTCGCTCTTGCTACTGAGGATTGCTTTAGCTATTCTGGGTTTTTTTCTTCCAGATGAATTTCATAATTGCTTGCTCTATTTCTGTAAGGTACATCATTGGGATTTTAATTGGAATTGCATTGAATCTGTATAGCACTTTAGGTAGTATGGCCATTTTGACAATATTCTTTCTGCCTATCCAGGAACATGGGATATCTTTCCATCTTCTAAGGTTTTCTTTAATTTCTTTCTTTAGTGTTCTGTAGTTCTCATTGTAGAGGATTCACCTCTTTTGTGAGATTGATTCCCAAGTATTTATTTTTTTCGATGCTATTGTGAATGGGGTAGTTTTCCTAAATTCTCTTTCTGAAGATTCATCACTTATGTATAAAAATGCATTGGATTTATGAGCATTGATCTTGTAACCTGCTACTTTACTGAATTCACTTATGAGTTCTAAAAGTTTTCTGGTGGAATTTCCAGGTTCCTCTAAATATATAATCATGTCATCAGCGAACAGGGATAGTTTGAGTTCTTCTTTTCCAATTCGTATCCCTTTAATTTCTTTGGTTTGTCTAATTGCTCTGGCTATTGTCTCAAGGACGATGTTGAATAGAAGTGGTGGAAGAGGGCATCCCTGCCTTGTTCCAGTTTTTGGGGGGAATGCTTTCAGTTTTTCACCATTTAGAATGATATTAGCCATGGGCTTAGCGTAGATGGCCTTTATAATGTTAAGGAATGTTCCCACTACCCCAATTTTTTCTAGTGTTTTGAGCATGAAGGGATGCTGTATTTTATTGAATGCTTTTTCTGCATCTATTGAAATAATCATGTGATTCTTAACTTTAAGTCTGTTGATATGGTGAATGACATTTATTGATTTCCGAATGTTGAACCAACCTTGCATCCCTGGGATAAAACCCACTTGATCGTGGTGCAATATCTTTTTAATATATATTTGTATGCAATTTGCTAAAATTTTGTTGAGAATTTTTGCGTCGATGTTCATTAAGGATATTGGTCTGAAATTTTCTTTCCTCGATGTGTCTCTGTCTGGTTTAGGTATCAGGGTGATATTGGCTTCATAGAATGAGTTTGGGAGGGTTCCCTCCTCTTCTAGTTCATGGAGTAGTTTGAGGAGTATTGGAATGAGCTCTTCTTTAAAGGTTTTGTAGAACTGGCTGAGAACCCATCTGGTCCCAGACTTTTCTTTGTTGGTAGGCTTTTGATGACCTCTTCTATTTCATTGCTTGAAATTGATTTATTTAAGTTGTGTATGTCCTCCTCGTTCAGTTTAGGTAATTCATATGTCTCTAGAAATTTGTTGATGTCTTTGAGGTTTTCTGTTTTGTTGGAGTATAGATTTTTAAAATAGCTTCTAATTATGTTTTGTATTTCACTCGTGTCTGTTGTGATGTTTCCTTGTTCATTCCGAATTTTAGTAATTTGAGTTTTCTCCCTCTTTCTTTTTGTTAGTGTGGCTAAGGGTTTATCAATTTTGTTTATTTTTTCGAAGAACCAACTATTTATTTTGTTAATTTTTCCAATTGTTTCTTTTATTTCAATTTCGTTGATTTTGGCTCTGATTTTAACTATTTCCTGTCTTCTACTACTTTTGGTATTGGTCTGCTCTTCTTTTTCTAGGGTTTTGAGCTGTAGTGTTAAGTCGTTTATTTGTTGATTTCTACTTCTTTTGTTGAATGCGCCCCATGAAATAAATCTTCCTCTAAGTACTGCTTTCATAGTGTCCCAGAGATTTTGATATGATGTGTCTTTGTTCTCGTTTACTTCTAAGAATTTTTTTATTTCCCTCCTGATGTCTTCTGTTATCCATTCATCATATAATAGTGTATTATTTAATCTCCAGGTATGAGATCTATGATTTCTTTGTTCAAATTTTTGTTTGGAAGATCTGTCCAGTGGTGAGAGAGGTGTGTTAAAGTCACCTAGTATTATTGTGTTGTGGTCTATTTGATTCCTGGAATTGAGAAGGATTTGTTTGACGTACGTGGATGATCCACTGTTTGGGGCATAAATATTTATGATTGTTATGTATTAAATGTCCTTCTTTATCCCTTCTAACTAATTTTGACTTGAAGTCTGCTTTATCTGATATGAGGATAGACACCCCCACTTTTTTTCTGAGTCCATGCGTATGGTATGTTTTTTCCCATCCTTTCACCTTTAGTCTGTGGGTATCTTTTTCTATGAGATGAGTCTCTTGCAGGCAGCATATTGTTGGGTCTTTCTTTTTAATCCAATCTGCCAGTCTATGTCTTTTGAGTGATGAGTTCAGGCCATTAACATTCAGGGTTATTATTGAGATATGATTTGTATTCCCAGTCATTTTGGCTAATTTTTGGTTTTTAACTTGACTTGATTTCTTCTTTATTTGACTATTCCTTTACGGTATTTCCTCCCTATACTGACTTATGTTGTTGTTTTTCTTCTCTTCCTCATGGAATATTTTGCTGAGAATGTTCTGTAATGCTGGCTTTCTTTTTTGTAAATTCTTTTATCTTTTGTTTATCATGGAAGGATTTTATTTCATTGTCAAATCTGAGGGCAAGTTTTGCTTGGGTATAAGATTCTTGGTTGACATCCATTTGGTTTTAGAGCTTGAAATATGTTGTTCCAGGCCCTTCTAACTTTTAGGGTCTGGTTTGAGAAATCTGCTGATTTTCAGTATTGGTTTCCCCCAGAATGTAATCTGAATTTTTTCTCTCACAGTCTTTAAAATTCTGTCTTTATTTTGTATGTTAGGTATTTTCATTGTAATGTGCCTTGGTGTAGATCTGTTGTAATTTTGTACATTTGGTGTCCTATAAGCCTTTTGTATTTGATTTTCCATTTCATTAAGATTTGGGAAATTTTCTGATACTATTTCCTTGAATAGGTTGTTCATTCCTTTGGTTTGTTTCTCTGTGCTTCCTCAAAACCAATAATTCTTAAATTTGGTCTTTTCATGATATTCCATAATTCTTGTAGATTCTGTTCATGATTTCTTACCATCTTGTCTGGTCAAGTTTGTTTTCAAGATTAAATATTTTGTCTTCAATGTCTGAGGTTCTGTCTTCCAAGTGATCTAGCCAATTGGTTATGCTTTCTATTGAGTTTTTAATTTGGTTTATTGTTTCCTTCATTTCAGGGATTTTTTTTTTTCAGAATCTCTCTTTATTGAAATGATCCTTTGCTTCCTGCATTTACTCTTTTAACTGTTGATTGGTGCAATCATTCAATGCCTACATTTGCTGTCTTATCTCATTGTTTGCTTCTGTGATCATTTTAATTATGTACATTCTGAACTCCTTTTCTGACATTTCTTCTGCCATGCTGTCATTGGATTTTATTGATATAGAATCTAGGTTTGTTTGGGACACTTTCTTCCCTTGATTTCTCATTTTGTTCATGTATCTTCCCCTCTAGGAGTGCAAATCTGAGGTATTGCAGTTTCCCCCTATAGACTTATAGTGTCCTTGCAGGTTTCCAATACCTCACCTTGAAGTGAGAGATCAATATTAGCAGCACACCATACAAACAATATGCATCCTTACCTCAAATAGTCCCTTTTAAGATATTAATAATATTTTATTAATAAATAGAGATTATGAGTTCAATTATTATTGACAGCTTAGCCAATAGTTTTGCAATAAGGACCACAATTTCTAATGGTGGACATAGAAGATGGAGAGGGGTGTAGGATACAATGTTAATGAGATAAGAAGTACATCTAAAGAGGTACTATGTCATAGGAGTAGTGAAAGCAGAATTAAAAGAAATTGGTTGTTAGCATGTGAAAAGGGAAAAAGAGTCTCCAAGGAGATAGATAGATAAGAGGAAAATAGGATGAGAAAAATATGAATAAAAGAAAAGTAGGAATAATAGTAGGTATAATAGGAATAATTATAATATTACTACTAATAAAAAAATCTACAATAAAATTATACAGTACTGTTCAAACCTCCTATTCTTCATTAGCCTGATGCCTGGGAGGAACTTGATAAGGCGGTAACCCAAGAAGGGTGCTGCCCCTCTAGGGGAGGGGCCTCCAGGTGGGATATAGTCCCTGCTAGTGGGAAAGAGCACCTCCTCGTGTTGATAGATGATCAACCACAACACAGGGGCCATGGGCTGGGTCCGGGCTGGGCTGGACCGGGTTCTCTGGGCCAGGCCTCCCTGGCATGGAAGTCTCACCTGGCGGTGCTGGGCTGGGCCTGGGCCTGGTATCTGTCTCTGGGCCTTGCCTCCCCAGCGTGGGAATCTCACCCACTGGTTCTGGGCTGGGCCTGGTTCAATTATATTTCAAAGGAATGACTTCCAGAGAAAGATTCCCGAAATCTTTCTGACCAGAGGCTAAAGAAGATTTACATCTCAAAGGATAAGAGGAAAAGAATTTACAATAGCAAATTTTCTCAAGTAAATTCTCTTAAAAAAGAGATTCAGAGGCCTGTAGTCAGGAGGAAACCTGTCTACGATGACGTCAGCTTTAAGGGTACACGCAGGCCATTCGGATCATCACATACATGTATGAATGTGGTTCAGAGTGAACCTGATGTTAACGACCCTCAAAGTTTCTACCTAAAGATGCGATGTATTTTATTTAAGTCTGTAAAGTCTAAATATATGGGTTACCTTCTGCATTGTGAGAAGCCATAAGACTCTTAGCAAAGCAACACAATGAATATTGTTTTAATTTACTTGAATTTAAGCAGACTGTTTAGCCAGAAGCAGAAATGCCTTTCTAAGCATTAAGCTCAGGTTTAGGAAAATCTGAGAAGTAAATAATGTCTTTCTTCAGTTTTTCTTTTTCCATGTGTCTTGGTATTTCTGGTATTTGGAGAGCAACCAAGAGTATTTGGAGGTACTGTAGGTTGTAAAACAAGCCAGATTTTTAGGGTTAGAAAACAGAATTTACTGTTGTTATTTGCTCACTGATAAAGTCAAGAAAATAATTCATTAATAATGCAGATATTGGTTCATGAAATAAAAGTATGCAGATTTAAATGTTTTACCAATAACTTCAACTTTCTGACTACAGTATACAGGTGTGTGTACAAAAAGAAGGGCATTGTAGTGCCCTCTGCTGGAAACTATTGGTATATATGTTCTGTAGAAAAGAAAAGAAAGATCTTTGGAATATCCATAAAAGAAATTTCATTCTGGGGATAACTCCTCCACTTCTCTACATACAAATACTTTCAAATGGACCGACAAACATCAACCACAAACCCTTGAGAAGCATGTCAGTGTTCATCTCCTCCTCTATCCCCCACCCACCTCCTCATATAAGCAGCCAGAGGATATGCTGAATGAAAATGTGAAAACAATGGGCCAGATTGTTTACATCATTTACATCGGGGTTCTGAAAGTTTATTGACCTTGCAAATAACCTGGAGCTCTTTTTACTGCAGATCTATATTCATGGAGTTTGGAACTCTACGCTTCAAAAAAATCATCCAGGTGAGGCCTATACTGCTGGTAAGAACTTGCAAAAACTCCCAATCTTGAAGTACAGACAGAAACACTTGCAGCTAGATTGGTAAAAGGGGCCAATTCCCATAGACCCTAGAAGAATCACCTCCCAGTGCAGGAGGAGAAAGGGGGATCAGTAGAAATTTGCTCTGGGTAAGGAAACGGGGTACAGCACACTATGAAGACATGTTTTTAGGCTTCACCTCCCTCCCAACACCCCACATCCTGGGGCTTATGATTAGGCCAAAGAAGGGTCTCAGACCAACAACCTGGTACAGATTGAAGAATCTTTACTCAGATTTCCTCAAAGATGAAGAGTTATTCTGCCTAAAACTTGACTTTTTCTGAGCCTGGTACTGGGGATAGGGAACAGAGCAACTGCATGGTTTCAAAGATGACTAAAATATGGGAAGAAACTTCCCTGACTTGGAGTTTCTTAGGAAAATACGTTAGGTCAGGAGGAGTGGCAAACTGTTTGGGGTCTTCCCTCCTGCCTCTGGTGTAGCCGAGAGATAAAGGGAAATTCACTTCAAGAATAGATGGAGAGCATTAAAGGTTTACTGAATGTTCAGTAGATGGTGTCTCCAGGATCAGGTTACAGGAGAAGACAGGAGTTTTAGCAACCAGGACCATGTGTCTATTTAGCTCCTTGACTCCATATCATGCAGACAGAAATCAAGTTGTTGACTCAAGTTGTTGAATGTCCAAACCAGGTTTTAAGTCCTGTGATAAATATTAGTGCTTCCTATACAAAACTAAAACTAAAACTCCTTACAGATTAAAAAATAAATGAGAATATGATTTTCTATCCCACTTTACAAATTTCTTAACATTTTTGAATGACTAAAATGTGCCTCGTGTTCTGTTCATGTATGTATTATTTTACAGCAACTGCTTAAGATAGTGTAGCCAATATACAGTGAGCTTACCAGAGATGGGCCTACTACAGACCAGAAGCTCTCTTAACCCTATTACAAATATTCTCAGTCTCCACAGAGCACTATTACCTCAGCTTGTTCTGACTAACAGCAGATTAAAGGACTTTAATATCTTTCCCAAACTAACAGAAAAAGTAAATGAGAAAACTTGGTCTTGGTCCCATATAATCTGATTCTAGAGTCTATGAAGATTCATGGTCAGAGGATTCTTATGATACCACTAAAAGGTGCAACCCAAGCCATTGTGTAGGGCTCTTTCTAAAACTCTGCTCACTCCTTTGCCCTAGAATGGCTTAGTCCGTTCAAGTCAAAAGTATGTAAGCAGTTGACCTTAAAAAAAGTATGATTCCATGGACTAAAATGCAAAAGTTAGTAAGTAGTATTTTTGCTGATTAAATTATAAAACTAGAGAAATACAAACATAATATTAGAAGTAATAAGAATTGATGCTGTTCCAGGGGATGTAACAACAGCAACATGATGGAATAAGAAGCCCAGGACTCTCCCTGCCCCACCCAAAAATATAGCAGTTCGGCAATAATTCATGGACATATTCCCTTTTAGAGAAGTTAGAAGCCAATCAAAAAGTTCCTGCATCTCAAAAAAATGCATAACCAGGCTCATCAAAGCAGGAATGGAAATTCAGAACACCTTCTAACCAGAACCCTGCCCAGGGCTCAGGGCTGCATGATCAGGAAGATACTCCATACCCACAGCTTCATCCAGGAGAGAGAAGGTGCTCACTTGTACATCCAGGACCCAAACACTTTTGAATTTCCTAGAGCACTGCCTTCTGCCTTGCCATGCTTGGAGCTCAGAAAGTTCCAGCACAGTCTACTTATATTGCAGAGAACAGAGGCAGTAGCTTGAACTGGTAAATGCCATTGATCCTTCCCCTTGCTCAGCACAGAGCAAGTCCATGAAAAGATCCCAGCTGTCAATTTACCCCCAGGGGAGAGTTAATCCAAGTGTCTAGTACTCCTGCTTCTCGGGGGCTACGTGAAGAACAAGTGTGGGTATCACCAGTCCTGGGGTTCTCATGGGTCCAGCACATATTAACCCCGAGACAGAGAAGGAGCAACATCTCGGGCTGTTAGACACCACAGCTCCTCCCCCACTACAGTTCAGTAAAGAATGAACTGACAAAAATCACAGCTGTGTCCTTCCTTATAGTTGGGGAAAGAACTGGTAGAGACCCAGAATCTCTGGCTGGGCTGACTAATGGTGCCTTCCCTGATGAAGGCAGTCTGTGAGGAGCAGAACAGGTGCTGCTTTGTCAAATGCAAGACCTCAACACAGAGAATCAAGGAAAATTAAGAACCAGGCAAAGATGTTCCAGACAAAGGAAAAAAGTGGAAAGTCCCCCATACCCTCATGTGCTAAACCCTTGGTCCCAGCTGGTGGTACTATTGAGAGGCATGAAGAGGTGGGGCTAGCTGGAAGAGATGGGTCACTGGGGGAGTGTCCTTGAAGGGTATATTGTCCTCCTGCCCCCCCTTCTCTCTCTCTCTCTTTCTAGATGTCATGAGGTGAGCAACTTCCTCCAGCACATACTCCTGCACCTTCTTATTCTCTCTCACCTCAGACCCAAACAATGGAGCCATCTGACCATGGACTGAACCTCTGTGTCTGTGAGTTAAGTTAAATCTTTCCTTCTCTAAGTTGATTTTCTCAGGTATTTTGTCATAGTAACAAAAAAACTACCACACAAGTTAGAAAACTGACTAATATGCAAGTATTAACATTTTTATAAATTTGGTTAAACTTTGGCTAGATTAAAACAGAAGAGAGAAAACTCAAAATCTTAGGTGAAAAAGATATTTCAATTGATAACACAGAAATAAAAGCAATCACTAGAGACTATTATGAAAATTATATGCCAATGAAATGTATAACTTTGAAAAATGGATAAATTCCAAGAAACATTGTTTTGAATGAAATTCTTTGAGTTTCATTATCAATCTAGCTGATAGCAACTGTCCCCAGAAGCTACCAGAGGTCCATAGAGAAGAGTATTGGTAGTGTGTTCACCTATATGAACCTCCTCAGAGCAGCCTCACTGTCAGGAGTCAGGCTGCTGGTGGGGCTTCCATGACACTGCCACACCACAGGACTTTTCATGTTTGTTTTAGTCCTTACAGATGGGGTATACAGCACATAAAGAGGACATGCATGCAGCTATGTGTGTGCACACATACGTGTAGAGGACAGTCCTTTATTGGAGTACCTTTATTGGATCCAGGGGCTTATCTAAACATGTTTCCCACTCTAACTGATGAGTTTGTAACAGACAGTCACTAGTTCCAGGATATCATGCTGTGATCCAGAGGTTTTTAAGTTTGCTGGCAAATGACAGAATGGTCTGTTTTAAAGGAGTAGCAGAGAAGAGGCGGGGAGCCCAGCCTGGTAGGTAGAAGACATTCACCAGTTTGTTTGTTTGTTTGTTTATCTATGGTCACTAGATGGAGCCATTTGGATTGGCATAGCATGGAACTGTGTGGAGAGTGAGTGAACCCAGCTTCAGGTCTGAGAAGGTTAAACATTTTTTTAAAATGGATGTTGAAGCTGGGTGAGGTGATGCACGCCTGTAAGTTCCCATTACTCAGGAGGCTGAGGCAGAAAGACTGCAAACCTGGGGTTAACCTGGGAAACTTAGCAAGACCCTTTCTCAAAATAAAAGATTAAAAAAGGGGCTGGGGATATAGCTCAGTTGGTAGAGTGCTTGCCTTGTAAGCACAAGGCCCTGGGTTCAATCCCCAGCACCGCAAAAAAAAAGATTAAAAAAGGACTTGGGATGTAGCTCAGTGGTAGAGCACTTGCCTAGCTTGTGGAAGCCCCTGGGATTATTCCTCAGTAATCCCCCCAAGGCCCCCCAAAAAGAATCTTGAGGCAGCATAGAATTATAAAACTCACTACAAGCATAAACCCTATAAGAATAAATTTTGAAGACATAGAAAATTAGAACAGACCTACAATTAGTATAGACATTTGAATCAGTAATCAAAAACTTTCCAACAAGGAAAACTCCAGAAACAGCTTCAGTAGTGAATTCTACCAAACATTTAATAAACTAATGCCAATATTTCTCCTACCTTTCCAAAAAGTTGAAGAGGAAGGAGTACTGCCAAACAATTTATGTAGTCATTACCTTATTAACAAAGCCAGACAAAGACACCATAAGGAAAGAAAAATATAGGCCAATATCTTTGATGAATGCAGATGCAAAAATAGTCAATGAATACTAGCAAACCAAATTCAAAAGCACATCAAGGATCATACACCATGACCAAGTGGAATTTAACCTTGGAATGGAAGAATAGTTCAACATATGAAAATCGGTTGATGCCATACGCCATCCTAACAGAATAAAGGACAAAAATCACAGGATTTTCTCCATAAATGCAGGAAAGTATTTGACAAAGTTCATCACCTTTTCATGATAAAACTCTCAATAAACTAGCAATAGAAGGAAATTATTTCAACATAAGAAAACCATATATGGAAGCCCCACAGTTAACATCATATTCAATGGTGAATAAAAGGTTTTCCTCTATATTTAAGAAAAAACTAAGGATGTCCACTCTTGCTGATTTTATTAAATAGGATACTGGAAATCATAGTAATCCAGTGCAAAAAAAACAAAAAACTCAATAAAAGTCTTCCTCATCAGAAAGAATTGAAATTGTCCCAGTTTACACATGACATGATTTTTTTTTTACTTTTTTTAATTTTATTTTTACAGACTGTATTTTGATTCATTGTACACAAATGGGGTACAAATTTTCATTTCTATGGTTGTACACAATGTATATTCACACCATTTATGTAATCATACATGTACATAGAGTAATAATGTCTGTCTCATTCCACCATCTTTCATACTTCTGCCCACTCCCCAATCTCATTTCCCTCCATTCTTTTCTCACCCTCCACCCCCAATTATGTATCATCATCCACTTATCAGGGAAAACATTCGACCTTTGGTTTTTTGAGATCAACTTATTTCACTTAGCATGATATTCTCCAACTCCATCCATTTATCAGCAAATGCCATAATTTTATTCTTCTTTATGACTGAGTAATATTCCATTGTGTATTGTTACTGGCTCTTTGCGGTACCAAATCCGCGGATATTTGCCACCGCCTGCAGCAACAATTTGCGCGGGTCTCTATGGGTGGTGGACTGGAAACTGAGCCACTTCTATTTCTGAGCTACTTCCTTACTTGCTTGCTTGTCTATAGAGGATAGAGGAAATAAGGTTTACTTGCTTTAAGAGGAAAGAGAGAGAGAGGCTTTGCTTATCGGAGAGAAAGAGAGACTTTGCTTGAGAGAGACTACACTTTCAGAGATCCATGTCTTCTTAGTTTTGCTGCTTCTGCTTAAAGGTGCGTCCTGCATCCTGTGAACTAAGGGTTCATTTATCATGAGGTGCTTTAGTGATGTGTCCCGCGCACTGCGATCTGTGATCTGCAACCTAAAGATGTGTTCCCAGTTCTCCACTCTGCAACCTGCCCTCCGCAGCTGCCCCTACTCGCTGCTTCTGCTTGCCGCTTCTTCTTCCTTTTTGCTAATGGCTTCTCCGCTTCTTTCTGCTAGCTGCTGCTCTTAACGTCTAGCCCCCGCCCACCGCCCGCTTATATTCCCTCCAGGAGGCAGGGGGCGGGGCCACGCCAGTTGGGATCAGGCAAGGAGCCAGCTGTCCAATCATGAGCAGGCGCAAGCAGGAGCACTCAGGAACACCTGTGCACGTGTACCTCCCATGTGATCAAAACAGCTTCTGGCTGGCTGCCAGGCACCATCTTGGCAAGTCCGCACGGCATAGCCCCCAACAGTGTATGTATGCCAGTTTCTTGATCCATTCATCTGTTGAATGGCATCTAGGTTGGTTCCACAATCTAGCTATTGTGAATTGAACAACTGTGAATATTGACGTCTGCGTTACTGTAGTATGCTAATTTTAAGTCCTTTGGGTATAAACTGAGGAGTGGGATAGCTGGGTCAAATGGTGGGTCCCTTCCAAGCTTTCTGAGGAATCTACACACTGCTTTCCAGAGTGGCTGCACCAATTTGCAACTCCACCAGCAATGTATGAGTGTGCCTCTTTCCCCACATCCATGCCAACACTTATTGCTTATGTTCTTGATAATAGCCATTCTAATTGGAGTTATATGAAATCTTCAAGTGGTTTTGATTTGCATTTCTCTAATTACTAGAGGTGATGAGCACTTTTTCATATATTTGTTGATCATCTGTATATCATATGTGAGTGTCTGCCCAGTTCCTTAGCCCATTTATTGATTGGGTTCCTTGAACTTTTGGTGTAAAGTTTTTTAAGTTCTTTATAAATTTTGGAGATGTGACATGATTTTGTGCATAGAAAACTCTAAAGATTCAATTTAAAAACTTTCAGAACTAATAAATGAATTTGGTGAAACTGCTTCAATATCTCCATAGAAATATATTTTGTGTTCCTATATTAACAAGGAACCATTTGAAAAAAAATTAGGAAAATGATCCCATTTACAATACCACCAAAAGAATAAAAATGCCTAGGAATTAAGTAGGTGAAGGACTCGTACACTTAAAACTGAAAAGTATTGATGGAAGAAATGTAAACAGACCCAACAAGTGAAAATATATCAACTGTTCATTAATTGGAAGAATTATCTTTGCTAGATGTTCATACTACTGGAAGTGATCTATAGATTTAATACAAGTTCTGTCAAAACCCCAATGGAATTTTCTATAAAAATAGAAAAACAAATCTAAAATTTATCTGGAACCTCAAAATATCTCCAAAAGTCAAATGAATCCTGAGAAAGAAGAACAAAGTTGGAGATATCACACTTTTCAAAATATATTGCACAGCTACAGTAATCAACAGAGTAAAATGAAAATAAATGGAATAGGAGAAAATATTCACCAACCATATATCTGACAAGGGGTTGACCTTCAAATACACAAGGAACTCCTATGACATGATGGTAAAATATAAAAAGAAGAAAAGAAAACTAATGATCCAATTAAAATATGCTAAGAACTTGAGTAGACAGTTCACCAAAGAATACATATAAATATCCTATAGATATATGAAAAAAAATGTTGAACATCACTAATCGCCAGGGAAATGTAAATCTAAACCACAACGAGATGTCACTTCCTACCTGTAAGTATGGTTTTTATCTTTTAAAAATTTAAAAGACAATAAGTGTTGGAGAGGATGTGTAGAAATTGGGACCACTGAACACAGTGGGCATGAATGTAAGATGGTACAGCCACTATGGAAAACAATATGGAGATTATTCAAAAAATTAAACCCAGGACTACCATTTGATCCAGCACTCCTCCTTCTGGATATTTATCTAAAAGAATTGAAATCCAGATCTTGAAGAGATATCACCATTCCTATATTCACTACAGCACTATTCACAACAACCAAGAGGGAACTAACCTAAATGTTCATCAACAGTCAATGGATAAAGAAAATGTTGTATACACATGCAATGGAATAGTAGTAAGTCTTTAAAAGGAAGGAAACTACCCTCTGGAACAATATGGGTGAATGTGGAGGATGTTATGTTGAGTGAAATAGGCCAGTCACAGAAAGACAAATGTTGTATGCTTCTACTTATGATGTATCAAAAATATTTCAATTTGTGAAATCAAAGAATAGAACTGTGGTCACCAGTAAGTTTGCAAGGGGAAAGTAGGGAATTACTTCTTTTTTTTTTTTTTGTGTGTGTGTGTGTGTGTGTGTGGTCCTGGGGATTGAACCCAGGGTCTTGTGCATGCAAGGCAAGCACTCTACCAACTGAGCTACATCCCCAGTCCCAAGGAGTAGGGAATTACTAATAAATAAGAATAAAATTAGTCAAACAAAAGTTCAGCGAGCTCTAGAGACGTGCTGTACAACACTGTATCTATCATCAACAATAATATATTGTTCTCAAAAATGTGTTCAAAGAGTAATCTTATGTGTAATCTTATGTGTAATTAATTGCAGTAATTGTTACTGCAATTAAATAAAAAGAATTGGTATTGTTAATACGTATTTAGTATCTGATTAAATTAATGCAACTTTTTGGGAAGTAGTTGGCAAGATGGTAGGAACCTTAAAAATTTTCAGATTTTTTTGACCCCCAAAAAATAGCCATTTATTGTTTGTTTCAAAGATAGCACATAGATCGTTCTACTTAATGGTTAAAAAATGTTATCTATTGAATATACATTCAGGAATAGTATTATCTTGTTCTGCATTCTGTAATTCTTGGAGTAGAAGTTTTGATACTCTTCAAAAACATGTCCTTGTTTTCCTCTTTGCAGGGACATGATAGGGTTATACTTCTTTGCCTCTCTGAGTTCAGGCATGGCCATCAGATGGGCTCTTCTCCACTAAATTTTATTATTAAGAGTGTAATTTGCCACTTTCTCTTCCCCTACCACAGCAAAAGGCGTTCCTGGTGCCTGTGTCTCTGGATCTACAGTAAAGGTAGACACGAAACAGAACCTCCAGCAAACCTCAAGGTCATGCTGTGAGTTTCCTTACATGTGGCAAGAAATTGATTTTTCTTTTCCAGTGCTGGAGAATCATACCCAGGGCTTCCTACACACTGGGCAGGCACTCTGCCCCTGAGCTACACCCCAGCCCTAAGAGATGGATTCCTTTAACACCTTAGGCCTGCCAACTTCTTTGTCCGTTGACTCTAGCCCTAGCTAGCAGCCTGACTGAGGTCTTATGAGAATCCTTGGGTCACAGAGCCCAGAAAAGCTACAGATAGAGTTCTGGCCTACAAAGAGTGTCACATAATAAGTGTTTGTTGTATTAAACCACTAAATTTTGGAGCAACAATAATAAAACCATTACATTCATCAAAACTGAATCAACAGTGCTGGAGTTGTGGCTCAATAGTAGAGGGCTTGCCTGCATGTGCGAGGTCCTGGGTTCAATACTCAACATCACATGTAAATAAATAAAATAAAAGATCCATTGACAACTAAAAAAATTCAAAAAACTGAATCAACAATAGAAGGAAATGAGTGTGTTTAGGACAGGATTAAATATAGACGGTAAGGAGCTAGTCTGTTAAAGCTTCAAAATTATAATGAGAATATCACTATTACTTCAAGATCTTCTCTCATAGACAACATATTAATTCTTAAAGAATTCACTAAGTAATCTGGAGAGGTGAAACAATTTCATCACAAAAGTCTTTTCTGAAAAGCAGTTGAAATCAAAGATTTTGCATGTGTGTTTAAAGTCAAATAATGGATTTTCCTGCTCATTAGTTGTTTGAAAATTGTATCATGTGAATTTATAATCTTTCCTTTTATATTTCACACTAATTCTACTGACACTGTTCCTAATGTTCGCATATACAGTCCGCTTCTTAAAATTCTTTGATGGTTTCGTATTCCTCCTGGTATAGAATTGAAAATGTATGGCTCATCCACATTTTTATACCTATTCTTCCTCAAACTATCTTTGAAGAACTTTCTGGCCTGGATAAATGTTGTGATATAAAATGAGGAATTTCCAGAAATAACTTATGGGGGGACCTATGCATGGACACTACCTCACATGACTTTCCCACCGTGTCCATATAAGGTGAAAAACCAAAAACAAATGAAGAAGATCATTTCCTATAAATACTTCCTCATACCCAAATTATGGACGCTTAGATTCTGATCAAAGAACTCCTACAAAAGATGAAATTAAAATTATAACACGTGATAGATGAAAAATGAGCTGGCAGTGCTAAGCAGACAAAGACAAAAAGACTAAAGAAAGAAAAACTTTGTTAGAAAAAGTATAATATGAAATTGATTCTGCCAAACAGTAAAAACAATTAAAAAGGTAATAGTTGGAGAGGAAGAAATAAGGAGACCTAGATGAATAAAATGTTTTTTCTGAAGACTAGACAAGAATAGAACAGAATTTAAATGCTAAATGTTACAGAAATAATATGACAACTAAATTTGACCAGTGTAGAGGGTGTGGGAAGGGGACGCTGGTGCAGTTCCTTATTTTCTGTATAAGATAAAAATCTCTGCTGCACGCAGGGGAAACACCAGGTGTGCCTCAGACTTCATCACGTCAGAGAAATGGCTGGAAAGAGGGAGTGTTGTCTGTAATGAGTGAGCCAAGTTCTTATGCCCATCCAGTTCTCAGACCAATGTGAAATCAGCACTTCCTGTAGAGAACTTATCAAACACTGTGCAACAAAATCTAGTGAACCAACGGACAGTAGGAAATATCCCAGGAAAGAAAGCATCCATGGAACAACTGAATCTACCCATTCTCCCCCAGGCCTAAGGGCTGACTTGATATTGAGGATGAAATGGACTAGCACACAACTAATAGTACATTGGTAATGAGGAAGAACAGAACTAAGGCTGAACCACGATTGAAATGACCATTACCTAAAAAAAGAACACTAAAGGAAGGGTAAATGTGGCTAAATTTTTCTCTGACAGGTGGAAATTCACTTGATGGACATGTTTGACAGACCAAGAAACAGAAGATTAAGTACAATAATTTAAGGTATAAAAGTTACTACTAAAAGACCTTGAGAAGATCACAAAACTTTCCAAATTTCCAGAAGTATTTGGAACCTACACACAATGCACATATTTAGAACAGAGATGATACATCAAAGGTAACTAAAACACACACACACAAGCACATACATGCACCCAGACACACACACACAAACTATAGTGATAAAATTAATGAGGAAGCTGAAATATCAACAACAGTAAATGGAATAAAATCACATATTAATTGAAATTGATGCTAATATCAAACAGACACTATTGATTGTAAAACTCATTAAGCAAATCACTAAAAATATTGAAAATAAAATTATGGCCAAGTACATACTTGGGATTTGAAGAAAAATAAAGTACAGATAAATTAGTGGTTTAAAATAGTATGGCTCCCCCATACGACATGTATTAACACACTTGCCAATGTTTCCTATGTGTCAGGGTGAACACGAACAAATAACATGTATAGATCCAAATAAAGATATTTCCCTTTACTTTTTCTCAGAAGTAATATCTAATATGAGATTTTTACATATTATTTGTGGACTTGCTTTGTATGCATTTACCATAAATATTTACTGATAAACAACATAGAGAATTGTTTTATGTAATTTTCTGCCTTGCATGATGTTGAAAACCCAAGCCACTTGGTGCCTTGGTCTGGGACTTCTAGGGAGACCTTTGTGGTAAGTATTTCCTGTCCTGCATAAAGGCAAGTGACCTAATTTTGTTCACAGTTGCAAACTTATGAACCTTGAACAGCAAAAAAAATTAGGGAATGTTTTTTTCTGTCATCATAATTTTGAAATGTTCTGAATATTGGCATAATTTGTTACAGAACAAGTGTAAGAAGGATCATCTATTTGAAAGAATTTGTAAGAGTTTGAAGTCTTGTGGTAATATGTTCAACTGGTGTTTAGAAACTATGAACTCTTTTGGGTGGGGTACAAGGAATTGAATGCAGGGGCACTGTCAGGGACGGGCTCTGAGGGCCCCAGAGCCGCACCGTGGCCTGATCTCTAAGATGGCGCCTGGCAGCTTGCCAAACATAGCTGCACTCATATACAAGTTTTAGGAAGTAACTCTGGTTGGCTGTTGTATGTGAGGCAATCCTGGTATCTGCCTGGAGACTGTTCCTTGATAGGCTGACTTTCCTGGTAGTCTACTCTCTGATAGGCTGATGTTCTCAATATAAGTCTGAGACTTGTGGAATAAAGCCCTTTTGGTTCCTGTGATCAAGAAAAGCGTACGCGTTGTGATTGTCCCCGTGGGCGGTAGGCGATCATAGGGCACTCCCCCACTGAACCACATCCCCAGCCCTATCTTTTATTTTAGTTAGAGACAGGGTCTCACTGGGTTACTTAGCGCCTCGCTTTTGCTGAAGCTGTCTTTGAACTCTCAATCCTCCTGCCTCAGTTTCCCAAGCCGGTGGCCACCACAGCCAGCCAGAAACCATGAACTTTTGCTATACAAATCTGCTTATATTAATAGTTATAAATTCAGTTATAATACTCAATCATGTATGTACAGGAAATCAGCTTTTTCAGACAAATATAATCATTAGACTGGTTTAAGTGTGTAAAATTTATTTGAATATTTTATGAGCCAAATTGTGTTACATTCCCCCATATTTCTATGTTGGTGCTTCAGAATGTGACTGTATTGAAGATGGAGTCTTCAAAGAACCTGTCTCCTAATGGTCTCATTAAATTAAAATGAAGCTAAATTAGAATGAGGCTGTTAGGATGAGCTATAACATAATACGACTGGCATCCTGACACAAAAGGAGGAGATCAGGACCAGAGACATACAAAGGGAAGATCACATGAGACACACAGAGAAGATGGACACTTACAAGCCAAGGAAAAAGGTATCTGAAGAAACCAACTTTGCCAGCACTCTGATTTGAGACTTCTAGCCTCCAGAACTCTGAGAATTTCTGTTGTTTGAGCCAGCCCATCTGTGGTACTTTCATGTAAGTCCTAGCAAGCTGAAACCAGAAATGTTTTATATCCACTCCCCATATATAATATGTGTTTATCTTATGCTTCATATTTTCACTTCTTCCTTTCTCCTTCACATATTCCCTCACATATTCTTCCTCCTTCAACTTGATTTGTGCAATTATTTTTTGGCATTATAAAGACAGATGTGAGTCAAGGGAAAATTTTCATGTAACAACAAAAATGAATATAAATTGAAATTGCCATATTGCAAATATATTATGTTTTATGTGCAAAATATATCGGGATTCAGAGAAGGAATTATTTGTTTATAATCCCATATTTGAATGAGCTAGTTATGGGGTACATAGACTCGTTGGTCAATGTCAAATGAGGCAGGCCATGAGCAAGATGAGATTTCAACACACTCCTTAATCATTAAAGTCTCACTCTCCTGTCTCCATTGTTCCATTGCATTCCTTCAATGATTCATTTTTCAATTACGTGGATAGGAAAAGAGAAGATATTCCACCAAAAACACTGTTCTTACATCTTCAGTATTTTCAGAGAATGTGCCTGTCTTACCTTGTTTGTCATTACTAAACACTAGATCTCCCTCAGTTACAAAAATTTTATTTTGTAAGTATTTTATTGTGTCAAAAATATACAACCTAAAATTTACCATCCTACCACTTTTCAGTCTACAGTAGTATTAAGTATATTGACACTGCTAAAAACACATCTCCAGAACTCTTCCACATTGCAAAACTGAAGCTATGCACCTTTAACCATACCTCTTCACCGCACCCAAACCCTGGGAACCACTGTGCTACCTTCTGTCTCTATGAATTCAATTTCTCTAGGTATTTCATATAAGTAGGATCATACAGTGTTTGACTTTTTTGTAACTGGCCCATTTCACTTATCATGATGTTCTCAACATTCACCCATATTGGAGTATATGTCAGAATTTCCTTTCTTTTTAAGGTCAAATAATATTCCATTGTATGTAGATGCTAAATTTTATCCATTCATCTGCTGATGAACACTTGGGTTGCTCCACCTTTTGTTTCTTGTGAATAGTGCTGCAATGAGCAAGGATATCAAACTCCCTTTCTGAAACTGTCTTAGTCTCTTTTTGCAGATAACAAAATATTCCAAGATGAGTAATTTCTAAAGAAAAGAAATTAATTTGTTACAGTTCTGCAAACTTATGAGTCCAAGATCAAGGTGGTGGGATCTGGTGTCTTTTGAGAGCCTTCTTGCTGCATCCTCACTTGATGGAAAAGGTGAAAGGCATGAGGGATAAATAATGTGACATCATGTGGCAAAAGACAGAAGGGCAAAAAGGGCCTAAACTAGTTTTGGCCCTTATGTAAGTACTGATCCATTTGTGAAGGCAAGATCCTTATGACTTTATCTTCATGACTTAATACTACTATAGTGGGATTACATTTCAATATGAATTTTGGGCAGGGTATACTTAAACCATAACACAGAGACTCTGCTTTCAATTATTATGAGTATATACCCAGGGGTGGTATTCCTGAATCATGGGGTAATTCTACTTCTAGGTTTTTTTTTTTTCATCCATTAGCTGATTTTTTTATAAATACATTATAATTATATATAATAGTGTGTAGAAATATACTTAATTTCTGTGTGTTGACTTTGCGTCCTTTTGTTACGGTTTGGATGTGAGGTATATCCCAAAAGCTCATGTGTGAGACAACGTAAGAAGGTTTAGAGGTGAAATGACTGGGTTATGCGAGCCTTACCTCATCAGTGAATCAATCCCCTGTTGGGATTAACTGAAGGCAGGTTGGGTGTGGCTGGAAGAGATGGGTCTTTGGGGGTGTGCCTTTGGGGTATATATTGTGTATCTCGCATGTGGAACCCCCCCACCCCCGCCTTCCCGATGTGGTGTCTTAAGTCACTTCTCTCCACTGTACTCTGCTACCATGATGTTCTGCCTCACCTTGAGCCCCTAGGAGCAAAGCTAGCTGTCTATGGACTGAGATCTCTGAAACCATGAGCCACCAAATAAACTTTTATTCCTGCAAAATTGTTCTTGGCACAGGAGTGAAAAAGCAGACTGGTGACATTATTGAGTTTCTTCTTTAGTTCTAACAAGTTTTGTGTATGTGTATGTGAGTGAAATCTTTAGCATGTTCTATGTATAAAATCATCTCTGGTGATAAAGATCATTTTACTTCTTCTTTTACAATATTATGTCTTTTTTCCCCCCACTTGCCTAATTTCTCTGACTGGGACTTCCAGCGCCAGGTTGAACAGAAGTGATAGGGGGCATTCTTACTTTGTTTCTGCTTTTAAAGGAAAAGCTATCGATCTTTTACCATCAATATTAGTTGTTGGACTTTCATAAGGTCTTTATTATGTTTATATGTGGTTATTTTCTGAGTTTGTTGAGTGTTCTCATGAAAACAAGTTTAATCTTGTCAAATGGTGTTTCTGCATCCATCAAGATAAATGTGATTTTTGTTCTTTGTTCTGTTAATGTCATGTGTTACACTAACTTTTTCATGACAGAACACCTTTGCTTTCTAGAAGTACATCCCATTTTGGTCATGTTGTGTAACCCTTTATTAAGATACTGAGTTTGGTTTGCTAGAATTTTGTTGAGAACTTTTGCATCAGCATGGCTATGGTTTGGATATGGTTTCAGTGCTCCCTCAGATGTTGGTAGGTTGAAATTTCACTCACACCTATTGCAAGAGGATTGAAACTTAATCCAACTATGGTTTAGAAGTGGGCCATTCAGGGGATGATGAAAATTAGATAAGGTCATCAAGGTGGAGGTTCCATGATTGTTAGTGGTGGCTTATGAGAAGATGGAGAGAGAACCGAAGAAACATACACATGCACACTCCCTGCCTCTTATCACATGATGCCCTGTTCTACTTTGATACTTTGTTACAAGAAGACCATTATCCAATGCAACCCTTGAACCTCCAGAATTATAGGCTAAATAAGTCTCTTTGCTTTAAAACTTACCCAGTCTCAGGTATTTTGTTGTAGTAATAACAATGTAGTAACATATCCATTTATCATGGAGATTGGTCTGCAATTTTCTGGTTATAGTTGCTCTCCATATTCTGCAGAAGGCAAGATGATCTAATATGCTTCATGCTGCATATGGACAAATGAATTGGTTAATATTCCTAGTTTGCTCACATTTTTGGAGCTTAGAGGCATTAGAAATCGTCTGTCTGAATCATCTGTTTAAGAACATTTTACCTCCCATTAGTTATTCTGAATATGTCCATTTTAAATTCCTACAAGACACAATCATGCTTCAGAAACTTAAGTTTAACTTCAGTGCCCAAAAAGCATTGTTTTCATCTCCTGATCAGATCATCAGACTTCTAATGTAGACCCCATTTTCACTTGCTTCTTTTAAGTGTGGTTGATGAACCAGCTGAAATAATGGGAGTGATTTTGAGCATGTTCTCCACCTCAGTATAACAGTACATTGGGAAAGGGAATGGACTTATTCAGCAAGACTATGCATTACTCAAGTTTTCAGGTGTTTCTTATATATCCTAAAGTTTAAGATTCTTATATGTGTACTAAAGCTTGACTAGAAATTCTAGACCAATACTGTTATGCTTGCTTTCCTCATATGCAGATGTATCCCTGGGGTCTTGGGGTCTCCTCCAGTTTTCTATTCCTATTGCCCCCTCCACTGATACTACAGGTTCCAGAGTGCCAGGTGATAATTTACATTCCACTTCCTTGAGTCTAATGTACTGTTTCCTTCTGTAGCATTCCTTTGTCATATTTTACTCTACAGTCATTCCTCAGCATCCACAGAGGACTGGTTTGAGAATCCCTGTATATACCAAAATCTGTGGATGCTCAAATCACATTTAAAACATTGTAGTATTTACATATACCTTAAGTGCATACTCCTGTATACTTTAAGTAATGTCCAGATTACTTACGATAACTAAGATGGCTTAAACACTATTTAAATAGTTGCTATGGTGCTTTGTTTAGGGAATAATGACAAGGAGAAAACACCTATATATTTTCAGGAAGGGTGTGATATTTTTTGCCTGTGAATTTTTTTTTTTTTTTTTTAAATATGGAACTGAGGATCCAACTCGGGATCTCACGCATGCTAGGTGAGCACTCTACCACTGGGCCACAACCCTAGCCCACCTGTGAATATTTTTGATCTTTAGTTATTTGAATCCGCAGATATGAAACACAAGGATAAGGGGGATGATTGTACTAAATTCTGTTTCTTTAGGAACATTTAAAAAGAGCTAACTCATGTGTATGACTGTCAGAATTAATAGGAGAGATCATTAGTGTTTGTCTACAATCTGAGTTATACAACTCAATTCTCCCCAGTCACAGTATAAAAAAAGTAGAACTTGCCATATATGGTTTTCTGTAATATTTAATATAATGGAAAAAAAAGTATTATAGCATATTGAATGTTAAAATTTTTTAACAACTAACTCAAAGTAGGTAACCATTTACACTAAGAAATATTAGAAAAATATTTTAAATATTGAAAATGTATATGTTGACAGCTACAGATAAATTAGAGAAACTTTACTTCTAATGGCATTGGCCCCAATAATAGTTTTAAAAAACAATAAGTAAAGTAACACATGTAACACATTACAACTCAAAAGGAAGAAAAGAGACCTTACAATTAAATCATGTGAAAGAGGTATTTAAGCCTGAGTTTGAGCAGAGTAACTAAGAGGTAAACTATCAGAATTATTCTCTGCTAACCTGATTTAATTTGGGGAGCTGTACCCAGTGCTTCTTTCCTTTTTTTTTTTTTTTTTTTTTTAAATAGGACCCTCTTTATTGTTTTTCCCTATGAAATCCATCTTTTTAACATTGTCTTTGAGCAAAATAAATTATGATTAGTTTATCCCTCATTTCATAAGTTAATTAACAATCTCAGTGTCTGATAAACATGAACTATTAGATAGTCATTGATATGATTACTGAGAAAAACAAGGGCAACTGGCATTATGTTTAGACCATGCAATGTTTTAGACGTAAGTACATGTCCTGTCAAACTACCGTAGTCTGTCCTTATCTGCAGATTTGCTTTCTGTAGTTTCAGTTTCCTGTGGCCAACATTGGTCTGAAATGTTAAACAGAAAATTCCAGACATAAAAAATTCATAAGTTTTAAACTACATGCTGTTCTTAGTAGCAGGATGGAATCTTCCACCATCCTGCCCCTGGACACGAATCACCCCTTTGCTACCCACCTTTTAGTCTCTAGAGTTTGGTGTTTGAATTATCCTTGTTTTACTAAATAATGGCCCCAAAATGCAAAAGTAGTGATGTGGGCAATTCAGCTGTACTAAAGACAAGACATAAAGAGCCTCCTACGAATGGAATTGTGAAAGTCCTCAACTTAAGGCAAGAACAAATTCTGTGTGCTGAGTTTGCTGACGTGTGTAATAGCAAACCTATCCATGAAGTTGTGAAGAAGGAAAAAGAAATTCAGCTTGTTTTGCTGTCTCATTCTAAACAGCAAAAGTTACAGCCACAATGTGTGGTAAGGGCTTGGTTAACATGGAAAATTCTGTGTGTATGTGTGTGTGTGTGTGTGTGTGTGTGTGTCTATGTTGGAAAAAACAGTGAATAGAGAACCTATTACTCCTCACATCTTTGAAGGGGCTTAAAACATCCCCTCAGATAAGCGGGAACTACTGTAGTCGAAATAGTTGAAATAATTAACTCACTAACAAAACATTCTCCCTCAAATGCCATACATTTGGCACAACTTGGAGATGACTGTTCTAGAACAGTGAAGCAGAATAGAATTATTGTATATCACCAGCACCTAACATAGTACTTGGCACAAAATGGAACCTCAAAAAATACATTTTGAGTAAATGGATGCTCTCTTTAGACAGAATACTTTGACCTACTGGCTACAATAGCATTTGCAGTTTATTTTTTGTAGAGTACTTGGGAATTTTCAAAATGTCTTCACATCTATCCTATTTGATTCTGATGTTAAACATTTACACAGAAAATGTGTATAAGTATTCCTGTTTTATCAATGAACAAACACTCAGTTGGATCTAAGAATCTATCCTGTGGATTGCTACTTTTAAGATGGTTGATAAAGGTCTTTCCTGCCCTAAACCCCCAAGCTGTACCTTGTTGTTTGCACGTTGGATTATACAAAGCACCACCTTTGATTTTTGTGCCAGATGTCCTCAACTGAATTCACCAAGTTTTTTGTTTGCTTGTTTGTTTTAATTCTCTGATGTCTGTCAGGGTCCACCTTGGCACCAATTGGCTTTGAAACTTGGCTGTGCTGGGATAATTCTTCTTGTTCTGAGTGTGATTGGGTTGAGTGTTTTAGGTAAGTGAAGCAAGATATTTGCTTCAGAATATTTACTCTATCTCCAACATAAATATAGGAGTATCTTAAGATTACTTGGCTATTCCAAGTTTAGTGGAAGATCAATGAAATGAAAAGTTACAGGACAGCACTTTTAACATTTAGCCCATGACTGCATTGGAAATTTCAAACTTCTTTCACATTTCTCTTTCTAATTATTCTGAGCATCATTATGGGGGCATTACACCTGTGCTCCAATGACTTAAAAGAAGAAAAGGTCACAAGTGAGACAAAAAAAAGATAAAGAAAATTAAAATTTCTAATTATGTACACTTTATTCTGTACCTACTTAATTCCAATGGCAGTAGACAAACCCTCCCTTGGAAATAGCGTAATTATACTCATTCTAAAGATGAGAGAGTTCAGGCGACAGTATGAGCAATGTAACAGTTTTAAATAATTCCCTTAAGCAGGCTTAGGTAGTAGATGATATGGAACCTAATATCTGTGGGAGTCCACTTGTTCTGTTTTTTTTTTTTTTTTTTTCTTGTTTGTTTAGTATGCTGTCTCCAAACTAGGACCCTTGGTCACCACATTACAATTGGTTCCATCTGTCCCCATTAGCTTGTTGAGTTTCCTTCATCTCTTCATGTTTTCCCCCTTCTCTGTTAGTGATATCCTTAACACAAAAATCACCAATAGAAAGAGCAGTGTGGATGTTCAAGAGAACAGGAATTATACAACAGTTAATTTTGTGTTATTCCCAAGAATATCAGCTAATATTTGATAAATAGCATGTGTTACCTGAATTAGGTCTCATAACAACCCACACAGGAAAATACTATCACCAGGTTGATTTTATGTGTGAAAAAACTGAGGCATAAAAAGGATTAGCAACTTGTTGAGAGTCACAGGTGTAGAAAGTAAATGGTATTGGAAATGGCCCCTTAGGATGTCAGACATCAAAACCTATGATCTTTACCCTCTGGGCATGCTGCCCCAGGCCACTGGCATATTTGATCAAGTTAAGTAATAAAACTATTAAGTTAACCTGTGTTCAATGGCACATGCTTGAAATACCAGCAGCTCAAGAGGATTGCAAGTTCATAGACCAACCTTAACAACATAGCAAGACCCTGTTTCGAAATAAAAATAAATAAATAAAAGGGGACAGGAGTGTAGCTCAGTGGTAAAGTGCCGCTGGCTTCAATACCCAATACCAAACAAAACAAAAAAACAAAGTTAAATATCAAAGATCAAGTTAAAAAGCAAAATATGCATTTAAGTAGAATATTTGACCTTTTTAATGATCATGTCAGTTAGTTTTGGCCTGAAATTAATAGAAACTCAAAAAAATAATGAGAATGAATTCTTTACTATTTATTTTGTTTCCTTGATGTGTGGTGGCATTAAATTTGTTTTAGTGTGTATTAATAAAAGTGTGTTGTTAAAGGCAACTACTGTTGAGTGACTGTGGCAGGATGTGATTTGCATTCACATTGTCACAGAAGATAAATCTTTTTTTTTAATATGTCATAATAATCTTTAATCTGAAAAAATACAATACGACATGTTCCTCCCCTTTGTACCATGACCTTTATGGAATCATTAGAGTTTCCATAAACAAACAGTAGATGCAGAATAGTCTCTTTTTCTCTTCTTATCTTTTTTTTATTACAAACAAATGGGGTACAACTTGTTTCTCTAGTTGTACATGAAGCAGAGACATACCATTTGTGTAATCATACATTTACATAAGGTAATGGTGTTTGATTCATTCTGTTATTTTTCCCTTTTTAAAAGTGCTATCCATTGTCACATTAAATAGACAAATAAATCATTTGACAATTAGAAATTTTCTTATTACTGTGATTATGCTGTGCCATTAACATAGACCAAACACGTTTATCCTTCCCCAATGTCAGAATTTACTGAATAACAATAAATTCACAAACACCACTTTTATCTGTGGCAGTTCGCTGAATACTTGTGGGTCACCTGGTAGTCATAATCTGGGCAAATACAAACTCTTTTTCCCAACTTACTTTCTAATATCCACAACATTCAAGCCGCAATCGCACTTGACACAACTACATATTTATATGTAGATATGGGTTTCAGAAAGGCTAAGAAAGGGTAAAGGCAGCCCCATGGGCTCCAGAGACTGAACTGAGAGCAAATGCAGAGCGTAGAGAGGAATGCAGAGTCAGGGTGGGGATCAGGTAAGTTTATGGACCTGCTGAAGAACTTGTGCAGGCTGCAGAGTTGTCAAAATGCAGGAATTATTCCAGGCCAAAGGCCAGATAGGCAGCAGATTTAGAGCGTCATCTCGGAGTGTCATCTTCAGATGTCAGCTTGGAGAGAGCCGTGTGTGTGTGTGTGTGTGTGTGTGTGTGTGTGTGTGTGTTTGAGAAATCACTGGCAGAAGACAATGCGCTGTGCTGAAGTCCTAGGACAAAGATTCAGAAGCTCATCTCTATGGTGATTTTCCTGGCTGTGGCTCTTGATGAGTGACTAGATGACAGAGTCAAAGTGCCACTGTGTCCAGTCTTAGGGAGTTCCTCCCTTTATGGGTGTTGGGTGACAGGGTTGCATTTGGTGTGTTTGATAAGTTCACAGACCTGTTTTTTCCCATGAGTTCGCCATGCCCATGCGTCCATGTGCTTTTGATTCATTCAGTAAGTCCACAGGTGGCCATTTTTATTAGCATGATTAATTTATTTAATGGCTTTATGATAAATAAATGTTATGGTTGTGCTAGACAGATGGTTGCTTACATGTACACACAAGACATAGAGTCATCCCACCTCAGCACTTAAACTCCGAATGGGGTAGCTTATAAAATGGAGTAACACAGGCTCAGGCATAGTCTGAGAACCACTGGTTTAAACATCATGAAGCAACTCAGAGCAGGACCCAGCCTGAGCTCCATACTCAGAATTTCTTTGTCTGAGATCTGTCATGAATTTAGTGAAATTATTACTGACTTTGTATTTTGTATTGTGTTTAAGCATTTTTTAGATGAATCCGATATTGTCATCCATTTAGTGTAATAAACCATGGTGACGAATTTAAGAAAAGTGAGAAACAGCTTCGACTCTACCACTATCTGACTGGTGGATTTGAACAAGATTTTCTGTTCCTCAGTGTTTTAAAAATTAAGATGTGGCTATTTATTTTGGTGGTATTTTCTTATTCTAATATTTGGTAATTCCATTTATCCTCTTATATTACTTGTAACTGATTCCCAGTTCTTTTCTAGAATGAATGGTAAGTCTCAAAAACCTCAAAATTATTCTCACAGTCATGAGGTAGCTATAGAAGGGCTTAGGCCGTCAGGGCAAGATGGCAAGTGAAGAGGTGGGGGGATGTACAGAACACAGGAGCATGGAGAGGGTCTTCTAACAAGGTCCACTTCCTGCCTGACCAAAGTGCTCGTGGACACAAGCAGGGGACCCACAATGCAGGCCCTTGAGAGATTAGCCCCTGAAGGCTCCACCATCACAAATCAGAGCAGTACCATTCCAAAAGTGAGCTCAGCATGTGAACCATGTCACAATACAGCAAGAAGCCCTCACCAGGCGCTGGAATCTGGGTATTAGAATTCTCAGCCTTTTGAACTCTGAGAAATACATTTCTTTTCTTCTTAGTGTTATGGGGCGCAACTTAAGAACAGACCGATCATCACTGAGAAGTTCAAATTTGAGCGTCTTTGTTAAGCCAGATGGCTGACTATCTCACACAATGCCCCAAAAAATGGCTATTGGGAGAACAGCCCTGACCATAGTGTTGTAGGGGTTCTTATACCAAAAATCACATCAATCATAAGTGTCTGTTGCTATGATTCGAAATTACAAACTAACATCATAAGATCATCAACAGAGGGGCAAGTGGGTCAAAACAACACTTACCTAGGTACAAACTAAAGAATGGTTACTAACATCTACACGATCACCATTCACATGGTACATTGTTTAGGAGCAATAGGAATCAAAAGAGAGCAATGTTTCATTACATAAGAGTTGTCATTTTGTATTGCTAAACATGTCACACTAAGTAACTGATGATGAGGACAGAGGTGGGGTGTTCCCATGGGAGAAGTTTATTTCCTACATAACATGGAGTCTCAGGGCAAAATGGAGTCTGTTTAGTCATTTCCCTTAGAGTCTGGCCTATAGCATTCTCCTGGAGCCAGATCTGTCGGCCCACCACATCAGGTATTTTGTTGCTATAGCAACAAAATATGGACTAGGAGAGGTCCTTGACTCTTCTCACCATTCCACAGGCTCCCATTTTAATTTTCTAAATACTGCTTTTCTTCCACATCTCCTTCTCTTTCTTTGGCTCACACTGAAACTATACCCAAAATGTAAATAAGCCTCTCCTTATTCTAATAGAAAAAAAATGACATTTTTTTTTAGCTCTTCAGTTGGGGAAATTAAAATAAAACCAAAAAGAAGTGTGTATTCTTACAGATTTCTTGAATGTCCACTTTTCTTAAAATATGACAAATTTTCCTAGGAAGACAAGTGATAATATTAAATTTACTATATAATAATAAAATTTCTGTAAAAGTAGACATATACTTATCCTGAACATTCAATGTCAAATTGGATTATATAAATTCAAGTAGTATAATGACCAAATAGTTTAATTTTTATTTCCCAGATTTATAACACTTATTAATATAAGTTCTGGTATACCATAAGTATATAAAAAAATCTAAGTATAATTTATTTCATGAAAATTACATAGGAAATAAATTATCTAGGAAAACATTTTAAATTAAAACATCATTGTAAAACAATACATAATAAAAATTTTTTGTTTAATCCATTGTTTTTTAATTTACATACTAAAAGATGTTCATATTTAAAGACACAAATTGACAGATATTGAGATATGCTTGCCCCATGGGAATATCCCTGTAATCAATGCCATAAACATATCCATCACCTCCAAAATCTTCCTTTTGCCATCTTGACTTTTTTTATTACTATTATTTTGTGTGTGTGTGCTAGAATACTTTGCATAAGATCTACCCTCTTAACTTTTGCTTTTTTTTTTTTTTTCCAATTTCTTCTTTTTATTTGTTTGATTCATAGTACACAAATGTGGTACAACTTTCATTTCTCTGGTTGTACACAAAGTAAAGTCACACTGTTTACATATTCATACATGTTCCAAAGGACTTAAAATCAGCATACTGCAGTGATACTGCACTGTTTATAGCAGCTTAATTCACAATAGCTAGATTGTGGAACCAACCTAGATGCCCTTCAATAGATGAATGGATAAAGAAACTGTGGTCTATATATACAATGGAATAGTATTCAGCCATAAAGAAGAATAAAATTATGGCATTTGCAGGTAAATGGATGGAATTGGAGAATATCATGCTAACTGAAATAAGCCAATCCCAAAACCCAAAGGCTGAATGATTTCTCTGATAAGTGGATGATGATACATATCAGGGGTAGGGGTGAGGCAAGAATGAAGGAGAACAATATTTTGAAGCATACGACACTTTTCTGGGCAAAGACCTGTACTGACACTAACAGAATAGAAACTGAAGAAAATATTTCCATAACTGACAATGTATAGTCACACCTCTTAGAATGTGTTCATAACAACCTTCTAAAATGATTCAGGATAAGACTCTGTAAGTCCATCCAGTTAGCTCAGCATTTATTCCACACATTGACCTTGTCCTCCTCCTTGTTAGATCTGAAGGCAAGTGCCCCTAAAGTACACATCTACAAGAAAGTTTTCCAGTGAAACTAACCCTAAGAAGTTAATTAATTTATCAATGTCATTTCTATTTCAGCATTAAATAATTAACTAAACTTAGATATGATACCACTGAGATTAAATCATCAAAGGGAGTCAAACAATAAAGGCTGCACATGGAAGTCATGTCCAACCATCTCTAGAGAGGTTTAAAAAATATTAGGTCTAAGGGGGAAAAATTTTGGTTGTAGTACTTAAGTCAATGTTTATTGATATGAACTAACTGAAACTCTCAGTCATGATGAAAAACAATACTTAGTATGTCATTCAAGAGAAGCTTTATACACTGTTGGTGGGAATGAAAACTCATAGGATCTTTATTTTAAAAAAAGATGGAGTTTCCTAAAAAAAAAAAAAAAAAAAAAGTTAGGGCTGGGGAGATAGCTCAGTCAGTAGAGTGCTTGCCTGGTAAGCACAGGCCCTGGGTTTGATCCCCAGCACAAAAAAAAAAAAGTTTAAAATAAACAATCATCTTATCCAGCAATACCCACATATGGATATAACAGAAAAATCTGAGATGTACCAAACCTAATTATAAAGGTTGGAAGATAGAAGGTGGAAGAGATAAGGATGTTAATCAATGAACAACTATGGGCCAAAGTCAAAAAATAAAAATAAAAATAAAAAACCTTCCACTTTCCTGAATATATGTTAAAACCTTGACTAATGACCCCTAGTGGCCAACTCCTGGAACTACCATCTATTGTTTGTACATAAACTTTCCACACTGAATCTAATTAACCAGAAGCAACAATTACTTTTCCTTATGAACTTCCACCCAATCCCAAAACTTTATCCGCTTTGCATTATCCCTTTATTTTAGTCAGATTTTTCACCACTGTGGCCAAAACACCTAACAAGAACAATTTTAGAGGGGGAAAAGTTTATTTGCATTCACAGTTTCAGAGGTCTCCATTTATAGATGGCCATCTCTATTGCTCTGGGTCTGAGGTGAGGCAGAGCATCATGGTGGAAGGGTGTGGAGGAGGAAAGCTCAGGACATGGCAAACAGTAAGGAGAGAGAGAGAGAGAGAGAGAGAGAGAACCATTCTGCTTACCAGGGACAAAATATGAACTCCAAAATCATGCCCCCAGTGACCTACCTCCTTCAACCAAACCCTGTCTGCCTACAGTTACAGCTCAGTGAATCCATGTATGTGGATTAATGCACTGATTATGTAGTGGGTAACTGACTCAAGCCTGGCTATAAACTAAGGATGCTGTCTGTTAAAATTAGTGCCTGGGAAAGGTAGAAAGAGTTCACCTCCCCATTCCCACCAGTTGGGTTTCAGGGAACCTAATTAGCACCATTCACTCCTTACCTTTGGATTGTAAAGGACTTTCCCTAGGATCTCACCATGTTCCTTTGAAGTGTAAATGCCCCTGTGAAGGCTCTGGGCCCAAGGCTAGAGATTTACTGAAGACCTTGTAAGGATAGCCAGTCTACCTTACAGCACTCTCTGTAAACACACCTCTGCCTTGAAAACCCTTACACACAATCTTTTATTGTGGTTTTTTATTAAACCTTGTGCCCAATTATGTACCATATTAGACTAGAAAAATGTATGACACTGATACCGCTGTTTACCAGTGACAAATTCTGCTTCCTCTAATGTCGAAGTTTGAACACTAGAGAAGCATGCCAAGGCAAGCATATTAAGCAAGTTTTATTTAAAAGTAGTAATAATACAGACTTCTCCCAGGAGGGAGAAGGGGGCCATGACTGATGGTCTAGAATTCCAAGAAGTGAGCACACCCTACATCCTTTATAGGTTAAGGTTTCTTTTGTTCTCCAGTTCTCTCCCCACCTTATCTCTCCTTCCTGCCTAAGTGACTAGGCCTGGTTTTGCAGGTGAGATGCATAAAGTGAGAATTGAATGGGCAGGGGGAGGACCAGAGTGATTCAGCCAGGCAAGGGCCCAGGGGGCATTAATTAGCAGCTCCTTGTCTGCAGTCCTTGATAAGGGCAGGTAAATTTGGTAATCAATGGGCTCCAGAGATCCTTGACATTCCATTCTTCCAGGGGCAGTCTCTGACTTCCAGAAGCAGATGGCTTTCATGGCCTCCATTTCCTCGATTTGACCCAATCTCCTATTTCTACACTAACTGCCTGTCCCCAATTCTGGCTTCAACACTAGATAGCCTATAAATGTTGTGAAAAACTGGTAAGGGGTGCTCAGAATTTGGAATGCTAATCTCCTCTGGGCCCACCTGCATAAAATAAGGTTTGGTTTCTCCCACTCTTCCAGTGTCCTTTGCCGCTTCTTGTGTGATTCCCATAACATTTCTATCAAAGCTCTCATAACCCAATCATTTCACCTCTGAATGTTCTTGCATTGTCTCACACCTGAGCTTTTGAGAGGACACCACATATCTGAACCATAACATTTGGCCCCTGGTCCCCAAAACCTCATGCCCATCTCACAATTCAAAATACACAATTCAAAACTCATTTCCAAGAGTTCCCATAGTCTTAACAGTTCCCGCATTATTCAAACATTCAAGTCCAAAGTCTGCTGAGACTCAAGGTAAACTCTCAGTGCAAGCCCCTGTAAAAATCAAAAGCAAGTTGCATATATCCAATATATTAAGGTACATAGTAAATATTTCCATTCCATAAGGGAGAAATAGGGACATAGAAAGAATGGATGGAACCAAAGCAGACTGAAATCCAACTGCAAACAAGTCCTATAGTTCTGAGTTCAGCATCTGGGGCACACGACATGGTGATGTTCTCTCCAAAGGCTTTGTGTACCTCAGCCCCAATGTCCTTGCTGGTTGCAGCCCACATGGCCTCTCTTGGCTTGTTTCTGCTGAATTCTTATCAGTGATGAAAATCAATCAGGGCTGAGTTCTTTTTCTCCAGATGTGAAGATTGAACACCTGAGAAACGCCAAGGCATGCATAGAAAACAAGTTTTATTTAGGGATAGAACAGAGACAGACTTCACAGAGAAGGGTCCCCAGAGCTGGGAATCAGAGGAAGTGGTGGTGTCCTGCCCCTTTTACACATTTTAAAATTTCCTTGTTCTCATGGCCTTTCCTCCCCCATCCTGCATTAGTGACTCAAAACCAAAGTGCCTCATGACCAAAAGGTGGGTCAAAGGTGGAGTGACCCAAGGGCAGGAATGAAGTGACCCAGGGGTCCAGGCAGGAAAAGTGCGTTCATTAGCAGCCCCTGTAGGCAAGGCAATTCCCTAGAGGCAGGTCACTTTGACAACAGGTAGGGGAGGAGGGGGAAGGGCTCTGGAGACATTAGCATTTGATTTCCTTTCCCTTCCCACCAACCCCCATCTTCACAATTGAACCCAATTGTCTACATTGACTGTCTTTTTGGCGCCCTGGGCTCCCATCTTTCCTCAGGAGAAATCCCATGTTAATGGCATCTCTTAAACTCAGAGTTCCCCAGTGCAGCTTTGGCTTCCTTCCTACATCTTCAGGCTTCATGGTCTCAGAGGCAGTCCACAGGGACTCCCACCCTGCTGCAATTTTCCTGCTCTCCCAGACCTTCCTTTGAAATCTTAGTAAAGTCTCCATGACCCTGTAACTCCAGCATCCTGCACTCTGAAGAACCAGCACCACAAAGTTGACACCAAGATCCTCACCATCTGGAGCAGCAGCCAAGCTTCCTGGGACCATGGCTGCAGGAGACTCTGATCTGAGTGCCTGGGTAACTGAGCACAGTGAAACTGCTTCCTAAGTTCCCCTGTGCACACGGGGTGCCCCACTCATCTCTTCTCAAAGTTTTACATCACTGAGCCTAAGATGGGTGTGGTCTTAGTTCCTGAGATGGTCTCAAGCCATCTTTTCTGTTGTCTCTGGATAAATTCTTTAGCATTTCTAAAGGTCTAAGGAAAATAGTAAAGATCTTCCCTGTCCATGTGCCTGCTGTGACCTTGGCACAGCCTTGATGGAACATCTAAAGAATGCTGCCTTCTCACTCAGGAGAATTTAGTCATTCACTTATCTCAAGGCTATCACTTCCTGCCTTGGGGATTTGGTCAGTCCTTGGAAGGAATGACGTGTCCTTGAGGGAATCACTAGGTCATGCATGTTGTTAGAATGGAGCTTTGTTTGTTCTAACTTGTATTTAAGGAGATCCACTGGGAGTAAGAATTTGGAGTCTCACCCATGCAGAGGATGCTCTGCCCAGGACTGCCCAGTTGGGACCCTGAAAAGTTGCCTAGGACTCTCCAGCTGCATGACTTGAGGTGTTGGTTTTTCCCTTGATCTGGTGATGTATTTTCTTCTCTTTCTCTCTTATCTATCACTTTTACTTTTTCTCTTGCTTCCATATTATTTCTAGAATAAATGCTATCTTGTATAAAGAGACCATCTTTATTGTCTATTGGATCTGTCCTGAGAAATTCAGCTGCTGCACATATACATACCACTTTGACATTATAATTTCTTTACTGGTTGCGACACCTTTGAAAACTATGACTTCTTTAGCCACAGTTTTACTCACACTTTTCTGGTCAAACTGAAATTTTTTCAAATCTTTCTGTTCTACTCTGCTTCTTCTTATTCTTTTTTTTTTTTTTTTTTTTAGTTGTCAATGGACTTTTATTTATTTATGTACATGTGGTGCTGAGAATTGAACCCAGTGCCTTACATATGCTAGGCAAGCACTCTACCACTGAGTCACAACTCCAGTCCCTCTGCTTCATATATAACAGTAAGCTTGGCAAAAAAAAAAAAAAAAAAAAAAAAAAAACTGCCAGCAATATTCACACCACCATCTGAATGCTGTTCTCCCTTGAAATATCCTCTATCAAATGAATTCGTCCCTCACCTTTAAATTCAGCTCACAGAAAGTCTCAGGACACACACAAAATGTAGATAACTTCTTTGCCAAAACACAACATAAATGGCCTCTTGTCCAATTTCCAATAGAGTCTTCCTCCTCTGAAACCTCGCAAACCCAACTTTTTTTGTTTATGGTATGGCCTATAGATATTCTGGTCTTCTGAGTTCCCTCCAGAATCACCCATTAAGTTCCACTTACAACAGTCTAAAACTTCGCCTTTGCCAGCTTGCATCTCTTAACTATTCAAAATCCCATAAACTCTGCCCCCTGCAAATAAGCTCCAAAGATTTCTGAAACACATGGTCAGGTCAACAACCCCATTTTCTGGTACCAGTTCCTGTTTTAGTAAGTACTTTTTGTCAGATTGATACCTCCATTTATCAGTGATGTAATATAATATAAAGTTGCTCCCCCACCCTTTACGCTGCAGCCATTTCTCCACCTCCCAACTAACAGCCTAGCTTGTCAGTCTGTGAACCTCCTAGCTAGCCATTGGTTCATCAGTCAGCTTGCAAGTATCCTTCTCTGTTATTGGTCCCCTGTTAGCCCACAGAATTCCACTGCTTAAGAATAGCTCCACCGCCATTTTCTCTCTCTCTCCTCCTCACTTTTATGCTCTCTCCTCCTGGCTTCCACTCTCTCTTGCATGTGCGCTCTCTCCCTCTCTTTTCCTCTCATTTTCTCTCTTACCCTGCAGGGAGACACTCTGCCTGTTTGCTTAATAAACTCTCTTATGTGAGTTCCCGTGTCTGGAGTGGTTTCTGGGTTCTTACATTGGTGCCATGCCCGGATGGGCTCTTCTACCACCACTTAGGTGGGTGGAATCCCATCTGTCGCCCCAGGCCCCCAGACACTGGTCTCACCTTCCATTCACCCGGACGCTCTCCACATCCACCACCAACCTTCAGATTGGTGAGTTTTCCCCTAGGTCAGCTTAAACACTCCTCTGCTGACCTGATATGTGACCGTTGATGGTCCAGTACCCTCGAGGTGGTTGAGGGATGGGGGCTCCCCCATCCATGACTTTTGTAGTTATGGCCGGCACCTTAGTTGACCTTATCTGACAGTGGGACCCTGATCTTTATGGTGGAGATTCTCTCTCAGGGTTGAGGCTCCTCTTAGCACTCGCTCTTGTTCTTGAAAATCCTGCTATCAGGTCCTCTACTCTCTCGGCTTTTGCCTGGCCCACATTGATGCTTGTGTGACGACCCCTTCACTGTGCTGCCTTCTCATCTCCAACCCACTACTCTGACCTCGGGATGCCCTGGACACTGATTTGGCTGTATCAGTCTCCAACATGGGATCTGGGTCCTCCATTCTGGCAGATTCTCCCTTGGGGTGTCTACTAGACAATCTTAAACCCCTTTACCTGACTCCCAGCCTAGGTAATAAATCAAAAATGGCCACGTAATGGTACACAGCTTCTGTGAGCAAGCAGGCAGATGGAAAGGGAGTCCTTATCTTCAAGTCTTTTCTTTCTTGGGCTTCTTTGCTCTTCCTGCAAACTCAAATGCCTCCTTTTGGCTTCTTCTCCCCCTCTTAATCCCTCCTCCTCCTCCAACTTCAACTCAGCTAGCAAACCACCCCCATACTGGTCCGCTGCAGCAGAGGCCCCTCTGGCCACTGCTTGTCCAACTCCTTTGCCCCATTCTGTTTCTGCTTCCGTTCTCCTGCCCAGTCTACCCAGTCCTCCTGCCACGAGGTCCCGCACACATATTCTAGCCCCCCATGGGAGGTAGCCGGTGTGGAGGGAGTAACCCTAACCAGCTCAACAGTCAGTGGTATGTCACAGTAAGGAGTATGATATAGCAGCCCCATTCCTCAAAAGTAGCAGGAGACAACGTTTCATAATTTCTGCATCCAAACCTGACCTGATTCCCAACCAGGAAAATAGTTTAAAAGCCCTAGGCAATTCCTCCTGCCTAGTCTTGCTGGAAACTACATTGGAATGTAGACTGCAGCTGGCTCAGTGAGGGACCAACCTGAGATTGAAGGAAAAAAAAGTGTCCACTTTGCATTTCTCCTGGGCTGCAACACAGAACACTCTACCTCTCCCTCTCACCCCTTCTCTCTGCCCTTCTCTTTCTCACTCTCTCATACTATAATTAATGGCCATTATCATTTTTCTTCTAGGACTCTTAAATGTTTTAAGAGTTGTTCCTAAATGCTATATTTTTTGAGCTCACAATTTTGATCCTACATACCTAGGTTAATGATTTTTGATCAGTTCTTTTTATCCAACTCTAGGGTTATTTTTGAACATCTTTTATATTGCAATGGAGATAAACGTTACAAGGCCTTTGCTTTTCTGTTATGTGTTGTCTGTGTGCAACTAAATATAAGCGCGTATGAAATTAAAATTTAAAAAATGGATCCAAATACTTTTAATTCACGTGACTTAAAAGGGTTCAATTTAAATTGTGTAAACTGATAAAAGTAAAATGTCTTTAAAATTAACTTACAAGTCTCTAAGTGGTCAAACTATTAAAATTTGATGTTTATAAAATGTCTAACATCAATTTTTCTAGGACTTTTCTTCAACAGGAAAGAGATGGCAAATACTGTTGGTACACTTGTCTGATATCTTGGGTTTTTTTACAATAAGATGAGTGAATTAAAGTTGACAAGTATGGGATTACTCAAATGTGTTTGTTAGAGATATCTGATTAATTATAAATTTAAAATGCTAATTATTAAATAACATCGAGTACTCTTTAACTCCTTATATTCCATGGGGTAACATACTTAAACATTATTGGTGTTTTCATAGATTGGTAAATAAAAAAGGATTTACTAAGAGTTATGTCCTAACAGGTACAATTCTATAGAAACACTAATTTACTCATAACATTGTCTCTGTTAAATTTTATTCTTTAGAACAATTAGTCTTAAAAATTGGGGTATATACCATTATGGTTAAACAACAACTGTTAGAGTATTGTACTGCATTACAGAGTCTAAATTTTTCTTTAAAAACTGATCAAGGTAATTGCAGAATGGTTATTCTTTGTATATTAAATGTGTTCATATTTTCCAGGTATATAAGCCTTTAAAGCATTATCAAGCTGCTGTTCTCCAAATTAAACTTGTCTGTAATGGTAATTTTAAACTTATAAAGAATCTCAGCCTTTCTTTAATTCATGTTAGATATAATGTTAAATTGTGTTAACTGATGTTCATATAGACTCAGGAATCAATACATGTAAACTTCTTAAAATGACATTTAAGAAAAAAGCAAAGATCAACATCAGAATTAAAACACTTCACTTAAGATTTGTAAAGAGCCACACCTTACCTGAGATAAGGCTCTTCCTCCCCTCCCACCTTACTGCATGTTAGAGTGGCTCCAAAATAAGCCAGACTCCAGCTTCTTTAAAGTTATATTCAAAAGATTGGTTCTTGTTGTAAAACTACTGTGATCTCAAATGGGATACAGTGTAGAGCTCAGCCAAAAAATTCAAGATAGCTATTATACAAGCTGAATATATTTTTACTCTTGCTAATTTCATTTTGTAAAAGTGTTACCTGTTTTACAGAGGTACTACTTCAAGAACACAGAACCTAGGTAACTTGTGATAATAAGCCATCACCTACAGAACAGATAGTACATAGTGGTAACTTCCAGTACTAATACAGACTCCAGTTAAATAAAAGGGTAAATAATTGTAAAGTTATAGACATTGAAGTTAAAGCCCAGTACTCTTACTTTATGACTGGTAAGACTGGCTTGCTGGATGGTTAAGATCAAACTTAGAGATTGAAATTAAATACAGAGGCCAAGAAAAACCAGTATTTGGATCTTGCCCTCTAAGTCAACCTGAATCCAGGGAACAAGAGAACTTCTCTAAGGAGCTTTGCAACTCTGGGCCACACAACCTCCCAATCAGGGAGATTGATGAGACCACTGGAGGATGAAAGTCAATGAGGGCACATGCTGCAGAGGAGGGTCATTGGAAAGGGAGACATCCCTGATGCTTCCAAGGGAACCCACCTCATCAAGGAGACCCTGCCTCATGGACAGCACTAACGGAGCTAAGAAGCTGCTCTCCAGTTCCCCATGAGTGACCCCTGTGGGAACTCAGCTAACTCTTTAACAAGACAGGAACAGGTCAATTTGACCAGCTTGATCTTAGACACCTAGCAAAACAGTTAAAACCAAAATATAACCATTCTTGGGCATTTAAAAGAAATAATAGTTAAATTAAAATATAGTCATGTGTTAACACGCTAGAATAAAGACTGGAAGCTACAAAAGAGAGATTCTTAGGCAAAACGTACCTGAAAACTATCAAGAGAAGCTGCCAGAGTCAGAAGTTTTTAGTCAGTTAAAGGCCTACAGACCTTCCTAAGCTACACACGTAGGCTTAATCTATGTTTGCTAGTATGATTATCCAGCTCTAAGTAACAGAAATATAGAGATCTCTACTAAACACAGGTTATACCAACAAAAGGATATTTTACAAAAATCAGATGACATTAAGTAGCTTAACTATATTTTCCGGGGACATCAATGACATTAAGAGTTAAATGTTGTGTTTACATTCCCGATAACCTGAACAATGGTAAAGTTCCCAAATAAAGGCCTTGTCCTCTCCAGTCTTTTTTAGGCCTTGTTCTGGGAACAATTTCTCAGTTCTTCCACCTCCTGGTGAGGGATTATTGACTTCTATCTTCTTCACGATATTCATTGACATGTTCCAGATTCTGCAATATTTATTTTGTATTAATCTCACTTCAATACTCATGTCTTTTTGTTCTTCTCTCATAGAAGCACCCACCCCCAGATGCCTTTACAACCTGCCCTTCCCCAGGCAGACTTCTACCATGGACCCCTTGATTGACCCAATTTTTAATTAATGCCCCCTGGGCCCTTGCCTGGCTAAATTACTTTGGCTCTCCCCCTCCCCCATCTGCTTCTTACTTTTACATCTCACCTGCAAAACCAGGCCTAATAATGTAGGCAGGAAGGAGAGATAAGGGGGGAGAGAACTGGAGAACAAAAGATCTTCTTATAAAAACATAAATGGGGGAATATAATATAATATAAAGCTGCTTCCCCACCCTTTACACTGCAGCCATTTCTCCGCCTCCCAAGTAGCTTGTCAGTCTGTGCACATCCTAGCTAGCTATCGGTTCATCAGTCAGCCTGCAAGTATCCTCAGTTTTTGGTTCCTTGTTAGCCTGTGAAATTCCACTACTTAAGAATAGTTCCCCCCTTCCTTTTCTCTCTCTCTCTTCCTGGCTTTCATGCTCTCTCCTCCTGGCTTTCACTATCTCTCTTGCACGTTCTCTCTCTCTCTCTCTCTCTCTCTCTCTCTCTCTCTCTCTGTGTTCCTCTTATTTTCTCTTACTCTGCAGGGAGACACTCTGCCTGTTTGCTTAATAAACTCTCTTATGTGAGTTCCCGTGTCTGGAGTGGTTTCTGGGTTCTTACATGATGAGTTCTGCTTCCTCAGATGTTGAAGAATAATATCAGAGAAGGTCTTATTTAAAAGTAGTAACACAGACTTCTCCCAGGAGGGTGAAAGGGGCCATGGCCTATGTTCTAGAACCCCAAGAAGTGAGCGCACACTGCATCTTTTATAGATTAGGATCTCCTTTGTTCTTCTGTTCTCTGTTCTCTTCCGCCTTATTTTCTCCTTCCTGCTTATGTGACTAGGCCCCACTGGTGACGTGGCAAAAAGGTGAGAAGCAGGTGATAGGGGGAAGGGCCACAGGAAGGATTCAGGCAGATAGGGGCCCAAGGGGCATTAATTAGCAATTCCCTGCCTGCAGCTTTTTGGGGGATGGGTAGTTAGGCAGGTAAACTTGGTGATCAAAAAGGCATTGGAGACACTGACATTCCAATCTCCCAGGGGTGGTCTCAAACTTCTCAGACTCAGATGACCTTCATTCCTCCATTTGACCAGATTCTCTATTCTACACTAACTGCCTGTCCTCAATTCTGGCTTCGAGATTAGGGAGTCTGAACCTCTCTATTTTCCTTTCAAAGGAATAGAGACCCTTTCCACTGTTGTACAGTACTTCAGTAAAGAATTCAACAAAGACATGGTCCAGGGACACTGAATCATCATTCTCCAAACACATCCTTGCATTTTCTGATTTCACAGTGTAATGCATAAACCCAAGATCCTCTATCACCAAGTTCCTTCACTCTCTCCCCACTCCAGGATGGCCGGGTAGCCATCCCTTCACATGAGCCCAGCCACTGCTGCTAATAATTGGAGAAGGCTCAAATTAAATGTTAATTCTTTTATTCTATTTTTCTCTAAATCTCTTTTTAAAATCTATTTCTTCCCATTTTTTCTGAAATGATTTGATTTTTTCCTTATTATAGGAAAAGTCAGACTTTAGCCAACTTTTTGGCAGCAATTTAAGTTAACTTTCTGCAGCTATTTGTAACGAACTCCATTCTGCTAACTTATAGACTCGCTTATTTTTTTTTTTAATTTTTGTTTTGTTTTGTTTGCGGCTGCTTTTGTGCCTTTTCATCCAAAGCAAAACAGAATAAGGAAAGAAATTAATATCAATCAGAACCCGTATACCCATTTTGCCCTTTGTAATATCTACTGCCTATACAGCAAATGCAATTGGATCACTTATTAACTTAAGTTGCTTATTTATTTGCTTATTTTCTGATTATTGCTGCTGCTCCTATTATTATGAGATCCTCTCCATCGGAATGTAACTTCCATGAGAATAAGTGTTGCCAAAACCTCGATTCTTGTCACTGAAGCCAATCCGATAACAAGGACATAATTTTGAGAAAAAGGGAAAAGAAGGGTTGTTGCTTTGCTAGCAAAGAAGAAACACAGGGGACTCCAGTCCCAAAGGCTGTGATTCTGCCATCAGCAAGAAGCGGGGGGGGGGGGGGGGGGGGGGGGGGGGGGGGGTGTTTACAAAGTTGATTCAGAGGAAAATGAGATTAGGGAGGAGAGATCAGGAAGAAGATCAGGGAAAGAAGATCAGAGAGGAGAAGTTTAGGGAAAAGATCAGAGACGATCAGGGGAAAGGTTAAGGAAAAGAAGATCAGGGAAGAGAAGATCAGGAAGGAGAAGGTTAAGGACAAGAAGATCAGGTAGTAAAAGTTCAGGGAGAAGAAGGTTGCGGGGAGAAAAAAAACATGTAAGTTTCAAAGTCACAAGGGATGTAGTCAAAGCATGAAGCGAATTCCTGTTACATAAGGTCCTTCTTAGCATTGTTATCAATGAATGGTTATGACACACAATAGATGCTCAATAACTATTTTTTACAAATGTGTAGTTATGTAATTAGTTTTATCTATCTACTGAACTGTTCAGGGATTCTTGCTTAAGATCTCTATACAGTTAGCACGTGGTGATGACGGGCTCAAGACTTTCCTCACTCATACATGTGACTTTGCCTGGAGCCTCAGCAGTGTGGAAAGAGTGGTTTTTCCAAAAGGACTATTTCTCAAACAGTAAAACAGAAGCACAGAATGATTTGTCAACATTTTGGAGGTAATCTGCTAGTGGAACTATAACCCAAGTTTGACTGCACTCAGTTTCACTCTGTCTCAACAGCTCAGGGCCTTTTCAAAATAAAAATTAGAATACTGTAAAGTCAGAATGCACTTTGGATTTGTCCTTTGCATTTCCTGGAAATGCTTCAGTATACTACCTTGCCAAATTTATACATAGCTAAAAGTTTCCAGACAGGCATTCAACTGGGAACTGACCAATAAATATAATGCCAAATCTGATTGAAATTGCTCTCTAGGTAAACTGTTTTATTCACAAATTTATGTTCATATATTTTTATTCATCACGATTTGCAGGCTTAAAACTTGAAAAATATACCAATTATTACTATTGCACTTAAAGTTTTTGCTTGGGGCTTAGGTTAAAGAATACAAGATAATTTAAAATGATTAATTTATAAGGTATTTCTTTTTTCTAAGCAACAGTGGATATTTGGATTCATATGTACATAGAAGTAGCTCCATAATAATTACCTTTGCCTTTTTCTTCACTGATATATAACAATAACCCAGGAAAATGCCTAGCATATGGTAAGCTCTCAGTGATTATTGAATGAATGAATATACAAAAAAAAAAAAAAAACTTTTAACTTTTTCATGTTAGGGTTTAAGCTCTGTAGGAAATTTTCGGTAATTAATAGGATAATTTTTGGAGATGATTTTGGGACCAGATGCTTTTGTTCGTGTTGTTTTTCTGACTGAATGTTCTTATTTTCTTCTTTATTTATTGACCACTGCAGTAATTTTTAAGAATCTTAAGTCTGTTTCTCTGGAGCTGCATGTTATTGTTTCAGACTATAGTAAATATTGTTTTCTTTGAACTTTTATTTCACTTCCAAACTTGGTCATACTTTTGGCATTAAATATATTCTCAATTTCATTCTCTATCAATATTTTCACTGCACTAAGACAAATTCAGGTCTTCAAAGCCATTTATTGGATTTATATTAAAATTTTCACATCACTTGAAGGGTTATGGAAAATAACATTCCTACAAGACAGCTCCCAGAGAAAAACAGAGGGACAGTGTGATTTGGATGAAGGGAGGGGAAATTAGTCAAATATTAAACCTCTCCCAGTACCTCCTTTTCCAGTAACAAAGGGCCCTGAGGGAAAAAACAAACTTTCATCCCTTCCCTGATTCATCCCAGCACCTCCACCCGAAGCAAACATCTTCCCCTTCCCAACCACTATGGGATCTGAAGAGAAGAGGCAAATCTGAAACTTTAGACCCTCGTCTTTTACCCTTTCCTATTGCAGATGAGTTCTGGAAGGAGAAAAGCAAATAGTAAAGCTCTAGGTATCAGTGGGTCTCAGAGGAAGGAAGATAAGCAGTGAACACCGAGTTGTGAGCTTTTCCCAGTGACAAAGAGTTTCAAACTTTCTACAACTGCCTTCCAGAGTTTAAATTTTAACCTGCAAAATCAAGTCCCTGACTGTCCAAATGGCACATCCATAATCTCCAATGATTAATTCACCCTCACTGTAAACTATAAAAGCCAGACTCCTTCTGTAACTCTGAGGGCTATCTCCATACCCAGAAAATGAGCCCTCCTATGTCTGATTAATTAACTTTATTGCAGCATAAAGGAAAGTTTGCTGATCTGAGGTTTGTGGGCCATGGGTTTACACCATTAAGCACTTGTTTGGCACTTAATTGAGCTGCTTTTCATTTATCCATGTTCTTTTGTAAATTAGGATTCATTGCAGTTACTATCTAAATACAGTCCAAACCAACCCAGAAGAATAATTGCTAAAGCAAAGTCAAATAACCTCCAAAATGTCTAATGGATCAAACCCAACAAATTGGTAGCAAATTCTTCAAAATCATTTCAGATTTAATTAAAGGAATTAATTAAAATAATGCTGAAATAGAACTGTAATAGAATAAATAAGCAGAGATATAACTGTACTTTGCCATCTGGGTTAGTTGTTTGCTGCATGACTAATCACCCTCAAATTCAGTGGCTTAAATCACAATGATTCAGTTTTGCTCATGAGGCTACAGATCACCTCAACACTTCTACTGGTCAAGTCTTAAGTGATTTTTCCCAGGCTGACTCATGTCTGTGGGCAGTTGACTGATCCTCTGAGGCCTGACTGAGTCAGAGACGGGGACAGTTAGCCATGTGGCTGACCAAACATCTATTTCTAATTCTCCATCTGGTTATTACAGGTTGTTCACATGGTCTCTGGGCAGAGTTCAGAGGGGTGGAAAGACCTTGACTTGCAAATGAACTTTCACTCTCCTCACATTCTGTTGAACAAATCAAGTCCAAAGGTCTTCCCAGATCAAGGGAAACTGGTTGCCTTTTAGGCACAAAGTCTCTACAAAGCACCCACATACAAGGAGGGGGCAGAGAAGCAGACCTGGAACTAATTTTTAACTCAACATAAAACCCTTCAAAATATTTCCTATTGTATCAGACACCATATAATGTGTCCCGACCCGCGGGACATCAACGCGGGCGGCAAACCTAAGAGAGAAGGAATGAAGGGACAAGAGACACAGGGAGAGACAGCAAGACAGGAATTCTGATCAAGCTGCAAATTTTTATTGTTCACACAGGGGTATTTATATGCTCAGGGAATGAGGGGTATGACGAGGTGCAGCCTGGTTGGCTGTGTTCTTCTATTGGGCTCCTGATAGGCTGCAAGTTCGCGCCGGCGGGAAGGTGAGGTTCGCAACGGCGGGAAGGTGAAGTCCCGGAAGAGAAGCAGGGACGGCACCATAGGCGCCATACTGTCAGAATTATCAGCCAGGAGGGGGGAGGGGCGCTGCTGCTTATTGTAAAGGTCAGAATGTTCTCAGAATGAGAACTTCTTGGTCCCTGACAATAATGTATGTGAAAAAATCTCATCTATTAATTGGGACATTAGGACTACATGACCTCAAAAATGTTTTCCAATATTAAGATTCAACAATTCTACGTTTAACCCACAAAAAATTAGGAGGCGTTGAGGGAGGGGAATTTTAATCAACAAATGATTGTCAACTAGTTTGAAAATAGTTTTACTACAAATGGACTTTAAGAAGAAATTGAAATCAGTTTTATAATAGGGGACTTGAGAAAAGAGGGAAAGATCTGAAAGTCTTTGAAGCTGCCAGAAGGCAGTAAAAGGACAGCAGGATCCTGGAAGTGGCAGGGTAGAGAGAGAGAGGGTCATGACAAATGAATTGCCTGTGGCCTGGGAAAGATGAAGTTCACAGGGCAATTTCCTTTTCTCATCAAAGGAGCATATCCTTTTAATTCTCGCTGGTTCCTCATGTCCCCTTGCCCACTGCCTCTTCATCTGTCATTACTTTGCAACTCTACTCTGCCCCCTCATGGTCCCATCACTTTTCTATACAGGACCAGGATATTAGCAGCAGGAGGAGGAGCAATTGGTTCTAATTAGCTGGCTTGGGCTCCCTCCTGCGCAGGCCTGGTCTGCAGGCAGCTTCTCGGAGCAGGTCCCACCAGCGAGAGGCTTCAGCGCACAACTAGGCTCCCCTGGCCAGGGTGGAAGACCAGACACAGGCCCAGACCAGCCATGCCCCAGCCCGCAGCCTAGTTCCCCTTTGGATGACCATCGGTCAACAAGTGGAGGTGCCTCTGCCCGCTAGCAGGGAATATACCCCACCTGAAGGCCACCACCCTAGAGGGGCAGCTTTCTTGGAGAGCACTGCATTATCAAGTTCCTCCAAGACTACTGAAGCCTAATTAGCTGGCTTGTATTTCAAAAATTGCAGACATTCAGGTGTTGGATTTTTACAGTAATTTTTAAACTAATAAATAAAACACAAAAATTGTGAATATTTATGGAGTGCCATGTGGTGTTTAGATACATGTGTACTTTGCATGACGTTCACATCAGGGTAAATTTAATCTATCTCCTCAAGCATTATTTTTATGGTGAAAACATTCAATATCCTTTCTTCTAGTTTTATTTAAACATACAGAATATTATCCTTATCTATAATCACTCCACTATGCAACAGCACAACAGATTTCTTACTCTGAACTTAGTACTCACTAATTAAACTGTCTTTTTTTTTTTTTGTAGAAAATCTTTGGTTTTGCAAGTAGATTCATTTCATAGAGATATTTAAGGCATCTATAAACACACACACATTTTATCTATATCTATCTATCTATCTATCTATATATATAAAATACCTACAGCAACAGAGTATAAATTGTTTACCAGTCATTAATAAAATGTTTATCAGCCTTTTTTTTTCTCTAATTCTTGCATCTGAGGACACCACATTATTAGACAATGAACACATGCAAGCAGAAATTAAAGGGAAGCAAATCTTTTAAAAGTAGAAAGAAAGCCAAAGATCCTCATTTCACATGTGAGATTTAGTCACAGTTTTCCTGGTCACAAAATTAATCTGCAGCAAAGCCAGGTCTAGAACCCAGATCTCTGCAAGTTACCAATCCTTGTTTCTTTAGCGTTTTACTATGTCATTTGAATGTTAACCACTTATTCGAATTGTAAATTTTCTCAATGATTCCTGACTTCTAAACGTTTTACACATTTCTCGCCCTACAGCCAACGATGAAAGATGTTTTAGGAAGTACTGGTTTCTGAATACTCCTTTGACTGCAGGAGTGATTTTACCCAAGTTCAAAAGTGAGTCTACTGCCACCATGTGGCCATAATGCACAGGCGCAACTTTGAAAGTGTTGGAGGAATTTCACATTTAAACAAAGGTTCAAGAATAATTGGGTGGGGTTGGGGAGATAGCTCAGTCGGTAGAGTGCTTGCCTTGCAAGCACAAGGCCCTGGGTTCGGTCCCCAGCACCGTAAAAAATAAAAAAATAATTGGGTGGACTGTAACTGACACGGGACACCGCGCCTACCCACAGACACCGCCCCCCCCCCCCACCGCAGCCCTTTGACAGGTACCTCTATTTATTCATTTACATCCTACACACCCTTCCCCATCTTCTTTGTTCACCACTAGAAATACTGTAAATAATAATTGAACTCATCCTGTTTATCACAATTATGTTAAAGTCTTTATAGGGCTATCTCGTTCAGGGCTGCATTTTCTTTGTGTTGGGTGCTGCTAATATTGATCTTCCCTTCTAAGGAGAGGTACTGGAAAATGCAGGGTCACAATAAGCCTGCAGGGGGGGAACTTCAGTACCTCAGATCTTTGCTGCTACAGGGAAATATACAGAAACAATATGAAAAAAAAAAAAAACAGGGGAAAAAAGTGTCCCTAACAAACCAAGATACTATTTTGATAGAATCCAATGATGGCATGGCAGTAGAAATGACAGAAAAAGAGTTTAGAATCTGCATAATTAAAACTCATGCATGAAGAACAAGATGAGATAAGAGAGCAAATGCAGGCAATACACGATCATTCCAGTAACAGTTAAAAGAGCAAATGCAGGAAGCAAAAGAACACTTCAATAAAGAGATAGAGATTCTGAAAAAAAAAAAAATACTTGAAATGAAAGAAACAATAAACCAAATTAAAAACTCAATAGAAAGCATCACCAACAGATTAGATCTCATGGAAGACAGAATCTCAGACAATGAAGACAAAATATTTAATCTGAAAATAGAGTTGAACAAACTGAGATGTTAAGAAATCATGAATGGAACCTCCAAGAATCATGGCTATCATGAAAAGACCAAATTTAAGAATTATTGGGATCGAGAAAGGCACAGAGATACAAAACAAAGGAATGAACAACCTGTTCAACAAAATAATATCAGAAAATTTCCCAAACCTGAAAAATGAAATGGAAAATCAAATACAAGAGGCTTAGAGAACACCAGGTGCACAAAATTATAACAGATCTACACCAAGGCACATTATAATAAAAATAACTCACATATGAAATAAAAGGATTTTAATGGTTGCTAGAAAAAAGCATCAGATTACTTATAAGGGGAAACCAATATGGAAATCAGTAGATATCTCAGCCCAGATCCTAAAAGCAAGAAGGAACTGGAACAATATATTTCAAGCTCTGAAAGAACATGCATGCCAACCAAGAATCCTATTCCAGCAAAACTAATCTTCAGATTTGATGATGAAATAAATCTTTCCACAATAAACAAAAGTTAAAATAATTTACAAATAGAAAGCCAGCAGTACAAAATATTCTCAGCAAAATATTTCATGAGGAGGAAGTGAAAAACAACAGTTCAAGTCAGCAAAGGGAGTAACTACCTTAAAGGAAAAGTAAATCAAAGGAGAAACCAAGTAAAGTAAAAAACAAAAATAAGCCAAAATGACCAAGAATATGAATCCTATCACATTAATAACACTGAAAGTTAATGGTCTAAACTCAATAATCAAAAGACAATAGACTGGCAGATTGGATTAAAAAGAAAGACCCAACAATATGCTGCCTTCAAGAGACTCATCTCATAGCAAAAGACATCCATAGACTAAAGGTGAAAGGATAGGAAAAACATACCATTGCACATGGACTCAGTAAAAAAGCAGGGGACTCCATCCTCATATCAGATAAATTGGACTTCAAACATAAGTTAGTCAGAAGGGATGAAGAAGGACATTTCATACTACTTAAGGGAAGCATAAATCAGCAAGACATAACGATTTTAAATATTTATGCCCCAAACAATGGACCATCTATGTACATCAAACAAACCCCTTCTCAATTTTAAGAATCAAATAGACCAAAACACAATAATAGTAGGGGACTTTAACATACCTGTCTCACCACTGGATACATCCCTCAAACAAAAACTGAACAAAGAAACTATAGAACTAAATAATACAATCAATGATATAGACTTAATGAACATTTACAGAGTATTTCATCCATTGTCAAGTTAATATACTTTCTTCTCAAGAGCTCATGCATCCTTCTCCAAAATAGACCATATGCTATGCCACAAAGAAGCCATTAATAAATATAAAAAAAATACAAACACTACCTTGTATCCTATCAGACTATAATGGAATGCAATTAGAGATCAATGATAACAAACAAAAACTACTCATACACCTGGAGACTAAATAATATGCTACTGAATGATGCAATGATAACAGAAGACATAGGAAAGAAATAAAAAATTCTTAGAGGTAAATGAGAACAATGACACAACATATCAAAATCTCTGGGACACTCTGAAAGCAGTACTAAGAGGAAAGGTCATTGCATTGAGTTCATACATTAAAAAAATAAAAAGTCAACAACTAAATGACCTAACATTACATCTCAAAGCCCTAGAAAAAGAACAGATCAACACCCAAAAATAGTAGAAGACAGGAAATAATAAAATCAGAGCTGAAATTAATTAAATTGAAAGAAGAGAAATAATTCAAATAATTGAAAAAACAAAAAGTTGGTTCTTTGAAAAAGTAAACAAAATTGATAAACCCTTAGCCACACTAACAAAGAGGAGAAAGAAAACTCAAATTACTACAATTCGTGATGAAAAAGGAAAGATCATGAAAGACAACATTGAAATACATAATTAGAAGCTACTTTGAAAATCTATACTCCAACAAAGTAGAAATATGGAAGACATTGACCAATTTTTAAAGACATATGATCCTCCCAAACTGAATCAGGAAAACATACATAATTTAACAGATCAATTTCAAGCACCAAAATAGAAGAGTCATCAAAGCCTACCAACCAAGAAAAGCCCAGGACCAGATGGATTCTCAGCCAAATTCTACAAGACATTGAAAGAAGAACTAACACCAATACTCCTCAAAGTATTCTAGGAAATAGAAAAGGAGGGAACCCTTCCAAACTCATTATATGAGGCTAGTATCAATCTGATACCAAAACCAGACAAAGACACATCAAGGAAAGACAACTTTAGACCAATATCCCTGATGAACATAGATGCAAAAATCCTTAACAAATTCTTGTAAATCACATACAAAAATATATTTAAAAGATAGTGTACCATGATCAAGGGGGGTTTATCCCAGGGATGAAAGTTTGGTTCAACAACCAGAAATCAATAAATGTAATTCTTCACATCAATAGACTTAAAGTTAAGAATCATATGATTATTTCAATAGATGCTGAGAAGTGTTTGGTAAATACAACACCCCTTCATGCTTAAAACACTAGAAAAATAGGTATAATAGGAATATACCTCCATATTTTAAAGGCTATCTATGCTAAACCCATGACCAACATCATTCCTTCTAAAAACTGAAAAAAGACAGGAATGCCCTCTTTCCACCACTTCTATTCAACATGTCCTTGAAACACTAGCCAGAGCAATCAGACAGACCAAAAATTAAAGAGATACAAATAGGAAAGAAGACTCAAGCTGTCACTATTTGCTGACATGATTCTATATTTAGAAGATCTAAAAAACTCCACTAGAAAACTTCTAGAATTAATAAATGAATTCAGCATAGTAGCAGGATATAAAATCAATATGCATAAATCTATTGCATTTCTATCATACGTAATGAATCTTCTGAAAGAGAAATTAGGAAAACTACTCCATTCACAATAGCCTCAAAAAAAATAAATAAATACTTGGGAATCAATCTAACAAAAGAGGTGAAAGACTTCTACAATGAAAACTATAGAACACGAAAGAAAGAAATTGAAGAAGACCTTAGAAGATGGAAAGATATCCCAGTTTCCTGGATAGGCAGAATAATATTGCCAAAATGGCCATTCTACCAAAGGCACTATACAGATTCAATGCAATTCCAATTAAAATCCCAGTGACATTCCTCATAGAACTACAGAAATCAATCATGAACTTCATCTGGAAGAATAAGAAACCTCAAATAGCCAAACAATCCTGAGCAGGAAAGTGAAGTAGGAGGTATCACAATATCAGAACTTAATCTATACTACAGAACACTAGTAACAAAACGTCATGGTATTGGCACCAAAATAGACAGGTTTATCAATGGTACAGAATAGAGGACACAGAGACAAACCCAACTAAATACAGTTTTCTATACTAGACAAAGATGCCAAACACATGCAGTGGAGAAAGATAGCCTTCTCAAAAACTGGTGCTGGGCAAACTGGAAATCCATATGCAGCAAAATGAAAATAAACCCCTATCTCTCACCCTGCACAAAACTCAACTCAAAATGGATCAAGGACCTTGGAATCAGACCAGAGACCCTGCACCTTATATGTTGGCTTAGGATCAGATTTCCTTAAGAAGACTCCCAAGCACAAGAAATTAAAACAGGAATCAATAAATGGCATGGACTCAAACTAAAAAGCTTTTTCTCAGCAAAGAATACAATAAATAATGTGAAAAGAGAGCCTACAGAGTGGGAGAAAATCTTTTCCACATGCACTTCAGATAGAGCACTTAACTCCAAAATTTATAAAGAACTTACAAAACTTTATACCAAAAATATAAAGAACCCAATCAATAACTGGGTCAAGGAACTGGACAGACACTTTACAGAAGAAGGCATACAGATGATTAATAAATACATGAAAAAGTGTTCAACATCTCTAGTAATTAGAGAAATACAAATAACTCTAAGATTTCATCTTACTCCAATTAGAATGGCTATTATCAAGAACACAACAATAATAGATGTTGGCAAGGATGTGGAGAAAAAGGCACACTTTTACTTTGCTGATAGAGTTGCAAATTGGTGCAACCACTCTGGAAAGCTGTGTGGAGAATCCTCAGAATACTTGGAATGGACCCACATTTTTGACCCAGTTATCCCACTCCTCAGTTTGTACCCAAAGGAGTTTAAATTAGCATACTACAATAACGCAGTCACATCAATGTTTATAGCAGCTCAATTCACAATAGCTAGATTGTGGAACCAACCTAGATGCCCTTCAACAGATGAATGGGTAAAGAAACTGTGGTATATATTCACAATGGAATATTATTCAGCCATAAAGAAGAAGAATAGTATGGCATTTTCAAATAAATGAATGGAATTGGAGAATATCATACTAAGTGAAATAAGTCAATCCCAAAAAACCAAAGGCAGAATGTTTTCCCTGATAAGTGAATGATGATACATAATGGGTTTAGGGGGAGTGGGGAGTGAGAGAAGAATGGAGGAACTTTAGATTATATATAAGGAAATGAGAGGAAGTGGGGTATGAAAAATCATGGAATGAGACAGACATCATTACCCTATGTCATGTATGATTACATGAATGGTATGAATCTACATCGTACACAACCATAGGAATGAAATGATGTACCCCAATTGTGAACAACAAATCAAAATGCAGTCTGTAAAAAATTAAAAAGAAATTTAAAAAAAGAAGAAGAAGAATTGGATGAACACCAGTTTTTGTTTCTTTGTGGTACGGGGATTAAACCTAGTGTCTTGCAATTGAACTAGTTTTCCAACCTTTATTTTATTTTATTTTGAGACAGGGGTTGGCTAAAGTTGAAGGCTGACCTGAAATTGGGGTCTTCCTGCCCCAGTCTCCCCATCTAGCTGAGATTCTGCATGCACTACAGTGCCTGACCTTGAACACCAGTATTTTCACTATTTATATCCAATAACTATTAGAATTTTTCTGTAAATACTTTACCTCTTTCTCAACTATCTTTTTTTCTGAATGATTTGAAAGTAATTTACACATGGGAGTAAATCTAAGAAAATTAAAATAAGATGCATTTTATATTCAAATTTCCAAACTTTCCTACAATATCTTTTAGAGTGCCTTCCCCTTTCAATCCAGGATCCAATCAAAATTTACACTTTGCATTTGGTTACTGCCACAGTTGTTTCTTTTTAATCAAGAAGCATTCATCCTTTCTTTTTCCCAATGGCATTCATTTATGAAGTCTAGACCAATTTCATTATAGAATTTATTGCATTTTTTCTGATTTTTTTCTGATTGTTTTCTCAATTTTTACTGTCAGTTTTAAACTGTGAGCACCCAATTACTTGACAGTTTTCCATGGGGTAGAGGAGCTTGTGTTACAGCTCTTAAATGTGCTTAGGGTTTTGCTTCTTCAAGAGATGGAGAGTAAGTCAGGTTAGTGGCTCTTTCATATAATCTCAGCAACTCCAGAGGCTGAGGCAGGAGGATTGCCAGGCTGAGGCCAAACTCAACAGCTTAGCAAGGCCCTAAGCAACTTAGCAAGAACTTGCATCAAAATAAAAAATAAAAAAGCCTGGGGCTGTGGTTCAGTGGTAAAGCATATACCAGTATGATAACAATAACAATAACAACATCTATAATAATAATTTAAAAAATAAAAAGGGAGTACAGAGGGAAGAATGTTTTATGAAATCCATGACAGATCACAAAATTTAGTGTGGTTTCTGCCTGGTCCTCGTGGGGAGCTTGCTCTTAGAGTTCAGCTAAGAGAAGTGATGTTATGAATAGGTATTCTGGTCAACAATCTAAGCCAAAGTTCCAGGTGACAAGGCAGGTAGCACTCATGATGCTTCATCACAACCACCTATTATCTTCATTTTCATAAAACAAAATGAATGGAGAAATTCCTGCTCCAAAGGGATTCATGACCCTAATTCTTTGTTATAGTGTTATGGAGGGCACAAGAATTACAAACCACCATGCGTATTGAGCCAAACTGAAAGGGAACAAAGGGTCCTTTAATAAGCACGCCAGGCAATGGTGGCTGGAAACAGGCTAAAGCCCCAAAGAACTCCCAACACCTGAATTTTGGAAGTACGGAGTTTATAAAGGCGAAAACCACAAGAACGATTGAGTCTCACGTGGGTCAGAAAGACCCTGTTGAGACATATAGTTTGATTACATGACAGAACTGTTTTGATTATACATTTCAGAGTCATTGTGTGATATATCAGGGCCATAGTCAGGGACTTTACTGTCACACAGATACAGCTTCAGGAGGCTGAAAGGAAAACATTTTAAGCAAGCAATAAAACAGAGTCAGGTCAGAACAAAATGGCATTACTTGGTTCTTTTTTTCATTTCAATAGTACTTGATGTTTTCAACAAAATCTGTCAGTCATTGAAATCTTTTCTTTGTGTTCAAGTGACTACTATATGATATCTAATATTAGTGCCAATTCCTTTCTTATATTTTATTCTTATGTTTGCCTTAGAGATGATGGGGGTGGTAGCTCTGAAAGTCCGTTGGTTAGCTACTCCTTTATTCTAAAAAAGTTTTTTGTAACAGGAGTGTAATACGGCATATGCAATGAAAAATCGAATAGGCTAGAGCCCTGCTTGGCTACCTGAATTGTGTGGTCTTGAATAAGTGGCTCATCCTCTGGAAGTTTAATTTGCTCATCCAAAACAACAGCACTAAAGACAATGACAATCTCGGTGGGTAGGACTTTGGCAACATTTTGTACATGTATATATGTAATACTGTCAATATCATTTGTTAAAAATGCTCTATAATTATTGTTTGAAAAATTTTTCGGTGCAAGAATTATTTAGAAGACTGATTCTCCTTCTTCCAAGAATGGTTTTCTTTTTATCTAGAATGTTTTGATATAATTTCTAAAATAATGACAAAATATTTACTACTTTTTGAGAAAGAAATTGTGTATTCACTGAGGTACATAATTTAAGTAGCTCATGAATCTGCCCTATTGCCTGTTTTATAGTTTCCTATATCCTAATGGGTCTTTGGTCAAATAAACCTAGCAAGTATAGAGTATGATCTGGTAAAGCTTCTCACTATAATTTGTTTCTGTACATTTCAAATATATTTTAAAACATTTCCTTAGATATTCTTAATGTATCTGTGGTACCTTAAAGTTCAAGACTAATAATTTAAAGACCTAGCAATTGACTGACAATGCCCAGTGATATTTTTGTTATTTGGGATACATCAGTCATCAAAATAGGCAAAGATCCTGGACCCTGTAGAGCTCACATTCTCTGTTGGTCAGATTGACAACAAAAAATAAAATAAGAAAATATATGCAAGTAAAAAATATGTAAGAGGTGGTGGTGACAGAGATAAGGTGTTGAAAGTTGAATATGCCGAGCAAAGATTTGAAGGGGGTGAAAGACTTGGCCAATAATTGTCAAGGAGATGAGAGCCAACAGAATACCACAAGAAGTGGGACCCAGGAAGGAGGAAGTATGGCTGGTATGTTCCAGTAACAACAAGAGCAGAACATCTGAAGACAAGGTAACAAAGGCAAGTGGTAGGAATTGTCAGCAGGATAGCAAGGCAAGATCACATAGCACTGTCAGCCACTGCAGGGACTTGACTTTGACTCTGTGAGAAATGGGAAGTCATTATGGTGTTCAGAGCAAAGACTTGACTTGCCTTACATTTTAGATTTTCAGGATCACCTTGGTTTCTGTATTGGTAAAAGGCCACGAAGGGTAAAGTCAGAAGCCAGCAAACAGGTCAGGAGGATCCACAGTAATAAAACAAGGAAGCAAGGGTGCTCAGAGCAGTGTGATAGCAGTGCAGATGGTGAACGGTGCTTGGATCCTGGATATATACTGCACGTGGAACAAACAGAGTTTCCTGAGACATGCACGTGGGTGGGAAGTGAGAGAGGACAGTTGAGGATTTTCTCATCTGAGAACAGGGAAGGGAGAGTTGTTATCAAATATAATGTAGACTGGGTTGACCAATTTCTCTAATTGCTTAATTGACCCTGCTAAAAGATGTCTGAGGAAAGGTGTTTACATGTTATATATAACATATGTAAAGTGGAACTCTTGATGTGCTCATTAACACACCACTAAAAAACTGATATTTTACAACTGAGCGTGGTGGCTCATGCCTGTAATCCCAGTGGTGTTGGAGGTTGAGGCAAGAGGATCGAAAGTTCAAGGACAGCCTCAGCAATTTGGCAAGGCCCTAAGCAACTAAGGGAAACTGTCTCAAAATAAAAAATAAAAATGGGCTGGAGATGTGACTGGGTGGTCAAGTACACTTGGGTTCAATCCCTGGTACTTCCAAAAACAAAACAAAACAAAACAAAACTGGTATTACCTATTCACTCAATACCACTAACAACAACAATTCTTGACTTCTCACTAATTTTTTTATTCTGTCCAGCAAGTTCAAGTGGCTCTACTTTCATAATATTCTGAATATTGCTTCTTTAACTCTCCAGCTACTGTCCCAGTACAAAACTCTCCTAGCCTCTCATGTTTATCTCCTCCACAGCCTCTTTCAGTGGTGTGCTTCCATTTTTAATTATTTAAAACCTATTCTTATCAAAGAAGCTAAAGTAATTCTTAAAAATCAAATTTATTCATATCAATTAACTGAATAACTGATGCCTGGTCATTTCTACCAGAATATAATTAAGTCATTGAAAAATATTCATGAGTAACTACCATGTATTGTATATATAAAATACATTAGAAGACATAGTTTTGGTCTCTGTTCTCACCAAGCTCACATTAAAATAAAAAAGACAAATATTAAATCAGCACTCCAAATGCAATGCATTATGGAGGAAAAATCATAGGTGGTACCAAGGGAAAACTTACAAATTGATGACAGGAGGAAGACTATACTAATTTGCAGATTAAGTTTAAGAACATATTATTTTATGCCTGAATCAAGTGTAGGAGTTTCCAAGAAAATGAGAGATAAATGCATCCAATCATAGATCAGAGCATGGGTATAAACTTGTCATAACGAAGACTTTTGTATTTAAGAAATAAAAGTCCATTAGATCACTGGGTCTGAAGAGAGGCAAGTGTGCTTTTTTTTTAAACATTTGTTATTTATGTATCTATTTCTGTTACAGAAGTTAAACTTTTGTTTGTTTGTTTTTTGTTTTTTGGACTGGGGAATGAACTCAGGGGCATTTAACTACTTAGCCACATCCCCAGTCCTTTTTTGTATTTTATTTTGAAAGAGGCTCTCACTAAGTTGCTTAGGCCCTAAGTTGCTGAGGCTGGCTTTGAACTCACAATCCTCCTGCCTCAGCCTACCTAGCTTCTGTAATCATAGGCATGCACCATCATTCCTGGCTTTAACTTTCTTATTGTAAACTAGGGCTTGAATAATGAAAGTCTAAGTAGAAAGTTCATGTTACTCTTAACTTGTGTAAATGAAATTCTTATATAGTACTAGTTCTTCATGACTTTAAAAATGATAGCCTTTGCAGTTTTAGAATCTTGACTCTGATCAATTCCACAGGTCCCAAGTAAAATCAGCCCCTCCTGACTCAGGTTTAATGCTGATAGTATAAATTAAGTAGCTTAAAGTCAGTAGTTCTATGCATTGTAAGACAGAGGAAAGTGAATTGACTTAATTATTGAAACAGGATTTTCATCTATTTTTGGCTTTCTTTCATGTTTCATTGCACATTGCAAAGCCATCAAGAAAGAGCATTACCATAGGTCTGGTGAGACAAAAACTAATTGATTTAAAATGTTAGCTTTTTTCAGCCATGGATCATTTAAGAAACAAGACTTTCAAGAAATGGATGGGATGCCAGTGGACAAATTGGCCTTAAGGGAAGAAGAGAACTATCTTATAAACAAAAGCTACATGATTCTACGTATATGTAGCACGCAAACAGGTAAAACTTAGAACAGAGTAGAATGGGAGGAGAGGAGGAGAGGGGGAATTTGCCGTTCATGGGTATAAGTTTCAGTAATACACTATGAGTTGTTCTAGAGATGGACTCTGTAACATCACACTTACAATGATCAACATTGCGCTTATAATACAATATACACTAGAGCACTCATAAGGGGGTAGTTCTAACGAGTACTCTAGTGCATAGATATTAAGTGTCCTTATAATTTTTTGTTTTTAAATGGAGTTCATGAAAAATGTATTCAAACATATGTGAAAGTTTGTGAGAAGTAGTGGACAGAAATCATGTCATCTTCTTTGTTTTATTGAATTTTTAATAGAATTAAACTTGGGAAAAGTCAAAAGATTTGCAGGTGATGTGGAGTAACTTACCTATCTGGGTCGCCAGAAGTCTTTCTTTACAAAGTATTCATTTGTGCAGTTGTGTTATTTCTTCAAAACTAGATCATGATTAAAAATTAGAGCCTATTATTATTCAAGATAGCTCCATTTCTTTCTCTTTCTTCCTTTGTATCAGATAATGGTGCTGGTAACCCTTCCCTTTACTCTATTACACTTTAAAGATGTTATGTTTTGGATATAAATTGTCTGCTATGTTGAGGGCTTGGTCTCAGCGCAGCGTGTTCCCAGGTGGGATTTGGGGGAAGTGACTCTGCATCATGAGGGCCTCACTTTGTCAATGAATTAACCCCTTGAGGGATTCAAAGTTGCAGGGCAATTGGGAGGTAATGGTGGAAACTGTAGGAGGTGGAACCTACTTGTAAGGAGTAGGTCCTTGGGGACATGCCCCTGGCTCTATATCTTGTCCCCAGCCCCCATCTCTCTGCTTCCCTGCTGCCATAAAGTGAGCAGCTTTACTCCAACATGCCTTTCTTCCATGATGTTCAGGCCTAGAGCCAGATGACCGTGGCCTGAAACCTCTAAAACTGTGAGCCAAAATAAATCTTTCCTCCTTCGAGTTGTTTTTTCACAGGTATTTTGTCACAGTGACAGAAAGCCAGCACAGAAGATGCCACAGGTCAATGATCAAAAGGAAATCAACACAGTTAAGATCTTTAAAAGGTTTTTAATAAAGACCTTATCATTATGTTGACTCTAAACTATTTTGTAATTCCAAGTAAGTACTTTCCTATTTGTACAATCTTTAGTTCATAAAAGAAAACACCTGACTTTTAAAAGAGCTGAGTAACACTTGGATTTCGTGTTTGGAGTTTGTTTTTTGTTTTGTTTTGTTTTGTTTTATTTTTAATTGCTTTTGTTTTGCCTTTATTTTGGACCCAGAAAGAGTAAGTAGGCAAGATAGCAGTTTTCCAATGTATGTGCTGGACTAAATTAACCAAATATTATTTTAATAATGTTCACAATGCTAGAACAATTAGAGAGAGTTCAACACATGGGAAAATCTTTATGCTTCTTCCTTCTTCCTGGAACAGTGCAAATCACTGCCCTGGTAACAGGACAATGACCACTGGCTTTTCTCAATAATTGATCCTTTCTCTGGCTTGAAATGTCAGAGCTAACCACAGAGACAGGATGTATAAACACAAGATGGAATCGTAGAAGTTACACCTTGCACAATGGTCACATTCTACACAAACAGAAATGGAGCCAGGTTAAGTTCAAATTCTTATGTGACCTTATGGGTCTTAAATGTATTGAGTTCTCAAAATGTGCCAAGCATTGTTCTAAGTACTTTAATAACTCGTTTAATCCTTCTAAGAACCTATGCAGTAGATACTACTATTTTTCTGATTTTACAAATGAGAAATTGGTTGCTGAAAGGTTTCAATTTGCCCAATATGAATTTGTAATTAAGGGAGCCCAGGTTTGAAACCTGTCAGACTTCAGAGCCCATAATTTAACACAATGTGTTCTTATTCTCTAAGACTTTATAGCCAAAAATATTGTCTAATCAATTTACCCAAACATGTGAAACTGCATACATTTTCATTATATCAACATAATTGTTAGTCATATTTTAAATATCTTATTTATCAACATAATTTACAGTATAATTTATTTACTCTAGTGTAATAAATACTGTATCAGTGAGAAATGGTTAATCCCTTTCTCATGTCTGTTATCATCATTAATGTATTTATAAAATATTGCACACTAAACACATTAAATATATTGGACCACAAAATTTGCAACAAGTATTTTTTTAAAAATTTGATACTACATTTTCCCCATTTTCTAGTCAGTCGATACCAATAAACCTTAATTTAAAATGAATGATTTTTCTCCCAGAGACATTTACAAAACTCCAGCTTTTTTCCCCTTCTACTTTTTAAAATGTTTCTCCATTTCTAGCACACAGAAGACACTCCGATATTTAGAACTAATGAATCAAGGGAAAAGGGAAATTCATGCAACTCATTAGAATCTGAGTTTCCTATTCTGCAATTACAATTTGGAAAAATTTCTCCCTAAACAGAAATGGAAAATATCTATCAGAAACTGTTATTATTTCAAGATAACTTTATTGCATATTAGGAAAACTCAATACTTTAAAATGTTCCTATACAACAAGATAGTGAAATATAAAATGAATATTCAGAAATTGAATGAAAAAGAGGAACTAAAGCAAAACGTAATTCACACTTCCTGCTATCCATTTTTCTGTCTCTGACTTGAGTCAGTTCTACTAGTAGTCAAGAAATAGTCAGTTTAACTCTTACTTGTGCTTAAGATAAAAAAAAAAAACTCAAATTCTTCACAGTTCTTGACAGTTTGGGGGCTGGAAATGGGGTGCCAACAGAAGCACACACAAGAATCCTCATGAGCTGGGGTTGGGAATATGAGAACACTTCCTGGGGTCTGATGGTAAATGCTGTCACCCAAGTAGTAGGCAGATGGGGAGGAATAAAAGTCTCCAACCGTCAATGTTTAGGTGCTAAGAAGTAAAAGGTAGAATTGAAGCAAATTTCCTGATGATGCTTTAAGTTTTACTTAACTCTCCTGCAGAGAGTAACAGAGGCAGGCAGTATTCAGTCTTACAGGGCCTCATCAGGAACTTGGTTCCATTTTCAATTCCTCCCAACCTTGATTAGCTTCTACAATATAGGGAAATCACTCTTCCTTACCTTTTCCATGAAAGTGTCCAGCATTTACTGTTTCTTTATGTTTAGCACTGTGACCCAAATTACAATTTTAGAAGACAACCATGCCTACATTTTACAAAGACAAGTAGGAAAAAAATATAATTTGTCATGCAAAAATGATCCTTAAAGCTCCTGGAAAAAATAAAAAATGTATAACAGCTCTATTGTATACAACATTCCAATTGTTTCCTCCTTTCCCATTTTTCCTCTTTTTTTCCTCCTACTATAGAGGTGTCAGGGTCTGTCTGTAGAGGAAGAACCATCAAGGCTTCTTCTTGGAAGCACACAGGTGCAGAGGCAGGGAGGGCCAGACAGAAGCACACTGGAGGTGAATGAGGAACTGGAGGGGGAGGATATTTCTAAGGTGGCTTGAGGATTTATTAACTTGAGTAAATAATTTAGTGAACAAATTAATAAAAGCATTGCAGACAATTAGAATTGAGTTTCTCTCAACTGCAAAATGTACTTACAAACAGGTACACAAAATAACCCTAAAGTATTGGATTAAAATGAGTTATCTGTGTGAACTCATAGTTATAGATGTGTACATGTTTATTTCTCCCTTTCTGTTTGTCTTCTTTTCTTTCATGATCATCTACCTTTTCTGATTCTCTGTTCACTGATAGGCCCTAGAAACAATGGTATTCCAGTAATAATGCACACATACAGCCCCCAGAACTGCTAAGTACTGTCCTCTTCTAAAGAAACCAAAACTCCTCAGAGAAATAACTGATTTTAAGGTCAAAGCGAGGAAAGTACAAAATTAGTTCCTAAATTTATTCTTTGCCCTCATTTTAGTGGGGAAAGCAAATAAACAAAGAAGTAAACCAAATATACATATACAGTTTGTCATATGGGAATGTGTTGAAGAAAAATAAAACAATGAATAGGAATTGGAGTTGCTGAAGAATGTTTAAAATACAGTGGTAAGAGAATGCCTCACTAGAAGTTGGCATTTGAGAAAAGACCCAGAGCTGGTGAGGGTGTGAACCTTGAAGATCTATGCAAAAGATTGTTCCATGCAGAGAAACAGCAAGTGAAAGGTTCTGCTGCATGTACACCGTGCTCCTCCTCATCTCCCAAGAGGGAGAGAGGAAATTCTGGCAACAGCCAGGTTTTAGGTCTGTAATGAGGGAGGCTGCTCCTAACATAACTTAACATTTCACTTTCAGCATTAAAGAGCATCTTGAAACACATGTGCTTTATGATTTCAAGGCTTAGCAGAGTGAAGAAGAATTGGAGGGGTGGAGGAAAGGAGGGCATGAGAAAGTCTCCTTGGCTGAGGAGGCCTGTTATTCTTAGGAATCATCTTCAATTAATGAAATTTCTAGTTATAACTTTAATTAACATGGACTTATTGAATGCTTACTCTATTTGAGACATGGTGCTCTGATCTTCTATTTGAGACATGGTGCTCTGATCTGGAATAATATACTTGTGAACAACCAAATGGATCATGTCTTCAGAGAAAAACAGCACAATAAATATTTACTAAACAAGTGTTTTTCAATAGAAATGTCCATTATAACTCTGGTAGAGCACCAGCCTAGCATGAGCAAGTCCCTGGATTCAATACTCAGCCCTGGGAAAATGAAAAAAAAAGACATCTATTTCTTCTCTTAAGCGAAATATATATTAAATGGTCTTCAACACTAATCCATATATATAGATTAAATAAATAATACACTGATATTCACTTTGAAATTTGTATAATACCATGAAAAAGAAAACTTCACATGCACATTTCACAAAAATATTTTTTAAAACAATTACAGCAAAATAGATGGAACTTAACATCCAAAATTTAGCCAAGGATACTTAACTACTTGTATCAAGAACACCCAGTTAGAAAACACTGAATCAGAAAACACTGAATTCTAGAAGTTTCACTGAAAAAGTTATGTTTAAATGACAAAAAAAAAAAAATCAGGTTAAAATTTAATACCAATGGAACATTTATAATACCAGAAAATTTGAAGTGTGCCATGTGTTTATTGATAAAAAAAAAAAAAAAAAAAAAAAAAAAAAAATTGACCTTAAGGCCCAGAAAGTACGCCTATGCTCTACTGAGCAAGCAATGTGCTTTGGTACTGATCTGCTTCTGCTTGGAGAAGGAGATTCTGTTCTCATCACACAAAGATGGCTACAGGGACTGGTGGCAGCCCTACCATTAGGAATCTGAAATAATTCCAAGTATTTCTTCATTAAGTCTTCTGAAGGAAGGTTCCAGAGCTTCTGATGGTTCCATTTAGGACCTGGCTACATTATCAGAACAAAGATTCATTCTTCAGTTAGAGACAGCATTCTCCTCAGTTTGTCAAAATAGTCACTGAAATTTCAAAGCCTCTTCTGAGAAGTCTAATGAAACCGCTTTGGGGCCGTGACAGACTTTCCAGAGAAGTCTTAGGACAATGTCTGTTCTTTTTCATTCAGATACAACTTTTTGAGCAAATAGCTTTTCCAAGTTGGCAACTCAGGAAACTTTCTTTTGTAAATTGTTTCCCCATGTAATTATATCAATGTCCATGATAATAAATCTCATTCATATACTATAATGACTCCCAAATATATATCCATATCTACTTTCCAGGGACCAAAGTATTTCCATTAACTGACAATCACCTCTGTTGTACTGCAGTTTGATTCTACTTAATATATACCAAATTTATATCCTCCCTTCATCTATGCTTATTTTGTCCTTTCTAATTTTAACAGTGTTCACCTTCCGGGTTAGTTACCCCCCTCCCTCCTCTTCAATTCCCTATCAAAACAGCCTCAAGTTCTAAGAATTGGAGTGAAAATATCTCTTGAGTTATTGCCATTGTTCACTCTTAAATCTGTAACCTAGGAGTCTGAGCAAAGTCTTATATGGGTTTCTTATCAATGTTTTATCTTTAAACTTTTCTGTTCATCATGAAATAGAAGCATTGTTACACTTATTTACTATAGCATTCAAACTCCTTAGCACAAGTAAAAGATCTTCACAAGACAAACACAACATTTTTAATAGGCTCATTGATTTATTTCATACCACACTCTTCAAGGAGTGTAATCTCAGTGCCGCTTTGATTTGCATTTCCATGCCAATTAGTGAGTTTGGGCATTTTTCATATACTTGTTGGGCATTTGTCTATCTTCTTTTGAGAAATATCTATTCAAATCTATTTATTCAAATCATTTTCCTATTTTTAAATCAAATTGCTTTTTATTTCTGCTGGTGTTTGATTTCCTTATATGTTTAGTATATTAATCCTTGCCAGATGAATAATTTATAAAAATTTTTCTCTTGACTCTGTTGATTCTTTCCTTTGCTATTCGTTTTCAAGTTTGTTATTGATAAAAAATTTATTCTGGACATTCTTTCAATTTTTGTGTATATTCTTTCCATCCCTTGTACTGCATGGACTGTGATGGAGAAGGCCCTGTCTCTTCCACCATGACCTAGCATAAGACACAGAATACAGATTCAAAAACACACAGAGACTGGGAATGTCAAACAATTATAATTAATATGTAAGAGCTAATGGAATATAGACAACTGCAAGACCAAATGAGTGTCATAGGAAGGATGGAAACTCAGAGAATCAAAGGTGTTAAAAATTAAAAACACTGTAATAGATATAACTATCAGCCTTGATAGACTCATTAGTACACTGAACACAGCCAACGAAATAATCAGAACCTGAAGATATGTCCAAAGTAACTTTGCCAACAAAGGTACAAAGAGATAAGAGAATGAAAAATATGGCATAATAGACATAATGTTGTATAATGAGTTGAGAAATTGCAACAAAAACATAATTGTGTTTATTAGGGGAAGATAATGACCAGAAGAAACATTTGTGGTAATAATGGTTGCGATTTTCCAAAATTAACAACAGAAATGAAACCCTGCATTCACAAAGCTCAGGATCATCAAGCAGGCTAAATGTCCCCTCCCCCAGTGAAGCGTCATTTTTAGGCTGCTGAAAAACTAAAAGTAATTAGAGGAACTCTTAAAAAAAGCAGAAGGAAAGTAATGCCTTAGGCACAGGCATTATGATAAGAATTATAATGGACTTCTGATCAGAAAACATGCAAACAAAAAGTAAAACGAAATAGTGGTGAAAGACAGTATTGAAAATGTCAATGCATACTCCAGTACAGGAGATAGAAACCATGAAGATAAAATAAAATTGTTTATTTTTTTTATTCTTAACTGATCTGAAAAGATAACTCCTGGTTTAAAGAAATAATAGTAGTGATGTATTGCATGATTATAGCATGTGGATAAATGGAATGGCATTGATGTATGAGGTGAAAGGGAAAAATCGGGGTAACTGTTATAAACTGGCCATACTACACATCAAGTCCTGTAGTGTTATCTAAAGACAGACTTAGATTAGTTCTATTGCATGTTGCAAACTTGAGCATAACCACTTACATTTTTTAAAAAGAACAGAATTGATGTGTTAAAGAAGATGAAATAGGATCATATAAAATGCTCAATGAAAGCCATAAGAGAGAAATAAAGCAAAATAACAAGTGTCATGAAAAGAACACAGTTGTAAATGTGGTAAAGATGAATTTATGCTAATAATCATTTCAAATGTGAATTTCTAAATATGATGTCTAATATCAGAATAGCTTTTTAAAAAGGCCCTACTATATGTTTTCTTTCTTTATAAGAGTTTTAAATCAATGATGTCAGATTATATTATTTTATATTGTTTTTTTAAACAAATGACAAAAACCCAGTTTACCAGTTTTTAAAATCTAAGCTTAATATTACATATTTAAATAAATGTCAAAACTTTCCTAAGCTACCAGCATTTATGCACAATTAGAAAACATCCTTACATCCTTAGGAAAAAATCCTTCTGATATTTATTAAATCAGAAATGTATTACCATTCATGCATTAATATCTTTCAATACTAAATAATGGGAAAAGAATGAAATTATTTCTATGGAATACTCATCCTGGCAATGTTAGCTCACAGCAGGCTGACACAACCTGGCTCATACGTCAAACACAATGGAAAGCAGATCCACACTGGTGTTAGAATACAATCTTGTCGTAGCACTACTCAAATGTCAAGGCTTACCTTGGATTACATTTAATAAAAAAGCAAAGGGCATAAAGAGATAACAATAGTTTTAAAGACAAAAAATGGTCTGCTTTGTGGGTACCAACAATAAACTCAAAAGTCTATGACAAATAGGGGCTCTGATGAGTTGTTTATAAATACTTTAGATCAGGTACAATTATACTGAAAGTTGAGTTCATTTGAAATCTTCATAAAAATGTTCCTGTTAATCCTATAACAATGGTGCTTGTTATAGTTTAACATTTCTGCTAAAGGCCAGAGTTGAATTGCTTGTTATTCCCACATAGCAGCTGCCCCTTGGCATTTATGGATAAGGACTTTAACTGGCCATCTTCTTTAACTTCTACTCTTTCTTGACCATTCTCAACAATTCTCTTTGTAGTGATTTTTCTGCCATTCACTATTTTAGTGGGAGTTGATATAGGTTTGAAGTTGGCCACCCCACTACCTCCGAATGACACAGGAGTGAATGAAGTGAGGCCATGGTGACCTACTGATCCAAATGAAGTAAATTCTGCATCAAATGAAGAAAATCCACCTCCAAATTATGGAAATCCACTGAAAGTACAGAAAAATAACCCCATACCTCTGTTTTGAAATGGAAAAGAACCAAAGTAACACTATTTTTTTTTTTTTTTGACTCCACTATATGCTTGCTTATAACGTGTTCCTTTCAGCCTCCTGAAGCTGCATCTGTGTTGACAGTACACTGGGATCTTCCCCTATCCCTGACTATGGGCCTGATGTATAGCAAAAATGACTCTGAAATGTGTAATCAAAACTATTCTCTCATGCAATCAAAATATCTGTCTCAACAAGGTCTTTTCTAACCTACATGTGCCTCAATTGTCCTTGCGGTTTTTGTAAATTTTGCCTTTATAAACCCTTTATTCCAAAATTCAGGGGCTGGGAGTTCTTTAAGGCATTAGCCTGCTCCCAGCCACTGCTTGCCTGGTATGCTCACTTAAAAAAACCATTTCCCCTTTCAATTTGGCTCAATATGCTTGGTGGTTTGTAATTTTCCCACACTCCATAACAGTTGCTGCATCCCTGGGGACTCCTTTGTTCTCAAAAAGTCTTCAAAGAGATCAAACAAAAATGGTTCCCATGCACAATAAATTTCCCTGAAGAATCTGGGTTTCGAACGTGAAGCCAAGCTCAAATAGACTATCAAAATGACTTCTACCTCCACCTCTACCATTTAATCCTTCTTTCCCATACTTGTCACAGATGTCCTGTTTTTTAGTATCTGATAACACTTCATATGCCTCTCAGCTACTTGTTTGAATTTTCTCTCTGCTTCTTTATTCTAAGGATTTCTAAAAATCAGGATGCCACTTTAATGCCAGCTTCCGAGATGACTTTTTGATATCCTCAGGTGAGACCCATCTCTGCATCCCTAGAAGGTCATAGTGATTCAACGCGTTTTACAGTTTGTTGAAACAAGTCTCTGGAAGTGGGACTGCTGGGCTACTCTGGGTCCTATGTGGCTATACGGGCGGCAGCCTCAGCAGCTCCTCATGCTTTCCTTTCTTTCCTCAGAATTCATTTTAAAGAAAGAATTCAAGCAGAAATAAGTGGAAGACAGGAAATACTAAATATGAGAGAAGAAATCAATGAAATAGAAAACAGAAAGATAAAAATCAATGAAACCTAAAGCTCTTTCCTCCGAAAGGGTAAACAAACTTGATAAACCTTTAGTTTAGCTGTTTAGGAATAAACAAGAGTATATCATAAATTACTGAGGCAGATGATGTCACCCAATGCCTATAGATATTAAAATAATAAGAAATATTGTCAACAGCTTTATATAGCTCTATACCCCATAATTCAACAACTTGCATGAAATGAACACATTTCTTAAAATTCACAAACTACTGGAGTTTGCTCAAGAAGAAATATACAATCTGAAGAGTCTTATATCTACTAAGAAATTGAATTCTTAAGTAAAATCAATTCTGCAAGGAAAATACAGATCATTGTACACCAGAAGTGATTTGAAATAATAGCAAATCTACACAAGCTTCGTTATTTTATTTTTCTCCCTCATCTCCCCACACATATAATAGGATTCATTAGATTTTGGACTTTTTAACAGGGAGAATAGAAGTCCAAGAGTTCTTTAAAAATTGATCTTATGCCCTTCTTTGCTTCCTGTTCTACCAGATAGGCTTTAAATTAAATTTTATAATATTTTTTCTTTAGGGCTATTTGTACAGGTTGGGAATTTCTTATTTTTCCTAGACTCCTGTGTGCCCCTACACGGCACTTACCTGCTCATAGATTTCAGGTGGCAGCAGTGTCAAGTAAAGAGTTGATTCATTTGGATCCAAACTGGGCCCCTTCAGTCCTGACAACTGCCCTGCTCCAGAGGGGGCTCCCTGGCCGAGTAGGTTCCTGTCTACTGTGGGAGGTTGAGAGCCAGACCAATTCAGCCCTCTTCTCTTTTTAACCTTCTTCACCAAAAATATATCCTCGTATTTAGATATTTTTTTTCTCTACAGTACACTTAAACATTTATCCCACTTATACTTACCTTATTTTTAACAGCTATTACTAAATTACTTAAGAAAACTAAGATAGCAGACAAGCATGGTGGTTATCATTTCAAGGTTTCTTTTTTGTTATTGTTTTGTTTTGTTTTCTTTGTCGTTGTTATTGTCACAAATAAACTGTGAAAGTTGCTGTACTTGAAACACAGAAAGTCATGGATACTTAATATACTTTCATTTATATATTTGGTCTTAGGTCTTACACAGCTGACAGAAATAAACATAATTCTGACTGACCAGAACCCCAGGCAAGCATGCATGCTAACAATTCTGAAGACATCTTTACTCTTATCTTACCATATATTTACTTTAACTATTTGTGTACTCATTTATCTGTAAGTCACTTTGAGTATAATTCCTTAGGGGATTTTATCACATAAATACACCAGTTTATAAAAAGACAATTGAATCCAAATTATTTTTGAGGCTGCGGACAAAAATTTTTCAGTTCACATAACAGGTTGATTTAAAAAAAAAACAAACAAAAAACACTCCTACTGTCCTTTCCCTTTTCTCATTCTCAAATGAAGTTAGGAAAAAAGGTCAGCCAAGAAAAAAATATTTTAAAGCCTTACATGTTTTTAATTAGGCATGCTGTTCAAAAAATTATTAAAGTAGACAAACTTAGCTTTCTGGCACCATGACAAAATACCTAAGATAAGCAACTTAAAGAGAGAAAAGTTTATGTTGGTTCATGCTTTTAATCCATGGTCACTTGACTCCATTGTTTCTGGGTCTTTGACAAGGCAAAATCTCATGGCAAGACATGTGGTAGAGAGAGAAAGGAAGGACCAAGGACAAGCTGTAACCTTCAAGGACATGCTTGTAGTGACCTAGCTTGCACCAACTAGACTGCACCTCCTAAAGTCTCTACCACCTGCCAATATTGTCACCAGCTGGGGATCAAGTCTTCAGTACATGAGACTTTGGGGAATATTCCAGATCCAAAATTTAACATATCCAGGACCAGGAAAAAGCCATAATATGTTGTTGCCATGAACAAATGAGAAAATGAACCTAATTCAAATTCACCAAGGCAAACTGCCCCCAGAATTTCTATGAATAGCTTTGTGGGTGTTGAGGCAAAGAAGTTGAAGGCAAATATGAAGAACTCTACTCCAAAACCCATCTTGCTGGGAGACTGATTTAGAGGCAGTTTGATTAAGGGATGAATGATGGCAGAGCGGTGGGTGCCTTCTCACAGGTGAACGTTTATGGCCTAATGATTCACATCCGATCCTCATCACCTAGTCATGAGAAACTTTACAATGCTAAAAATTTCAAGAACAAACATCATTGTTTCCAAGGATATTCTTGTCATTTATTAACTTCCTCATGTGTAATTCCTGACAAAATACACAATAGACAGACTAGTGGGATTAGCTTCCCTTAGGCCCTCTTGCTGATCCCCAAACTCATAAGAATGAAAGAAAACCTATTTCACTTGATTATTATGAAAGACAACAGCCAGGTGAGGTTAAACAGGGAGTCAGCCATTGATGTGGTCTTAATGCTAAGCTTCAGAAATTTCACTGGTGTGTGAGCTGGAATTAATGGCTTCTTTACAACACAGAGTGAACCTTTATGTAAACTATGGACTTATAAACTACACTTAATGCAAGACATTAATAATATGAGAAACTGGGAGGTGGCTGGGAAAAAGGGGTAATGGGAACTCTATACTTGTAGCTAAGTTTTTCTGTGTATCTTAAAATGTGCTCTAAAAATAAAGTTTGGTATAGAAAATACTTTGACTCAGGCACAGGTGGAGTGTGATCAAGTAGAGTTGACTTGAAATGTCTCAGGAGAGAAAGAAAATACAGAGTATTGGAGTTCCTATATTCAAGCAAATTGGGGAAAAATGGGCAGTAACCAGAAGGATGGACTTTTAACCCACAATGTTTCAAGATGTTGTCAAGTTCTCTATTCTTATGTTTCAAACTTGGAGAACAACAAGGAAACAAATGATTCTGCATTGAATTCATCCAATTTAGTTGGCACAGATATTTAAAGTCAACTTTAGATTTGTGTGTTATTCTCAATCTAATTAAATCAACAATCACCCTCCAAGTGCTGTTGAGGACACCTATAGTCAATTGTAGTATCAAATAGCTTTGGATTCTCATAAGACCAAGGACCTTCTGCTTTCTAAGAGGCTCCAAGAAAGGAAGAAAATTATATTTTTTCCTTAATTCTAAAATTATTTCATTAATTTGAAGTTATTGGAGTTAACTCTGGCATTTTATTTCCAAATGTTCATGAGAACAGTAAGATAGTGGCACACAGCTGAAGGAGACTTCTGGCATCTGGGTCTCGCTTTGTTGCACATTGAAATCACTGGCAGCTTTACCAAATGCCGATACCAGGCTCCCACCTCTGGAGACTTTTCTTTGGTCTGGGGTGCAGATTCAACTTCGGGATGTTTAATGTGTAGCCTGACTTGAGAAGCTAAAAGAAGGTCTTTCAGCACAGGAACAACTACCCTATACTGAGCGGTGGTGGGGCAGTGAGCATGCACTTTTTTACTGTTGGACGTGGAGACATCCATGATCTCATTATTATTGTTACAGTAGTCTTTCCCATCACTTACTCTCCAGGTGATCTTATGAAGATTAATGACTTCTGTGACACTGTATTTGTCTTCCAGTAAAGAGAGTGTACGCAACATTCAAAATTGTGTTTTCTGAGAATCACATGAAATACAGTAAGTTCCTGTACCAGGCACATGACTTGCTGCACATTCACGGTCAGCAGCTATTTTCTCCCTCCTGGGTTTCCTACCATCCTCCTGGCTCTCCTTCCTTTTCCACTATCACCTATGCTACCTTCGTCCTCTTCTTGCTTCCTTTTTATCTTCCTTTCTTCCTTTCTTCCTTGTCTTCCTTTCTTCCCTTTTCTAATAGAAGGTAAAATCCTCCATTGTGTCTTATTCATCTTGTTATCTTTAGGAACCCAGCACCGATCTGGACACAGGTCAATAGCTATGTTGAATTCATATCTAAATTTTCTGGGATAAGGGCCCATTAGCCTGAAGACTAAGTTGATCACATGAAATTATTTTGGTATATCCCATATGTGTAGAGAGAGCTATCAAGAGAGCATGTCCTTTCTCAGGATGATTTAAAAGAATAGCATACCACAAATACTTTTGATAACAGGGAGTTGCCTGAATGAAAGTAAGAAAATTGGGTCATTAATTCAGCATTAAAACTTTACATTACAAGGCCCTGGGTTCAATTCCCGGCACCACCAAAAAAAAAAAAAAAAAAAAAAAAAAGAAAGAAAAAAATTCCTTTACATTTGGAAATATACAAATGCTTTAGAGAAGTTTCACTATTTTAGATTATTGGTCTTAGGTATAAATACTTGGTTTCTCTATGAACAATCTGCCTTGTGGTGTTGTCTTAGGTGTTGCTATGGGGTGCAACTTAAGAACAGACTGATTACCACTGAGAAGTCCAAATTTGAGAGTCTTTATTAGGTTGGCTGGTTGACTGTCTCACACAATGCCCCAAAAATGGCTATTGGGAGAACATCCTGACCATAGGGTTGCAGAGGTTTTTATACTATAAATCAGTACATCAATCATAAGTGTCTGTTGTTATGATTTAAAATTACAAAGTAACATTATGGAATCTGAAATCATTAGCAGAGGGGGAAGTGGGTAAAAATGATCTTAGGTACAAACTAAAGAATGGTTACTAACATCTAAACAATCACTGTTAACATCACTGTTCACACAATGCGTTGTTTAGGAAACTAGGAATCAAAAAGAGAACAATTTTTCATTATACAAGAATTGCCATTTCATCATTTTGTATTGTCAAACAAGTCATGTTAAGCAACCATTGACAGGTACAGAGGCGGGGCTTTCCCATCAGAGAAGCTTTTCCTACATAACATGGAGTCTCAGGGTAAAATGGAGTCTGTTTAGTCATTGCCCATATAGCCTGGCCTATGACATTTCCATGGAGTCAGATATGTCAACCGGTCACATATATATTCATCTATTGGCAGACATCTGGAATGATTCCATAATTTGGCTGTTAAAATTTGTGTTTCTATAAACATTGAAGTGGTTGTATCACTATAGTATAATGGTTTCAGTTTAGTGCAAAGAGTGGTTCTAATCATAAGCCTAATTAGGCTGTCAGAGGGCAGGGTATCATTCAAAACCAGAGAGTAACAGTTTGAGGTTCCAATGAAATGAAATTATACCTTCAAATTATCAGGGCAGGTCAACCATTGAAATTAGTTTCTCTAGCAGAATTAAAGAGTTTTCTTCCTAGGCAGGATTAGAGGAAAGGCACAGAGACCGAACTCCTAGATGGGAATGGGTAAGGGAACAATGTTCCAACTCTACTGAGAGAGCACTGTGATCAGAGTTTTCATGGACACTATTCTGTCTTGATAAAAATATGTGGTCATCAAGGAGTCCCCGTTTTCACATGCTGTAGACCTCACTGTCGCATGTACTTAATCACTTGCATTACAAGTCCTCAACTATTATGTTATGTACTGCAGACTCTGTCAAGGGTTTGCCAGTTTCTTTGCCATGGCTTTTTTGCTTTATAGAAATGAAATATTTTGCAATTAAAATTATGGTATTGTTTTTTGCCAAGAAGTGATGTGTATGTGTGTGTGGTATGTGTGTTACCTTTTTTAAAAATTTATTCTTATGTTGGGAGAAGATATTGAACATGGTAAAGTAAACCTCATCAAGAAAATTATATTAAATGTTGAATGCATATCAACATATTAACTATTGAATTCTGTATTCTGAAATTATAAAAGAATCACTTAACAGTGTCAATGATATGTAAAATCAGCCTCTATTTGAGATATCTGTTTTCATCATGTTTTGGCAATATCAGTGATGTCCCTTCTCTTAGAAGATTGGAAAATTTGCCTTTTGGGAATTGTTATGATAATTCCTTGGAGAAGTAATTTCTTCCAAGTGCTACCCGGGTGCAGCAATGCTTTTGATAACTGCGGTTAGTCCTGTGAGTGAAGTGCTGAAATAGTGTGGATTCCAAAGTGTTGCACAACTAGTTTCTTTGTTTTTCCTCTTTCTTCCTGTCCAACTTGTGCTGCTGATTCTAAAACCAGAGCATTATTCAGTGAACTTAAGCAGGAAACTTTATATAAAGTGATACCCCCTGGAGAAGTAATAGGAGAGGTGATTTAAATGTGACAGGTGGGTCCCCTGACACTTGCTCCAAAAAGAAATTGATCTTTCACTGTGACTATAAAAGCAACAATACACAAAGGCTGAACAGAAGGAAGAGACAGTTGAGGTAGCTGCCTTCGAATGAGAAAGAGAATTTATTTTAAAGTTGTTGCTGTTCAGGCATTGGGATAAAATGGTGCCTGCCATTTTGCTGAGCACCTTTTTGCTTCATTTGACTGCTGCTGTGACTTCAAAACCGTAAGGGAATACTACACTATTTATATTAAACTAATAACAATTGTTAAAATAAGGCCAAATAAAATTTAATTGTATTTTACCATTTCAACTTCTGCAACTGAGTGCTGGTTTTTCCTATAAATGTTTAGCAAGCATAACTGCAATTAACAACTTAATCTCAAGATATCTCTTTGTGTACTAGAGTTTATTGTAATGCTATCTATGAAGAATGTGTGCTTTTAGGAATATTTCGATAAACTGAAATAGTTTCTGGTGGATGTTCTTCATCTTTCATACGCTTGTTTATAGAACGTTGGTTATTTTCTTTGCATAGGCAATATATCTTATGGGTCTCCTCTGTGATGCAGAGTTATTCTACAGAAAAAGCTTGTCTCCATCTTTTAAACCTCAATGAATCTGTATCATTGAGTGTTGTCTTGGAATATAATGGATCTAATACCACTATTTTTGACCTGTCTGTGGAAGAGGACACCTTCTATGCTTGTGCAAATTTCAAGGTGAGACAATGAATTTAGTAATTAGAACTGCAGATATGGGAACATTAACTTATTATTAAAAGATTATTTTTACATAACAAAATTAGAATTTGGATAAGTTGTAGAAACTAGGAGGGACAACTAGAAATTCCAGAGAGGCAACGAATAAAAGGAAAATTTATACATGCAGCCAATGTATAAATGTTGCCAATCTTCTATCATAAGAATTGATAATAAGATAACTACCTCATTTTAGGCAGTAAAAATATTTCACAGTGTCAGGAAAGAAAATTTAGGGAAAAAGTGAAAGGTTTGGATTCAGGGAAACAACAACAACAACAAAAAAGGAAATAGCAGGCAAGAAGACATAAAACACAAGTTTATTAGAAAGTGTCCCCATACTAAATTAAGCAATTGTAACAAGCAATCATTAATTCTTTCTTTAGGAAGTAAAGGGTTTACAGGAATCTCTCAGCCTGACAAGCCAAATTAAGACATTGTTTATGATTTTCCCATTCTCTGCTGTCCTACATCAACAGGTCTCTCAGAAGTCTTCTGAACAGTTTGCTTTTGTGACTCTCTTGGCTAAGGGAGATACTCTTAAAATCTTTGAGAGGAGATCTGTAGCAATCAGTTCAGAGGAGAAGGTAACATTTGTGCAGACAGATAAACCCATCTATAAACCTGGAGAGAATGGTAAGTCTATTCTCCTTTCCTTTCTAACATTGACTTTAGAAATGCATTCTGCAAGTTAAAAGCAATTCAGACATGTAAGATTTAGTTAAATTTATCATTAATATCATTGGTGCATGAATTTCAAAAGGTCTTATTGATGGTCTAGGCCTTTTATGAAATAGTACCTTTTAACTCTTGTCACTGAATACTTTGCTTCATCAAATTTACCTATCTTTCCCTTCCCCTGTGTATAAACACTAGTGACAGGCCTTCATAATATAAAGGTTTCAAGCATGGAATGTGGAGTGTAATTAATGAATTTGAATCATTTTTCCATATTTTACCAATTGGGCAAGTTAAATTAACCCTCTTTTTAAAGGTTCAATTATATCATATGTAGAATATAGAAAATAAAAGTTTATCCCAAGAATATTGTGAGAATGAAATGAGTACCACTATAAAAGAGTGACTCACACATAGGTCTCATAACTGATATTCATTATTTTCACTATTATTACTGATAGTCATAAGTGTAACTAGATAGATGATAACCGAGGCAGAACCCTGCATTTTCTTTATTATTATAGTAAGTAGAATGTGACAGAAGGACACCAAACTGTGTTCAAAAGAGGTTGGTTTTTGTCTTGGCTCTGGTAAAACAAATTATTGGCTTTTGTCAAGTAAGTTTGGATATTTGGGACTTGTTTCTTCATTTTTAAAATTAGAATCGGTGGAAAACATCTATACATTTTGTCCTGATGAATATTATATGTTGCTATGGTTTATTGAAAAGAAGTAAATGAACTAAATACAGAATTTTTATAGTGAGATTTTTGCTGCATTACATCCTCTCTTCTGAACTTACTAAATGTTGTGATGACGGCTTCTATATGAAGCTCAGTATGCACAAATAATTAAAAATTTTCTTTTCAACTGTTTACTAGTTTCAATTTATTTTTTTCAGGAGTATTGTGTTCTATCTCTTACTATACATTTGTTACATTTTTCCCTCTATGACTAATTCTGCCACCAAGCCTTAAGGTGTTCCTATGGCTCTTGGGGTAAAAGTTTCTGCTGATGGCAGCAACCAGAGTGTCAGCCTTGGTCACAGCAAAACACCATTAACAGAAGAATGACAAATATAATAGGAGATATTTCTTTCCCAGTGAAACTCAGTCTCAAAGGATCACATTGGAGCTGAGAAAAAAGGGAATATGGTATCCTGTGATATTAGAACAATTCAATTCTTTTATTAAAATATTGTTCCTTTCTTTTCTTTTAGCTCACTTTCGCATTGTGACATTGGATAACCACTTTAAACCTATTGAGGATTTGGTGAGTTCAATCATTTCTAATGGTACAGTAACATTTGAACATATTAAGCAAAGACATTGCTATATAAAGCATCTTCAGGAAGCTTTAAATAAGGTTCCAAAGTAGAGTGTAAGATAGGTGCAGCTTTAATACTAGTCTCATATTTAAACATAAAACTTTCATTTTTAGGGAGTTGATTTATAATTCTTTAGGTCTTTTCATCAAATAAAGAAAACACAGGTTGCATGGAAACTGTTTTCTACTTCCCAGAGGAGATTTAGGATCTCTTTCACATTTGGGGTGTGTCTGGCATTTTTAGCTATAAAAACTTTGTTTTCTGGGAAAGCAAGGGTAATTTTAAGAGATGTCATATGTATAATACAGCATTTGGCAAAAGGAATGTACTAATCTGTACTTTATCTCTTTCAGTATCCTTTAATCACACTTCAGGTAAGAGACTTGCTTTTCATATCCATTACTTTAATTATTCAGATAAATAATGTCTTGTTCTCATTTTGTATAATTAGAAATTAAGATGACTGAAATAAAGGGAAGAGCAATCTTCATGTGCATGTACAGTATAAGGCATCAGATTAAGATCTAAATAGAGTCTATTTATTTTCATGATATCCTGTGGGGCAAATGCAATAATTTGGTTTGTATGGAATATGAAAGATTATTAGACTCTAAGGCAGGTGTATATTTGAAATGACTTGATTTTTGTTGCCAGGCCCTTCTCAATCTTAATTAATTCACATTTTATTGTAAGAAAATGGAAAACACAAACACAAATACCCAAGAACTTAGAAATATATGAGAAGATGATATTATCTTGAAACTGATTTTTTGCTTTTAGAAAATAATTGACTGTCTCCTTCTACCAGTTTCTCCAGAGTACTGTAACCTTCAACTTCTTTGAAATCTTGTGCCTATCAGTAAATAAGATTGAATATGAATACATTCAGAATACATAACAGAAGTTATGTTGTTCTCATGATTTAAGACGATTAGTTCAATATAATGATAGCACTTTCTTTACTTCCAAAATAAAGAAGGAAAGAAAAATACTCACATGCAACTTCTGATTGTCTTTATTCATTGTTTTCTAGGATCCTAAAAACAATGAGATTTTTCAATGGCAAAATGTGACCTCTTTTAGAAATATTACCCAACTATCATTTCAATTGATTTCAGAACCAATGTTTGGAGATTATACAATTGTTGTGAAAAGAAAATCAGGAAATACATTGACACATCAATTTACTGTTAATAAATATGGTAACTAATTCCTATTTTTGATTTTTTTCTATATAAACAAGTTCAAAATAAATGAGAAAACTTTTACTTTAGACTTAGGCAAATGTAAGTGAAGCTTGAATTGGTTTTCTGTCATTGTTTTCTGCTGTATCATGAGTCCTTTCCTGCTCCTCACTCCTTATTCTGATCCCTGCTTATCTGTTTCCCCTAGAAAATACCCTAGTTTCCTAGAATGTATCTAAGTTTTCAACAAAATGTAAAGTTATGGGGATAGGGAAATTTAAAAAGGGGGGGGACTACTCAATCCTTAATGAGACACTATCATTCACTGTGGTGGACTAGTTCCACACAGAATTGGAGGCAATTGAAACATTGTCAGCTCAGATGCAAAAATAGGAAAAAATTATGCTTGGAAGCATAGTTATCTGCATTGCAATTAGTTTTGCTCCTAGCCAAAAGGGGGCTGAGATATATTTCTCTTTGTTTTCAGTGTTGCCCAAGTTTGAAATTAAGGTCAGTGCACCACAGACAGTAACTATTTCAGATGATGAATTTCAAGTGGATGCATGTGCTAAGTAAGTATTTATTATGATTTGTCCCCACAGGTAACTCAAAGCTCAGGGAAAACAAGATACGAGTTTAACCTTGAAATTTGTTTATATGCTTACATTAAAAATCTTAGGGAATTTTTGAATATTTGAAAAATATAGAGAAAAACATAAGAAATAAGCTATAATTAATTGTACTCGTTGTCATTAACATTGTGATTTATTTTCCTGTAATCTTTTATGAATGTTTTCCATGACAACAATCTTACTTTCTTATCTATAGTACTTAAGAAAACTTGTTTCCAAATTATGTCAGTCTTTTTATCTATGCCAATTCCTTACCATATCAACATACCTAAACAGTTATCTTTAGCAAATTCACTAAACTATTATTTTATTATCTAATGTGGGCTGTTCCATTCTATTTCCTAGTAATTAATAATTTTGTACATGTACCATTGTGTAATGCTATATAATAATTTTTGAATTAATAGTAATTTACTTAAGAAATATTTCCAGAAGGGGAAATACCAAGACAAAATAGATAACAGTCTTTTAATCTTTTGATTGCCCTATTACTCACCAAACATATTGTGCCAAGATACAATTCCAGCAGCTGTTGCAAAAGTACCTACCTCATTTAGTCTTCATAATTATTGAATATACTCATAAAAATAAAATACATATGAAAAGAAGGGAAAGAAAAACTAACAGGTATAATAAAATATTACTAATTGTACCATTAAAATAAAAATAATAACAAAATGAGCTATTGAAATTGTCATAGTGCAACTAAGAAAGTTTATAATTTAATTTGAATTCATTTAAATCCTCTTAATATAAAAAATACAAATTTTATTTTCTTCTTGGGAAATGATTTCTAATATCTTTAAACCATTTTTGTGATGACTTTTCTTAAATTTCTAATAATATAAAACATCTGCTATTTTTTGGGTGCCAATTACTAGTGTAATAGCTATACATATTCTCACCATGATGCCACAGGAGCTATTATCATCTCAATTTTATAAAGAAAATTGGTAAGACAAAAATGGAATAACTATCCAACAATAATGGAGCCCTTTGATGACAGAGCTAGGATTTACACATGGGCTCTATGGCTTTAGAGATACTTGCCCAATTAATAACTCCATTATACTTTATTCCAAATACCAATATTTGCCATATCTTTTAAATACTTTATGGCTGACATCAAATTACTATTTTTTTTTTTAGTATATTAATGATACATTGTGTAAAGAACTGTCTAGTAAACATGTGAGGGTAATTCTTGAAGTTCTTCAGAATCTTGGAAACTTTTAGTCTTTTTTAAAGTAGTATTTAAAATCTTTAGACTCTAGGGAAATGATCATAAAATTTCTCTGAGTTTTAATATAGAGTACTTGAATGTGTGCCAGAATTTAATATATATGAGATTGCAAATTATCTGTTAAAAATCATGAGATAATCAACATATGGTTGAAAAAATCCAGGATCATAAACGGGCTTTGCTAGAAAATCCAAAGCCAGAAATTTTAATGTCATTGGCATCTCTAATTTATTTATATACCTAGTATTATGCTAAAAAAGTTTAACCCACAGATCAGGAGAGTCAAAATGTTTATTCAAAGTGGTGTGTACAAAAACACTTTCTAGACCAAATGCTAACATGAAATTGGTTGTTTCTTCATTACTTTGGATTATTATCATTATTCTGACTTCTTGTAACTTAACCTTATATGCTAGATAGATCTGACATTAAGGAGCACATCAGTATCAGCAATAATTAGATCCTGTCATATGACCAGGCAACTAGACAGGAGCTGTGCTTGCTGCACAGATGTTACTGAGCGGACTTTGAGAGCAGGATGGTGTAGTCACTGTCCAGATTTGAATTAACACAATCAAGGAGTTGCCTGTCTTAGGCTGAATAGCACTGTACCAGCTGTGCCAGGGATTTAGTTGGAATGGCTAGGGAAAACAATAGCAAAATTACATTATTTTAGCAAAATCTCAGAAATGAACTAGGTTTTTAAGGAGGAATAAAATTTATCTACAGATAAAGAGATTTTTTCAATAAATTCCATTAGTACCCATCAAAAGCTTTTCAAATCACAAAGGGACTTCCTACTCTATGCTGCATGAAGACGTAAACTACATGTTCCAAGAACAAACATTAATCTGTAAATAATGCTACAGTAAAATTTTTATTTTATAAATAAAAAATAGAAGAAATAATGAGACATATGTTTTATTATTCTTACATTTTACATATATTAATCAGACCTAACATTTCTGTCCCAATTTTAACTCAATTTCTGTTTTACATGAGACAATAATTAGAACTAAAAGATGATTTTAGTAATTTAAGTTGAATCAAAATCTCAAAAACATGAAGTATTTTTAAGTAAAAAGAGAAATAGGTTAACAGAATGAAAGGAGGATAGACCATGGAGTGAAACAGATCTGAGTTTGAATTTTCAATCACAACATGAGGAAGTTAGTAAACATCAGTTGACTAATCAAGGTCACTGGTAAAATTAAATAATGTAAATAAGATCTAGTATAGATCAATGTCCAACAATCATTAAAACAAAGTATTGTAATCTGTAAATTCCCTAGTATTCAGTTTGATTATCTCCTAACTACGTAGTTGCTATTTTTTTTAAACCTAGTGGAAAGAATCCTCAAGTTAAAAAACAAACAAACAAACAAACACTGGTATTGACTGGATTTGTGTTTTGTTGAAACTTTTAAAAAATTTGCATTATAGTTTTTGGAGAAAATGAGATTCAGTACCACTCCAGAAAGTATTATACCTTTATTCAAAACATATCCAATTTATGTCGGTCCCCATGCTCGTGGCAAAACGAGCCTTGCTCGAGCATTTCTGCTTAAAATACTGATCTGGACATACTTCAAGAACCTGAATCATCCCAAATTTACTTACTTACATACATATTTTCTGCTAAAGAAAAAGTTACAACTAATTTTTATGATATTTCTATCAGATTAAAAATTATTTTTAAAAATTTAATCATTAAATTTTATTCACTGAGATTTTAGATTACTTCAGATACTATGTCACTGAATTTGATTTTTTAAAAAGCAGCCACAGCCTCCTAATAAATCAAATGACCAATTCTATGAGGAAGTACTGCCAATAGGTGAGGTTTCCTAATTGAATTGGGTTAGACTGAGGTCTTCACAGTTTAGAGATTTCATGTATAAGTGTTGAAGGAGTCCATAAAATACTGCTCTGATGTCATTAATTGGTAATCACAAGTGCACCTTTTCTCACTAGGTACACCTATGGCCAGTCTGTGCAAGGAAAAGCCCAAATCCGAGTATGCAGAACATTTTTTTCTTCTACAAATTGTGAGAAAGAAAACAATGAAATATGTGAGCAATTTATTGCACAGGTACTAACAATGATCTTTACTAAAAAAAAAAAAAAAAGATCTCACTCATTTTTGGCTATTATTCTTTCTTTGATTTCATTTATAAAAAAAGACTTAGCAATACTATTCATTTTATGGATAATAGAGGATGCAATTAAAAATGGTAAAAAATAAGGAGAAAATACAATGTCTAAAAGTTTCTTACTATCTAGGCAATGTAAATTGTTATTCACTTATCAATTTTTAGGATTTTTAGAACTTGAAAAGATTTTGTTGCGTTCCTTATTTTATACTCTGTAAGTGGCTGTCCCAATCTTTAAATAAATGAATCTGCATTATTTTTCACTATGCAACCTAGAATTGTCCTCTTTAAAACAGCTTATTTTCAAACATAGGCAATTATCATATACATCCATTGCTTTAGATTTGTAGGATTTTTTTGTTGTCATTGTCTTTGTGTGTGTGTGTGTGTGTGTGTGTGTGTGTGTGTGATACTAGAGATTGAACCCAGAGCCTTGATACATCCCCAAACCCTGAGGTTCATATTTCAAGTCAACAGTTGCTTTCTCCATCTGTAACATTGTAACTTTAAGAGAATGACTCCACCCATTTCTTTGAGTGAGGATTGACTTTGGAATTCCAATAGTGAAATTTGCATATACACCATAGTATATGTCTGATTGTCCTCAAGTTACTCCCAAAATTTGATGACCACCCTCTAGGTAAATATCAATAATTGCAAATACAAGCCAAAAAACTAGGAAATACAAGCTAAGAAATGTTAAGTGAATTTCTTCCACATCAGTGGCTCATTGTTCCACTGAGTTGTAACATAATCCAGTCAAACATTTTACCTAGGGAAAGGTGTTCACTCAGCTAATGTTTTTTTCTCTCCCTATATGAAAAACATAGCAATAAAAAGATCTGATGCAACCATCTCTATGTGAGAAGCTTTATTTATTTGAAACAGATTCCTTGGAATGAGTTTCCTGAGCCAAGGGAAGTATAGATTGATGTAACTATAGAGATCATTTTAAGAAATATTAGCATATTGCTATTCATAAAATTTTTAGTGATTCAAATTCTTGTCAGCAAAATGTCAGATTATATTTCCCAAGTTATTTCCAGCAATGTATTTAAGACTTTAATTTTTTATCATTTTGATAGACAAATTTATTTTGTTTTAACATGTATTATCTAATTACTAGCTAATTTGAGCATCTTTTCATATTTTTGTTATCAATTTGGATTTGGTCTCTTGAGAACTCTTAATTGACTCTGTTTTTCCTTATTAATATACAATTGAAACTTTCTTTCATTATAAACATTCTCCATCCTCTAAGCAAATTTTTCAAGTATTTAAATAAGTCAAACCATTGACTTTGCAATTGTGCTATTTTTGACATCCCAAGGCTCTTACCATTTTTGGGTTTCAGACTTAGGATAAAAAATGTCTGATTTGCCCTTCTGTTGCATTTGTAACTAAGTATGCTTTAAGATTATTTCAATTTCTTCAGTAAACATAAAATTAATTTTTGATAATGTTTAATATAAGAAGTTTATTTTCTCCCACCTAGATATTGAGTTCATAGCACCCATTTTATATGTTTGCTTTTCATCTTTATTCTAAATCACACTTGTGTTTGCCTATTGTACAGGTTTTTATTATATTCTTATGTTATTTATGTTCATCAATCATTTATTTTAATCTTCATCTTAATAATTCCTTTTCCTAATATTTTAGTTGATATTTTAAATATATAGTCATCCCTCCCTATCAAAGGGAATTGATTTCAGAAACCCCATATATACCAAAATCTGGGGTTAGCTAAGGCCCTTCTATAAAATGGTATAGATTTACATATAATCTAGAGCACATCCTTTAGTATACTTTAACTTCTCTAGAGTACTTATGCTATCTAACAATGTAAATGTGATGTCAATAGTTGTTATACAGTATTATTAAGGAATAATAACAAATGAAAAATTCTGTTTGTGTTCAGTACAGGTGCATTTTTTTCCAAATATTTTTTAGCGTGGTTGGCTAAATCCATGGTTGTGGCACCCATGAATACAAAGGGCTGACTGTGTTAGTGGCTTCATTTAGTAATACACACATTCAGTGTTTTACAGTTTCCTTTCTCCATACAACTTAATGTCATTTGATGCAAAGTATTTTTCCTTTACCCTATATCTAAATTCTTACTGGTTAACCTTACTTTTCTCTTTGATTGAAAGATGACTAAAAACATTTTTCTCCTAATTTCAAAGTCATTAAGAGTCTTCTGGCCACTTTTAATTATTTCATTTTAACTTGTATTATTTAGACAAAGTAGAAGTAATGTGTTTGATGTCATTGATAAAATAGCTCCTTAGTCTTTAGGAGTGCACACTCTACAACCACCACACTTGTTTAGCTCCAACACCTTAAATAACTGTGTGGCCTTGAGTAGGTTATATAATGTACTTGTGTTTCAGTTTACTCATCCTTATATGGTTATAATAATAGGGCCTAGTTCATATGAGAATCTTAAGAACCAAATGAATTGACAGATCCTTGTAATGTTTAAAATTTTAAATTAGTGAATATTTTTCAAATATAACAAAATATATATTGTTTTAATTGTTGATGTTACTGGCAAAAGATTATAGATTTTTCCTAATTTTAAATGTACAATTTACTCTTAAGAAGTATTTATTTTGATGGTACAGCCTTGAAAAGTGATTCTGTTCCACCCATTTTAGTGCCTTTCAAGATGATTTTAATATCTTACTTTTAAAATATCATTCAACTTCATTTCCATCCTTTAATCTCCTCCCATTGACATTGCTTCCAGGAGAATTTCTTTCAAATCTGTGAAATAATGATTATCTTCTTTACCTTGTTTGATATGCTGATGTAATCTTTTCCCTCCTCCCCCTTCTCCTCCTTTAATTTTTTTCTTTAGTTATTTCAACAGTCCTGGGTGGTGGTGGTTATATACTTATGCTAAAAATTCATAGTTTTTAAAATGCTCTTGAATCCCTAACTTTTTCACTTTATTTTCTCTTTATTTTTCAGTTGCAAAATGGTTGTGTTTCTCAAATTGTACATACAAAAGTCTTCCAACTCTATCGTTCTGGATTTTTTATGACATTTAATGTCAATGTAATTGTTACAGAATTTGGGACAGGTAAGGATTGTTTTATGTACAACTGGGATATCAGCTTACTGGGAAGAAGTTGATTAAGTTAGCAGCATGTATAAAATACACACCAATTATTGCTCAAACTGGTAAAAAGTTGTACTTTTGCCCTTAGGTCAACTTGAGGGTTGCTTTTGAATAAAATTTTCCTGATTATATTTAAAATAAAATAATTATGTAAATGTTTTATGACTTTATCTGTTTCTGTGACTACATTAACCAGAAGTAATAGAGCTGAGCTAATAAATTATCAATTCCTTTTTAACTTTGTATATATCAGTTGATAAGCAATTGCCATCACCTAATTTCTGATTTTATTCTCAGTACTTAAAACCTATATCCTGAGGACCAGATTTTTTTGAACATAGCCATATTTTGTTTACCTTGCTTAACAGCTATAACAAAGTAGAGTACTCGTGTCAGACTCAACCCAGAGTGGTCCAAACCCTAGAATGACTATTAGAGTCTTTATGGACGTTTATCAAGCCCTGATTTATTAGAACTGGGAACATTTGCAAATGAAAATGACTATTAGTGAGAAATTTACAAACTTATACATAGTGAGTGCTCAGTAAATATTTCTTAAACAAGTGAAAAAACAGGAAAGTGAGATTTAATTTTGGTGAGGGAACCAGTTGAATGGCTCATAATTTCTTACAACTTATAAAGAGGTTGGGAGTACACTCTTTATTTAGTGATCTATGTACATATACTTTATCAAAATTGCCATAGCTCTCACAATAGGTGAGTTTGTCACACTTCTATTATTACAACAACTTAACTAAATATGTTTGATTCTGCCTATTGGTTTGTTGTTATCTCAAGACTTTTTTTTTTTTTAACTTTGCTTTTCAAATCTGAATAAAGTCTATTTTTTTTTTTTTTTTTTTTTTTTTGTGGTACTGGGAATCGAACTCAGGGCCTTGTGCTTGCAAGGCAAGCACTCTACCAGCTGAGCTATCTCCCCAGCCCTGAATAAACTCTAAATGCTATATAGTTATTTTGTAGGTCAAGAAAGTTTTCAAAAGTGGAAACCCTATGGTTTAAGATATTTTCCATTATAAAGTTACAAGCCAGAACTGAGTGGAATGGTAGGAAGGAAAAACTTAAGAGCATTTTCTCCTGCTCCTGATTTAACTATCATTCCTTTCAAAGAAATAGGTTGCATGTATTTCAAATCATTTATACCTCCTTTTTAATATAGAACAAAAATGTAAACCTGTATTCATATAGTTCTTGTGTGTGCCTTAAGCTCTCCACACCCCCCAGGTGTTGAGATTGAAGCCAGGGCCTTGAACATGTTAGGCAAGTGCTCCACCACAGAGTTATATCCCCAGTTCTGGAATATTTGGTGGAATGGTTAATTCTTTCTTGACACTGTGTTTCCTCATTTCTTACAGGTGTACAAATCAGTGAAAAGACCTCTATTTTTATCACTTCATCACTTGGTAGTGTGAACTTTGAGAATATGGACCCCTTTTATAGAAGAGGAATTTCTTATTTTGGAACTGTAAGTTTAACTTAAAAAAAAAATGCATGTCCCTATTTCATTTTATTCGATCACTGATTATCCTTTGAAAATTTCTAGATATTTTTTTTTCCCTACTTTCATAGTACATCTTTAATATTACCATATCTGATATACTGGAAAAGTCCTAGGCTGAAAGGAATAAATACAATTTTAGTTGTTTCCATATTTTATATACACACACATATATATTTAATAAAACATCTTTCTGTTCATTAGAATTTAAGAAAATTTCTATTGAGTGATCAAAATTATGAATAGAAAATTATTTCTCTGTAGGAATATGAAATTTTGTATTTGAAGAATATTAACACTTCCTTATTTGTACAGCTTAAATTTTATGGTCCCAATAATGTTCCTATGGTGAGCAAGTTGTTGCAATTGGAGCTCAATGATAAAATTATAGGAAATTACACTACAGATGAGAATGGTGAAGCTCAATTTTCCATTGATACTTCAGGCATATTTGATCCAGAATTCAAACTGAAGGTAAGAAATCAAAGAATAGATGAAGACTGGTAGGTATCCTACATCAGAATCAAATGTTAGGAATTTTGAACATTAGGAGTTTCTATTTCTCTCTCTCTCTCTCTCTCTCTCTCTCTCTCTCTCTCTCTCTCTTCTTTTTAATTTGTTGATTCTTTTTTTAAGTTATACATGACAGCAGAATCCATCTGATATAATTATACAAACATAGAATATATCTTATTCTAGTTAGGATCCCATCCTTATGGATGTACATGATAGTGGGATTCACTGTGTTGTTTTCATATATGTACATTTGAAAATTATATCAGATTCATTCCACTGTTGCTTAAGACAGTATATGTTTTTTGCTTGTTTGTTAAATAATATATGAGAATATTTGTTCAGGATGATGAGAAACTAATAATACTACAATTGTTATAAGTTCTATAACAATCAGTATTCTTCTCTGTGTAACTAGAATTCACTCATGGAGAAAATTTGATTTTTTCCTTCAGATCATTTTATGCATAGATAGGGGGGATACTCTGATTTCTCTTTTCTGCTGCTTAAATGGAATTTTGCAGTTAAACAATTTGTCAGTCTTCAAATATAGCTTCAGGAAATAGAGATTAAGTCTAATTCTCTGACTTCCATTCAACTGTAAGAAACAATTTATTGTTAGTTTAATGAAATATTTATACAATTATGGTGATTTTTAGTACATAAAAGAGAAGGGTGTTGTTATTTCACTTCCAATAACTCAACAATGAAATGTCAGCCCCAGGCTGTTTCCTCTCTGGTTTGAAGACAGGTCTTCTGTTCTGTTACTTTCTTTGGAAGTCTTTACATCTCTGAGATCCTTCTCTTTGTTTTACCTGTCAGGCCTCATATGTTCAACCTCAGAGCTGCTATCCTACCAGCTGGTTGACACCTGAGTATTCCGATGCCCACTTCAAAGTTTCACGCTTTTATTCCCGAACCAGCAGCTTCCTGAAGATTGCTCCTGAACCAAAGCAACTTAAATGTAACCAACAGAAGATTATTACCGTCCATTACTCCTTAAATCCCGATGCATATAAGGATAATTCAAATGTCAACTTCTTCTATTTGGTAAGTCTCAGTTAGTGAATTCTTGAAATCCTGCCTAATTGTGAGTTTGTGGGCATAGGACAGTTCAGACAGTGTGCATCAGCTGAGTCATGTCAATCTGAGGGAGTTCCAGCCTCTCATTTTGCTCACTATTGGACCCATTAGAAACAAACAAACAGATAAAATGCTCTCAGATTGTTTCCCTCAGATTTCGAAACTTGCCGTTCAGAGTCTGCTTTCTTAGGCATTGAATTATAACTCATATAATTTATATGAGTATTTATAACTCTTTGTGATAGTAAAATATTAGGCAGATACAAAAAAAGGAAAATGGAAGATTCACTTTGTGTCCTCAAGGCATATTGAAGAGTGACACACAGACTTGAATGCCACTACGTCATTGTGCTCTTTTTCTTTTCTTTCTCCTTCTGCTCTTCCCCCACGTCCTCCTACTTCTCCTCATTCTTCTTTTTTGGTACTGAGGACTGAACCCAGGGTCGCTCTACCACTGAGCTACATCCCCAGCATTTTTACTTTTTATTTTGAGACAGGGTCTCACTAAGTTGCTTGTGGCCTTTCTAAGTTGCTGAAACTGGCCTTGAAGTTATGATCCCCCTGCCTCAGCCTCTTGAGTCACCACCACACCCAGCCCCCACCCTCTCCTCTTAATCACACAAGTTAGTCCATCCTGGACAGGTTTTTAAACTCCCTAAGCCTTGGATTCTTCAGATGTATAATATAATTGGAAATGGTAAGTTCTGCCTCCTGGGATGAGTATTACATGTCAGGCTCTACCCTTCTATGTGTTGGTTGGCTTCCTCAGCCTTATAGAATCCCATATTACAGCTAATGGAACAGAGGGGAAACAGATAAAATGATGTGTCTTAAATCATAAAGTTAATAGTGATTAGATAAAGGCATATTCAGAGCTAGATAGTCTGGATAAATTCACTGGCTCCTACAGTACGTTTCACATTGTTCACAGAGTTTCTAGTACATAATAGGCACTCAATCCATTGTGGTTACTTTCTGTTCTTCAAATGTGCCAAGTTCACTTTTAATTTGTGGAAGCTACTGTTATCTTATGAAACAGAATTATCATTGGATAATTCATTATATAATAACAATATGATATGATATTAGGCAATAGATCTCATATTGTGTTTTCTTTGTCCTATACAGATGATGGTAAAAGGAGCTATCTTCCTCAGTGGACAAAAGGAAATCAGAAACAAAGGTGTATATAATGTAACCATTTATAAATATGTAGTTTACCTTTTTTTTTCTTTAAGGAAATATTAGAGAGTCCAGAAGTTAGGAAGAGCACTTATTTCAATTTGTGGGCAAAGTGCAAATAGGATGGCTTAAAGAAAGTTACCAAATATTTTGATACAGGACACTTTGACCTCTTTCTACTATTGCGAGGTCATCGAGTACATTACAGAAAAGGGATTTCCAAAACCAGAGTATTCTAATTACCTAAATTACACAGTCTTTTTTTTTCATATGTAATTTGCATTATTTAATTTGTTTGCCTTTAAAACAAAGCCTAGTTTGCACTTTCTATCCATAAGCCATTCTCTTTTATCTAAGCATACCCAGTGATACAAGAAATTTTTGACATCATATCTGTTGATCTCCTATTTACACAGCCTGGAATGGAAACTTCTCATTTCCCATCAGCATCAGTGCCGATCTGGCTCCTGTGGCTATCCTTTTTGTCTACACCCTTCACCCCAGTGGAGAAATCGTGGCCGACAGTGTCAAGTTCCAGATTGAGAAATGTTTTAAAAACAAGGTGATTTTTTTTCTATTTCTGACCTGTCCAGAATAAGAAGGGTAAGCAGTTTGTTTCTTGGTACCTCCTTAACTGACCACTATGATCTTTACATGGTAATCTCACAATAAGGGTGGGTATCATTTAAGTTATTAGGGAATCAGAAAATTGCCAAATGGAATGAATTATCCTTAACAAAAGTGCTAATCCTGAGATAACAGGAGGGTGGTAAAGGAGATGTGCCCTTTAAGGAGAGTTGTGGGTGAACATGGGCTGGAGAAATATATATATACAGAATCTATCAGGATTTATTAAGAAAAGATTGAATTGATTCAGATTATCTTCATAGAAAATTATCTCTACTCTCATTTCTTTTCTTTCTCCACTTCAGGTTAGCATCAAGTTCTCTAAGGAGCGGGGGCTTCCTGGCTCCAATGTCAGTCTCTATCTTCAAGCAGCCCCTGACTCATTCTGTGCCCTTGGGGCTGTGGATAAAAGTGTCCTCCTGCTGAAATCGGAACAACAGCTGTCAGCTGAAAGTGTAAGATCCCTGATTTCCTCAATTTTCTTATTTCTATCTGGACTCAAAGTCTTATCCTTTATATGAAGCTTATGTGAGATGGAACATGTTGAAAACATCAACTATTTTATTCCTTTGTTACTTCATGGCTTATACACTTATTTTTCTTGAGTTACTCAGCACTCATAGTAAAACATAATTCTATGAATGATTATGACATGTTAAGAACTTTATAATAATATTTAGTATTCATTTGATACTTGGGACCTAATTTGACCACTATGTCCCATTGTTAATTCTCCTTTTTTTTAACCACATTTTGCTTTATTCCTGTAGTGAAAGATTCAGAAAAGAATCATACGCAGCATTTGTTAGTCAAATATCTCTTTAGTTTTCTTTAATCTGGAAAAGAGTCTTTCTTTTTTTCTTTATGGAATGGACATTTTTGAAGAATGCAAGACATATCTGTTATTTAATAGAATATTCCTTATATTAGGTTTATGTAATGCTTCCTATGATTAGGTGGGATTTATGTATCTATATGCAGAATACCACATAAGTGATATGTTTTTCAGGATATTATATCCAAGTTACACAAGATCCATCTTCCCATCTTTGATAATATTAATTTTGACTACCATGGTGAAGATGTTTTCCTGTATATCCATTGTCTTATTATCCCCATTGAACTGATAAACAGTTTGTGTTTGTTAAGTCTGTGTGTATAACCTCATCAATGTTTCCATGTAGATGCATTCATTAATAATTCTTACCTGAATCAATATTGCTGTAATAGTTGGTGGTTATTCCAGTTTTACCTTTTCCTCTTCATTGAGGAAACACAATTCCTATTATTCAATGGTGAAAAATTTATTGCTATTCTTAATTATTTTTATGCTCAAATTGTTCCAGGTTTGTTCAGTAGGAATATCTTCAAGTTGGTCTCTATGTCTTTTTTGACATGTCCACATGCTGGTTCTAGCTCTCAAGAAACTTTCTACTTCAAGAATGTTCCAGACCTATCTTTTATTGTCTTTGCATTAGTCTTAAAAACCAATATTTTCCCAGGGAGCCTAATTCTGAGTATAGAATAATATTAATCTAATTTGTCTTGTTTCAATTAATAGTGATCTATTTGACACAACATCATCTTCACTCTTTTCATTTAAAATATGAAATTTTTTATATGTTTCTATTTATAGTTATGTTTATTTCTGAACTTCATATTCTATTCCATTGGTCTGTTTTATCATGTGTCAGTTCCACACTGTTTCAATTATAGAGGCTCTGTGGTATGTAAAAATTATTGTTATGAATCAACTTCTTTGGCCTTCCTGGGTTCCCCAGTCAATTCAATTTCAGGGTTCCCCTAGCTGCTATTGGTGATTGTGGGTACCAACTTATTTCCAAGTTCTCAAATTCCAGTTTACTGATATTTTTGTTGTGATTACACAGAATTTATAAACTAACAATAATTTCAACTTTATGGGGTGATGTTCTGATTCAGAACAATAAATGTCTTTTTATTTGTCCAAGCATACTTTTGTGTTTTTGTGAATTTAAATTTTAAATGTTTTTCCTATACAGTTTCCTGGTAAGTTTATCAGCATTTCAACTTTTTTCTGTTGAAAATGAGATTGTTTTCCCTTCTATTATATATTCTAAATATTTTTTTTCTGTTAAAGGAGTCATTTTTGCCTAATAATTTTATATTTTGCAAAATTGCTGGATTGCTTTGGGTTGAATTGGTTTTTCATTGGTTTTCTGGGGACTTTCAGATGTGCTGCCATGTTATGAACAAATAACATGGCATCCCTTTCATTTTTCATTGTATATGACTATTTTTCCCCCTAATACCAGTGCAGTACCAAATTGCAAGGGGGAATAGCATTCTTGCCTTTTTCTTAACCTTAGTAGAAATGACTAGTGTCAGGTACATTTGTGTATCATACATTCTTACCAATTTTCTTTTTCTTTGGGGAAAATAGTTTAAGTTTTCTTTCTCTACTGGTGTCAGCATTGGCACATTATGTTTTTTAAGAAATTAAGATTTTTATATTTTTTCAATATATTGTTGAAAAGGGAAGCCTCAAGAATTTCACAAGTCTGGGGAGGTAACTCAGTTGGTAGAGTGCCTGCCTCACATGCACAAGGCCCTGGGTTCAATCCCCAGCACCACAAAAAAAAAAAAAAAAAAGAATTTTACAAACCATGTTGTCAGTGTCATTACATTTACTTTATCTTTATATTTTCCTCTCCATTATATAATTGTTATTTTGTATATTTGTACTTGTTTTTTATTAATTAGTGTTTTCCCTATTTTGCTCTTTCCAAAAAAATGGGATTTTAATTTATGTCAGTTAGATGCAGTATGGGTTTTTTGGTACTCTATCTTAATTTAGCATTTCCTTAGTAGTGTTTCATTTTGTTGTTGTTGCTTTTAGTTAGTATATTTTTTTATTATTTAAAATTTACACAGTTTTTTCAATTTTTCGATTTTTATTTTTTGGTTTGGATGGTTAGGTGTTTTTTTCTAATGTGTGTGTGTGTGTGTGTGTGTGTGTGTGTGTGTGTGTGCCTGAGGATCAACCCCATAGCCTTATGCATGTTAGGCAAGTGCTGCATCACTGAGCTACAACCAGCCCTGATCTCTACTTTCAAAAACATTCCATGCATTCTGATATGTCATGATGGCCCCATTTTTATTTTAAAGAAATTCTTTAATTTCTGTTTGCATTTATCCTTTCACCAAGAAATGTACTTACTGGAACATTTTTTAATTTATGTGTAGAAATGCCTTTTTATCTTGAATTTATTTTAGTTTCATTTTATATTGTCTTATAATTGGTAATATTTCTATTTTATAAAGTCTACTGATATATTTTTGTGCCCAAATATGTTTTTAACAATGTTTCCATTTGGTGAGAAGATATAGTTTCTATTATCTTATTTTGTACCCATAAAATCTGATGATTTAGATTTTTTTACTCTTGTCTGTATTCTTAAATCCACTTAGCGAGTCTTATACTGAAAATAGTAAGAATAAATACCCTGTTAGTATTGTTTACATATTTTTCTCTCTGTGTAATTTCTGCTTATTACATGGGACACAGATATTCATAACTATTAAAACTTTATTATGAATTGCAGCTTTTAGCAATATAAATCACAATCCTCTATTTTACTTGATGCATTTTGGCCTTAATTCTGTTTTTTTCTGATATCAGGAGGACCGCAACCTCTGCCTCCTTATTATTTTTATTTACCTGCCCTTTAGAGTTACCTTTTTTCTTTGAAACACTGAAACATTGTGCTTCATTATTTTTTATATAAATTATATCATTGGGTTTTGCTTTTTCAAAAAAAATGTTGCTCTTCAAGGAAAATTAATTCCTTTCACTTGTATTAATAATGATTTGTATATTTAGGCTTGAATTCTATCATACTACTTTTGTTATAATTACTGTTAAATTTACTTCCTCGTTGGTTTTTTGCTTTGTTATGGATATCTTTTTTTCCTTTTTTATTTTTATTTTTTGGTGTTTAGGTTAAATCAATATTTTGTTTTAGTGGTTATATTTTATAATACCCTAATCTCACTTTTTTCTTGTTTAAACTTTTTTTTTTTTTCTGTCCTTTTGCAGTTGTTGAGATCAAACCCAGGGTCTCATGCTCTTGTTTAACCTCAAAATTAAGCTAGTTATTTTTAAGTGGTATTCTTTGACTTAGACCTTTTACCTACTCAACAGTCAATAATCTTACTCTGTTTTCTGCTTTTCTTTGCCTTTTGTCTCATTTTACAGTTGTATCTTTTTCTTCTTTGAACATCTAATGCTTATGTTCTGACTTTTTCCTCTTATCTGCAATGTTTTACCAATTTCCTCATCTTTTGGTTACACAAAGCTCATTCTCTACTGGCTTCCTCAGAAGGTCACATAGGTTTAGAATTCCCTAAAAGTCTTCATATTCCAAATTGTTTTTCAAAAGACTTCTTCATACATGAAGACAGGCTACTTGCACATTAAATTCTTGGTTCATACTTTAAACTACTTGAAAATATGGTTCCACTATTGCCTTGCTTTGAATATTGTATTTAAGAATTCTGACTTCAGCCTAGTTTATTTTTTGTTCTAGGTTATTTGACCTTTTTCTCTGAAGGCCTTGAAGTTTTATTCCTCTTAATACTTAAAATGCAGTACTTTAAGTAAAATATCCCTCAATATTTATTATTAGATGGAAGTTTTACCAGGTACCAGTAAAACCATATAATATATAGTCTATATTTTTTTATTTCTAAAAATTTATCTTGAATTATAGTTTAAACATTAAAATTTTTATTTTTCCCTTTCTCGAAAAACTCCATCCATACAATACAACTACTCCTCTGCTTTGCGATTCAAGCACGAGGCTTATGACCTGTTTTAATCCATTCTTTTATTTTTATGCTTTTCTCCAAAACTGCTTTAAAGTTTTATTTTGATCATTTTATTTTCTCTTGAGGTCTTTTATAGTGTCATATTTGTGTTTAATATTTTTGTTTATTTCATCTATTTTGGAGTTCAATAAATCATTATTTTGTGTTTTCTTTTGTTTCACCCATTTTTATTCTATATTGAATTTCTGATTCACAGTGTTTTAAAATATCCAAATGACAGCATGTGAACACTTCATTTATACTGAAGTGTTTGGACATGGCTTTTTTCTATTTATTTAGTTAATTACTTAAGTGGAGAAGTTTCATCAGCTGAGATATTTTGATTAGCAGTTTTTATTTCTCTTATAGCAGTTTTATATGAAGTTTTTTTCTAATGCTTAATATTTTGTGGATAATGTTCATAAAGGAAAATACCTTTTTTTTTATTTTACAAAAATAATTTTTTTTGTAACCAGGATTGAACCCAGAGGTGCTTAACCACAAGCCATATCCCCAGCCCTTTTTTATATTTTATTTAGAGACGGGGCCTCACTAAGTTGCTCAGGCTGGCTTTGAACTCATGATCCTCCTGCCTCAGCCTCCTGAGCCGCTGGTATTATAGGCATGAGCTTCTGTGCCCAACCAAATTTTTCTTTGTTTTGCTAGTGCTGGGGATGGAACCTAGGGCCTTGTGCACGCCAGGCAAGCACTCTGCCAACTGAGCTATATCCCCAACCCTCAAAAATAATTTTTAATGAAAAATTCTTCTTTTGTTTCTGCAGTATTGCTAATGTTATCACGTTACATCCTTCCCTCCTTACCTGCCCTGCCTGCAATGGCCGGTGTTATCTTCCACTAACTATTTGAAGATCATAGCATTTTTCTCTGTGTCTTAGTAATGTTAGTGATGTAAGTCATGAATATTATTACTTGCTCTCTTTTTTTATTTTGTATTTTCTCATGAAGCTACATGAAAAAATTTAGAATCCAGCAGGTAATATTATCCTCTGGACCTGGGAACAGACTTAGCATTATTAGTAAGAAAAAATGAATCCTTTATATACTTGACTTTGAATTAATCAATAGCTAGATCTCAGCAAACTCTTTCATGCTCTCCTAAATTCTACACTAGGCTAGAAAAGTATTGTGACATGACATTGACTGCCTAAAATAAAGTTGGTTTCTTATTTTGAAATAATAAGTCAACAAAAAATATTGGATTAAATATTATTCCCTTGTGTTTAAAGAGGAAAAGAGTAAATGACTGTGACACAAACTTTTTCAATTTTGTTATTATAATAGTGATTAAAACCACTGGGAACCATGTACTTTTCCATACAGGTGTACAACCTGCTTCCAAATGTGGAACCATATGGTTATTTCTACCAAGGTCTCAACCTAGATGATGGCAAGGTAGACCCTTGCATTCCTCAGAAGGATATGTTCTATAATGGTTTATATTATATGCCTGTGAACAACTATAGAGATGGAGACATCTATGACATTGTCAGGGTAAGATCATTGAAACTTTTACAAAATATTTCTCTCAATTTTAATTTTAGTATTCATAATACCGGTTTCGTTGTTTCTCACCTAATTTGAGATTTAGTTTCAGTAATTTGCTAACCCAGTACTCCAAAATTGTGTTATATAAAATGAGACATCTTTTATTATTGATTTTTCTCTTTTCTGTTGAAAATACGTGGTTGAAATGATAAAACCTCAGGTTAGAGATTTTATAATGAGATAATCACCCAATTTATTACACAAAAAAATTGTATGCAGAAAAAGTAAAATCAGGAGGCTAAAATATAGTCTGGATTCTATACATACCTAAGCTACAAAATAGATGTGCTGAGGCTTCTATGACAGGATCTTTATAATTAGAATTACAGTTGTATAAGAACAGGGGTATTCAATCTGACAGATTTTAACTCAAGTCCCAACTCTTCAATTTACTCAGTGTCCATTGTATATGTGTGTGGGGGTGGGTGGGTGTTTTTCTGTTAATTAGCTAGTGCTGATTTCTGAGTAATATTAAATAAAGAATGATATACAATACTCAGCAAAATGCCAGCACATAAAATAATAATGATTATCATTTTTCTTCTAAATTAGGAGTTTATCCCTAAGTCAAATAGAGGTGGTGACCCCTATGATCCCAGACCTTGCTAGCACAGAAAATCTGCTTATTTATGATCTATTTATTATTATAATAATAAATACTTTTTATACTTTTTACATGAAATGAATGAACTTTCTGTTTGTTTCTTTGAAAGGACATGGGTCTGAAAGTCTTTACCAATCTCCATTACCGGAAACCAGAAATATGTTCAGAGGAGAATAATCTGCCATTCTTTGGGCCTGTGTATCTAAAAGAAGGAGAGTATGCATTGATACAAAGTGCTCCAGCTAGAAGTGCATGTGCGTAATCTAGAATTTTGTGTTGGGGGATATTCATAATGATTCTTAAAATTAGGTGTATTGGGGATAAAACCACAGAAAATTGGGATTTTTATATGTGAATTTTTAACATGTTTTTGGCTACAACTAGGCATCCTAAGCTTCAGCAAGCAGAATAAAACAGGCCAGAAATAGATTTTGGCTATTAGAATAATTGACTTTCGATATGAGAAGAATATTGTTTTTATTGGTAGAACAAAATGTCAAAATAGGACCAAGCAGTGTGTGATGATGTGAGAGGACAGTCATTGTAAATGAGTATGACAGAGGAGAGTGATGTCCCTTATGTGCCCATCATACCTTATTATATAGGTTTGTCTCTAGAAATTCCTTTGGTCTTCATGCCCATTTTGGTGCCAATACCATGCTGTTTTAGTGACGAGAGCTCTGCAGTATAATTTGAGGTCCAATATTGTGATACTACCAATAGTACTCTTCTTGCTTAGTATTACATTGCCTATTCTGGGTCTTTTATTTTTCCAGATGAATGTTCGAGATGTTTTGTTCTAGTTCTGTGAAGACTATCATTGGTATTTTAATGGGGATTGCACTGAATTTGTTTAATGCTTCTGGTAATATGACCATTTTGACAATATTAATTCTGCCTAACCAAGAAAATGGGATGTCTTTCCATCTTCTAAGGTCTTCTTCAGTTTTTTTCTTCAATGCTCTATAGTTTTCATTGTAGAAGTCTTTCACCTCCTTGGTGAGATTTATTCCCAAATATTTTGTTTTTTCCTATGTTATTATGAATGGGATAGTTTTCCTGATATTTTTTTCTCTGTAGATTCATTATTGAAATATAGTAAAGTGATTGATTTATATATTGATCTTATATCTCAATGCATTGCTGAATTCATTTATCAGCTCTAGAGCTCTTCTGGTACTGTTTTTTGGGTTTTCTTTTTGTGTTTTTTTGTTTTTGTTTTTGTTTTTGTTTTTGTTTTTGTTTTGGGTGGGGAGATCTTATAGAATCATGTCATCACCAAAAGGTTATTTTGTTGGGGTCTTAAGCCCCCTTGCTCTTCTCAACCAGCGACAAGGGAAGGGAGCACTCCCCAACAAGGTCAGACCGGGAAAGGTAGGGTTGACTGACTGCCCGCACCCAGATCTCCAGGCGGACAATCAGATGCTTTCAGGGAGACCAGTCACAGCAGGAACTCATTTATTGAGGAAGTCACACAGCTTTTATGTAGGGTGGAGGCTAGGCGGGAACCAATCAGCTTAAAGGTCAGCAAGGCGGGGGTTCACTCAGATGAGAGTCCCATAGGACTATATGGCAAGCACGAGCTGATCACGTTTGCGGAACTGTTGTTAACCACTCCCTGACGGTGGTCCAATTTATCGTCATTAACTTTTGAAACCACCTTTGAGGCCTTGATCTTGCTCACTCACCAGGGAGTAAGGAGTCAGCCTGAGTTAGTTAACGTGTCATTAGTCCCAACATTATTTGACTTCTTTTCCTATTGGTATTCCTTTAATTTCCTTTTCTTGCCTGATTTCTCTGGCTGAGTTTCATGAACTATATTGAATAGGAGTAATGAGAGTAGGCATCCTTGTCTTATTCCTTATTTCAGAGGAAATTCTTTGGGTTTTTCTTGGTTCTGTATGATGTTGACCTTAGGTTTCATGCATATAACCTTTACAATGTTCAGGTAAGTTCCTTCTATCTAAAGTTTCTTCAGCATTTTTAAGTAAATGGGTGCTATATTTTGTCAAGTGATATTTCTGCATCCTTGAGATGAACATATAATTCTTTCCTTAACTCTATATGATAAACTAAGTTTATTGATTTGTGTCTATTGAACCAACCTAGCATCACTGGGATGAAACCCATTACTGTGTTCCTGAATACAGTTGGCTAATATTTTATCAAGGTTTTTTGTATCTATGTTGATCAGAGATATTGGTCTTAAGTTTTCTTCCCTTGATATGTCTTTGTCTGGTTTTGGTATCAGGGTGAAACTGATTTCATATGAATTTGACAATGTTCCCTTTCTTTCCATTTTATGGAATAATTTGGGAAGTATTGGCATTAGTTCTTTCAAGGTCTGGTACAACTCAGCTAAAAATTCATCTAGTCCTGGGTTTTTCTTTGTTGCTTCAATCTTACTGCTTCATATTGGTCTCTTTAGGTTTTCTATAACCTGTGATTCAATTTGGTTAGGTCATATATGTCTAGGAATTTGTCAGTATTTTCTGGGTTTTCCAATTTATTAGAGTATAACCTCAAAATAATTTCTAATGGTCCTGTGGATTTCAGAAGTGTCTATGGTAGTATCATTTTTCATGTCTAATTTTGTTGAATTGAGTCTTTTCTCTCTTTCTTTTGGTTAGTCAGGCTAAAAATGTTATCAGTCTTATTTATCTATGTCAGTCTTATGTTCTGAAGGCAGAGATATTTTAATTCCTGTATAACCAGACAGCTGGTTTCAGAGGTATATGTTCCAATACCAGTTTATTTTCAACTAGAAGGACTGTAAGTATAAAACTGGGACATATATGAGATGACTAATGTAAGTATGCAGATTTCTAATATAGAAATGTATTCAGGGAAGCAAAATAGAACAAGGTCACCATAGCAGAACTGAAATCAAAGGTGTATTCTCAATGCATCTGGGAGGACTTGAATAGCACTCCTTAAATCCCTATGGCCTCACAGGAGATTAGTCCAGAGATTAAAGTGGGTCTGATTCTGGAAATAATGTCAGAAGTTCCACCTGAGAAAAATGAAGGTCCTGACAACTTTATGTAAGGACAGGTATTTAAATATTTAAGAGGTCTAATACAGTCTAAAAGTTGAAACCACTTTGAAGTCCTGGTCAAGATGACACTTTCTATTATGAGATTAAACCATATTTAGTGATCTTTATCAGAAAATCTAAACTTTTCTTTATCTCTGTTTAAAATATACTGAAACCCAAAGCTATTCTTTTTTTTTAAAAAAAATAGTTGTAGATAGACACATTAACTTTATTTTTATTATTTATTTTTAATTGAACCCAGTGTCTCACATGTGCTAGGCAAGTGCTCTACCACTGAGCTACAACTCCAACCTCCAAAGCTATTTTTTAAAAATATTTTCTTTCTTTAGTCATTCATTTATTAATTTACTTAACAAATATTTATTGAATTTGGGTACTGCTTCTCTGGAGACTTTCTTCTAAGAGGGAAGTATTACAATTATAGAGGTATTTCCCAAAACTTGGGAATAGTGCATTAAATGGAAATAACATAACTTTGAATAGAAGAGACCTAAATTTCTCTAGAGCCTATGAAATTCTCCTGGAGGAACAGTATACTGAGACATGAAAGATGAATGATACTGTATCACAAAAAGAGAACGATATTTCAAGTAAAAAGGGAAGTACTTTGAAAGATGAAGTAAGAAGCCACAGTCCTTGAGAATAGCAGAGCCAAGGCAAGAGCCCAAGCCCAGTTGAAGCAAGAGGGATAGGCAAACAGATCATGAAAAGATTGCAGGGCATTTAAAGTGTTCAGAATTCATTCTAATGTAATAAACCATTGATAAGCTTTAAGCAGACAGTGTAATTTGAGTTTTTAAATGATATCTGTGTCTGCTGTGAGGAAAAGGGAGTTGGAATTTAGACTGCTTAAGAATTTATGAAATTATGTAAATGTTAATTCAGGGGAAAGACAGTGGTAGCTTTGGATTTATATCAAAAGGCGGTGGACATAAAGAAACATGGACAGATCTGTGAACTGTTTGCAAGTTGTAAATAGAAGACATTTGTAGGTTGATGAGTTATGGAGAATGCAGGGTAGGGAGGGGACAAGGATAATTCTGATTTGGGTAACTGGAGAGAAGCAAGGGGATACATATTGAGTTTACTTTGGGAACAGTTACATTTCAAAAGCTTATACAGCATCCACAGGAAATGCATGCAGGGATGCATAAGTTTGGGGCTCAAGATCAAGTTCAGGGTAGAACATGAGGCTGAGAAGGCTTTAGAACAAGTATTACAGTTAAGTCATGTGTTGCGGTATCAATGTGGAAAGAGTGTGTAGTAGAAGAAGATACGAAACAGAGTTTTTAGGAACATCAAGAATGAGAAGTTTTCATCCTTCAAAACAGACAAGAAAAACACTAGGATATGGCATTATTCAGGTTAACAATTGTGATTATTTTGGAAATAACACTATTTAAGAATGTCAGATACAGTCTACAGGACACAAAGCCAAAAACCTATTCTTGAGAATTATAATTCTCTCTCTCTCTCTCTCTCTCTCTCTCTCTCTCTCTCTCTCTCTCTCTGTTGAAATCATATCAGATGTCAACTATGTAGAACAGGCTGTAATGGAAACAGTAAGAACAAACTTTCCTGAGACATGGATATGGGATCTTGTCAGTGTTGAGTGAGTTTTTAACAGTTTTCTCTCATATGTCTTTATTTCTGTTTTGTTTTTCTTTTTATTCATTAGCTTTTGTTTCTGGGTATATACAACTGTACCATATTTATAAAATATATAGTGTCATTCACTTGTAAATACCAATCATTTTGTCTTTTTTTCCTAGTAGATTTTTTTTCACCAAAGCTTTCTCCTCTATAAATTTCATGCAGATATATGTAAGCTGATTTCCTTTGTTTTTTTTTTTTTTTTAAAAAAACTAATGTTTTTAAAGAATATAACCTTTCTAAGGTTAAATTTTTTAGAAATCTGTCTCTTAAGATTTTTATCTAAAAAAGAAGTGGGGAGGGGGTGGGGGGAAGAAAAAATAACAGAATGAGACAAATATCATTATGTACATGTATGATTACACAAATGGTGTGACTCTACTTCTGTACAACCAGAGAAGCAACTGTTGTACCCCATTTGTGTACAATGAATAAAAATAAATAAATTAAAAAAAAACTTGAATTTATTTTTAATTGATTTGAAAAATCATATTTATGATGCACAATGTGATGTATTGTTATATTTATGTATACAATCTGAAATGAATAAATCAAGTTAATTAACATTAAAAAAATATTTTTATCTAATGCCCTATCCAAACACTACAACTCATTTTTTAACCTTCAGTTAATTCGTTTCTGCTTACTCTGCACTGAATTCAGGTTTTAGTTCAGACAAAGAACGTGTTTTGGGAATAATCACTTATTGCAGTTCCTCAGGTTTCGCAAATCTTTCATTCCTCATCCCTGATACTATAACCCAATGGGCGGCAAGTGCCTTCTGTGTGAACGGTGATGCTGGATTTGGCATTTCATCAACAGTCTCCTTGGAAGCTTCCCAGTCTTTCTTTGTTGAAATCATTGCCCCCTTTTCAGTTGTTCAAAATGAACAGTGTGATTTGATCATCAATGTCTTCAGTTCCCTGAATACCTGTGTAGAGGTAAGTTGCTTCCTTTGATCTGGAAACAAAAATCTAACAAAACTAAGAGTTTCTTAATATTTTCCTTCAATGCCACTATATTGCCTATACTCTCAAATGTGAAATGATACTATAAAGGAATAGACTTGTTTCCACATTCCTCAAACAAATCAGTTGCCTTTACTCATGGCAATGATTTGAATATAGTTTTGAGAATGGCATTTCATAATGAAGTACATTCTCCCATATTTATCTTCTTATAAGAAGAGTCTTTTGGTATCTTAATTTTGCTAATTTAAAACAAAAGCAATCTGGCATGGAGGCACACACCTGTAATCCTAGCGGCTGGGGAGACTGAGGCAGGAGGATCACGAAATCAAAACCAGCCTCAGCAACAGTGAAGTGCTAAGCAACTCAGTGAGACCCTGTCTCTAAATAAAATACACAAAAAAAGGGGGGTGACTGGAGATCTGACTCAGTAGTTGAGTACTCCTGGTTCAACCCCCAGTACCCAAAACAAAACAAAATCAATAAAGCGGAATTGTCATAAGAAGAAAGATGGGATAATAACATCACAGTATGTAAGTTAAGGAATCACTGTATTCGTTCCTTTTTTAGGTATCTGTTCAACTAGAAGCATCTCAGAACTATGAAGCTAACATCAACACCCTGAAAAGCAATAGCAGTGAGATTATCCAGGCTGGAGAGAGGAAAACATACCTCTGGAATCTTAAACCTAAGAAATTGGGTCAGTAACTTTGTGTCCCAATCTCTTGAGAAACAAGTCATTTTAGTACTATATTTTCCTTAAATTATCTAAAACAAATTTTTTTCTTACTTTTTTCTCTTTTCATTATCCTGCATTAAAATTATGTTCTTACCTAATTTCTATTTGCTAATGTATAAAGCAGAGCCACCATTAATTTGCATGCAAATATAATCTTAATAAAATACAACATAAATGCTGCTAGGTGGGTGGTATATACCTCTAATTCCAGTTACTTGGGAGGCTAAGGCAGAAGGATTGCCAGCTTATGATCAAAAGAAAAATTTTAAAAAGGGGCTGATGATGTAACCAAGAAGCAGAACCCTTCTGGGCTCAATCTCCAATTCCACCAAAAAAATTTAAAAAGCACAACATAAATGATAATTTGTATAACATGTCGAGTCTACACATCATGTCCTAAATGAAGAACGTGTTTTCACTAACGTGCCCTAATGTTTTTCTTTTTCTCACCCATCATTTATTCAAAATGTCACTAATATAAAAACTTTTCTTCAATCACAGTGACCAATTATTGGAATATCTGGGATATGTAAATTTACTAGATTTGTGACAGGATATCAAGAACACTGAATACTTGAATGAGGACCAAACCCTGAAAAGGATATTGTCTCAGGGCATGTATTATCTACAGCTAGGAAACTAAATTTAGAAGTATCTTATTGAAGATATAAGGAAGGGGAAAAGTTAAAAAGTACAGTAAAAATTCTAGATGTGATGTGCATAATACTAATTATGAGTAATTTTTTAAGATGTGGCAAAAAGTTTTTTTAATTTCCTATCTCATATTCATTGTATTAGTATAGCAGCAAAGAGTAGAGTTATAAGATTATTTTTGTTTACCAATGATATTAATGTGCCTTGGATTATTTTTCCTACAATATTTAAACTTTGTCAATTTTTAACCTATGCAAGGTCTTCAAAATTCTTACCTTGGAAATTTATTTATAAATACTTTCATATAGGATCTTGAAATGGGTGAAACAAAATGTACCACATTATCTCCAGGCAGAAGCAGCCAGTTAATTTGCTCTGACATTAATATGATGCTAGCATTTGGGTTATCCACTCCAAAATATGATTGACAGATTCTAATTGTTTTTCATTATGCAAGGAGCTGATGGTAGACTTAATTTATATTTGGGAATATTTTCTAGGTAAAGTGAATATCACCGTGATTGCTGAGTCCAAACCAAACAGTGCCTGCCCAGACGAAGTAACTGAGCAGCAAAATCTAAACTGGAAAGACATTGTGGTCAGAAGCTTATTGGTAGAGGTGTGTACCTGCAAAACTATCAAGCTCTTCCTGATAAGAAGCAGATAGTGTCTGAGAGGCTAAATAATAAAAGACATTCTTCTCGAAAAGAGTTAATTGAGCAGTTACTTTTGATACAAAACATTCCATTTTAAATGAGTCGGAACATAAAATTCATCCTTTCTTTAATTGATATCTCACCCAGGGTAGTAAAACTTACAGGCTTTTTGATTTTTTATTCATTCGTGACTCATGATGCTTCCTGTGTACCTACTCCTCTCCCGTCTCTTTTTCAACTGATTCTCAAAACCATTAGACAAATCTACTTGCCCTTGTCTCCTGAGCAGCTCCTGTCATCCTAGATAAAAATTGATGCCTCATCTCTGGGCATGTCCCTACTCCACAAAACACTTACACCTGTCTGCTGGAGATTCTGGACAGGATCAGAGGAGTTTAGAGTGTCATCCAATGACACAGGTTATCCTTGTCCAACCTATTAGAACAGAGAGTCCACAAGGCTGTAGGAAATGCACAGTGACTTTAGATATGTGTGAAGGGGACAATGAACAGATCTGCAAAGGCAACATTACCAGCCAGGCCTAACTGAGCCAATGATTTACTGCTTTTCCTTTCTGGAAAGATGATACAGACTCATCATTTTGTGTTTGCTTTTGTTTACTCTTTGATAGCCGGAAGGTGTTGAAAAGGAAATGACCCAGAGTTTCCTTATCTGTACACAAGGTAAGAAGATATTTTAGGTGGTCAATTAGTCCTAAAGAAAATATTTCAATAGGGTCAGTTTTTTTGTATAAATTTAGCAAATAAAAATATGCTTATGGAGTTTTTTAGTTCACCTAGAACATTGCTCTGCCTCAACCTGTTTTTCTCAATCTTATGTATGCTTGGCTCCTTTTTATTATATGATCATCATATAGTGTTGGTCAAAGAGAAATCAGGCTTATGTTTAAGTAGAACATGATATAACCTTTGCTTTGGTACTCTTAGGATCAAATAATCCATAGACCTATCACTAATCCTCAACTGCCTTCTTTATGCTCCTCAGGAGTACTGTCTTACCTGGGTAATGGTGATCAGGTTTTAATACTTAACCAGAGTCTTCAAGTTGTATTTTTTGTATGGACTATTTTATATGTCTTAATCAGAAGGTTTTGAATTTTTACATTTTTCCCTACATAAATGGTTTAGGCACTAAACTCATGGTGAATGGGTGCTACTAACAAACACACAGATTTATACCATTTTCTGAAAATATTGCCGTATTAAACTAGATCAAACTGTCAATTTAATTTCATGTAACAAGCAATTTGTAAAATAAAAATAAGTAATGAAATCTATTTCCTAATGTATTTCTAAAATCTATTACTTATAAAAGGGAGTCTTCACATTATTTTTTATGGATTTTTTTTTTTTTAGGTGCCAGAGCCTCTGAGGAGATAGTTATGGACCTGCCAAATGATGTAGTGGAAGGTTCAGCCAGAGCCTTTGTCACTGTTGTGGGTAAATAGATTAAACTTTGTTTCACGATATTTGAAAATCTTGGTCGAGGTAAATTTCCTAAAATGGAGAGATTTTCCTATGCTATCAATGAAGAAATTATTATTCAGGTCTTCCTTGTTTTTTCCATATTCCATAACGTTGCCAAGAAATGTTAGTTCTGGTAGATGATGAGTGGTGCAGAGAAAACCTAACATTCTCTTACAGTAACTAATATGAAATATCAGATCCATTCTCAGAAAATCAGAAAAACTTTTCCTATTAAAGATACTGGGAATTTTCTAGTAAAATGAGAAATCTGTTTTATAAAAGGAAAACTTCCTTGCCTATCATTAACACCCTTTGGAGAGGGATAGATTACAGTTTATATGGCATAGGATCGGTTTCTCAAAATCAAACAAGCAAAACACATTTTCCTAACTTCCCATTCTTACTGGTTAAAGGGATCTTCAGAAATATTTTCCTTTAATTCCATCTGTGTTAGTCAGCTTTTTGTCACCATGGCCAGAATTTGTCACCAATACCTAACCAGGAATAGCTTAAAGGAAAGTTTATTTGGGGCTCATACTTTCAGAGGTTTCAGCCTACACACAGCTGACTGCATTGCTCTGGGTGAGGCAGAACATCATGGCAGAAGGGCGTGGTGGAAGAGCAAGGCTTTCCTCATGGTAGCCAGGAAGCAAAGAGGAAAGAGGGAAAGGGTGACAGAGCAGATGCATCCTTCCAGGCACATCCCAGTGACATACCTCCTCCAGTCATGCTTTACCTGCCTGCATTTACTAATCTGTCCATTTAAACTAAAATGGACTGATTAGGTTACAGCTCTTAAGCCAATCATATTACCTCTGAATATCCCTGTGTTAACACAGGAGCTTTGGGGGATACCACATATCCGAACCATAACACCACTCTTCATATCCATCTATCTAGAATTACTTTTTCCTTGTTTTCACATTTTAGACTCACAAAGTGTTTCTTAATTCCCCAATCCTTTTTAATCTATGGCTATTCATGCTGAGATGGCAACTGTAAGTGATATGACTTTCTGTTTTTCCTGTTTCCAGGTGACATTCTAGGAGTTGCAATGCAGAATCGGGGAAATCTTCTCCAAATGCCTTATGAATGTGGAGAACAGAATATTGCCCTTCTATCTGCTAATACATATGTCCTTGACTACCTGAAATTTACTGAACAATTAACAGAGGAAGTTAAATCTAAGACTTTATTTCTCTTATCTAACGGTAAGATGATTTAAGTAGTCTCTGCCCATAGTAGGTAAAATTGATTCTTAATAACATCATGAAGTCAAAAAACTGTAATTATACACTTGTCTGGTACAGCAAAAGTGATCCTGACTCTTGCTAGTCTGAGTCCTAGGTGGGTTTTCTCTTGGATTTCAAAATTTGTGCAATCATTTAGCTTCATAATTTAGTGCTGTAAAGATTCAAATTATGAACTAATTTATTTTTAACACCTAATGTTTTGTCAGACAACCTTTGTTGTTGTTGTTAATAATAGCCGTAAATCATTCGTTTTTCATCTCCTAGATTTTTTCCCAGTTGTGTTTAATTGCAGTAATGAGATTTGTATATAGAAAGGGGGTGTATAAACCTTGTAACGTAATATTAAGGAAAAACCCAGGAGCATAATGTCCTTGGTTTTTGTTTGTTTTCAGAAAGGTAAAACTAAATGAAGTAAAGGGAAAAGTGTTGATTAGTAAGCAAAATGATGAGACAGTTATTAAGCGAGGCATATTCACATGTGACTTGTCATTAAAATATATAAGGAAGAAGTTATTTTTCCCCATTATGGATAAAAAATCCAACTGTCAGAAATTAAAATCAGAAGTATTCATTCCTAGTAATTTTTGTGTGTCTAATATCAAAACCCAGGGATTACACTATACCATTCTTTTTCTTCCATCTTCCTTAGGTTAAACAATTTCCTACTATGTTGTATTTTAGGTTATCAAAAGCAGTTGTCTTTCAAAAACTCTGATGGTTCATATAGTTTGTTTTGGCAGTGGGATCGGAAAGGAAGCATATGGTGAGACAAAAATTTTATTTTCTATGATATAAAAATTATGTGAGGAGGGCTTGAAAGGAGGTGAGAGAGGATTGAGTTCAGTGTGGTTTTTCCAGCAAAGTAGATTTCAAAGTGAATTTACAGAGAAGAATCCGATGAAACCAAAATATTCGATTATTCTAACTCTAATGTGACAATTTACCTACAGTCTCATACAATTTGCTTAGCAGTCTGACCATTTAATGATAATCTCTACACTTACACAGCTGGCTAACTCCCTGGAAAGTGGCACATCCTGCTCTGCACTTCGGAGTCCCATTTAGATTAAGGAAGTGACTCTGGAAGGCCTCAAAGCATCTGATGACAACAGTTCTGTCTCCATGTATATATAATCTAACAGACTACATAGCAAGACCTTTGAAGTTAAACAGGCTAAAAACTGCCTACCATAACTTCTACAGATTGTTTTTCATAATATTTTGCTAACCCCAAAGAAATAGCCACTATCAATCAAGACTGTTGCTGTCAATATTAGACAAGTTGAATGCATCTATCACCCAAGGGAAACCACAGTGATGAGCTGGCTGGGGAGCCGACATCATTTCTCTTTGTATCTAACTTTTGCTATGGCAATCCTCATTACAGGCTCACTGCCCTCACTTTCAAGACATTGGAGAAAATGAAAGAATATGTATTTATTGATGAAACAGTTCAAAAGCAGACTTTAATCTGGCTTTCAAGCAAACAGAAAAGCAATGGCTGCTTTGAAAATGATGACCAGCTTTTCAACAATGCCTGGGAGGTGAGGTACTAATAGAATGAGGTATTCCTTGTTCCTGTGCCTACTGTTCCTTCCCTTACTTCTGGCCTACCTCATCTTGAACATGGTCATTTGAAGGGGGAATGTTATGCCTTCTGAGTTAGCTGTAGTCACAGGACTGTGGTGTCCTGGTCAACAGCATCATTCCTGTTGTATGCATGTTTAACCATAGCAGAGATACAACTCCTCCAAATTTTGCATATGTCTTTAAGTCCTTAGGCCTTCCATCCTCAATCCTTTACAGTAAACAAATTGAAAATTGAGAGGGAGAGAAGAAAACCTACAGAGAAAACATCCATAAATTTGGAGCCAGAAAATATTTTAAAGGACAGGGGTAATCTTGAGTGTATGAGGAATGTAAATTTGTACCTATTTGTGGGAGGCAAGAAAGCTCAGGGAACTGTATCTAGTAATTACCATTGTTTCAATGAAGCAAGCTATTCCAATACCTCTCAAGGAAGGTTGAAGGATGGTTCAACCCTGGCCATAATGTAAATGAGGTAAAGTGTGTCCTTGGCAGGACTCACCTTTTTCCTTTTCCTACCTACATTTAGGTAAATCACTAAGCATTCTCCCTCCCTTCATATTTCTGCTCTTTGAAGACAGTTATCCACCTCTACCCCATCACATGTCTTCTCTATTCTCCCAACCTTCCTGTTTCCCTCTGGATGTTTGCAACCTCCTATCCTGATATTTCAGCATAACCTGATAGTCCCTAAGAAAATGTCCTGGGTTTTTCCTCTGTATCCTTCATAATGACCACTCCAACTTTTGGATTGTGGCCTATAAATCTAATTCACTACAAAATATGGATGAATGGGAACTCCTTACTAAGTAGGACAGAAGAGGCTGGACACCCAAGGGATTTTCAGGAACCAGGCTTATTGGCTGCGCCTGGCCCATCCAGGCTCATCCTGGCTCATGCCTGAAATTCTCCTCTGAACCAAAAGTCTAGAAATTCTTTGAACTTTATACCCTGTGATGGGGGCGGGTGTATGGGTGTTTAAAGTTTTTGTAGAAAGTGCTTTTTAGGCCAGACAGAGGTTTTATAAGTTTTTATCAAGAAAACGGAGATAATATCTTTTTATACAACAAACTTGACTGTGGTCTCTAACTCTATCACCTCTTTTGTGTGCAAACCTGATATGTACAAGAAAGAGGAAACTTAAAACCACAGTTCTCTCTGCAGACCTCCTGCTGATACTCTAAAAATCTTTCTGACAAGAAGAGAAGCTTAATTTTGGCAAGGGTCTTTTGGGTGGGGGTGCCTGGCCTGCTTCATTTATGGTATTTAACTTTAATGCAGTTTATTTTCAAACTGCTTTATTCTTAAGTAATTGAAAGGGAGGAGAAGTCTTTAAGTTATTCCAAACATAGTCTCACAAAGGGAGGACCCTAATGGGAAAAATTCTTGTTCCTATGTAGAAAAATAAAAGACATTTTAATGTTCTAAAATATCCTCTCCGTATCTTTCTTCTTATTGACCGTGTTACTGATCAATGCTTCCATTTGTGTGATCTCACTCAATCCTTTCTGTATACAGTGTAGCTGGCCCTTTGTATCCAAGGGTTCCACATGCATGGATTCAACCAACCATGGATTAAGGGTATTTGGGGTAGGATGGGGGACTGCATCTGTATTGAACATGTACAAAGTTTCTCCCATGTCATTATTCCCCAAACAATACTTATAGCAATAGAGAGCTATTTAAAATAGAAATTATATCATATTAGATATTATAGGTATTTTAGAGATGATTTACATTATACAGGACTTGAGCACCCATGGATTTTTATACCTGCAAGGCATCCTAGAACCAATTCCCCATGGATACCTAAGGATGACTGCAATTAAGTCTGTGTGTGTGTGTGTGTGTGTGTGTGTGTGTGTTGAATTCTGAGAAAGATGCAAGAGAAAAGTAAAAACATGGCAGAAGAATGGTGATACCACTTACTATAATTTAAACATGCTTCTAACCACATCTTGCTTTGGTGTCCACCCTGTTCTGTTATTTGCACCTTGAAAATTGTACTTCAGAAATATTACTTTTCTGAAAAAAAGAAAGGTTTCCTTTTGCTTAGATAAAATGAGAGTTGTGTATTAGATCATTGGATCCCAAATCCAGTCTGAATGCTGTCTGCACCAGAATCACCAGAGTACCCATTACAACTCATTTCTCTGAACACTTATTACAATTCATATTTCTGAGTTTTTAAATGATATTGTCTTGTGTGGATGCAGGCTTAAAAGTTTCTTAGAGAACTTTTATACACAGCCAATTTGAAAATTATTTGATTTATTTATTTTTTCTAGTTTTACACTGTAAGACTCTATGAGACCTGACAAGTATTACCTCCTAGGGTAATTTTGCATAGATTTTTCAGAATTGTTTTTCAGTGATTTTCTGTTTTACCATATCACAAATTCTTTATTTGCTGGTCAAATTAATACCAAATAATGTCAAATAGAGTCATATGAGTTGCTTGGAGTACATGCTTAATTTCAGGTCACATAAATATCATATATGTATTAAATATATCTAAAATTGTTATGTTCAATGTAATCATTACATTGGACCTTAATTGATTCTTGTTCAGATAGCATGGCTATTAATTAGCAAATTTAAAGTTTATACATGTTTGGGTTTGAGATTATAGCTTAGTGGTAGAACACTTGCCTAGCTTGTGAATCCTTGGGTTTGATCACCAGCATTGCACATGCATGTGTACACACACACACACACACAAATTGCACATGTTCAAGTGTTTTGTGAATTAGGATTTTTGTCCTTGCATTTCTTTCCTACTTAGTTTCTTTGCAGATGAATAACTGTTCTTTTGTTATCTACCATCCTATGTGACTCGCTGTTGTTCTTTTTAGGGTGGAGATGAAGAGGACATTTTACTCTCTGCATATATCACTGGAGCACTCCTTGAAGCTGGGCTCAATTCCTCTGTATGGATTCCACTAACTTCTAGCTTCAGCATCTGAATGCACATTAAGTAGACTCTAGATTAAGAGTAATCAAAATTCTTAGGATGGAGGAACATTGCCTTTTTCTTATTACTTAAATTTTGTTTATTACATAGTAATAATAACATTACAAATGTATTTCAAGTTATACTTTTGAAGTATATTACTTTTGAATATATATGAATGGGTTTATATACAAAATATATTTCAAAGATACACACACACACACACACACACACATATATATATATATATATATATATATATATATATTATGAACAATGACTAGTTTAAATATCCAGCAAACTTACAAAATGTTCAGGTTCATTTTAAAATATATTTTTCCTCACTAGTTTCCTGTTCTACGTAATGGGCTCTTTTGCCTGGAGGAGGCATTGGAAAGTGGTGTCCCTAATGGCTATACACAGGCAATCCTAGCTTATGCTTTTGCATTAGCTGGAAAAGAAGAGAAAGTGGAAGCCTTACTCCAGATCCTGGATCAATCTGCTACAAAAACAAGTAAGTTATAGCATTCAATTTTGCTAATAAGGGATTATCTTTAAAACAATGTAATGGAACTTACTACATAATGATTTTTTAACCCTCTCTTTACCAGGGTATTCCCACTCCTCTTAAGGAATTCATCTGTGCCCCCTTTATCTTTAAAAAATACTGTGTGTCTTAGATTCCCCTCTTTCTCTTTTTTGTTAAATTCTTCTCAAATGAGTATAGTAATGGAAATCAGACACACCAACCATGCCATATCCAGTATCTTCTTTTGTGTTTGTTTGTTTGTTTGTTTTGTTTTGTTTTGTTGTTGGGGGTTTGGGTTTTGCAGTTCTAGAGTGGAAACCCAGGGTCCCAGGTGTGCTAGGCCAGCAGTCCACCTCTGAACTCATCAATAAGAACTACTTGTGAAACTTAATCACACACCACTTTTGACCTTACATAGTTGCTCTTTAGGGCTGTATTCATTTTCTAAAACTTTAAAACAAAAGACCACAGTGACTTAAACAACAAAAACTTATTTACTCATAGTTCTGAAGAGTAAAATAATAAGATGAAGGAGTCAGCAGATGTAGTTTTCTTACTTGTAGCTAGGCATCTCCTCCCTGTCTTCACCTGGTTTTTCCTTTGTGTATAAGCATTCCTGGAGTTCATTCTGTGTCTCCAAATTCCTTATAAGGACATCAGATTGAATTTCATCCTACCCTAATGAAGTCATTTTAACTTTACCTCTTCAAAGATTCCATATTCAATCACATTCTGAGGTCCCAGGAGTTAAGACTTCAGTATATGAATTTTAAGGAGATTCATATACCTCAGTTCATAACAGAGGCCAAGAATGGAATTTTCACCCTCATTATCTGTAACTTTATAGGGACTTTCTATCCAGACTCTGTGAAAATTCTTCCTTTTTCTCAGATAATGTGATATATTGGGAAAGAGAAAAGAAACCCAAGACAGAACAATCCCCATCCTTTATTCCGTGGGCACTTTCTGGGCAGACTGAGAAGACTTGCTATGTGCTATTGGCTGTCATTTCCTGGAAAATTCAGGACCTCACCTATGCTAGTAAGATTGTGCAGTGGCTGGCTCAACAGATGAACTCCCATGGAGGCTTCTCTTCCACCCAGGTAATCAATGTGGACCTGACATTAATAACAATGTGCAGAAGATGGTATTCTACAGAATGCAAGTCTATAAGTGATTTCTACCATAAGCATCAGGTTTTCAGTACATTAGATATTTGACGATCCTTTCTACAATGAAGAGAGATTTCTCTCTAATTCTGTGCTTTAAACATTGGAAAAAGTAACTGATAAGAATGGATAACAGGAGAAATCAATAATCATAAAAATAATGATATTTCTTTTCCTAGTGGGAAAAATTGAAACTTCAAGAAAATGTGATTAATTTATACAAGAAAAATGTTCATTTCCCTCTCATTTTAGTCTCAGTGTCATTAAAACCATAGGCAGAGATAATATTTATATATATAATGTATATCTATTATATTATTATATTTTATAAAATATTTCAGAAAACTAAAATCAAATTAAGAGTTCTTGAAGAAAGTCAAAAGGCAACAACTCGCACAAGTGACTATATTTTTCTATTGTTCAGGATATTGCTTCTTGGTGTTCTCTTGACTGTTTTAGGGATATTTCTATGGGTTGATTTAAAGTTCACAGTTAAATGATGACTAATATTGCCTCATAACAGAGCTTGGGTCATTACTTGTACTGTTCTGTGCAGGACACCACAGTCTGCCTTCTTGCCATAACCCGCTACATGAAATTAACCTTCTCTAGTGATCAAAACATCGTCACCTTTAGAAGTGAAGAGTCTAGTGAGATTTTCCAGATTAACAGTGAAAACCGCTTGCTAGTCCAACGTTCAGAACTAACAAAAGCACATGGACGATATACAGTAGATGTGGAAGGAAATGGCTGCACATTTATCCAGGTAATAGAAATCAACCTAAGAGGGAAACAAATGTTTACCAGTTAACTGCTATCATACGAACTGTTCAGTTACATATAAAGTGTTATTTGCCATTTTGCATTGTTCTGTGATTATCTCTATTCTTCCTCTCATGTGTTTTCTAATCAATAGCAGAAAATGAAAGTTATTTTATGAAGAGGTACTCTTTTCTTTATTCCTTTATTTTTTATTAGTTCATTTTAGTTATACATAATATTAGGGTTCATTTTGACATAATTGTATAACCATGGAATATAATTTGCTCTAATTAAGTCCCTAGTACTCAATACATCTTAATTGTTCCAATATTTCTGTCTCCTGATGATGTAAATTCATCTGTAATTTCCCACCATGCAAATGATGCTACTGCGACATATTAACATAAAAATATATAACTCTTTGTCTTAGTATGTATGGACATGTCGGTGAGTTCTTTGGGTTACATACTGTGGAACAAATATTCAGAATTATAGGATATTTATCTAAATTATTAACTATTCATCTTTAACTAAAACGTATTAGCAGTCTCTACATTCAGTAGAGACTCACCCAGATTCATAAGTAGTGGAGTCATCTAGCTTTCTAGTTTTGTTAGTCTTTTGACTATAAAATGCTAATATATTATAATTTAAATTTGCACTTATTTGATTATTTATGATTATGAATTTATTTTATTTTATTTGTTCTTTTTAGTGTATATGCTCCTTTTTATTTATTTTGATTCATTATACACAAATGGGATACAACTATTGTTTCTCTGGTTGTACAGGAAGTAGAGTCGCACCATTTGTATAATCATGCATGTACATAGGGTACTGATGTTTGCCTCATTCTGTTATTTTTCCTTCCCCCCACCTCCTCTCAACTCCTTTTTTTCCTCTTTACAATCCATCCTTCCTCCATTCTTGCCTCCTTTTCACCCCCCATTATGTATCATCATCCGCTTATCAGAGAGATCATTCAGCCTTTGGTTTTTGGGGACTGGCTTATCTCACTTAGCATGATATTCAACGACTTCATCCATTTACCTGCAAATGCCATAATTTTATTATTCTTTATGGCTGAGTAATATTCTATTGTATATATATGCCACAGTTTCTTAATCCGTTCACCATTTGAAGGGTATCTAGATTGATTCCACAATCTAGCTATTGTGAATTGAGCAGCTATGAACATTGATGTGGTTGCATCACTGTAGTATGCTGATTTTAAGTCCTTCGGGTATAGGCTGAGGAGTGGGATAGCTGAGTCAAATGGTGGTTCCATTCCAAGTTTTCTAAGGAATCTCCACACAGTTTTCTAGAGTGGCTGCACTAATTTGCAACCCTACCAGGAATGTATGAGTGTACCTTTTTCCCACATCCTTGCCAACACCTGCTGTTGCTTGTATTCTTGATAATAGCCATCCTAATTGTTCTTTTTAGCGTATTCACTCTTAAGTTTAACTGGCTAGGAAAAGTTTCTTGAGGAATATAGTCATTAGAAAGTATTCTATCTTCCATAAATTATGTTGGGAAAGATTCTATTAATGATGAAAACTATACCTGATTACTTGATGATAAGTATATAGAGAGCATTAATAATGGACAAAGAGATACAAGAAGTCCTTTGGTTCTTACTACAGGATGAATTTTCTCATCATGTGTCATTCATTCTAGGCCACCCTCAGGTATAATGTGCCACTACCTAAGAAGGCATCTGGATTTTCCCTTTCCTTGGACATAGTAAAGAATAACTCCTCAGATATATTCCAGGCTAACTTTGGTCTTACAGTGACTCTCAAGTAAGTATAACATTTTGATATCAGTTCCCAGGTTGGAGAGAGAGTGATATATAAAAAATAATTAAACCAAAGTGAAATAACAAAATATAAATGATGGTACCTGTGATGAGGTCACATGTTGGTAGAGAATGTTCTACATCACTTCACAACTGTATGTATAGACACCACCATTTAGTACATCTTTAGTTAAATCAGAGCTAAGGTTATTCAAGTACAATTTGTACTCTGTGCAAGTATAAATCGAATGTTTTACCTTGCTAATATTAACAGTAATGTTTTTATTTGTGTGTGTGTGTGTGTATGTGTGTGTGTGTGTGTGTGTATAGTCACTTCCATTTTGGGACAATGGAGACAGTGTATTTTCTCCTCAAGACAAGTATAGGTGGCCCTATAGTGGAAGTCTCACAAATTTTATTTTATACCTGAAAGAGCCAAATTTTAGGTTTCTACTTTTCAGAATAGAAAAATAAAATAATCCTCTTGAATTCAAATATAATTTATAGACACCAAAGGGTTTTACCATAAGTTAATGTATAGGGAAATACTGAGTAAAACTATTTGGGGAGATTTTACCTAGGATTTCTAAATGATTAATTTCTTGAAAACCAGAGCTATGGATTAAATACATTGTGGAACTCTTAACTTCATGTCCCACTAATGCTTTCCAGAGGCCAAAATAGGACCTAGAAAATGTCAGGGGGTATGTATACCAGAATGCTCTCCTTTAAACAAAGATCTGCTCTACATGTTGTGCTGATCTAAGGCTAACATGACTATATGTAACATAAATGTATAAGCTTTATTTATGTATTTATTTATAAGTTCTGACTTTGAGATCGCAGGTGAACTTCACAGCAGTTTGGGGAGAGTTTAGATCTAGACACTTCATTATAGCTTCAGCCACTGTTGGTTTGTGCCATCTCCTCTATTGTCACTCTGGTTGTACCAATTCTCAGATGTTTGAGGATAAATTTCTTAAGGTCTTTCTTTTTCAACTTTTGGCTTTTCTCCAGATGTCTAGCCCATTAGAATTCATCCATCTGCCCCCTTTACTGTGAATTAAGTCACATTTCTAAACTGATGGCTAAACTAGTGTTGTTGTTGTTGTTGTTTTTAAATTTAAGATATACTGGAATTCACAATAACTCCATTATGGTCCTTGTGGATGTCAAAATGCTCTCAGGATTCACTCCCGTTCTGGCATCCATTCAAGAGGTAAACAGTTGGAACACAATCTTTCAGTACAGAGAAAATGATTTTGTATATAGATGAAACAAACCATTGGTTAGCAAACAAAACCGTGGGATTTTTTTTTTTTAATTTAAGCATACCTCTTTAGAGTCCACAGTTGTATTTTTGCTGTAACATACCTAGAGGAATGATGTTTTCAATTTGCAGCAATTCTCAGTCATTTTTCCCCCATGGCTCATAGTATGTTTGTTTGGTTCCTAAGTGTGCTTTTAAAAACATCTTATAAATAAGAACCTGACAAAACAATGACCTGAACGTACAATTTGCGACTGCTTCTCTCTGTGTTCTAATATCTACCTCATCTTCCCTGCCACTTTCTTCCAAGCTTGAGAACAATGGTCACGTAATGAAGACTGAAGTTAAAAATGACCATGTTCTTTTCTACCTGGAAAATGTAAGTTCACAATTATTTTTTTCTTTCATGTCTTTTTTTTTTGTTTTGTCTTCTAAAAGGTTATTGGGTGCTCCTATTTCATACAGACATAAATTAGAGTTTACAAAAAATATAAGAGATTAAATATTCTGTCCCACTGATCCTCTTCTCTCTGTTAACTGTAAAATTTTTTGTATGCAGGCCTTGTTTACCTGACTAGATAGTTCTCAAGTTTAGAAGCATCATCTCCCCATTTTTTCAATCCTTATAATATCTAACTTAGTCTTTTTTTTTATTGTATACAAATGGGATACATGTTGTTTCTCTGTTTGTACATGGAGTCAAGGCATACCATTTGTGTAATCATACATTTACATAGGGCAATGATGTTTGATTCATTATTTTTTTTCCCTTCCCCCCCAACCCTCCCACCCCTTTTCCCTCTATACAGTCCTTCTTTCCTTCATTCTTACCACACTCCTTATCCCTAACCCTAAACATAACCCTAACCCTAATGCTAACCCCTCCCACCCCCCATTATATGTCCTCATTCGCTTATCAGCGAGATCATACGTCCTTTAGTTTTTAGAAATTGGCTTATCTCACTCAGCATGATATTCTCCAATTTCATCCATTTGCCTGCAAATGCCATAATTTTATCATTCTTCATTGTGGAGTAATATTCCATTGTATATATATGCCACAGTTTCTTTATCCATTCATCAACTGAAGGGCATCTAGGTGGTTCCACAATCTGGCTATGGTGAATTGAGCAGCAATGAACATTGATGTGGCTGTATCTCTGTAATATGCTGATTTTAAGTCCTTTGGGTATAGGCCAAGGAGTGGGATAGCTGGGTCAAATGATGGGTCCATTCCAAGCTTTCTGAGAAATCTCCATACTGCTTTCCAGAGTGGCTGCACTAATTTGCAGCCCCACCAGCAATGTATGAGTGTACCTTTTTCCTCACATCCTCTCCAACACCTATTGTTCCTTGTATTCTTGATAATCGCCATTCTCATTGGGGTGAGATGAAATCTTAGGGTAGTTTTGATTTGCATTTCTCTTATTACTAGAGATGTTGAACATTTTTTCATATATCTGTTGATTGCTTCTACATCTTCTGTGAAGTGTCTGTTCATTTCCTTAGCCCATTTGTTGATTGGATTATTTGTATTCTTCGTGTAGAGTTTTTTGAGTTCTTTATAGATTCTGGAAATTAGCGCTCTGTATGAAGTATGAGTGGCAAAGATATTCTCCCACTCTGTAGGCTCTTTCTTCACATTGCTGATAGTTTCCTTTGCTGAGAGAAAGCTTTTTAGTTTGAATCTATCCCAGTTGTTGATTCTTGCTTTTATTTCTTGTGCTATGGGAGTCCTGTTGAGGAAGTCTGATCCTAAGCCAACAAGGTGAAGATTGGGACCTACTTTTTCTTCTATAAGATGCAGGGTCTCTGGTCTGATTCCGAGGTCCTTGATCCATTTTGAGTTGAGTTTTGTGTAGGGTGAGAGAAAGGGGTTTAATTTCATTCTGTTGCATATGGTTTTCCAGTTTTCCCAGCACCATTTGTGGAAGAGGCTATCTTTTCTCCATTGCATATTTTTGGCCCCTTTGTCCAGTATGAGAAAATTGTATTTATTTGGGTTTGTGTCCATGTCCTCTATTCTGTACCATTGATCTACCTGTCTATTTTGGTACCAATACCATGCCGTTTTTGTTACTATTGCTTTGTAGTAGAGTTGAAGATCTGGTATTGCGAAACCCCCTGCTTCACTCTTTCTGCCAAGGATTGTTTTAGCTATTCTGGGTTTTTTATTCTTCCAGATGAATTTCATAATTGCTTGCTCTATTTCTGCAAGGTACATCATTGGGATTTTAATTGGAATTGCATTGAATCTGTATAGCACTTTAGGTAGTATGGCCATTTTGACAATATTAATTCTGCCTATCCAAGAACATGGGAGATCTTTCCATCTTCTAAGGTTTTCTTTAATTTCTTTCTTTAGTGTTCTGTAGTTCTCATTGTAGAGGTTTCACCTCTTTTGTGAGATTGATTCCCAAGTATTTTATTTTTTTCGATGCTATTGTGAATGGGGTAGTTTTCCTAATTTCTCTTTCTGAAGATTCATCACTTATGTATAAAAATGCATTGGATTTATGAGCATTGATCTTGTAACCTGCTACTTTACTGAATTCACTTATGAGTTCTAAAAGTTTTCTGGTGGAATTACCTGGAAATTCTAAATATATAATCATATCATCAGCAAATAGGGATAGTTTGAGTTCTTCTTTTCCAATTCATATCCCTTTAATTTCTTTGGTTTGTCTAATTGCTCTGGCTAGAGTCTCAAGGACGATGTTGAATAGAAGCGGTGAAAGAGGGCATCCCTGCCTTGTTCCAGTTTTTAGGGGGAACGCTTTCAGTTTTTCACCATTTAGAATGATATTGGCTTTGGGCTTAGCGTAGATGGCCTTTACAATGTTAAGGAATGTTCCCACTACCCCAATTTTTTCTAGTGTTTTGAGCATGAAGGGATGCTGTATTTTATTGAATGCTTTTTCTGCATCTATTGAAATAATCATGTGATTCTTAACTTTAAGTCTGTTGATATGGTGAATGACATTTATTGATTTCCGAATGTTGAACCAACCTTGCATCCCTGGGATAAAACCCACTTGATCGTGGTGCACTATCTTTTTAATATATATTTGTATGCGATTTGCTAAAATTTTATTGAGAATTTTTGCATCGATGTTCATTAAGGATATTGGTCTGAAATTTTCTTTCCTCGATGTGTCTCTGTCTGGTTTAGGTATCAGGGTGATATTGGCTTCATAGAATGAGTTTGGGAGGGTTCCCTCCTCTTCTATTTCATGGAATAGTTTGAGAAGTATTGGAATGAGCTCTTCTTTAAAGGTTTTGTAGAACTCGGCTGAGAACCCATCAGGTCCCAGACTTTTCTTTGTTGGTAGGCTTTTGATGACCTCTTCTATTTCATTGCTTGAAATTGATTTATTTAAGTTGTGTATGTCCTCCTCGTTCAGTTTAGGTAATTCATATGTCTCTAGAAATTTGTTGATGTCTTCGAGGTTTTCTGTTTTGTTGGAGTATAGATTTTCGAAATAGCTTCTAATTATGTTTTGTATTTCACTCGTGTCTGTTGTGATGTTTCCTTGTTCATTCCGAATTTTAGTAATTTGAGTTTTCTCCCTCTTTCTCTTTGTTAGTGTGGCTAAGGGTTTATCAATTTTGTTTATTTTTTCAAAGAACCAACTATTTATTTTGTTAATTTTTCCAATTGTTTCTTTTGTTTCGATTTCATTGATTTCAGCTCTGATTTTAACTATTTCCTGTCTTCTATTACTTTTGGTATTGGTCTGCTCTTCTTTTTCTAGGGCTTTGAGCTGTAGTGTTAAGTCGTTTATTTGTTGATTTCTACTTCTTTTGTTGAATGCGCCCCATGAAATAAATCTTCCTCTAAGTACTGCTTTCATAGTGTCCCAGAGATTTTGATATGATGTGTCTTTGTTCTCGTTTACTTCTAAGAATTTTTTTATTTCCCTCCTGATGTCTTCTGTTATCCATTCATCATATAATAGTGTAATATTTAATCTCCAGGTATTGGAGAAGTTTCTGTTTTTTATTCTGTCATTTATTTCTAATTTCAATCCATTATGATCTGATAGAGTACAAGGTAGTATCTCTATCTTCTTGTATTTGCTAACAGTAGCTTTGTGGCATAAAATATGGTCTATTTTAGAGAAGGATCCATGTGCTGCTGAGAAGAATGTGTATTCGTTCTTTGTTGGATGGTATATTCTATATATGTCGGTTAAGTCTAAATTGTTGATTGTGTTATTGAGATCTATGGTTTCTTTATTCAATTTTTGTTTGGAAGATCTATCCAGTGGTGAGAGAGGTGTGTTAAAATCGCCTAGTATTATTGTGTTGTGGTCTATTTGATTTCTGGAATTGAGAAGGATTTGTTTGACGTATGTGGATGAGCCAATGTGTGGGGCATAGATATTTATGATTGTTATGTCTTGCTGATTTATGCTTCCCTTAAGCAGCATGTAATGTCCTTCTTTATCCCTTCTGACTAGTTTGGGCTTGAAGTCCACATTATCTGAAATGAGGATGGATACTCAAGCTTTTTTGCTATGTCCGTGTGCGTGGTATGTTTTTCCCCATCCTTTCACCTTTAGTCTCTGGGTATCTCTTTCTATGAGATGAGTCTCTTGAAGGCAGCATATTGTTGGATTTTTCTTTTTAATCCAATCTGCCAGTCTATGTCTTTTGATTGATGAGTTCAGGCCATTAACATTCAGGGTTACTATTGTGATATGATTTGTATTCCCAGTCATTTGACTCATATTTGTTTTTTGACATGATTTGGTTTCTCCTTTATTTGGCTATTCCTTTAGGCTAGTTCCTCCTGTTGCTGATTTGCATCATTGTTTTTCATCTCCTCCTCATGGAATATTTTGCTGAGAATGTTCTGTAATGCTGGCTTTCTTTTTGTAAATTCCTTTAGCTTTTGTTTATCATGGAAGGATCTTATTTCGTCGTCAAATTTGAAGGTAAGTTTTGCTGGGTATAAGATTCTTGGTTGGCATCCGTTTTCTTTCAGGGCTTGGTAAATGTTATTCCAGGCCCTTCTAGCTCTTAGGGTCTGGATTGAAAAATCTGCTGATATTCTTATTGGTTTCCCTCTGAATGTAATTTGATTCTTTTCTCTCGCGGCCTTTAAAATTCTGTCTTTATTTTGTATGTTAGGTATTTTCATAATAATGTGCCTTGGTGTGGGTCTGTTGTAATTTTGTATATTTGGAGTCCTATAAGCCTCTTGTACTTGGTTTTCCATTTCATTCTTCAGATTTGGGAAATTTTCTGATATTATTTCATTGAATAGATTGTTCATTCCTTTGGTTTGTTTCTCTAAGCCTTCCTCAATCCCAATAATTCTTAAATTTGGCCTTTTCATGATATCCCATAATTCTTGTAGAATCTGTTCATGATTTCTTACCATCTTCTCTGTTTGGTCAACTTTGTTGTCAAGATTAAATATTTTGTCTTCAATGTCTGAGGTTCTGTCTTCCAGGTGTTCTGTCCTATTGGTTATGCTTTCTATGGAGTTTTTAACTTGGTTTATTGTTTCCTTCATTTCAAGGATTTCAGTTTTTTTTTTTTTTTTTCAGTATCTCTAACTCTTTATTGAAATGATCTCTTGCTTCCTGTATTTGGTCTTTTAAATGTTGATTGGTCCGATCATTTAATGCCTGCATTTGCTCTTTCATCTCCCCATTTGCTTCCCTGATTGTTTTAATTATGTACATTCTGAACTCCCTTTCTGACATTTCTTCTGCTGTGCTGTCATTGGGTTTTATTGATGTAGTATGTAGGTTTGTTTGGGACATTTTCTTCCCTTGTTTTCTCATATTGGTCAGCTGTCAGTGGGACCCTGAGATTTTGCAGATTTCCTCTATTAGCTTATAGTGTCCCGGTAGATTTCCAGTGTATCACCTCCCAGCCTTCAGTAGCCTGAAGTCTTTGAGGAACTTGATAATGCAGTGCTTCCGAAGAAAGCTGCCCCTAGTCCTCTACTGGTTCCAGGGCTTGGAGCTGGCTCTGTGTGGAAAGGCTCTCACTGGGGGCCTGTACCATGCAGCTGGCCGTGTGGGAGGAGCCCACCGCCAGGTAGAAGACTCTAGCTGCCCTGCCCTGCTCTGATAAGCCACCCCTATCTGTGCCTGCCGCCCAGGCCAAGTTTCGCCCAGTGGGGGAGACTCACCCCGTGACTCTATTTTTGTCCAAGTCTCTCAATGTCTCCCCTTCTTGAGTCCTGGGTTCTGGAGCGACTGGAGATGCAGTCACCCTCTAGTCCACCATCTTGGATTGCCCCATGGAAAGAGCCTGTGGCCGGAGTGGGCAGAGCCGCCTGGAGAAGTCTCTGGCTGCCCTGCCCTGATCCCAGAGGCTGCTTGCGGATCGAAGCTCTCCGTTGGCTTGGGGACTTGTGGCTTGCTCTGTATAGAAAGACTCTCACTGGGCAGTCTGCTCTGAGAAGCTAGCCTTGAAAGGCGCCTCCCACTGCAGGGGGCCGGGCTGCTTGGGGAAGTCTCTGGCTGCCCTGTCCTGGTCCCTGAAGCCACTTGTGGGCCAGAGCATGCCGCACTGGCTCCGGGACTTGGAGCTTGTTCTGATCAGAAAGGCTCTCACTAGGGGCCTGCTCCGAGAACCTGGAGAAGCTGGCTGTGTGAGTGGGGCCCACCACCGAAGTGTGCAGGGCTGCCTGTGGAAGACTCTAGCTGCCCTGCCCTGCTCCGATAAGCCACCTCTATCTGGGCCTGCCACCCGGGCCAAGCTTTACCCAGTGGGCAGACTCACCCGTGGCTCTATTTTAGTCCGAGTCTCTCAATGCCTCCCCTTCTTAACTCCTGGGTTCTGGAGCGACTGGGGATGCAGTCACCCTCTAGTCCGCCATCTTGGATCGCCCCCCTAACTTAGTCTTGAGAGATACAATTCTTTTATCATTTGACATGAACTCCAGTGAAGGCAGAAATAATTTTTTAATTTATTGAAACTGTATATATTTAAGGTATACAGTCTGATGTTTCATATGTATATATACAGTGAACTGAATATTATGATCAAGTTAATTAATATATTCATCTCTTCATATAATTACCTCTTATATGATGAAAACCCTTAAGATCTATTAGCAAATTTTAAGTATACAGTGAGTATTTTTGACTATAGATCTCATACTTTAGGTCTTTATAACTTATTCATTCTATATAACTGAAACTTTGTACATTTTGATTCCTTGATAACTATCATTCTGCTTTCTGCATCTATGAATTTAATTTTATATATTTTACTTCTTTTTTTGTGTGTGTGTGTGTGTGTGCTGTGTATTGAACCCAGGGCCTTGTGCATACAAGGCAAGTAGTCTACCAACTGAGCTATCTCCCCAGCCCCTATATTTTACTTCAGAGTCACATCATGCAGTATTATTTTCTTTGTATGTTTTATTTCACTTAGCATAAATTCCTTCATGTTCTTCAGTGTTGTCAAAAATTGAAGGATTTCCTTCCTTTCTATGGTTAAATAATTTTCTCTTTTGCATATATACCACAGTTTCTTTATCTGTTGACAAACACTCAGGTTATTTCCATATCTTGGTAATTCTTAATAATGTTGCATTGAACATGGAAGTGTAGCTATTTCTTCAAAATAATAATCCAATTTCTTTTGGATACATACTCAGAAGTGGAATTGCTGAATCTAATAGTAGTTCTACTTTAACTTATTTAAGGAAACTTCAAACTATTTTAAAGTCATCCTTTTTATGTATACATCACTACTACTGCCATGAATGTCTGCATCCCTCTAACATTTTCAACTAAATTGTTTTCACCTCAATATAAACAATGGAACTGAAGATAATATACACTTTAATAATAGCTAGCTCATTGTTTTTGCTATTATGCAAGATTATGCTCACACTAGATCTCTTTGAGTAAATCATGAACTCCTAATGTTAATTTTCTCAGTGATTTCCTTTTTCCAGACATGTTATAATATAGTTATTGTTTGTATGTTTCTAGGTTACTGGTGTAGTAAAGAGTTTCACTTTTTCTGTTGAGCAAAGCAACCTTGTATCTAACATTCAACCCGCACCAGTTGTGGTCTACAATTATTATGAAAAAGGTAGGAAAGTAACAATTGTGCCCTAATGCAGTTGAATGTTATCTATGTCTAACATTCTATGAGGTATGAAACTTTCCAAAGTCATCCTCTGCCTTCAAAAACTAAACAATGGATGTTTTTACTTTGTATGAGGATTATTTTTATTCCATAATACATTTTCTGACTAGGCCATTTTCTAGTTTCCTAGAGTTTTTCAACACTTAGAATCTTTATGATATAATCTGAAATGGCTCCCTTTTTACTTAAAATACAAACCATGCTAAGATTCTAAGTCTTTCTTGTTTTTGTCATGGTTGTTGATGCCAAGATTTATCCTATCACGTTACCACTATGGACTCTGACTTTCAAAGGGATGTGAATGATACTCTGAAATGTTATAGAATTTCAATACCGTAGGTTCTACAACAGTTACTAATGTGTTGTAGAAACCATAAAACTCTTCCCAGGAAGGTTGATACTATTAGTTTCTTGTTGAGTGTCATATGAAGTTTGTTAAAAAGTATTTTAACTCTGTCCCTGTCATTTACTAATTGAATGCATTCTCTCAAGTAACTTAAGTGTTAGCAGAATATTTATGGATTTCTAAAATGAAGAAGTGACAGCTTCTCTTGAAAATTTATTGGAATATTAAATATAATGTGTTTATATTGTCTGATGTAGTCTGGTTATGGACAGTTGGAGAGTCAATATGGATGGATATTCCCCTTATTTTTCAGATGAGTACGCCCTTGATTCTTACAACATCAATAATATTCCAGTTTCCCAATGAATCAAAGGTAAGGAAATTACCTGCATCATAGTCTTAAAAGCATACCTAGTGAGAAAATGAAATATATAAAGATAAAACAATGGATCAAGCCAAGAGAAGTCTCTAGTCCTTCATAAGGTTTATGTAGCTAAGTGTGCTACCTCACTACTCTGATGATCATTGAAATGTTCTTAATTTATTTAAAATAGCTTTAAGAAGTTCATAGTTATTTATGTATTGTTTTATCTGTCATGTTTGTTTTATAAGTTTGCAGGTCATCAATCTATATGCAATATATTTGTACAATTCATGTATATATTCTATGTGTATATGTATATATTTCTGAACATGTATATATTAGCATGTTTTATATCTATCAATATATAGATACACACATATATGCATTTATCTATTTCTTAAACTATGTTTTAAATCCCAGGTGGAAAACTACTTCTTTTGACAAATTCCTCTTCTGTATCATGCCTGAGAGAACCACAAACTCCATTACATCCTGAAAAATCTGAAATCTGTTTTAACTTCTTATCAGATTGTATTTCTTTATTATCCCATTAAATGCTGTCATTTCACATCTGAATGCCTGATTTTCATTTATTCTAGTACTCATTCATAGTTTTTATTCTAGGAAACTTGAGGCTTTATGTGATAGCAACTTGTATAAGGCCCTTCAATGTTGTCAACTCTGAATTCAAGATTTTAGACATTGTGGCATATAGAATTGGAATGTTCCAATATGCAACAGAAGACAGAGAGAGAGGTGGAGGGAAGGAGAAAGACTGTGAAAGTTGAAGAGGGCTTTATAAAAGCTCAAGGAAATAAAAATAATCACACAAACACAACAAAACAGACTTCTCAGTAAAATATTATAAAGAGGGAAAAACAGAGAAAGGTCACAAATTAAGTGATTGATTTATTGAGCTTATATGCAAGATCAGGATGTTAATCTAAGGGCATTTATCTTTTTAAATTTTTTTATTCTTCTGAGTTTATGACTTATTGCTGAAAAGTAATACCCAATGTCTATAATTGTCTTATTTAATTTGAGTATTATAACAAGTTAATATTGGGGAGAGAAGATCAAGAAGAAAACGGAGAAAATAGGATAGAAATGAAAAATTACTGGCTTTCAGGAAAGGGATTGAGGGTTGCTGTTTGGACTTTGGCTTCACTGTTCGGAACAAACCTAGCACTCACTGCAGTGTTTGGTAGAGGAGGGACCTGACCCACTTGTTTTAAAATGATCTCTTGGCTTCTGTGTTGAGAAAAGGCTGTAAGAGTGCAAGAGTAGAAATGAGGAGACCTGAAGAGCCTGTTGCAGTAACCCAGCAAAAGGTGATGGTTGCTGGGACCAGTGTTAAAGCTGGGCAGATGGTGAAAAGTAAACAGATTCCAGGTGCGTTTTTTCCTATTGGTAAAGCCGATAGGATTTCTTGATGGGTTAGGTATAAGGAATGGAATGATAAAAATACTGATCAGAGATTATTTTCATGTATTTTGCCTGAGCTGTCAAAAAGATAGAATTGTCATCATCTGAGCTGGCCATGGCTGAAGTAGGTTTGGGATGGAAGATTAAGAATTCCTTGGTGAGGTTTTGATGTTACAGACAGAAGTGGAGATAGCAAGTTGGACAAGAACTTTGCTGTGAACATTGTGAGGTGGGGAAAGTCAGTTGAGAAGGAATCAGCCTTGGGAACCAAAGGAGAGACCAGTGAGATGGAAAGTCAAGTAAAAACTCTACGAAGGAAAAAGTGTCAAGTACTACTACCTAATAAAGTATAATGAGAACTGCAAATTGATCATTTACTTATGTGGGCAGAAAACAAATTTACAAACCGTTTGATTTTGGTCCCATATGAAATGTCATATACCAAAGTAATCAGATTCTGTTGAGACCATGGCCTGATTCTGCTAGGGAAGTGGAATAGGTTGCCAAAAGGCCAAAGAAAATACCTGAAGATAGTGTGCAAGATACAAGGTTTACTGGAAATTACTTTCAGGGAAATTCCAGTGGTGCCAGGCTGGACAGAGAGCACCTCTGTCCCTCATGGTACCTTGTCCAGTGGCAGCCAGATGGAAAAGTGACACATTCTTTCCATAGTGCCACCAACTCTGCACTAATTATCACACAGGAAGGGTTTTATAAGTTAGACTGCAAAAACAAAACATTGTTAGTTTGCCTACTTTGCTTTGTTCTTTGTGTGACTGGCATTCCAAGGAGCAGTCGTCCTGGTGTGCATGCAAGAAAGTAATTCCTGCTGATAACACTAGTTTTCCCCAGTTGCTACATATGTGAGAAAGAGTTAGTGTCCTTGTCCAAGATACTAATTATTTGGATATTCTGGTCTGAGCTCACTTTTATTGTTCCCTTAATTTGGCTAAGATCTTTGGACTAGAAAGAGGAGTTTCAAGGACATGGTGTTTTATTGTCCTTTTTCAAGGATGACATGCATTTGTTCTGCTTAGATCTTTCACACAAGTGTACTAGAAGAATCACATTTTTTTTGGAAGGAATTTCCTTGAACTTCATAGGAGCCCAGGGTGTTTGTTCTCTTTTTAAAATAAAAATGTAAATTCTTGGGTCTCACTTACACTAATGAGAATGAGGTAGTGGTTCTTGAACTTTAGTGTTCACCAGAATCACCCAGGTGATGAGATTGCTGAGGTTCTCTCCCAGGAGTCTGACTCTGTCTGGATGCACATAAGAATTTGTATTTCTAGCAGATTCTCAGGTATTACTGGTACTGCTAGGCTGAGGAAAACAACTAAAAATTTCTGATCTAAGAGTGTAGTTTGGGCATCAAGGTTATTAAAAGCTCTCCAGGCATTTCTCATGTTGAACTGGTTGAAAACTGCCACTTCAGAGCCTTGCCACTCCAAATGTGATCAGAAGAGTAGCAGCATCGGCATTGCTGTGAGCCAATTAGAAATGCAAGGTGTCAGGTCCTACCCACACATACTGAACCAAAACCAATATGTTGAGATCTTCAGATGGTGCATAAACATGTTAAAGTTTCAGAAGCCCTTTTTGGACCATCTCTGAGTGCATCTTTCAGGAAACACTACCCATGTAGTAGTATCTAGGGAGAAGGAGGAACCTTCGGTGAAATGTCTCTCTGAGGATAAGGGAAATTCTCAGAGCTGAATTCATCTGAGAGCCAAGAGTCCCTGACATTCCCAACAGCAGGAGTCCTGAATGCCTCTGCCATAAAGGGGAATATCTAAGGGCACACTACATCAGAGCCCACCTTGGTCTGGTAATGAGGGATATAAGCCAGGCATGGCCAACAGGAGTATTTCCTGGTGTGGCATCTGCAATCATTTCACTCCTTGGTTAAAAGAGAGGAGAAAAGGGAGAAGAAGAAAAAAATGCAGGAGTAGGACATTCTTCCACTGCTGATTACTTCCTTCCAGATTGGGATATTACTGGGTAGAAACAATCTTTAGTTCGTCATGATTCAAACTGTGGCCAAAAAAGCAATAATATTGATACACCAAGGAAGTAGAGCAGAAAAAATGTACAAATTCTTTAATGGCACGAGTGAGCTGCTAAACCAATCCCAGCACCACCATTCTTCAAATTTGTGCCATTTTTTCACAGTAATGCTCTGTATGGGTAGGAAATTGGGAGAGTGTGATTATGTGATATTTAGTCTTTGTAGGAATTTATCCAAATGTTTGCTATATGTCAGTCACCATGCTAATCACTTTAAGTATATTGCTTTATCTAATTCTTATTATAAGATTATGACTTAACCATTATTATTATTCCCAATTATAGACAAAAAGGATCACAGGGAATTTAATAACTCATCCAAGTTCACCCATCTAGTAAGTGGTAGAACCAGGATCCAAACTGTGAGACTTCAGGGACTATGAGGCTTCAAGGACTGTTCCCTTCTCTATAACCGACTTGCAAGGAAAGGAAGGACAATATTGCATACCAAAAAGATGGTCACATTTGAATATTTAAGTCAGTGTAATTGTAGTCCTTATAGCCTCAACAAAAGCATAACTATTTTTATGAAAAAGGCCTGCATCTACTCTAAACAATTCCTAGCACAAGGCATTCATTTCCCAACCACATTCTGCCTCCAAGACTCATCTGCTTCCAATGGCCGTAAGTTCCTGGAAATGTTTATGACCTGCCATGACAAGTTAATGCTAAATGAAACAAGATTACAGACACTCTATTATGTTCAGTACTGGTAATCCAGAGGACAATACTGCAAGCTTGCTACCCTGACACAGCCCCACCATGAGTCCATTCACCTGTGGATCTCCACACAAAAAGAGTCTTTCAGGGAGAAGACAGGTGAGCATTACTTACCTTCTACAGCATGAAATACCTGTCCACTGAGGATCTAGACAAAGTTCTTGTCAAGAACAGGTTCTGCAGGGGAAGGACAAGTTCTCATTTGTTAACTGACTCGTGGTTAAGTTCCTGGCAAATTTCCCCTAAGCCTTTCAACATCTAAGAAGAAACACTGAATGTTATGCAAACTGATGCCAGCAAAGGGTGCAAAATGGCTAGGATTCTTTCCTGAAGTTGTGACTTTCTTAATAGTCCTCTTGAGAATTCTACCACACTGTAAAGAAAGTGAATCAGGAAACATGAGAGGATATAGGAAAAGAGTTTATATTTCAAAATTGATTTTGAAGTAAAGAATATGCTTTCACTAGGAATAAAAGAATAATTTGTTCTTACTCTTTTTACTTTTCATGAGAATACATGCCTATTTACTTTTTAGGAATATATATTACCTATATATTCTTCAATCATTTTTCACTTTAGATAAAGGTATCTGGATATAAATTTTTCTCTTATTTTAAACATAAAAAAGTCACTATAAATAAAAACCCACCGTATATATTACCAAAATAAAATGATTGCAATTTATTCATAAAATAACTCCTCATAATCTTGTTTACATTTTAATTAATGATCACTAAACTCAAGTTTTCATTTCATTTAAAAAAAATGCTGCTTTTTGGGGAAAAATTTTCAATTTGAGGTATCCCAAATGCATCCTTGACTAGAAAAATCATCTTAAATTTAGGAACATTGATTCAGATTTTATTTGGAACTCTTATAGTAATTCTAAGGAGGACTTTTCCAAACAAATTTCTTTTATAGTTGTAATGAAGTAGATCTCTGCTTTACAGGATGAGGGAATGGATATTGGGATGTAGGTGAATGGAAAAAGGGGTTTTCCCATATCCGGTAAATAGTATGACCAAATTTCCTGACAGACAACCACACCGTCATTTTCTCCACTCTCTACACACCCTTAAATTTATTAATGATGTCTTTCTTTTCTTTTAAATAGTAACATCTTTTCTTACGTAGAGGGGAATTCCCCATGCAGTGAACTGAAAACCAGAAACAATTGCTGTGCATCCTCTATGCAAATAACATTGCTGTTCATTGATGTGATCCAAAAATCCTTGTTTATATCTGTGTGCATATGTGCATATATCTTTCTGTATTTCTTACTGTTTCACTTTTAAACAATTATATTACTTTTACAAAATTCAGATGTTCTATTATGGAGGTATGTAACTATGTATGTATCTATCTGTATAGATAATATCTAATGTGCAGTTACTTTGGAGATCTGGGGAGACATCTCAAAAATAAGAATCCTATTCTCAGTAAGATAAAATTCAGCTATAAAAAGAGGTAAGGGGGAACGCTTTCAGTTTTTCACCATTTAGAATGATATTAGCCATGGGCTTAGCGTAGATGGCCTTTATAATGTTTAGGAATGTTCCCATTACCCCAATTTTTTCTAGTGTTTTGAGCATGAAGGGATGCTGTATTTTATCAAATGCTTTTTCTGCATCTATTGAAATAATCATGTGATTCTTAACTTTAAGTCTGTTGATATGGTGAATGACATTTATTGATTTCCGAATGTTGAACCAACCTTGCATCCCTGGGATAAAACCCACTTGATCGTGGTGCACTATCTTTTTAATATATATTTGTATGCGATTTGCTAAAATTTTGTTGAGAATTTTTGCATCGATGTTCATTAAGGATATTGGTCTGAAATTTTCTTTCCTCGATGTGTCTCTGTCTGGTTTAGGTATCAGGGTGATATTGGCTTCATAGAACGAGTTTGGTAGGGTTCCCTCCTCTTCTATTTCATGGAATAGTTTGAGGAGTATTGGAATGAGCTCTTCTTTAAAGGTTTTGTAGAACTCGGCTGAGAACCCATCTGGTCCTGGACTTTTCTTTGTTGGTAGGCTTTTGATGACCTCTTCTATTTCATTGCTTGAAATTGGTTTATTTAAGTTGTGTATGTCCTCCTCGTTCAGTTTAGGTAGTTCATATGTCTCTAGAAATTTGTTGATGTCTTCAAGGTTTTCTGTTTTGTTGGAGTATAGATTTTCGAAATAGCTTCTAATTATGTTTTGTATTTCACTCGTGTCTGTTGTGATGTTTCCTTGTTCATTCCGAATTTTAGTAATTTGAGTTTTCTCCCTCTTTCTCTTTGTTAGTGTGGCTAAGGGTTTATCAATTTTATTTATTTTTTCAAAGAACCAACTATTTATTTTATTAATTTTTCCGATTGTTTCTTTTGTTTCGATTTCGTTAATTTCGGCTCTGATTTTAACTATTTCCTGTCTTCTACTACTTTTGGTATTGGTCTGCTCTTCTTTTTCTAGTGCTTTGAGCTGTAGTGTTAACTCGTTTATTTGTTGATTTCTACTTCTTTTTTTGAATGCACCCCATCAGACCAGAGACCCTGCATCTTATAGAAGAAAAAGTAGGTCCAAATCTTCAACTTGTTGGCTCAGGATCAGATTTCCTTAACAGGACTCCCATAGCACAAGAAATAAAAGCAAGAATAAACAACTGGGATAGATTCAAACTAAAAAGCTTTCTGTCAGCAAAGGAAACTATCAGAAATGTGAAGAGAGAGCCTACAGAGTGGGAGAATATCTTTGCCAACCATACCTCAGATAGAGCGCTAATTTCCAGAATCTATAAAGAACTCAAAAAACTCTACACGAAGAATACAAATAATCCAATCAACAAATGGGCTAAGGAAATGAACAGACACTTCACAGAAGATGTACAAGTAATCACCAGATATATGAAAAAATGTTCAACATCCCTAGTAATAAGGGAAATGCAAATCAAAACTACCCTAAGATTTCATCTCACCCCAATTAGAATGGCGATTATCAAGAATACAAGCAACAATAGGTGTTGGCGAGGATGTGGTGAAAAAGGAACACTCATACATTGCTGGTGGGGTTGCAAATTAGTGCAACCACTCTGGAAAGCAGTGTGGAGATTCCTCAGAAAGCTTGGAATGGAAACACCATTTGACCCAGCTATCCCACTCCTTGGCCTATACCCAAAGGACTTAAAAGCAGCATACTACAGAGATACAGCCACATCAATGTTCATTGCTGCTCAATTCACCATAGCCAGATTGTGAAACCAACCTAGATGTCCTTCGGTTGATGAATGGATAAAGAAACTGTGGCATATTTATACAATGGAATATTACTCCGCAATGAAGAATGATAAAATTATGGCATTTGTAGGCAAATGGTCGAAATTGGAGAATATCATGCTAAGTGAGATAAGCCAATCTCAAAAAACTAAAGGACGAATGATCTCGCTGATAAGCGGATGAGGACATATAATGGGGGGTGGGACGGGCTAGCATTAGGTTTAGGGTTAGGTTTAGAGTTAGGCTAAGGAGAGCAGTAAGAATGAAGGAAAGAAGGACTGTGTAGAGGGAAAAGAGGGGTGGGAGGGGTGGGAGGGGTGGGAGGGGTGGGGGGGAGGGGAAAAATATAATAAACATCATTACCCTATGTAAACGTAAAAAATAAATAAATAAATAAAAAAATAATAATAATAATAATTAGTAGCAGTAGCAGTAGAGGAACAGGAAATGAAACACTTAGGTATAAGGCTAACAGATAACCTGAGGAGCTGTATAAAAATTACAAAATGATGGTGAAAGAAAAAAAAGATAATTTAAATAAATTAAAGACATATCATGTTAGTAGGTTGAAAGACTCAACATAAAGATGCCAGTTCTCCCCCAATTGTTCTATGGGTTTAAGATAATTCCTTTTACATTTCAAGCATGGTTTAGTTTGGGGTTTTGTTTGTTTGTGCACATAGATAAACTTACTTTACTGATTTTTTTGGTTGGTGTTTGTGTACGCACATGTGTGTGTGTGTGTGTGTGTGTGTGTGTGTGTGTGCGCACACATGTATGAGTGTTACCGAGGATAAAACACAGAGCCTCGTGCTTGCTAGGCAAGTGTTCTACCACAAGCTGAACTTATTTTGAAATTTATATGGAACAGTGCAGGCCCTAGAATCAAAAGCAATGTTAAAAAGGAAAGTGGGTGGAAACAGTCTGCCTGATATTAAAGATTATGTATCTATCAATAGTAAACAAGATAGTGTGGTATGTAGAGGGACAGATACTCTGATCTATGGAACAAAATAAAGAACCCAGAAATAGACACACACACACACAAAAAAAAAAAAAAAAAAAAAGAGGTAAGGATAAATAATATAAAGTGAATCATTTCATAAGCATTGCACTTTTATGGAAAGAGAAACCATATTTCTAGATGTGAGCCCCAGGTACACCAAATTTTAGGTGCTATTTGGCCATCTAGAGCATTTACATATGGGCCAATGAGGTAAGCTCAATAGTGACATAAATTTACTTTCCAGAGAATTGTCATTCATGTATTTAATAATTATAATTGCCCTTACCAAATCAAATTGTATGTATGTGTGTAAACACAAATTTCATTCAACTTATAAAAGAGAAATGTTCTGCAAGTTTCCCTCCTACTCAATAATTTCAACATTTAAATTAATTTGTATTTTTGATATTTTTATGTGAACTTTTCTGTTATTGATGTTAGACTTGGACTTCTGAATTATAATGCACTAATAAGGTTTTGGAAGGCATTGGACCTCCAGATGTCCCTCACTACTGCTGTGATTTCTGTTATGCATTTTATTTAGCAAGGATATTCTATATGTAAGCAGATGTTTGCATTTTTCAAATAGTAAGTGACCATTTTAGATTTACACTTTGTAGTGAGTCTTCTGGCGAGGGGCAAAGAAACCCCAAGGAGTCAGTAATGGACAATCAGAAAGAGTAGTAGGTTTTGGTACTGCTTTTCATAAATAATATCATAAATGTTCACCAGTATGAGACTTTTCACCATCTGGCATATAAAAATGTAGTCAATTAAAGGCATAAAGTCCACAGTCTTATTCAAGTGAGTGGAGCCAGTTTTCTTCCAACTTGGTCAAAACCTTGTAGATGAAGAACAAAATAGTAAGCTATCTTTCTAGAAAGAGTTAGGGATAAATACAGTAAGGAGTAAATACAAACTAGTACCTCATTAAGTTGACCTAAAGATCATATCATGATTGGCATTATTCCATTTGCATTATCTAGAATGCAGAGCAGTAGGAAGCTAGCAGAAGACATTATTACCCAGAAAGGTATATCTGCCTTTTTACTTCAAAAGTCAATGTGCTCTCCTTGTATAGAAAGACAGCACCCCAATAAATGGGTTTGCTCACCAAGTCTGGGAGTCAAGAGTGCTTACTTACTTCAAAGATCTGTAGCATTCCAACTGTTGGAAAGCCAGCAACGAATCAAACGCACAGACCGTGACTTTGAGATTCTAACAGCCAAGTGGCACATGTGACATTAAAGCAAACAATTATGGTGTAAAATGACATCCTGTAATAGAGATTTGTACCTGATCTATATTCATACCTGATCTTAAAGGAGCAACAACCAATTTCAACTTGTGAGTCATAAAATTTGAACCGAGACATGAAGAATGAAAAAGAAATGTATTTCTGATAAAGAAGGAAGTCAGAAATAGCAAGAGAGAGGGAGATACTAGATACAGATGTTTGAGAGGAGATGAAAAAACGTGGCAGACTTAAGAAACTGCTGGTGTTTTCATGGAAGAAAACAAAAAGTGTCTGTGGGGAAGGATCCTTAGTAAGAAGAAATTTGCTGGAGTTTGGGATTTATCCAGTAGGCATTTGTGGACCACCAGAGAGTTTTTAAAGAACAAATTGCATAATTAATTTGCCTTTTAGGTAAAAAAAAAAAAAAGGAGTTGTTTTATTTTTAGTATAAAATGGATTTCCTGTTTATTAAAAAGGGCAATATTAGAGCCTAATTAGAGGCCACTTGGTGATATTTGGTGAAATCACAGCAATTGTGAGATTAGCCTTTCAAGAACTTCTTTTTTAGTCAAAACTCTAAAGGACACAAAACACTTGGTGATAAACTTGTAAAGGGAAAAACTAAAATTGAATTTTTTTTTTTAAATGATATTTCAGTCAACTTTCTTGCTAGTACACTTGGATGTGCACGCATAGGCCTTGTGAGGCTTACCTAACTCAGATTCATCTTAAGTTTGCCTGACTGTGGAAGTGAAAGTGATGTCCTTATCTCCTCTCCAGCTTCTGAGGCAAATTGTTCCTACTCTCTTGGACTCTGTTTATAAGAAATAAAAAGGGATGCAACCTTAGCAAAGTAAAGGAGGCTGAGCCTGGAGGTACAAAAAGAACTAAATGCAAAACAACATTTTATTCCATTCTTTCCAAGGCGCATTAATGGGCACCAGCTTGCTTTAAGTGAAAGGTGACTTTCTATGGTTGTGTCAATATAACAATCTAAATATATGTTTAGTATAGCAACTTCTCTTGCTAAATAAATTAATATGTGCCATTTTATTAGGTATTTTGCTACACTTATAAGCCATTTAGAGCAAGAGAAGATAATTTTATAACAATAAATTTTATTGATTTCTGTATTTTCTTATAATTAATCTATTAAAAACTTGAGGCCTAGAATTAATTATTTCCTCTTGATTTAGAATTTCAAGTATATATTTGGCATGTAAAATATATTATATGGAAAACACAACATTAACAATTGGTAAGTAAAAACACATGATCATGTTTGAAACTTTTTTTTCGCAATCTGAGCTTCCTTAAGCCTTTTTCTATTATTTTTAAATTATTCCCATTCTATTAACTGTATGGAACTATTGCCAACCAGAAATTAATACTATTATTTTCAACACAGATTTAGTTCCCAACCACTAAACAATGGTTTAGCAAGATATCAATTTATTTTTAATGATTGAATTTATTGGAATGAAATTTATTTTGTGCTAGAAAGACTCACTCATAGATATTATATACTAAGTCTGGGAATATTTTTCATAAGATGATGACACTCAAATGACACCCTAATAACATAATAGGCATGACTGATTACAGGGAGGTGACTAAAGTTTCAAAACTGTATCCAGTTGGATCACATGTGTTATTCTTTGGGAATGATTCAGGAAATGGTCCCAGAAGTTTTGCATGGATATATAACTCCACGTTTGGCTTTATCGACCAGTTAGAATGTCTGAGCTTCCAGTACATTGACCTAGACGAGGATCCAGTGAGCACAGTCTATTGACTTCTTTGTCTTTTTGGATCATGAAGTGGATGAGAATACTTCTGGGTGTTCTTCTCTTTCATCTGTCTCTTTCTCAGTCTCCAAAAGTGTAAGTGATTGCATAGAGTTTTGTTATTTCATGTGGAAGACAAATAGAGCTTGGCATTAAAATTAAAATATTATATTTTATTTCAGTGATTAGATTTTAAACATTAGATTTTAAACATTTTCACAGTGTAATAAACATTTTAATTTGCACAATGAATTCTGAATTTGAATGATACCATTATCACTGTTAGCATATCTGCTGATTAAATTATAATAACAATATTTATACTGGTGAAGAGGTGTCAAACAACTGCTTGGGGGAAAAATTGCTAGATAAACACTAGGCAAAAATGAAATGGAATGTGCCTATCAGTTTAGGAGCAAAAGCATTGCATGAGGACACAGATGTTGCTAATTTTTGTAGAACTAATGACAAATTAATTGCTTCTTTGGAAGTGGTATTGTTTTGTTGAATTTACAAAATTCAGTTCACAGGCCAGCATCTTTCTCTTTCATGCATTTGAAGTCTTCTGATGTAGCATTCTGGTATGTTTCTAACATTGAGAAATGATACATTTTTCTTACACTCCAATCCTTCAGCTAAATAAATAATTGCTAAGTAGCAAATCATTCCTTTGACAATTTCAATTTTAGTGTTTTTGCTTAAATTTTGTAGGCAATATGTCCTGCTGGTCCCTTCTGTTCTACAAGAAAGCTCTTTGGATAAAGCTTGTGTCCAGCTTTTTAATGTGACTGAGTCTGTTGTTTTGACTGTCTCCCTCAACTATGGTGAGGTCCAGACCAAAATATTGGAAGAGTATGTTACAGGAGAAAATGTCTTCAGATGCATCAGCTTTGAGGTAAACATTTCATTCTACTCACTATAGAATACAAATACTGCAGGGCCATGAAAGCCATCCGCAAAACTGACTTTCTAAGGACAAAGATTAATTGCTGTGTATATAAAGTTATTTTAATGTTTCTAAAAACAATGTACTCCTCAGTTTGAGATGATGTAAGTACAATTATAAATGGTGTCAAGGAGAAAGTTCTAACTATTTGATTTTTAAAAGAAATTTATTGAAAGGAAGAAAACACGGAGAGAAGCAGGGGAAGAGAGAGAGAGACAGAGACAGAGAGAGAGACAGAGAGAGAGAGAGAGACAGAGAGAGAGAGAGAGAGAGAGAGAGAGAGAGACAGAGAGAGAGAGAGAGAGAGAGAGAGAGAGAAATGTTTTAAGGCCAGAGATGTAGCTAAGTGGCGGAGTACTTGCCTAACATGTGCAAGGACCTGGATTCAATCCTCAGTACCATCAAAGAAAGAAAGATGCAGAAGAATTTATTAAAATGGCGAGATAACAAAATGGCAAAAGAAAGAAAAATAAACAAGGCGGGTTATTCAATAAATAGAGACAACAAGTTATGGATTTAAATTCACTGATAACGACATATACCTAGTCATAGAGATCTTTTGACAAAACACCAATCTCATGAAGTGTGTATTTGTTTGCTCCCTAGGTTCCTCAGGCCAGATTGGACCCAGTGGCTTTCATCACATTCTCTGCTAAAGGAGTCACTATCCATCTGGAAGAGAGGAGGTCTGTGGCAATCAGACCCAGGGAAAATGTGGTCTTTGTGCAGACAGATAAATCCATCTACATGCCTGGACAGAAAGGTGTGTGTACCTATATTCTATTACCCTCAACTAATATTATTTATAGAATATTTAAAATGATAGTACACAATACAAGCTCAGAAAATTTATTGCATTAAAATCTATTAGAGATTATTTAAAATCAAAATAGATTATATTACCTAAATATTAGAAACTTAATTTAAGTATGTCTGGGTAGGGAGCCTCAGAAACTATTATTAAAGAGTTCCTTAATATTCTAATAATATCTATATTTTTCTAGTAATTTATATGTTTGGGAACCATGACATTTCAGTTTATACAAATTTAGTTGTTTTAGAAATAAAACAGCAACAAAGTGTCTCAAGAACATATTAAAAGCAGGACACACTGGTACACAACTGTAATTTCAGCTACTTGGGACACTGAGGCAGGAGGATCACAAGTTAAGGCAAGTCTGGACAACTTAGTAAGACCCCCTCACAAATTAAAAAATGGGCCGGGGGTACAGCTCAGTGATAGAGTGCTTGCCTAAGCCCTGTGTTCAGTTCTTAGTATCAAAAATACATGCGCGCGCGCGCGCGCACACACACACACACACACACACACACACACACACACATACACACACAGAAAGAGAGAGATTCTCCTAGTAGCTAAAGAATTGTCCATTATGATGTCGAATTAAACTGAAAAGCCTCCTCTCATCTCCTGGTTTTAGAGAGAGATCAGGAACACAGCTCACAATCATAAAAAGGAAGACATTTCTGACGAGCTAAGTGGAACACAAGAAAACACAGAGATAAAATTAATTCAAAAGCCATACCTTAAAATGTGAAATATATAGACTTATTTGGAGTAGAGAAAATAGATGGAAGGAAGGAGAAGAAGCAAAGTGAATGACAGTTTAGGAAAAGCCTTTGTGAACTGAAGCGGCATTTTCATGCTGTTGAGCAATGTCAGTGAGACATCACTACAGCTTTGGGGATTACACCATATGAAACAGTAGAAGGATTATTCTGAGGAATATCTACATATTGTTATGGTACTCAGGTTTTTGAAACCATTAGTAAGCGTGATAGTAGTGATGAGTAGCACAAAGTGCTTGGTCAGGAAAAATGGACATGAACATAGGGGAAAGGTGTGAGAAAAAAAATAAACCCAAGTGCTTCTATACTTCTGCTCTTCAAACAGGCTTCTTTTGAAAAAAGAATGAACAAAATTAAAAATGTTACATCTTTTGATATGTGACATGATCATTTTTTCATTCAACTTGCAAGTATGATCATGTTGAATAATAGAGATTTAAATATTTATATATCTGTAATATATATGAGGACATTTATTTTTGAGATACACATGCACTCATATATTTAAAGTTTAATGAAACATGCTATTAAACTCATCTCATGTATCAGTTTAAAAATACATTTCATTTGAACTAGATTTATTTTTATTAGAGCATTATAGATATACATAGTAGTTGGGTTTATTTTCACAAAATCATACATGCAAGGAATTTGATTTCAATCCCCAATCTCCCCTCTTTACCTCCCCTATTCTCCCTCCTCTGCTTTACTCACTTTTCTTTCACTTCTTTCTTTATTTTTGACTGGTACTTTCTACATACACATAATGGTGAAATTCCTTTTGGAATTTAACATGATTTTGTTAAATTCATTGGATATTCCTCCCCTTTTCCTGTCTTCCCTCCTTCCTTCTCATTCTCTTAATGATCTACTCCACTGATCTTTCCCACATATTTATGATATTTGATCTACCCTCATCTGTCTTCATTCCCTTTTTTTTGCTCTAGATTCCACATATGAAAGAAAATTTTGACCCTTGGTTTTCTGAGTCTGGCTTATTTTACTTGGCATCTTGCTCTCCATTTTCACCCATTTACCAGCAAATGCCATTATTTCACTCATCTTTATGGCTGAATAAAACTCCCTTGTGTATATGTATTACACGGGAGTATATAAACTACTCCATTTATATATCAAGAAAATGTAGTATATATGTAATGGGGCACAACTTAAGAACAGACTGATCACCAATGAGAAGTCCAAATTTGAGAGTCTTTATTAAGCTGGCTGGCTGACTGTCTCACACAATGCCCTAAAAATGGCTATTGGGAGAACAGCTCCAGCCATAGGGTTGCAGGGGTTTTTATACCATAAATCAGTACATCAATCATAAGTGTCTTGCTATGATTCGAAATTACAAACTAACATCATGGGATCTGAAATCATTAGCAGAGGGGTCAGGGGGTCAAAATGACCCTACTTAGGTGCATACTAAAGAATGGTTACTAACATCTAAATAATCACTGTTGACATCACCATTAACATGGTACATTGTTTAGGAAACTAGGAATCAAAAAGAGAACAATTTTTCTTTATATAAGAATTGCCATTTTGTCATTTTGTATTTCCAAACAAGTCATGCTAAGCAACTGTTGATGAGTACAGAGGCAGGACGATCCCATGGGAGAAGTATTTCCTCTATAACATGGAGTCTCAAGGTAAAATGGAGTCTGTTTAGTCATTGCCCATATAGCCTGGCCTATAACATTTCCATGGAGTCAGATATGTCAACCCGTCACATATATATTCATCTATTGGCAGACATCTGGAATGATTCCATAATTTGGCTGTTGTAAATTGTGTTTCTATAAACATTGAAGTGGTTGTATCACTATAGTATACTGGTTTTAGTTCTTTTGGATAAATACCAGGGAGTGGGAGAGCTGGTACATGGTAGTTCCATTCCTAGTTTTCTGAGGAGTCTCCACACTGCTTTCTAGAGTGGTTGTACTAATTTGCAGTTCCACCAACAATGTATGGGTGTACCTTTTTCCCTGTATCCTGGTCAGAATTTATTGCTGTCAATGTTCTCAATAATTACCATTCTCACTGAGGTGAGATGAAATAGTGGTGGAGTTTTCATTTGTATTTCCCTGATTGCTAGAGATGTTGAATATGTTTTTCATGTATTTCTTTACCATTTGTGTTTCTACTTTTGAGAAATTTCTATTTAGTTCTTTGGTCCATTTAATAATTTAGTTATTTGGGGTTTTTTGGCATTGAGTTTTTTGAGTTCTTTATATATTCTGTTTAATTAATCCCCTGTCAGAGACGTGACTGGCTAAGATATTTTCCCATTCTGTAGGCTCTCTCTTTACTCTCTTAATCATTTCCTTTGCTGTGCTGAAGCTTTTAAATTTGATGGCATCCCACTTATTGATTCTTACTTTTATTTCTTTATCTTCTATATATGGATATCCAGTTTTCTCAATACCAATTGTTTAAAAGGCTATTGTTTTTCTCCAAACATACATTTTTGTCAAGTATCAGATGGTTGTATCTATGTGGGTTTGTCTCCGTGCCTCCTGTTCTATTCCATTGGTCTTCATGTCTATTTTGATGCCAATATCATGCTGGTTTTGTTATTGCAGTTCTTGTTCTTCCCTAAATATCTTTCTCGTACTATTAGCTACAATTATCATGTATGAACATGAATATGTTTTCTAAGGTGATGGAGGCTCTTTAAACACATATTTGTATAACTATTTTTGTCTAGTTGTTTTCATATAATATCACAAAGATCTGAGGTGCTACAGTGGTTCCCAAGCTTCAGTGACTAAAATTAATTACTTAAGAAGTGTGTTAAACGTTCATTTTGACCTGAGAGCAAAGGAAGTTTTAAAATCTGTATTTTAAAAATAAATTTCAAAGGCAGGATTTTTTTTCTGCTCAGGAGACATAAAAATTATTTTAGTATTAGCCTGCTAGTTGATACTGGACCTTTGAGTTGGGTATGAGTAAGTTGGGGATTTTTTTTAATCACAGGCTGCTTAGGTATCAACACGCTGTGACTTTGGAAAGTCCAAACTGAGGGAGGGGAAAAATACTGATACTGTGGGAACTGGGGCATGTGTGTATTTCCCTTCCACACCCTTCTACTCCCCTTTCCCTGCCCTTTACCATCACTCCCTCACTGCAGAGCAGTCACAAAAGTGGGGTTTCACAGCTACACTTGGGTACCAGAGGGAAACAGATACACCAGGTAAGAAAACAAAGGCATTGATCAGTGCTAAAATTTGTACAGCACCAACAGTTTTTGAACAGACACTATAAATTTACCTGTGGTGTTGAGAGGTGCTCATGAGGAGGAGGACTGTATGTAGTAGACACAAGCAAATGCCCAAGGAAGGTTCCTAGATTCTTGCTAAGAAGAACTGCAGAAGGCAGAGGTTGGTAAGGAGTCACTACTTCAAACAGCACAGAAATGTAAAAGCTTAATCAAAATGAATTTTTTTTTCTTATCCCATCCACTTTCTAGTGAAGGACCTAATGTGTACAGAGATGGTTTTTCTATAATGCATAAAATGAAGATTGAGTATTGACAATTGAAGAATACTCAGTTTTCAAAAAAAGTCATTAATATCTGAGATACAATGCTGCAACTATTCATAGTTTACACATTATAGCAGTTCTTCTTTTATATAAAGCACATTGTCGTATTAACTATGACCTTATGCTTAAACCTCAATGCACATATGGTTTTTCATAGCTTCCTATATGACCACCATCTTCATTTTGATGCATATATGTTTATCTTTCCTTCTCCTTCTAAGAAATTACAGATGATATGATATCAGTGCAAACTAAAAATTTTATAGGAAGTTATTTATGACTAAGTCATAATAAATCTAGCCATTTAAATCTCTTAAGAAAGGACCCATAAATTAGCTACATGCATTTTTTTTAACTTTGTGTTTTCCAACTTTCAAATTTGAATTTTATCTTACATGAAAGTATCTTACCTTATTATGAATGAAATCTTTGACCAGAATTATCTGGCTGACTGAAAATTAGATACTTGTTTGACTGGCTTTTCATGAAGATTGTAATCACTTCTGCCCAAACTTGCCTCAGATCAAAGAAAAGGAATTCTAATTCAGAGAACAGAAATAAGAATAGGATGGCCACTTAACTTGTCTTCTATCTTACAGGCAATGACAACAGAGTAATCCTTAGAAATTTAGAGCAGGTTCCACCTAGTATAATTTCAGATTGCAAATCCCTCCCAAATAATAGTTACCACCTGCTTTTTGTTCTCTGAATTTCGTAGTAAGAGTTTTATTGAATTCGTTTAAAATATTTACCCTGCAAGAACAAAACATTTTGGACATAAAGAGATTTTTATTATTAAACATTAGTTTAATAATATTTTAGTTTATCTCTTAAAAGTATATACTCACAGGTAAAACTTTAAAGACATCAGGCATTTGAATAGAGGAGGAAATGAAACTAAAGAGTTTCCACTTCTGCGGGCAGGTGGGGTCTGCATAAGCTGCAGGCCTCTGCAACCCAGAAATGTGCTACAGTTCTTAATGGTGGGCCCCATTTCCATTTCCCACTCTCGGCCTGCAGTCCCAGCTCCCCAGGAGGTTGATGTCAGCAGACTGTGAATGCTGGGGGCAGGGATGAAGTGGGCTTCTGCAATGGGGCATCAGCTCAGTCAGGTGAGGCTGCTATGGGGTAACAGGTCAGGTGTGCCCTGACTTGCCCCACCGCAGGCTTGGCCAGCAAGTTGGGATCTACATGACCATGGTCAGTGCTCGCTGCCCATGTTCCAGCTTACCCAGGCCACCACTCTGGCACTACACTGCTCCACTGCCACTTCTCAGTGGGGATTAGTGGACTGGCTACATGGAGGGTGGAGAGGGAGCCATGTCAGAAGGGAGTTCACCAAAAATCTGAAAGATGAATTAAGATCCTAAAACAAAACTCTTAAGATTTAAGGAGAGATTATTTTAATTTACCCACTAGCCTAGAAAATGTCATAGCTTTCCCGTTGACCAGAAAAGAAACTTGTGCATTTATTATGTTTGCACTGACAACTACTGTCATCCCATGAAGAAGAATGACAGTTTGGTGCTCTTTTGGCAATGAATTTTCTAAAGGTATAAGTGAATGATGTCAAATTATATGACTGATCAGTTTGGATCAGGTATCCATCCAGGTATTCAGGCCATGTTATAAGTTCACAGAGTGTTGGAATTGTTAGGGATTCACCCTCTTGGATGTTCAGACAAGAGAGGTGTGGGATGGGCAGTTTCCCCCATAGATATATACTCTAGTATTAAAAACAGCATTAAAGAAAATATTGCTTAACAAAGAAAAAATAAGTCACCCATGATTCTAGCATGTAAGAATAAATAAGCTAAATAAGAAAATCACTCTTCTTTTTTGATAAGAAAAGGGCTAAAGTTATTATAGACAGAAATGACAGAACTAAAGATAGTGCTCATGATGAAATAACACAGAGGGACATGATACATGGCTTCAGGTTAGGTGGCACCATGGGGAGTGGCTAGATAGGAGGCTGCAGGGAGGAGAGGCTGGGGCTTTCCAGAGTGTAAATGTTACTGGTTCATTAAGTTATTAAAACACACTTATTTTGCAATGGGAGGTTTTCATCAGAGAAAAGATCAGATTTAGTCTGCAGAAGGTCGCTTTTTTAACTACAGAAGGATTAAATCATGAGGGCAACACCAATGGCAGAGATCCAGTTAGTGTTTCTTGCAAAAGACCAAACAAAGACCATTATGTATTTAATAAAGAAAATGACAGTCAGAGTAATGGAGAAATCAGTGTCTAAATGATAGTGCTACCAAAGTGGGCAGAAGGATTGGGGCTAGAGGAAAATACTGTTTTAAGGTAAATAAGTAAAGACTTTCAATGAAGTGAGCCACAGGTACAGCATGGGTGGGGAGAGTCATTCTGGGTAAGAGACATGGTTAGCACAGTATTTTCCAGGTATATAGGGAGGTAACATTAGAAGAAGTCCAGGATTTCTGACCTGAATACCTGCAGTTGTAAAAACATCCTTTTATAAAATGTGAAAGAGTAGGGCAAGAGTAAGCTTGAATGAGGAAATGCAGTTCATTTTTAGACACACTAAATACAAAGTGAATTTTAAACAACCAGACAGATAAGTAGGCAAGTAGGAAGCATGGTTTACAAATCCATAGGTTAAAAGAAAGGGTGGTGACTTTGGGTAGCCATCAACAGGAAATCACATTTAAAACCATCAGACTTAAGATTGGGATTTTCCTGCCAGTCTATGGCAGGCTTGTGATATACAGAGGCATGTTTTTCTTTATTTTCAGTGCTTGACACCAATCCATGCACACACGTGAATAAAATTACAAAATACGTTCTCAATGAAGATTTTAAAAAGTGTATGCATAAGTAAATTGAAATGAGAAGAGGGTTAATAGTCTGGAAGAATGAGATTAACAAAGCTGAATTCTAACTCAGTCTGAAAAAAACATTTAAAGGGCCTGTAAGGATATGTATACAGGTGATGACATCTGACCCTATGAATGAGTGCCCTTTTCTCCAAAGTGCAATAGCATTGGCCTGATAACACAAATTTTAACACAGATCTTCATTTTCCTTAAAAGGACAACTTAAGGACCCTACCCCATGGAGCATTTCAAACTATCTAGGACATCTTTAGCTGGTGGAAAGAAATACCATTAGCTCAGTGAAATTTTTTATGTGATTAAAGAGACAATAACTACTTGCATAGGATTTTTTTTTAAACTAATGGCATCTAAAGTAACACTTTCTCCAATCTCAAAAAACCAAAGACTGAATGTTTTCTCTGATAAGCGGTTGCTGATACATAATTGGGGTGGGGGTAAGGGAAGAATGGAGGATTGTGTAGAGGGAAATTAGGGGAAGGGAGAGGAAAGGGAAAGATGGTGGAATGAGACAAATAGCATCCTATGTACATGTATGATTACACAAATGGTGTGACTCCATATCATGTACAATAAGAGAAATGAAAAGTTGTACCCCATTTGTGTGTAATGAATCAAAATGCATTCTGTAAAAATTTAAAAAATAAAAATTTTAAAAAAGCAAAAAATAAAGTAACACTTTCTCTTTTATTAAAGTGCAAGGAAATTGTTTCATTGGAGGTATGACTTCAGGAATTTGCTTATTTCCATTTTTAAGCCATGTGGAATAGTTCCCATTAGAGAGACCTAGAGGGCAAAAGGTAACCTCAGTGCAGAAAAGAAATGGAAAAAGCGTCCTGTGAGAAAAATAGGGACAAAAGGAAACTCCTTAAAACAGAATGAATTGTATTGACAGCATGGTAACATGGATTTGACAAGGACCATCAGGCTGAGAACGGATAGGACATAGCTAGGGAAGACTGGGAGAGTAGAGGGGCCTGCAGTTGCTTACACTGCGGATGATGGAAGAAGGGGATTAGGTAATGAGCCATAGACAGAATAAAAGTGTACTCGAATTAAGTCCACACAGAATTTCTGGGATGGATTGTGTAGGTAAGAAAGAGTTAACTTATCTCACCTTCCTCCTCTTTCTTTCTTTAAGGAAGTAATTAAGCAACCCTGAGCACATTTTATGATGACGCATAGGAGGAGAAAGTGCAGATGGATGTAAAAGAATGACAAAGTCATTTTACTGAACTCTTTGCTGAGTCTGCTTTAACGGGCTCATGACAATAGCCCCTGCACTTGATATGTATCACTTTGGATATGTGTGTTACTACTCTTTACAGTTTGCAATAATCTCATGCTCTCTGATTCACGTAGGTTAATCCATTTAGGAAGAAAGCCATTATGACACTAATGATAAATACTGTTTTATTTCTTTCTTCAGTGATGATTCGAGTTGTGTCTCTGGATGATCATTTGAAGCCTGTTGAGGAAATGGTAAGTTATAGTTGGAAATAGGTTACGTATATACTTAGTTCTGTTTCTCACATTATAAAATTAATCTATGACAAAGAAGAGGTCAGTCTTAAATTGTTGGCTCTATGTTCCATTAGTCTATGACCCATGGTGTTCCTCACTTAGAATTAAAATCCTTCTTCTCCTTCCTCCTCCTCCTCTTCTTCCTCCTCCTTCTTCCTCTTTTCTCTTCTTTCTCTTCTTCCCTTTCTCTATCCCTCCTTCCCTTTCCCTCCCTCCCTCTCTCTGTCTCTCTCTTTCTCTTTGGTTAACAAAATTAAATATATTTTCCAATTACAAATACAAGCCTATAATTTACTGAACTCCCACCACTATAAAGCACTGTGCTAGGTACACTGTGATCCAAAGATAGTGAAGATGTTGATCCTACCTTCCTCCCAAATGATTACATTAGAACTGAGGTAGTTGGGAAAGAACAAAAATGACCATAAGGAAAGTGGCATTAAAAACATAAAAGCAAAATGCATCACTGAGACATTGGCATCTGGAAGAATAGGATATGGCAGATCATAGGTTTTAAATTATATAGTGGGAAAATTGTGTATTGAGTGAATGAGAAAATATTATACAGGATGAATAACATTGTATAATACCTGCATTAAAGAATTTATAATGTATGAATGAAAGCATTAGGGTTGCTTCATATTTGAAATGATTAAGAGAGGTATTAAATTAAGCCACTTCCCCAAAATCAGATCCTGAGTCAGAGGAAAATGAGCAAATACATTATTAAGGAAGTGGTACAAGAGAAACCAGTGTGAGAGTTGGGGGAAGCAGGACGGGGTAAAGGAAGAAACCAAGCCTGTGCACAACTGGTTTTAGGCTAAGTCATCAGCCTGACCTACAGGAAGCTTCAGAACATATGTTACGCTTCAGTTTATTCCATTATTAGGAGTATTTTCATATGTCAGCACCAGGCAATTGTTGGTTAGAGGAAGCTCCCTAGGTAGAAATAACCTCCCAGGAACTTGCCAAGAGGCCCAATGGCAGGGCTCTCAAGAACTTCACAGATAAATGCTGGTAGGAGCAGAGCACAGGGAAATTGGGGCTGGGTGCAAAGAACCAGAAAAAGTGATCTGAGGGTGAACGTTAGCCACATCTACTACAGATGTCAGGGAGAGGTGAAGATAAGACACTCCTTAGAAAATAGATGACCCAATGGTTAAATTAGGAGTAGGACGATATAAATAGAGGGAAAATATTAGTGAAGGCACATGGGTGATGAATCAAGATGAGTTAGGAAATAGTAATGTAGCAGTCCATCTTTGCTGAAACACCTAATGGTAAAGAAGTCATGGGAGGAGGGGAACCTGCACAGGACACTTAGTGCCATGTTATAAAGGCACCTGAATTTCAGTTGGTCATAAAGGTGTAGTTTGTGGGTAGGATAGAGCAAGACACCGATTAGGGATGTGTTCCCAGACTTCTTCCTATTTCTTGAGAAATTATTCTTTATAGGTACACCAGGATAGTAAGAGGGGGCAGTGTAGTTACTCACTAGGGAAAGTGATTCCATTCCACTTAGAAATACGGAGGAGTTATTTCATGGATGCTTACCTGCAGTCAGGGGACTAAATGAATAGTAAGAATATGGTGTAGATAATCTCAGATGGTGATTCAGCTGGAGTCTCCAACCTGACTCAAGGCAATCTGAGAACAAGGGGGACAATAATGGAAATGATCAAGACAGTGAATATCTGCCTAAGCAGAGATTGAGGTTTCTACAGTGGGATACCTGACGTGGTTTATCCATATATAGAAAGGGGCTCATGAGAATAACCATTCTTTTGTGCTGTCGCATGTTGACCTATCAACTGAGCAGTCACATCGAAGTCTGTTAAGCTTATAGAAGCTATGTGGATGGTTTCTCTGTAGGTTGACTGCATTTTTCTCCTCCCAAATCACCCTCCTCCTTAAATAGTCAAGGCATCATCTCTTCTAATCCACGTCCTTTTCCTATCTCCTAAAGCCACATTAATCTTGTTGAATTCCTTCTTATTTTTTAACTTTGAGAACACATATACTTAATTTAAATGCCAGAATTCCTTTTAGTAATTTAAATCATAAATCACATCTAGGAGATACCATTTGCTTCTTATTCTCCTTGGTTCAAGGTTGAATATCATTTTTTTTTTTTTAAGAATGCTTCTCTTCTCTTTAAACAAAGCAGTAAACATTCCTACTGCAAGCATTTAATCAAAGATACCTAGCCTTGACTAGAAGGATCATGGGAAAGTGCAGGGTTCCCTGAAAACCTGAGGGACTGCAAAGCTATCATAATTCCCTTGTTAGGCTCCTCCACCCATATCAATTGTTCGTATTGTCAATAAAGCCAAATATGATTATCTTATTCCCAGATTTAATAATTATTGCATTTACGTGAAGCAAATCAAATCAATTAACTCTTCTTCAAATATTGGTCACAGAAAAGAATATCATTTATATGAAACCTTTCTGGGAAAAGTTTCTATGACATAGCAAATGGCATTCATTTTTGTACAGAGATCAAAATTATGTAGCATTTCCAAAAATGGTGATAGAGATTATATTCATGTATATTTCCAGACCAATATTTTTAAAATCAGCCACTGTTTCAGTATCATATTCCACTTAAATAAATGACTCAATATATGGCTCCTTCTATGAGAACAGGAATTCATAGTAATTTTGATGATAATAATCAAAACATAGTAGTAATATGACTCTTTATCAGATGGATGAAGATATAGAGCATACACCTAATTTCTTCTGCCCAGTCTTCCTTCCCTTCATTCAGAAGGTGACATGAAGGTGACCTTGGTCCGGGGCTGGTTGTGCAGAGTCATTTTTTACTATAGCAGATTCAGCCCCATTTTAATCCTTGCTTTTGGACAAAACAAGAAGCTTAGAGCAATGGTATTATACTTTTTTTTTTTTTTTTTTTTTACATTTACATAGGGTAATGATGTTTATTTTATTTTTCCCCTCCCCCCACCCCTCCCACCCCTCTTTTCCCTCTACACAGTCCTTCTTTCCTTCATTCTTGCCGCTCTCCTTAGCCTAACTCTAAACCTAACCCTAAACCTAATGCTAGCCCCTCCCACCCCCCATTATATGTCCTCATCCGCTTATCAGCGAGATCATTCGTCCTTTAGTTTTTTGAGATTGGCTTATCTCACTTAGCATGATATTCTCCAATTTCGACCATTTGCCTACAAATGCCATAATTTTATCATTCTTCATTGCGGAGTAATATTCCATTGTATAAATATGCCACAGTTTCTTTATCCATTCATCAACTGAAGGGCATCTAGGTTGGTTTCACAATCTGGCTATGGTGAATTGAGCAGCAATGAACATTGATGTGACTGTATCTCTGTAGTATGCTGATTTTAAGTCCTTTGGGTATAGGCCAAGGAGTGGGATAGCTGGGTCAAATGGTGGTTCCATTCCAAGCTTTCTGAGGAATCTCCACACTGCTTTCCAGAGTGGCTGCACTAATTTGCAACCCCACCAGCAATGTATGAGTGTTCCTTTTTCACCACATCCTCGCCAACACCTATTGTTGCTTGTATTCTTGATAATCGCCATTCTAATTGGGGTGAGATGAAATCTTAGGGTAGTTTTGATTTGCATTTCCCTTATTACTAGGGATGTTGAACATTTTTTCATATATCTGGTGATTACTTGTACATCTTCTTCTGTGAAGTGTCTGTTCATTTCCTTAGCCCATTTGTTGATTGGATTATTTGTATTCTTCGTGTAGAGTTTTTTGAGTTCTTTATAGATTCTGGAAATTAGCGCTCTATCTGAGGTATGGTTGGCAAAGATATTCTCCAACTCTGTAGGCTTTCTCTTCACATTTCTGATAGTTTCCTTTGCTGAGAGAAAGCTTTTTAGTTTGAATCTATCCCAGTTGTTGATTCTTGCTTTTATTTCTTGTGCTATGGGAGTCCTGTTAAGGAAATCTGATCCTGAGCCAACAAGTTGAAGATTTGGACCTACTTTTTCTTCTATAAGATGCAGGGTCTCTGGTCTGATTCCGAGGTCCTTGATCCATTTTGAGTTGAGTTTTGTGTAGGGTGAGAGATAGGGGTTTAATTTCATTCTATTGCATATGGTTTTCCAGTTTTCCCAGCACCATTTGTTGAAGAGGCTATCTTTTCTCCATTGCATATTGTTGGAACCTTTGTCTAGTATGAGAAAATTGTATTTATTTGGGTTTGTGTCCATGTCCTCTATTCTGTACCATTGATCTACCTGTCTATTTTGGTACTAATACCATGCCATTTTTGTTACTATTGCTTTGTAGTAGAGTTGAAGATCTGGTATTGCAATACCCCCTGCTTCGCTCTTGCTACTGAGGATTGCTTTAGCTATTCTAGGTTTTTTATTCTTCCAGATGAATTTCATAATTGCTTGTTCTATTTCTGTAAGGTACGTCGTTGGGATTTTAATTGGAATTGCATTGAATCTGTATAGCACTTTAGGTAGTATAGCCATTTTGACGATATTAATTCTGCCTATCCAGGAACATGGGAGATCTTTCCATCTTCTAAGGTTTTCTTGAATTTCTTTCTTTAGTTCTCATTGTAGAGGTCTTTCACCTCTTTTGTGAGATTGATTCCCAAGTATTTTATTTTTTTCGATGCTATTGTGAATGGGGTAGTTTTCCTAATTTCTCTTTCTGAAGATTCATCACTTATGTATAAAAATGCATTGGATTTATGAGCATTGATCTTGTAACCTGCTACTTTACTGAATTCACTTATGAGTTCTAAAAGTTTTCTGGTGGAATTTCCAGGTTCCTCTAAATATATAATCATGTCATCAGCGAACAGGGATAGTTTGAGTTCTTCTTTTCCTATTCGTATCCCTTTAATTTCTTTGGTTTGTCTAATTGCTCTGGCTAGAGTCTCAAGGACAATGTTGAATAGAAGCGGTGAAAGAGGGCATCCCTGCCTTGTTCCAGTTTTTAGGGGGAACGCTTTCAGTTTTTCACCATTTAGAATGATATTAGCCATGGGCTTAGCGTAGATTGCCTTTATAATGTTTAGGAATGTTCCCACTACCCCAATTTTTTCTAGTGTTTTGAGCATGAAGGGATGCTGTATTTTATCAAATGCTTTTTCTGCATCTATTGAAATAATCATGTGATTCTTAACTTTAAGTCTGTTGATATGGTGAATGACATTTATTGATTTCCGAATGTTGAACCAACCTTGCATCCCTGGGATAAAACCCACTTGATCGTGGTGCACTATCTTTTTAATATATATTTGTATGCGATTTGCTAAAATTTTGTTGAGAATTTTTGCATCGATATTCATTAAGGATATTGGTCTGAAATTTTCTTTCCTCGATGTGTCTCTGTCTGGTTTAGGTATCAGGGTGATATTGGCTTCATAGAATGAGTTTGGGAGGGTTCCCTCCTCTTCTATTTCATGGAATAGTTTGAGAAGTATTGGAATGAGCTCTTCTTTAAAGGTTTTGTAGAACTCGGCTGAGAACCCATCTGGTCCCGGACTTTTCTTTGTTGGTAGGCTTTTGATGACCTCTTCTATTTCATTGCTTGAAATTGGTTTATTTAAGTTGTGTATGTCCTCCTCGTTCAGTTTAGGTAGTTCATATGTCTCTAGAAATTTGTTGATGTCTTCGAGGTTTTCTGTTTTGTTGGAGTATAGATTTTCGAAATAGCTTCTAATTATGTTTTGTATTTCACTCGTGTCTGTTGTGATGTTTCCTTGTTCATTCCGAATTTTAGTAATTTGAGTTTTCTCCCTCTTTCTCTTTGTTAGTGTGGCTAAGGGTTTATCAATTTTGTTTATTTTTTCAAAGAACCAACTATTTATTTTGTTAATTTTTCCAATTGTTTCTTTTGTTTCGATTTCGTTGATTTCGGCTCTGATTTTAACTATTTCCTGTCTTCTACTACTTTTGGTATTGGTCTGCTCTTCTTTTTCTAGTGCTTTGAGCTGTAGTGTTAAGTCGTTTATTTGTTGATTTCTACTTCTTTTTTGAATGCACCCCATGAAATAAATCTTCCTCTAAGTACTGCTTTCATAGTGGCCCAGAGATTTTGATATGATGTGTCTTTGTTCTCGTTTACTTCTAAGAATTTTTTTATTTCCCTCCTGATGTCTTCTGTTATCCATTCATCATATAATAGTGTATTATTTAGTCTCCAGGTATTGGAGAAGTTTCTGTTTTTTATTCTGTCATTTATTTCTAATTTCAATCCATTATGATCTGATAGAGTACAAGGTAGTATCTCTATCTTCTTGTATTTGCTAACAGTAGCTTTGTGGCATAAAATATGGTCTATTTTAGAGAAGGATCCATGTGCTGCTGAGAAGAAAGTGTATTCGTTCTTTGTTGGATGGTATATTCTATATATGTCCGTTAAGTCTAAATTGCTGATTGTGTTGTTGAGATCTATAGTTTCTTTATTCAATTTTTGTTTGGACGATCTATCCAGTGGTGAGAGAGGTGTGTTAAAATCGCCTAGTATTATTGTGTTGTGGTCTATTTGAATTTTGTAATTGAGAAGGATTTGTTTGACGTGCGTGGATGAGCCAATGTTCGGGGCATAGATATTTATGATTGTTATGTCTTGCTGATTTATGCTTCCCTTAAGCAGCATGTAATGTCCTTTTTTATCCCTTCTGATTAGTTTTGGTTTGAAGTCCACATTATCTGAGATGAGGATGGATACTCCAGCTTTTTTGCTGTGTCCGTGTGCATGGTATGTTTTTCCCCATCCTTTCACCTTTAGTCTATGGGTGTCTCTTTCTCTGAGATGAGTCTCTTGCAGGCAGCATATTGTTGGATTTTTCTTTTTAATCCAATCTGCCAGTCTGTGTCTTTTGATTGATGAATTCAGGCCATTAACATTCAGGGTTATTATTGTGATATGATTTGTATTCCCAGTCAATTGACTCATATTTGTTTTTGACATGATTTGGTTTCTCCTTTATTTGGCTATTCCTTTAGGCTAGCGCCTCCTGTTGCTAATTTGCATCGTTGTTTTTCATCTCTTCCTCATGGAATATTTTGCTGAGAATGTTCTGTAATGCTGGCTTTCTTTTTGTAAATTCCTTTAGCTTTTGTTTATCATGGAAGGATCTTATTTCATCGTCAAATTTGAAGGTAAGTTTTTCTGGGTATAAGATTCTTGGTTGGCATCTGTTTTCTTTCAGGGCTTGGTATATGTTGTTCCAGGCCCTTCTAGCTTTTAGGGTCTGGATTGAAAAATCTGCTGATATTCTTATTGGTTTCCCTCTGAATGTAATTTGATTCTTTTCTCTCGCGGCCTTTAAAATTCTGTCTTTATTTTGTATGTTAGGTATTTTCATAATAATGTGCCTTGGTGTGGGTCTGTTGTAAGGTATTATACTTTTACTTGATTTTTGCTTATTAGTTTTTTGAAGTAGTCCATCCTTAGTAAAAACTAAACATACTAATAAAAAATTTTAAGGTATTGAACACAATGGAAGTCATCTGCATTGGAAGCATCATAAATAGGTAACAAAAAGGGACAGTACTCTAACTTTGACCCTAATTATTAGAATTTGATCCACGACCTCACCCTATGGTAATATGGATAATAGTTGTTTATTTCTCTCCTGTGAGGGAATTCCATGAGAAGATCTGTCTCCCTTACTGTTTGAGTTAATAACATAGTAGTAGTTATCTTTAATACCATCTTGACATTTCATCAAAAAACTCCCATAATGAATATATAATACAAATAGAGCCCCAATTCTGCCGCTATATTGAATACCAAAGATTATGGATTCTGCTTGTACATGATAAAACATGTATTTTTATGAGTTATCATGTTTTATGAGTTTTATCATATTCTACAGTTTGTGGGGAGTAGCACTTAATCTTGAGGAGCAGGCGCAGAAGCTTAAATAGCAGTTTCAACTGCCCCCTCAGCCTGTTCACATCTACCCCATGGATTCTCAACTATGGGCTGGTAGGTTTTAGGGTCCTGAGAAATTGCACTGAGAGATGAAAAGCAAACGGTTGACTCTGTGGGTCCAGAGGGGCAGAGGCTGGTATGCACTGTGAGAGCTGCGAGGCTGGGCAAACAGGTACAGGAAGGCAAAGGAGAGGAGACTCAGCAAGATTTAGAGTAAATGCCTAAGATGCTTTACTCTACTTATACAGAAAAATTAAAAATCTAAGATAAATGATATATAACTTAAACCATCAAAGTATTTCAGAGGTCAGCCAGCAGTGTAAAACTTTGTCCCTGCTCTACTGAAGACTGGTCATGGAATTTGTCCATTAAGAGTTAATAGCAAGCTCAGAGAAGTTTTTTAGTATGTTGGAGAAACCGAAGGGTAGGTTTGCTTACTGAGACTGCAAGGTGTGTGTTTGTGAAAGAAAGGAGTCAATGAAAAATTCTTGAAAATGATGTGGGAGAGCTTCTATGTAAGCAACAGATATTTAGACTTTCAGTCAGAAATTAATACTTGAGTTTTCCTACATTATCTGCTTAGGTATCTTTGTTCAATAATAGATTTATAATTACCCTATGTACTCATTGATTAAAAAACAATCTTGAGTTCATATATTAACATTATTTTATTTTTATTTCAGTATCCAGTAATCACCCTTGAGGTAAGATAACTGCAAGTTTAAGAGGGTTTATTTTCCCCCTCAATTTTAGAGCACCTTGTCAAATCTCAAAATTAGAAGGCAGTTTATGGGAAAATTATCTTAATTGCTAAGAAATTATTTATTTTATGTAGCCATCCCATCCTCAAGACAATAAAGTTTTTTCTTCCCTTTGATTTAAATTCACATCTACTCTTTAATACTGACGTAGGCCAGTATAATTTTATTTAACACTTATTGAATGTATATAAAAGTGCACTGGAGGGCTGGGTAGATAGCTCAGTTGTTAGAGTGCTTGCCTTGCAAGCACAAGGCCCTGGTTTCAATCCCCAGCACTGCTAAAAAAAAAAGATAAAAGAAAAGTGCACTGGGGTCAAAATATGACTCACCCATAAGAAATGAAAGTGTGATGCAGAAAACAGATATAACAAAATAATAATTCTAAAGATATAATAATTGAATCCCCAGTACGGCAAAAATAAATAAATACTAACATAAAAACATACTAAATGCTATAATATGTAGAGATGTGAATCCATGCAAGAAAACAATCACTCCTCTATGGGGACTCATTTAAAATTTGTGTTTTGAATCAGCAGATTAGAATTTTAACAACTAAGAAGTTACTTGTTGAAATGTTATGATGAATGAAAAATCCAACATGGAACACAATATACTTTCTTCCTCCTCAGGACCCACATGGTAACCACATACAACGGTGGGTTAATGAAAAGGCTGAGAGAGGCATCCTACCACTCTCCTTCCAGTTAATTCCGGAATCCACCCTTGGATGGTATCACATCACCGTGGAGATGGATTCTGAAAAAAAAACATACCACTCCTTCTCTGTGGAAGAATATGGTAAACTTGAGGTTATGAAGATATTATCTATTAATGAGGAAAAATGCAAAGCTATTCATTTTTGCAAGGGCCTGGTTCTTTAAAAACATGTCAGTAATTGTGCATCTCTGCCACTTTCCTTATCTCCCAGTATTATTTCAGAATTCTCTACTTTTTCTGATTTTTATCCCCTAGTTATCGGATCGTAATCGTCACACAATTTTCTGTTGACCTAGGATATCTTTTCTATTTTTCTTTTGTGGTGTCTAAAACTGAGTTTATGTGATGGTTTCTGGTATGTTTACTTTCTTTTTATGCCATATTTAGGCTTTGAAGCACTTTTTACAAAAGGAAAGGAATTAAAATTAGCTATGGAAGGAAGAGTGCTTCTCACAGAATTTTAGTAAATCCTTGTAAAATTCCATTATGATATCATTATTCCCATTTTACAGATAAAGAGATTGAGGCACACTTACCCAAGATCAATATCTCAGAAGTTATGGATTTGAAATTCACACCTGAATTTTCCTATTCAATTTCAAATCCATCTCTTATGTCCTTCTGTATCTTCCTAACACTCTTTATTAACAGCAAATATTGGCAAAGGCCCATGAATTATAAAAGGGAAAGATTGCTTAATATGAATACCTTCATATTAGTAAGTTATCTTTTTCCTTTTTATCAACAGTGTTACCCAAATTTCAAATGACTGTGGACGCACCAGAAAATATTTTAGTTGTGGACTCTGAATTCAAAATTAATGTCTGTGCTTTGTAAGTATAAATTGTACCCAATAAAATGATGTACTCATGGATAGAGAATAGAGCAAAAGTAGCTAAAAAGAAGCAAAATAAAAAGTGATGGAAGGCAAAGGCAAAAGACAGGGCAAAATTACATTGCTGATTTTATATCAAATAATGTAAAATATAATTATATCAGTAATTATTTGAATATGTGTTATGACACATTTCAGGTAACAGTTTGACTACTGATTACTGTCTTATATCATAACACATTGTTTTATACCATCCAATGCAGTATTCATTGAGCGGTCATATGTGGTTAGTTATATTCCAATTAGTTAAATAAAATTAAATATTCAATCCCTCAGTTGCACTAACCACATTTCATGTAAAGCAAAATGCTATCCTAAGAAATGAAACAATCAATGATCATTGTATTTCTTTCCTTTATTATTATTTTTCTTTATTTATACTGTATTTTAGTGATTTACTTTAATGAGGTCTATATGTTGTCTGTTTTGACCATTTTTAATTAAAACATATTTTAGCCTAAAGTGATCAGTTCATTTTAGTCAATATCATTGCTTAGATTTCCTCCAGAAAATAAAATTTAAGATAATTCACTATTTAAATGTTGTGGCAGTAGTAGTTTTAGACACTAAAAAGTAAGTTTAAAAAAAGCCTAGGCAAACTAATAATGTCATTGACTTTGATGATTGTGTTGTTGTTATATTCTTCTATTAGATACACCTATGGCAAACCTGTGGAGGGGAAAGTTCACCTTAGTGTGTGCAGGGCATCTACTTTTTATGGTTCTTGTGGACCTCTCAATTCACTCTGTAAAAATTTTACTCTTCAGGTAAGAGGTGTATCTGCAAAATCATAAATAAGTTTGCATTAACCGTATGACCTCAACATTCATTTTCCTTCCTTTCTTCTTATTTCCCTCTTTATATTTAAAAATTATACTTCTATTCTATATTCCTATTTCCATTTTTAAATTTTCTATTTTTTTTTTCTTGCTAACGTCTCATGTTCTATTAGATGACAAAACACAGATTGTATTATTGGAAAGCTCTGGAGTAAATTCCTATTCTTCACTAAAAATGAATTTGGTTCCATATCAAAATCTACACTCTAACAATGTGCCACATTTGATATACCTTTCACTTCATACTTTCTAGATATAGTAAGGGAGGTATGAAGATGTTCATGTGTTTTCAAGATTATTTAGATGACCGATTATTTTTTTCTCAATCTTTTCTCACTGGAATTGGGTGTTTACAGGATTTCCAGGTGAGACATGTATCAGGTGGAATTCTTAGTTACTAACAAGAGGAGTTGACTTTTTCAAACTTTTAAGGGGAGGAATTTTCTGAAAAGATTCAAGTAATGTTTGAGAACCAGCACCAGAAAATCTACACAAAAAGACTAGGATGTAACAAGGACTTCAATTATAATTATGCCAGAGTTTCACATGTTAATATACAACTGCTACTTACCATCTCTGTATCACAAACAGCAACACACCCACACACATGCACATGCACACATACACACATATCATATACTTCTATTATTCCTAGAGAAGAATTTTTGATTAAAAATAATTATAAATTCCCTGGCTCTAAATTTAAAAGTTGTGTTTGGACAATAGACAGTAACAGTAATAATTATAACAGCTAACATATTATGGATGCTTACTATGTGTCAAATGCTAGGACTAAGTAGTTCATAAGCATTTAAATCTTAAAACAACCCTATATGTTGTACTGTTGCTATCACTCATCTGTAGATGAGTGGATTTAAGGAGGGAGAGGTTTAAGTATATTGCACGAGGTCACACATTTGCATTAGTAGCATTGCTGTATCCTCAGGCACTTCAGGGTCTACAGAATTTTCTCCATTTATTCATTCAACATGTGAATACTGAGGTCCTTTAATATATAAACATTATTGTGTTTCAAAGCTTCAGTGTTGAACCACAGAGACCTGGTCCCATTCTCATGGGGCTTGCATTTTATGAAGTAGTCATTATCTTCAGAAGATACACACTCAGGAAGAATGGACCAAAGTAAGCCAAGAACATGGGGTAGATAGATCCCAGAATGAATTACAAGGAAGGTTGTGTTATATAGATGCCCTTCAGGAGATTTGAGAGATTTTTAAATTTAAAAATATTCATTTCCTTATATAAAGCAGGAGTGTAGCCTGAATTTACCTGATTGCTAACCTTTAACTCTAGTGAAATTTACAGGGACCCTTAAGATTGTGGAAATGTTTCAAGGTCTTCATATAGTTTTAGGGACACTGTGAAGCAGCATATGTTTTTGGTTTGGTATGATTTCTGTTGTTTTGGTGGTGCTGGGGGTTAAACCCATGGACTCACATATGCTGAGCATAAAGTGGCATAGGATTTTAACCTGCCACTCAAGGACTGTTTCATCATTTCAAGATGAAGGGTAGAACAACAACTCAATTGTCCCTTAATAATCTATTAATCTATGAACACATTTCATCTCCATCCTAAATATCTTTGAAGTAGTTGCCAATTCCTTCTGTTTAACTGCTTCCTAATTATGACATTTTAAAAAAATGAGGCATTCTAGCTTGACTAAATAGATACTGAGACAAATTCAAAGAATCTAATAATAATAACACTACCATTTACTAAATGTTAACTAAGTACCAGGCACTATGCTAACCACTTTACAAATACTGTCTTGTGCAATACGGCTGTAACATCTTTATTAACATCTCATTTTGTACCAAGTGATAAGTGACCAAACCAAGATTAAAATTCTAGTGTTTGACTCAAAAGCCTATGTCCTTAATTGCCATATAAATTCTAGTTCAATAAATATTCAAGGCACAGTAACCACAAAATATGACTGTTTCAAAACTGAAAAAGAATATGGTCTAAATTAACAAAATTGCAATATCATGTCTGAGTAAAAGTTATTAGAGATAGATGTGTTTATCTTATAGATTAACAAAGTAATGCCACTAGGAGGAATCTGTTTAACTAATTGTGAGAATTGGTATTTGTTAAAAATTCAAATGGAGTCAGAGTTAAATACATGAACTGGAATTTTAAAGCATATAAACACAATGAATTAATTTATAAAATTCAAATTTGAGTAAAATATTTCTCTTAACATTGCTTCCTGTGGGTTACACATTTTTTCTACAACTGTTATTTCTTAGTCTTTAAATTTTGATTTCTCTTTTATTGTTATATTCATTAATGTTTCAGTTGGGGAAAGATGGCTGTGTCTCCCAGCTTATTAACACAGATGCTTTTGAGTTAAACCGAGAAGGATACCGGAGTTACTTTGAAGTACACGCTGTTGTCACAGAAAGTGGAACAGGTAATGCTCCTGAACCCAAGATCCCAGTGGATATCACTTTCCCGTTTGAACTGTCACTGCAGATTAATTTCACAATGTTAATATGATCATTTTTCACAAAGGATATGTTATCAATTTCTTAGATCCAAACTCTGAATGTTTCTTATTTTAACCATAAGTTTTTAGACACCTAGTGATGATGGATAAATACTACAATCAAATGAGACTACAATAAAATTCAGCATGCTAATGTATTAGCATATAAAGGGGGCATCTGTTTTGAATACTGGTATTTTCCCTTTCCTTAATCATTCAATATATAACTGAGAAATGTAGTGGTTGATTGCAAAATATTTTGGTGAGCATAGAACCAAAACAAGGGTGTAGAATATAGTTTTTTGAGAATATTTTACCAAACCTCTGAAAATAAATTCAATGAAATATCTTTAACCCACAACCAGAAATATATTTCTAATGACTAATTTCTCATCTCTCTGATGTAGTATATTTTTCCCTCTCCCTTAAATAGAAGGTGATACATTCTTTTTCTTGAAATGACTTTTTCTGTTAAGATAGACTTTCTTTAACTCTCCTATGTGATATTTTAGTAAAATTTCTGTCCATGAGATCTTAAATATCAATATGCTTCAATCCATATTCAAAGTTTTAGAAACATCTTTCACATCCAGAGAAAATTCAAGTAATAAATAAATAAACATTTAATGGATATGTTTGTCACACTAAACAAAATAAATAATGAAAGAATATCTAAATGAAAACATGCACATTTATAGCTGGAATATTATGCAGTCATTAAAAGAACTAAGTGTTTAGAAGGGTATCAAAATTTCAATGTAATGTTTAAAAACATAATGTCAAACTACATATTTTTTACAAGTAGGTAAGTATGTATATTTACACACATATATAATCCCAACTATATTATTATAATGATAATTTAAAGGATTAAAAAAAAACTTGCAGAAAATAGCCTAACTCATTAAATTAGGTTTTCTTTCACCTTTTAAAAAATTTGCATTATCTTCTTAAAACTTTAAAATTTCTACTGATATATGTATGTTACCTTTCTTTACTATGAACAGATTAAAATGTATGTTTTAAGCGGGCAGAGAGTAAAAAAAAAAAGTTTTAAACCATTTAAAAGTAAACCATTAAGAATAATAAGAAATCAGTGATGTTAATACATCATGAAAGAATAATAAGTGAATTGAATAGTCTATAAAAAGAAAAACACTGGTTAAGAATGATAAGCTTTTTTATTTTTCCCGTCTGTATTAATTTTCCTCTAAAATTTCTGAAAAAAATTATATATTAAAACTGCATAGAAAAAGGGAACTATTAGAAAGAAATGACATTTGAGTTTTTTTTTTCTGTAGTTCTGTTTGGCTTATTTTTTAGGATATTTTCCAAATAATACTTAATTTACTATAGGTATACAGCTTACAGAATTCAAGTACATAACCATAGACTCATCAATGGTGAAGATTAGATTTGAGAATATGGAGACAGTCTACAAACAGGGACTGCCTTATTTGGGCCAGGTAAGAGAAGCAATAACTTCTTTACATACTCATTCATTTATTCTCTCATTCATTTCATTTATTCATCTATATTTCATTCATTTGTTCATTCATTCATTCATTCATCTATCCAAAAGCTATTTCCTGAGAAATTACAATATTAGAAGTTCTGTGGCTAAGCATCATAGGATGATTTATAATGTTGGTTTTCACAGACCCATCTTGGTTTTTGCCTTTTGCCAAAGTGTAACTGTTAAAACTGTCCCATTTCACACTCAAATGTCCATGACTGGAAAATAGATTGTATAGTCTGCATCACAGGATAACTAATTAAGGATTCTAGGATTAAATCTCCTCATTTGTGCAATGTTTGGTTCTCCTTTGCTATTATTATGTGCATGTCACTTCTAATGTCCAAAATGTCTAAAATTACTCCCAAAGGTTTTGATTATGTGGTCAAAATGCATCAGTTAAATCTATCATTCCTGACCTATCTGAATCATTCTGTTTCTCAAAAGTAATTGTCACTCTCAAAGATAATTCTCCTAATATCTTGATTCTCCGTTTGCTTTTTTTCACCTTCAAATTTCCAGTTTCTTAAATTTCTGTCTGACCTTTCCTTGGTTCCCACATTATTTTAATGGAGCAAGCCCTCTAGTAGCTTCCTGAGCAAGGCAGATGGTATTTTGAGAAAGTTAAATATGCTGCATAGGATCCAAGATGGCGGACTAGAGGGTGACTGCATCTCCAGTCGCTCCAGAACCCAGGATTCAAGAAGGGGAGGTATTGAGAGACTTGGACTAAAATAGAGCCACGGGGTGAGTCTCCCCCACTGGGTGAAGCTTGGCCTGGGCAACAGGCCCGGATAGGGGCGGCTTATCAGAGCAGGGTAGGGCAAGCTAGAGTCTTCCCCAGGTAGCCGGACTCACTCCCGCGGTGGGCTCCGCCACACGGCCAGCTTCTCAGAGCAGGCCACCCAGTGAGAGCCTTTCTGCCCAGAACCAGCTCCAACAGGACAGAGCAGCCAAGGACTTCCCCAAGAAGCCTGGCACCCTCCGGCGGGAGGCGCCTTTCAAGGTTAGTTTCTCAGAGCAGACCACCCAGTGAGAAGATTTCCATGCAGAACCAGCCCCCAGCCTTGGACCCAGTAGCAGGCTAGGGGCAGCTTTCTTCGGAAGTACTGCATTATCAAGTTCCTCCAAGACTTCAAGCTACTGAAGGCTGGGAAGGGATATACTGGAAATCCACAGGGACACTATAAGCCAAAGAGGAAATCTGCAATATCTCAGAGTTCCACTGACATCTGATCAATATGAGGAAACAAGGGAAGAAAATGTCCCAAACAAACCTAGATACTATATTAATAAAACCCAATGACATCACAGCAGAAGAAATGTTAGAAAGGGAGTTCAGAATGTACATAATTAAAATGATCAGGGAAGCAAACGAGGAGATGAAAGAGAAAAATGCACGCATTGAAGGAGGAGATGAAAGAGCAAATGCAGGCATTAAATGATCACACCAATCAACAGTTAAAAGAGCAAATACGGGAAGCAAGAGATCATTTCAATAAAGAGTTAGAGATACTGAAAAAAAAAAAAACAGAAATCCTTGAAATGAAGGAAACAATAAACCAAGTTAAAAACTCCATAGAAAGCATAACCAATAGGATAGAACACCTGGAAGACAGAACCTCAGACATGGAAGACAAAATATTTAATCTTGAAAATAAAGTTAAGCAAACAGAGAAGATGGTAAGAAATCATGAACAGAATCTATAAGAATTATGGGATATCATGAAAAGGCCAAATTTAAGAATTACTGGAATTGAGGAAGGCTTAGAGAAACAAACCAAAGGAATGAACAATCTATTCAATAAAATATCAGAAAATTTCCCAAATCTGAAGAATGAAATGGAAAACCAAGTACAAGAGGCTTATAGCACTACAAATATACAAACTTACAACAGACCTACACCAAGGCACATTTATTATGAAAATACCTAACATACAAAATAAAGACAGAATTTTAAAGGCCGTGAGAGAAAAGAATCAAATTACATTCAGGGGGAAACTAATAAGAATATCAGCAGATTTTTCAATCCAGACCCTAAGAGCTAGAAGGGCCTGGAACAACATTTACCAAGCCCTGAAAGAAAACGGCTGCCAACCAAGAATCTTATACCCAGCAAAACTTACTTTCAGATTTGATAACGAAATAAAATCCTTCCATGATAAACAAAAGCTAAAGGAAATTACAAAAGAAAGCCGGCATTACAGAACATTCTCAGCAAAATATTCCATGAGGAAGAGATGAAAAACAACGATGCAAATCAGCAACGGGAGGAACTAGCATAAAGGAATAGCCAAATAAAGGAAAACCAAATCATGTCAAAGAACAAAAATGAGTCAAATGAATGGGAATACAAATCATATCATAATAATAACCCTGAATGTTAATGGTCTGAACTCATCAATCAAAAGACATAGACTGGCAGATTGGATTAAAAAGAAAAATCCAACAATATGCTGCCTACAAGAGACTCATCTCAGAGAAAGAGATGCCCAGAGACTAAAGGTGAAAGGATGGGAAAAAACATACCATGCACATGGACACAACAAAAAAGTTGGAGTATCCATCCTCATTTCAGATAATGTGGACTTCAACCCCAAACTAGTCAAAAGGGATAAAGAAGGACATTACATACTGCTTAAGGGAAGCATAAATCAGCAAGACATAACAATCATAAACATCTATGCCCCGAACATTGGCTCATCCATGTACGTCAAACAAAACCTTCTCAATTCCAGAAATCAAATAGACCACAACACAATAATACTAGGCGATTTTAACACACCTCTCTCACCACTGGATAGATCTTCCAAACAAAAATTGAATAAAGAAACCATAGATCTCAATAACACAATCAACAATTTAGACTTAACCGACATATATAGAATATACCATCCAACAAAGAACGAATACACTTTCTTCTCAGCAGCACATGGATCCTTCTCTAAAATAGACCATATTTTATGCCACAAAGCTACTGTTAGCAAATACAAGAAGATAGAGATACTACCTTGTATACTATCAGATCATAATGGATTGAAATTAGAAATAAATGACAGAATAAAAAACAGAAACTTCTCCAATACCTGGAGATTAAATATTACACTATTATATGATGAATGGATAACAGAAGACATCAGGAGGGAAATAAAAAAATTCTTAGAAGTAAACGAGAACAAAGACACATCATATCACAATCTCTGGGACACTATGAAAGCAGTACTTAGAGGAAGATTTATTTCATGGAGTGCATTCAACAAAAGAAGAAAAAATCAACAAATAAACGACTTAACACTACAGCTCAAAGCCCTAGAAAAAGAAAAGCAGACCAACACCCAAAGTAGTAGAAGACAGGAAATAGTTAAAATCAGAGCTGAAATCAATGAAATCGAAACAAAAGAAACAATTGGAAAAATTAACAAAATAAATACTTGGTTCTTTGAAAAAATAAGCAAAATTGATAAACCCTTAGCCACACTAACAAAGAGAAAGAGGGAGAAAACTCAAATTACTAAAATTTGAATGAACAAGGAAAAATCACAACAGATACAAGTGAAATACAAAACATAATTAGAAGCTATTTTGAAAACCTATACTCCAACAAAACAGAAAACCTCGAAGACATCAACAAGTTTCTAGAGACATATGAATTACATAAACTGAACGAGGAGGACATACACAACTTAAATAAATCAATTTCAAGCAATGAAATAGAAGAGGTCATCAAAAGCCTACCAACAAAGAAAAGTCTGGGACCAGATGGGTTCTCAGCCGAGTTCTACAAAACCTTTAAAGAAGAGCTCATTCCAATACTCCTCAAAGTATTCCATGAAATAGAAGAGGAGGGAACCCTCCCAAACTCATTCTATGAAGCCAATATCACCCTGGTACCTAAACCAGACAGAGACACATCGAGGAAAGAAAATTTCAGACCAATATCATTAATGAACATCAACACAAAAATTCTGAACAAAATTTTAGCAAATTGCATACAAAAATATATTAAAAAGATAGTGCACCACGATCAAGTGGGTTTTATCCCAGGGATGCAAGGTTGGTTCAACATCTGGAAATCAATAAATGTCATTCACCATATCAACAGACTTAAAGTTAAGAATCACATGATTATTTCAATAGATGCAGAAAAAGCATTCGATAAAATACAGCATCCCTTCATGCTCAAAACACTAGAAAAAATAGGGATAGTGGGAACATTCCTTAACATTGTAAAGGCCATCTATGCTAAACCCATGGCCAATATTATTCTAAATGGTGAAAAACTGAAAGCATTCCCCTTAAAAACTGGAACAAGGCAGGGATGCCCTCTTTCAGCACTTCCATTCAACATCGTCCTTGAGACTCTAGCCAGAGCAATTAGACAAACCAAAGAAATTAAAGGGATATGAATTGGAAAAGAAGAACTCAAACTATCCCTGTTCGCTGATGATATGATTATATATTTAGAGGAACCTGGAAATTCCACCAGAAAACTTTTAGAACTCATAAGTGAATTCAGTAAAGTAGCAGGTTACAAGATCAATGCTCATAAATCCAATGCATTTTTATACATAAGTGATGAATCATCAGAAAGAGAAATTAGGAAAACTACCCCATTCACAATAGCTTCGAAAAAAATAAAATACTTGGGAATCAATCTCACAAAAGAGGTGAAAGACCTCTACAATGAGAACTACAGAACACTAAAGAAAGAAATTCAAGAAAACCTTAGAAGGTGGAAAGATCTCCCATGTTCTTGGATAGGCAGAATTAATATTGTCAAAATGGCTATACTACCTAAAGTGCTGTACAGATTCAATGCAATTCCAATTAAAATCCCAATGATGTACCTTACAGAAATAGAGCAAGCAATTATGAAATTCATCTGGAAGAATAAAAAACCCAGAATAACTAAAGCAATCCTAAGTAGAAAGAGCGAAGCAGGGGGTATCGCAATACCAGATCTTCAACTCTATTACAAAGCAATAGTAACAAAAACGGCATGGTATTGGTACCAAAATAGACAGGTAGATCAATGGTACAGAATAGAGGACATGCACACAAACCCAAATAAATACAATTTTCTCATACTAGACAAAGGGGCCAAAAATATGCAGTGGAGAAAAGATAGCCTCTTCAACAAATGGTGCTGGGATAACTGGAAAACCATATGCAACAGAATGAAATAAAACCCCTATCTCTCACCCTGCACAAAGCTCAACTCAAAATGGATCAAGGACCTCGGAATCAGACCAGAGACCCTGCATCTTATAGAAGAAAAAGTAGGTCCCAATCTTCAACTTGTTGGCTTAGGATCAGACTTCCTTAACAGGACTTCCATAGCACAAGAAATAAAAGCAAGAATCAACAACTGGGATAGATTCAAACTAAAAAGCTTTCTCTCAGCAAAGGAAACTATCAGCAATGCGAAGAAAGAGCCTACAGAGTGGGAGAAAATCCTTGCCACTCATACTTTAGATAGAGCACTAATCTCCAGAATCTATAAAGAACTCAAAAAACTCTACACCAAGAATGTAAATAATCCAATCAAGAAATGGGCTAAGGAAATGAACAGACACTTCACAGAAGAAGATGTACAAGCAATCAATAGATATTTGAAAAAATATTCAACATCTCTAGTAATAAGAGAAATGCAAATCACAAGTACCCTAAGATTCCATCTCACCCCAATTAGAATGGCGATTATCAAGAACACAAGCAACAATAGGTGTTGGCAAGGATGTGGGGAAAAAGGTACACTTATATATTGCTGGTGGGGTTGCAAATTAGTGCAGCCACTCTGGAAAGCAGTATGAGATTCCTCAGAAAGCTGGAATGGAACCACCATTTGACCCAGCTATCCCACTCCTTGGCCTATACCCAAAGGACTTGAAATCAGCATACTACAGAGATACAGCCACATCAATGTTCATTACTGCTCAATTCACCATAGGCAGATTGTGGAACCAACCTAATGCCCTTCAGTTGATGAATGGATAAAGAAACTGTGGCATATATATATACAATGGAATATTACTCAGCCATGAAGAATGATAAAATTATGGCATTTGCAGGCAAATGGATGAAATTGGAGAATATCATGCTAAGTGAGATAAGCCAAACTCAAAAAGCTAAAGGATGAATGATCTCGCTGATAAGCGGATGAGAACATATAGTGGGGGGTGGGAGTGGTTAGCGTTAGGGTTAGGGTTTGGTTTAGGGTTAGGGATAAGGAGGTGTAAGAATGGAGGAAGGAAGGACTATATAGGGGGAAAAGAGGAGTGGGAGGGGTAGGGGAGGGAAAAAAATAACAATGAATCAAACAACATTACCTTATGTAAATTTATGATTACACAAGGTATGCCTTGACTCCATGTACAAATAGAGAAACAACATGTATCCAATTTGTTTACAATCTAAAAAAATACATTTTTTTCTAATTCTGTAAAAAAAATATTCTGCATAGTTTTTAAATAATTGGCTAGCTATTTTTAGAGTTTGCATTTAATACTTCTGCAATAATTGTGGATTTGTTAACAAATTTCTGTGTTATTTCTGTTAATGTTTGGTACACACACACTCACACACAAAGTTGAAATTTTTTTTTATCAAGTATGTACCATTTTATCCCTATTGGTGCATTTCACTTCTTTCACTCTACTTTAATATTTTAAAATCAGTTTCTGAGTGTCACTTTTCATTCTTCTGTTTTTAACTTTCTGAATATTTTTATGTGTGTCTATGATTGAGGTGAATTTTTAAATGCAACATGAAAATTTTTCCTTATTAATAAGTTAAATCCATTTATTCATTAATGCTGATACAGGTGTATTTATTTCTACCTTGTTATTTTTGTTTTCTATTCCCACAGACCTTTTTTTCAACTTCCCTTTTTTTTAAATCTGGTCTTCTGTTCAGTTCTTAAAATTTCTCCTTGCACTTTCTTTCAACAGTTTTTGTTACTCCTTAAGTATTTAATATATTTAAATTTCTTTTTTTATTTCTATCCTAAAATATGTTTTTGAAATTTTAATTGTATTTTTTAATTTCCAATTTTACTGCCTAGTATTTTTACATCTATTTTTAATTCATAACCACATCTGCGTCATACATAATCTTTCTTGTTTTATTGACAATATTTCTAACTTATTACACATGCGTGTCCTAAAATTCTTTCAAATTATTCTTATTCAGATTTCCTAGACTGGTGATAATAATAATTTATGGACAAAAGAATTGTCGTTCATAATATATATGTCAAGGCCCTGTCACGATTTCTTTTTCAGGCCCCCATGCAAATAGTTCAATTAATTATAATTCTCAGATCATGAAATGATAATTTTAGAACATATCACTTATTTTATTTGTTTATTATTTCCCTTTTAAGTCCCATTTTTCTCTCCCTATCTTAGTTATTTACTCTAATATACTTACTTGTACTCTTAAAATTCTGTGTGTAAAACTTTCTCTGGAATGTATTCTCTGCAGTGGAATTGCTGGTTCATCATAGAATACATGTGAAGTTTGACTAGTTATTGCCGAATTGCTCAAAATAATAACTACAATGTCCCCCAGCAGAGGCTAAGAGGCCCCACATTCGAACAGTTCCAATAGCACTGCATTATCACATCTCAATCTTTAATATCATCCAGTTAATCAATTATTTTGATGATCTATTGTTTCTAAAGTGATTTGTCATTATTGCTTGAGTTTGCATTTATCGCTTTACTCACGTGCTTCGCATCCCCTCATGTACACATTAGTCATTTGAACCTTCTCTTTTGAGAACTGCCTGTGTTTCTATTGGTTTATCATTCTCACGATTACCTTGCTTATTCTAGATATTAGACTATTTTGCATTTGGGTATTACAAATATCTTCTGATTTTTCATGAATTTGATGACATTTTGTTAAAAAACGGTGACTTTCATTAAAAAATATTTCAAATATATAAAATATTAGAGAAAATAGTATATTAACCACCATGTACCATCACTCAAGTAAAACATTTATAAATTTGTGCCAAACTTATTTCCTACATACAACTACCAAATTAAACTTTCTTTTCAGATTACTATAGATGTATCAATCCTTCTTTAAATACTTTTGTATTTTTTTCTAAAATAGATGGATTCTTTTAAACCTATTACCTCAATTCTATTATTCCATCTAAAAAATCAATAGTACTCCCTGAAAACATTCAAGTTTTCAGTTCTCCAACTGGAATTTTTAAGTATATCTTAAGGTTATTACAACAGGACAGAAATAAGATCCATAGATTCTGTTGGTTAATATGTCTCTTAATTCTATTTAAAATCAGAAGGATCCTCTTTCTTGTTTCTTTTGTTTTCTTGAAATATGTCTATTGAGGAAACTGTGTTATTTGTCCTGCAGATTTTTCCAGAGTTTGAATTTTTCTGACTGCATTCGCATGTTAACATTGAACACTTTCTTCTGTCTCTTGCATTTCCTATAAGCTGGTAGTTGGATTTAGGGACTTGACCATATTGGAGTTCATTTTTGTGCAGGAAGGTAAGGAAACTTCATAGGTAGTATCATATTTTTCTCAAAATACACTCTTTCCCTTGTGCTGTTAGCAGCCCTTGGCAATAATTGCTTAGATACATTATTTCTCTAGCTACTATATTTTTAGTCTTGGAACTATTTAAATTTTTGGTCAAATAATACTTTGCTGTGGGGAGTATCCTGTGAATGGCAGATGTCTAGCAAGATCTCTGACTTCTTATTAAATGTCAGTAGCACCATCCCTGCCCCATTTGCTACAATGGCCACAAAGGCAAAATATGTTAGCTAACAAATTAAGAAGTGACAGCGTTTTGTAATCCCTAGAATAACAGTTCTCAACAAAGGGGAATTTTGGATACTTTTGAGCACATTATCTAAATTATATTATTTTATCCAAAAATTAGTAATAATTCCCTAAAATTTCCATGTCAGTCATGTTAAAACTTAGCTCAGAGATTTCATTTCTTTTTCTCCAGCACAGGACCTGGGTCATAAAGGCTATGTGTATGTGTATATGTGTATGTGTGTGTGTGTGTGTGTGTGTGTGTTTAGAAGCTAAGCCTCAACCTAGCTACTAAAGCCCAGCTCTTTCCCATTCCCTCTCAAATGTTCTTAATATATTAAAGTATAACATCATCTCCCCCTATGATCAGGAACACCGGGTTATCTCTTCCTATAGGAGACAATTAGGAAAACCAACTGAGGTGAGTACTAACTTATCACAGACAGGCAGATAAGTGACAGCTACATGGCTCAGGAATCCTTGGCAAAGTAGTCTGTTATATCATAATATAATGCAGATATCCAGCCTGGATTTATCTTTTTCATTAGCATTTGAATGAGTTAGTTCTTGAAAACTAACCCAAGAGCTCTCATATCCTTGAACATTATAGGGTGACAGATGGCAGCGATAAACAGATGTGACTGAGTCTCATTAAATAAAATTGTTTTCACTAAAAAATATGGTAGTACGGAGTGGCCTCTTCTGGATTTTAGGCATTTCTTAATGGCAAGTGCTCTGATCACTCTTTGGAGATGTGCTAGTAAAAATCAGTGATTCCTCTTCTACCTTTTAGAAATGGGCCGATTACTTTGTGATACTTGGGTCACTGTACTAGCTGCGTTATTATAAATTACAAATGGCACATCTACCTGCCTTCAGTAATAGAATTCTCCACATGTGGCACAGGAATATTAGGTGGTCCTTTGGAGGGCAAGTTTATCACTAGTACTATTTTACCTTTGAGTCATCTGGTGAACATTTCAAAATTTCAGAGGAAAGGGTACCAGGGGGAGCTGTATTTGAACATAAAAATGGAGCAAGGGTGTGGGCTAACAGGAGATTTTCTTCATAAGTGACAGTAGCAGTGTCACCGGACAGCTAAAATAATAGCACTTAAACTTGAAAGACAGAGGATACACATATGTGCCACAAGAAGTATCTGCTAAGAGAGTGTTGCATGCCTGGCCCCTGAAGTCTACTGTGAGCTTACCGCCACTATTCAAGCCCTATTTCAGGGTAGAGACATACAAAGACCCTAGGGACCTTGTGGATTACTCCTTCTGTGACTAGAAAGGGCCCGAGGATCTTTCTGGCTTCAGTGTACTAAGATTAGAACAAATGTCTGTGGGGATCATAGAAGCAGGTTGTCATGTGTCCATGGCCTGGGGATCACTAAGTTGAATTTTTTATGAGGTCAAGCCTTTAAATGAAACTGAATTTAAGAACCATGTATGTGGTGCAGGTGAGGCATGAGTCTACAAGAGCCAACCAGGGACAGAAATGAGAGATGCCTGAACCAATAGGAAAATGATAGGTGCCATAAATATCAGGGCAGGTGATTTGTGGAAATCACATGAGCTGAGAAGAGGGTTTCTGAAGACCATTTTTTTTTTTCTGATGACTGTGGCATTAAATGTTGTTAATAGGGGTGCACTTACAGGTTCATAAGAGGCATAGAAATCAATGCAGGCACTATATCTACTATAAACTTGCAGTTTCGGAAGGGACTTTTTAAGGCTAATACTGCCTGTACCACTAAGACAATGAGAACAAGATTTCTAACTAATAAATGTGATTTAACAGCACTCACTGAAATGTTTTAGGGGGAAAAATTCCAAGTTTTGAATTTTAGAGAATTTGGCTTTGTGTCACTATAAAGAATAGAAGCAATACAGAAGATACAGATTGGGTAGGACACTTAACACATATGAGGAAAAAATGAGAAATTAATATAAGGCAGTAAAAATGATAATGAATATGATGAATTATAAATAAAAATCATGAAAATTTAAATTGAAAATATTTTATTAACAATTAAAAATTATAGATTTGATTTCAGTAGCTAAATGAATGGTTGGGCTAATCATTGAAATAAAGAGAAAAAGAAAGAAGAGAAGGTAAGGTGTAGTAGTAAATCATGGCATTTTGAGGGTCTCTATAATATTTTTATTATAAAGTATTCAGGATACAATTATATATGTGGACTTGAATTTCCAAAGATCTTTATGCGAAGAAGAAATGGAGTTTAGAGTCAACAAAATATGGATGATATAGGTCATGCAGTCCACAGGAAATGGAACTACCCAGGAAGCACACCAGGAGAGAGGAGTGTGTCTATGACACAGCTTGGCAGTTCCATCAAGATTGGTTCTCAAACTTACTAAATGCTTCAGAAATTGCTTTTCTTCCTCTTGTACAGATTAAATTGCTTCATCCTGACAACTCTCCCATCCCAAATGAAGTTGTCCATTTGCACCTAATGGACAAAATTGTGGGAAACTACACCACAGATAAAAATGGTACTGCTCAATTTTCCTTGGACACATCTAAGCTTATGTACCCAAACATCACTTTGAAAGTAAGTTATCCAAAGGCAAGTAGTGAAAAGCAAACAAACGAATAAGCAAAAATATATTGACTAGTTAAGGTTTACATTTATGCTACATTATATTTTTGGAACAGAAATGAAAAAAAGCATGTTGGTATGAATTTAGAGTGCTACAGAATGGTTATATGTTAAAGAAACAGTCTCTATTAAAATAGATGACTATTTTACAAATCCTGAGAAAATACAGGAGAGCATACACATTGAAGTGTACAGAGGAAAATTAGCTGAAAATAAGCCATGCTTCACTTTTATTGTTGAACTAGAAAGAGAATGGCATTTCTATAGAAGGAAATACTTTGGAAACTTTATAATCTATTATCATGGATAATATAAAGAATTTCTCTGGGGGCGGGCCAAGATGGCGGACTAGAGGGCGGCTGCATTTCACGCTGCTCCAGGACGCAAGATTCAAAAGAGGAGATAGTGAGAGACTTGGGACCAACTCAAAGCTGCCGGGTGAGTCTCTCCTGTTGGGGAGGCGTCCCGGATGGGGCGGTAGCCCCGGAACGCAGGGAATTTGTGAAGTGGAGTTGCTCGGCGAGTAGCCCCTCCCCCCGCTGGAGCGGTAAACACGGACAACTGGGATCATCGTAGAGGAGGCGGCTCAGCATAGCGCTTGGACTCGAGCACCCGCTGGGGCTCCGGGTGGCTGCCTGGGGAGGAGCTGCGTGGCGAGCTGTTTGGACCCAGAGTGACCCCTTCCAAACACCGGGGGGTTGCCCGGAGGAGGAGGAGAGGCCCGGCGGGTCGCTTGGGTCTAGGAGTGACTGCATCAGAGCCACGGGCGGTTGCCAGAGGAGGAGCTGCGTGGTGAGCTGTTTGAACTCAGAGTGGGCGCTCCTGAGCGCCAGGGGACTGCCCGGAGGAAGAGGAGGAGCACGGCGGGACGCTTGGTCTGGGAGTGACTGCATCAGAACCACAGGCGGTTGCCAGAGGAGGAGCTGCGTGGTGAACTGTTTGAACCCAGAGCGAGCGCTCCTGAGTGCCGGGAGGTTGCCCGGAGGAGGAGGAGGAGCGCGGCGTGTTGCTTGACCTGGAAGTGACTGCATCAGAGCTGCGGGCGGTTGCCAAAGGAGGAGCTGCGTGAAGAGCTGTTTGAACTCGGAGCAGCTGCTCCAGAACACTGGTGGCCTGCCTGGAGGAGGAGAGCGGTGGGACGCTTAGCCTGGGAGTGACTGCATCAGAACCACAGGCGGTTGCCAGAGGAGGAGGCGAGTGGTGAGCTGATTGGACTAAAAGCAACCGCTCCTGAACACCAGTGGCCTGCCTGGAGGAGGAGCGTGGTGAGTCACCTGGTCTCCGAGCCACCGTTCCTGAACACCTGGGGGACTACCCCAAGGAGGAGGAGGAGGAACAGGGTGGGTCACTTGGACTTGGAGTGACTGCCTAGGGCTACGGGTGGTTGGCGGGAGGAGGAGACCTGAAGTGAGTTGTTTGGATTCCTAGTGACTGCGTCGGAAACCGGGCGGCTGTCCGGAGGAGGAGGTGTGTGGCGGGTCTCTGTGTCTTGGAGCTATTGTACGGGGCTCCAGGTGGTGGCTCAGGGGAGGGGCTGCATAGCCAGGCGATTGGTGCAGAGCAGGGTCCCAGGAGCTAGGTGGCTTCTTGCTGGAAGAGCCGCACAGAGACACGCCTAGGGGCGGAGCGAAGTTTCCAGGGACGGCGGGCAGATTCTCTGGGAGAGGCAGCCTAAGGAGACTCGCCTGCGAAGGGTGAGGCTCCCAGGCCCAGGACGTAGGTCCGGGCCCCTGGGATTGTTGCAGAAGAAGACAGCCCAGCCCAGGTGGTAGTTGTAGATTGAGGGGAACCTCTAGGAGGGCAACTGACCTAGCGAGACGTCCCCACCGAGTGACTCTTCCCGGCCGGGGGAGGTTTTCCCACAGGGACGGTAAAGCCAGAGACATAGGCACAAACAGGCCTTGCCTCAGCCCAGCAGTCTACTTCCCCATTGGATGACCATTGGTCAACAAGTGGAGGCACCTCCGCCCACTAGCAGGGAATATACGCCACCTGAGGGTTACCACACCTAGAGAGGCAGCTTCTTCGTGGAGCTCTGCATTATCAACCTCCTCCAAGACTTCAGGCTACTGAAGGATAAGAGGGGATATACTAGCAATCTTCAGGGACATTATAAGTTGATAGAGGAAATCTGCAATATCTTAATGACCCACTGATCCCTGAACAATATGAGAAAACAAGGGAAGAAAATGCCCCAAACAAATCTAGATGTTACATCAATAAAATCCAACGACAGCATGGCAGAAGAAATGACAGAAAGGGAGTTCAGAATGTACATAATTAAAATGATTAGGGAAGCAAACGATGAGATGAAAGAGCAAATGCAGGCATTGAACGATCGCACCAATCGACAGTTAACAGAGCAAATTCAGGAAGCAAAAGATCATTTCAATAAAGAGTTAGAGATATTGAAAAAAAACCAAACAGAAATCCTTGAAATGAAGGAAACAATAAACCAAATTAAGAACTCCATAGAAAGCATAACCAATAGGATAGAACAGCTGGAAGACAGAACTTCAGATATTGAAGACAAAATATTTAACCTCGAAAACAAAGTTGAACAAACAGAGAAGATGGTGAGAAATCATGAACAGAATCTCCAAGAACTATGGGATATCATGAAAAGGCCAAATTTGAGAATTATTGGGATTGAGGAAGGCTTAGAGAAACAAACCAAAGGAATGAACAATCTATTTGAAGAAATAATATCAGAAAATTTCCCAAATCTGAAGAATGAAATGGAAAATCAAGTCCAAGAGGCTTATAGGACTCCAAATACACAAAATTACAACAGACCCACACCAAGGCACATTATAATGAAAATACCTAACATACAAAATAAAGACAGAATTTTAAAGGCTGTGAGAGAAAAGAACCAAATTACATTCAGGGGGAAGCCAATACGGATATCAGCAGATTTTTCAATCCAGACCCTAAAAGCTAGAAGGGCCTGGAACAACATTTTTCAAGCTCTGAAAGAAAATGGATGCCAACCAAGAATCTTATACCCAGCAAAACTTACCTTCAAATTTGACGATGAAATAAGATCATTCCACGATAAACAAAAGCTAAAAGAATTTACAAAAAGAAAGCCAGCATTACAGAACATTCTCAGCAAAATATTTCATGAGGAAGAGATAAAAAACAAAGAAGCAAATCAGCAAAGGGAGGAATTATCCTAAAGGAACTGTCAAATAAAGGAGGAACCAAGATGTGTCAAAAATTTTAAATATGAACCAAATGACTGGGAATACAAATCATATCTCAATAATAACCCTGAATGTTAATGGCCTGAATTCATCAATCAAAAGACATAGACTGGCAGATTGGATTAAAAAGAAAGATCCAACAATATGTTGCCTGCAAGAGACTCACCTCATAGAAAGAGATACCCATAGACTAAAGGTGAAAGGATGGGGAAAAACATACCATGCACATGGACTCAGCAAAAAAGCTGGAGTATCCATCCTCATTTCAGATAATGTGGACTTCAAGCCAATGTTAGTTAGAAGGGATAAAGAAGGACATTTCATACTGCTTAAGGGAAGCATAAATCAGCAAGATATAACAATCATAAACATCTATGCCCCAAACAGTGGCTCATCCATGTATGTTAAACAAATCCTTCTCAATTTTAGAAACCAAATAGACCATAACACAATAATACTAGGTGATTTTAACACGCCTCTTTCACCACTGGACAGATCTTCCAAACAAAAATTGAACAAAGAAACCATAGATCTCAATAACACAATCAATAATTTAGACTTAACAGACATTTATAGAATATACCATCCAACCAAGAGCGAATACACTTTCTTCTCAGCAGCACATGGATCCTTCTCTAAAATAGACCATATATTATGCCACAAAGCTAATGTCAGCAAATACAAGAAGATAGAGACACTACCTTGTATTCTATCAGATCATAATGGATTGAAGTTACAAATTAATGAAAGAGTAAAAAAACAGAAACTACTCCAACACCTGGAGATTAAACAATATGCTACTATATGATGAATGGATACAGAAGATATTAGGAAGGAAATTAAAAAATTCTTAGAGGTAAACGAGAACAAAGAAACAACATATCAAAATCTCTGGGACACTATGAAAGCGGTACTTAGAGGAAGATTTATTTCATGGAGCGCATTTAATAAAAGAAGTAAAACTCAAAAAATAAATGACCTAACACTACAACTCAAAGCCCTAGAAAAAGAAGAACAGACCAACACCAAAAGTAGTAGAAGACAGGAAATAGTTAAACTGAGAGCTGAAATCAACGAAATTGAAACGAAAGAAACAATACAAAAAATTGACAAAATAAATAGTTGGTTCTTCGAAAAAATAAACAAAATTGATAAACCTTTAGCCACACTAACAAAGAGAAGACGAGAGAAAACCCAAATCACTAAAATTCGGAATGAACAAGGAAATATCACAACAGACACGACCGAAATACAAAACATAATTAGAAGCTATTTTGAAAATCTATACTCCAACAAAATAGAAAATTTCGAAGACATCAACAGGTTTCTAGAGACATATGAATTGCCTAAACTGAACGAGGAGGACATACACAATTTAAATAGACCAATTTCAAGTAATGAAATAGAAGAAGTCATCAAAAGCCTACCAACAAAGAAAAGTCCAGGACCAGATGGGTTCTCAGCCGAGTTCTACAAAACTTTTAAAGAAGAACTCATTCCAATACTTCTCAAAGTATTCCAGAAAATAGAAGAGGAGGGAACTCTCCCAAACTCATTCTATGAAGCCAATATTACCCTGATTCCTAAACCAGACAGAGACACATCGAGGAAAGAAAATTTCAGACCAATATCCTTAATGAACATCGACGCAAAAATTCTCAACAAAATTTTAGCAAATCGCATACAAAAACATATAAAAAGATAGTGCACCATGATCAAGTGGGTTTCATCCCAGGGATGCAAGGTTGGTTCAACATCAGAAAATCAATAAATGTCATTCACCATATCAATAGACTTAAAGTCAAGAATCACATGATTATTTCGATAGATGCAGAAAAAGCATTTGATAAAATACAGCACCCCTTCATGCTCAAAACACTAGAAAAAATAGGGATAGTGGGAACATTCCTTAACATTGTAAAGGCCATCTACGCTAAACCCATAGCTAATATCATTCTAAATGGTGAAAAACTGAAAGCATTCCCTCTAAAAACTGGAACAAGGCAGGGATGCCCTCTTTCACCACTTCTATTCAATATCGTCCTTGAAACTCTAGCCAGAGCAATTAGACAGACCAAAGAAATTAAAGGGATACGAATAGGAAAAGAAGAACTCAAACTATCCCTATTTGCTGATGATATGATGGTATACTTAGAGGAACCAGGAAATTCCACCAGAAAACTTTTAGATCTCATAAGTGAATTCAGTAAAGTAGCGGGATATAAGATCAATGCACATAAATCTAAGGCATTTTTATATATAAGCGATGAATCTTCAGAAAGAGAAATTAGGAAAACTACCCCATTCACAATAGCTTCGAAAAAAATAAAGTATTTGGGAATCAATCTCACAAAAGAGGTGAAAGACCTCTACAATGAGAACTACAGAACACTAAAGAAAGAAATTCAAGAAAACCTTAGAAGATGGAAAGATCTCCCATGTTCTTGGATAGGAAGAATTAATATTGTCAAAATGGCCATACTACCAAAAGTGCTATACAGATTCAATGCAATTCCAATTAAAATCCCAATGATGTACCTTACAGAAATAGAGCAAGCAATTATGAAATTCATCTGGAAGAATAAAAAACCCAGAATAGCTAAAGCAATCCTTGGCAGAAAGAGTGAAGCAGGGGGTATCGCAATACCAGATCTTCAACTCTACTACAAAGCAATAGTAACAAAAACGGCATGGTATTGGTACCAAAATAGAAAGGTGGATCAATGGTACAGAATAGAGGACACGGACACAAACCCAAATAAATACAATTTTCTCATACTAGACAAAGGTTCCAACAATATGCAATGGAGAAAAGATAGCCTCTTCAACAAATGGTGCTGGGAGAATTGGAAATCCATATGCAACAGAATGAAACTAAACCCATATCTCTCACCATGCACGAAACTAAACTCAAAATGGATTAAGGATCTCGGAATCAGACCAGAGACCTTGCATCTTATAGAAGAAAAAGTAGGTCCAGAGCTTCAACATGTCGGCTTAGGACCAGACTTCCTCAACAGGACTCCCATAGCACAAGAAATAAAAGCAAGAATTAATAACTGGGATAGATTCAAACTAAAAAGCTTTCTCTCAGCAAAGGAAACTATCAGCAATGCAAAGAAAGAGCCTACAGAGTGGGAGAAAATCTTTACCAATCATACTTCAGATAGAGCGCTAATCTCCAGAATCTATAAAGAACTCAAAAAACTCTACACCAAGAATGTAAATAATCCAATCGACAAATGGGCTAAGGAAATGAATAGACACTTCACAGAAGAAGATATACAAGCAATCAACAAACATATGGAAAAATGTTCAACATCTCTAGTAATAAGAGAAATGCAAATCAAAACCACCCTAAGATTCCATCTCACCCCAATTAGAATGGCAATTATCAAGAATACAAGCAACAACAGGTGTTGGCGAGGATGTGGGGAGAAAGGTACACTCTTACATTGCTGGTGGGGCTGCAAATTAGTGCAGCCACTCTGGAAAGCAGTGTGGAGATTCCTTAGAAAACTTGGAATGGAACCACCATTTGACCCAGCTATCCCACTCCTTGGCCTATACCCAAAGGACTTAAAATCAGCATATTACAGAGATACAGCCACATCAATGTTCATAGCTGCCCAGTTCACAATAGCCAGATTGTGGAACCAACCTAGATGTCCTTCAATTGATGAATGGATAAAGAAAATGTGGTATATATATACAATGGAATATTACTCAGCCATAAAGAACGATAAAATTATGGCATTTGCAGGCAAATGGATGAAACTGGAGAATATCATGCTAAGTGAGATAAGCCAATCTCAAAAAACCAAAGGAAGAATGATATCGCTAATAAGTGGATGATGACACAGTAATGGGGGGTGGGAAGGGTTAGTGTTGGGGTTGGAGTTGGGTTTAGGGAGGGGGGCAGGAATGGAGGAAGGAAGGACTGTATAGATGGAGGGGAAGGGTGGGAGGGGAGGGGGGAAGGGAAAAAATGGCAGAATGAATCAAACAACATTACCCTATGTAGATTTATGATTACACAAATGGTATGCCTTTACGCCATGTACAGACAGAGAAACAACATGTATCCCATTTGTTTACAATTTTATAATAAAAAAAAAAAAAAAAAAAAAAAAAAAAAAAAAAAAAAGAATTTCTCTGGACACAATCAAGAGAAGTAACCTAGTATCTTGAATAAGTTAGTAATGACTAAATGTCAAGTTTTCCTAGATATTTTTAAAGGACCTCACAGACTTTTGTATTTGGCAATGGTAATTGAGCATAGTTAGATTAATCTCCTTGCTCTATTTGATAAAAACTTATTTTCAATCTTTCAGCAAAACTCCATTATGTTATTACTATCAACATCAACTGATGTATGCATTCACAGGTTCTTCATATAACATTGAGAGATATAATGATATACACACTAATAAAAACATAATTTTAGTACAGAGCACAGTGAAACATTTGGTGTAATATTACTGAAACAGGATTTAAATAGTAAATTATATAATGTAGTGGTCATTCTAGAGTATAACTGGAAAGTGGGATTGAGGGATTCAGTTAGACTTTGAAGAATGGTCCTGAAATTTTCCTAGAGATAGAGCAGCATGATGATAAACCATCTTTCCAAATATTCTTTCACTTATTCTTTCTTTTTACCTTAAAATAACTAAATTTAATTCTCCATCTAGGCAACCTACAAGGACAATGAGAATTGCCATGCACAGGGTTGGGTGTTGCCTCAATACCCACAGGCAGAGTACTTTGTGACCCGATTTTACTCCAGGACTAATAGCTTCCTAAAGATTGTCCCAGAGATGGAAGAACTGAAGTGTGACCAGCAGAAGCAGGTGACAGTGCACTACCTCCTCAACATGGAAGACCTTGAAGACAAAACCTATACAGTGAACTTCAATTATTTGGTATGAACTGAAACTATTCTGCCCAAACTAGAATTGCTTCTTGACTTTCACTAGGTCTTTGAACCTAGTACAAATCCTTTAGCTTGAATATCATGAAAAAGGTCAAAGTAAACATAGAAGAAAAAGCTTACGTAACTTAAAAATTTAAAGTTCCAGTTTTAAATTAAAAAATATAAGAGGAACCACACAGAGCATGTTACCATAACCTGGATGCAGTCCATCGTCCTTGCCGCTCTTCTTCATAGTTACCCATTTTTTAAAAAAATTACCTCTCACATTTTTTTTTCTTTCTTTAAGCATTTCTACAAACATTAAAATATTTTAGACCAGTAAGTCTAGACACCAAATTCTCAGAATAGACAATGTATAACTCCACTGAATCCCTTAGCTAAGCTGACTGTGGTTCCCTTAGGTGATGGGGGTGGGGGTGCTGGTTGTGGAGGAAGGTCCTAGCAGGACCAGGTGAGAGATCTGGGGAACTCAGAGAAGTGACTCTACCAACCAGTACTGACATTCTTCAGCATTTCAACAGCAATATTGCCATAAGGGTGTGCAAGGAATATCAAACATCCTTGGGTGAGAAGCTGAGCCTCTTAACTAGTCTGCATGTAGACACTCAAACATCTCCCTACGCTTGTGTCTCTCTTCCCTGCTGCCGCACCCTGCCCATCTCAGTATCCAATAGCTCCCACCCCAGAGTGAGCCCCCTTTTAGGTCTGAGGGTGAACTGGTTTATTCCTCGTCAATTTCACTCTTGAAACAGCTTAAGGTCAACCCTTCCCTGCTCTGATAATGCTTTTCTAGGTACCTCTCCTGATTTCCATTTAAAATAGAAAGTTTGCCTTTCCCTTCTTCCCTTCCTCCCTCCCTAATTCTGGAAATTTCAAGTGATTTTTTTTCCAAAGCAACTTGGGTTATTTCAATCCTCTAATAGAAATACATTCTGTAATTTCCTGTCTCTATTTTGCCTGCTTAGGGCTGCAGACTAGCCAGCTTCATTCTGCATCATTCTTCTTTGGCTCTCTCTACTGAGGCTCACAGGCCTGTTGTTTCTATGACAAGCCATGTTCTTGTCTACCTCAGGAGCTTCTCACATCCTTTTCTGACTGTTCATAACCATCTTTTTTCCCATGTGCTGGCACTGCACCCACACTACCTGTACCCCATTTTCCTAGTTGATCCCTCTCATCATTTCTCTCTCAGGTTAAATGAAATTTTCTAATCCCCCTGGTAATTCAAGTCTTACTCCATACACTTTCACAGTACATTATTGTTATCTATAGTCACCTACTGTCCAGAAGCACACCAGAATTCTTGTTCCTAACTGTACCTTAGTACCCACTGATCAACCTCTTGCCATCCCTTCCTCCTTCTGACTCGCCCAGCCTCTGGTCATTCTACTCTCAACTTCTATGAGATCAACATTTTTAGATTCCACATGAGTGAAATCACACAGTACTGGCTTAATTCATTCAATGATCTCCAGTTCCTTCCATGTAGCAATAACATGAGAGTCTCTTGATAATGCCTCTGTGGACTTTGTTCCACTAAAGTAAATAAATTTAAGTATAATTCAGGAATTGCAAATATGAATGAAAGTTTTTCACCTGGTTACAGGAACTGATTTGGAATGTGTAACATTAATTGTTTTTACAGGAAATTTAACCATGAATCTTAAATTCTCTTGAAGATTGTTAATAGGATTATAAACTCATGTATTTGTATCCTGAGTTCACTGGTAAACATTTTCAGTTATGTTGTTCAGACTAAGAAAACAGAAAAATCATATATATTTATAATTAAGTATAGTTTGGTTTCTATTCCACAAACTTTATCACAATATTTTCTTTCTCCTAGGTGATTGCAAAAGGCGTAATTGTTCTTCATGGGCAACAGAAAATGGAGAAGAAAGATGCTTGTGAGATTTCTAATTTGAGCATGGGATTTTATGCAAATAGAATGTTTTAGCTGGGGTATATTTTACATATTTCTTTAAAAGTCACAGCCTTCACTTTTTAGGACTACAAAAGCCAAATCACCCTTGGAGATTATGCAAGCTAAAAGAATAGGCAAAATGTCACACAAAAAATGATCAGTTAATAAGTATTTATAATGCTAACTATATTTAAAGCATCTTTATATGAGAGAAAGCAATCATTCCCTCTCTTTCTCTTCCAAGAATTACAGTTAAGTATTTGTTCACTCAATTAGGAAGGAATAAACAATGAAACAAAATAAAACTTTAGGGTTTAAGGTACTAAGAAATGTCCAACTAATCCTTCCTTGTATAATTTACAGAACAAGTTATGAACTCCTCCTAAAAAGTTTCCATAAATTAAATGTGTTAGATTGGGGCAGTCTCATTCATTGGCGGAGGCTGGGATGTCTAGGAAGCTTTCTACAAGATGGCAGTCAACTGTTTTACCAAGGCGCATCTTCAGTTTGAGCTTTTCTTTCCCCAGCTATGAAAGGAGTATTTTCTGTACCTATAGACGTTAGTGCCCAGCTAGCTCCTTCTGCAGTTATGCTGGTCTATAGCTTGCATCCTGAAGGAGAAATGATTGTTGACACCACCCGATTCCAAATTGAGAAATGCTTCAAAAATAAGGTGAGGAAAAAAGGGGAAAAAGACTCTTTTTCAGATTTGTTTAACTTATTGGAAAATTAAATCAATTTTGAAATGTGTTGGGCTTCTACCTCCATTTATTCTGAGTTCAAAATAAAAAATGAAAGCTAGAATTTTAGTTAATATGTTAGACAATCAAAAAGTGTCAGGATTATGCATTCACTTTGGATGTCTTTCCCATCCTTCTAAGTTACAGGCGTCATTAGAAGAGTAAATCAGAGAACGCTTCCAACTTGTGTGTTTGAAAATTAAAAATAATGAAAGATGATTCTTCTCAAATGATTTGAAATCCCTTCGCCCTTTTGTTTGTTTTTATTTCCAGGTCAACTTAAAATTTTCTGAAGAAAAAAGTTCACCAGGATCTGCTATCAGTCTTCAAGTCTCAGCTACTTCAAATTCTCTTTGTGCTCTTTGGGCTATAGATCAAAGTGTATTGCTACTAGGGAATTATGGTCAGCTCTCAGCACAAAGTGTGAGTGCTTGAAACTACCTCAATTTACCACCAAACTGTATAGGTTTGTTTTTACCTTTAGATATAAATGAGAAACCTTAAATAAACTAGGGCACAAAGAAATTTACTGGAATCCAAGGAAAAAACATTTTAGGTTAGAAATCAGATCAAATGAACTTTATTTACTGATTATACTTATTCTCTTATGCTAAAAATTAAATTTACCACTTTTAAAAATGAATTAAATTTTTAAAATATTATTTTTATCCTTTTCAAAATATATAATATTTGCTGAATGTCTACTGTTTGACACATACTATATTGAGTAATTCTGGTATACATTATGTAACTTTATTCTCATACTAGCCATATAACATTAATGTAATTCCCCATTTTGACTAATGAATAATATAGGGGAGATTAATAAATTAACCACGGGTATTGTCTGACAGTGTCTTTGAATGAGCCATTGAAGAATATTGAGACACCCCTTTATCTGGAAGTTATTAAAATCCAATTGAGTATCACGTATCTTTGTTAATTTTATTTCAAAATGATTAAACCAACAATTATGTAACTGACTAAATAATGTTTCAGTCTTTATAGCTCATCTTTCCTAGTGACTCTTTATATATTACTCATAAGAAAAAGAATAAATTGCTTTTTATGAAAATATATAATTAATTCTCTTCTATCACTTAGGTATATAATCAACTATATTATAAGGAACTATATGGCTATTATTTCAAAAGACTTAACTTAGAAGATGGTCCAGTAGTTCCATGTTTGAAAAATGAACAAATCCTTCATCAAGGAATTTATTATGAACCTGCGTTGGCTGACTTTGGAAAAGATGCTTATGATCTTGTGAAGGTAAAATGACTATGCATTAAAATGGTGACTGTGTAACAATATATAAATAAGCTAGGAATGAAAATAAAAATGTCCATTGTGTGAATTTTTAGTACAAGAATTATTAGTCTAATCTATAATTAATATTGATATCTGAGAACTAATATTTCAAAAATATATTTTACAAAAGAACTACTATTTTACATTTGTTATAAATTTAATAAGATAATATTACATGATTATGATAATATAAAAAATTGATAGTCATATTATTAAAAGAAAATTAATACCTGAGAGAATCATCAGTTTCATTGACAATGTTATATGCATTTTATACTGAGTCTCTAATGTAAATACCAAAAACATGTTCCTACGTCTATATTCCAAATTTAAATTCTACTGTATTAAGTTGTAAATATTTTTGAAGTGTTTACAAGTGAGATATTTTCCCTAGTCTAACAAAAATGCCAAATTCAAAGCAGTGACTATACAGTGAAGTAGGATATGAACTGGGGTCTGGTTGGTTTTTTAGTTGTTGTTGTTGTTGTTGTTGTTTTTCTTTTTTGGTCCTCTCTTATGTAAAGGTTTTCATCGCTAGCTGTTAATTATGAAAACAAGGGAAAGACTGTTAAATCTAAGAACCTAGGGAAATGGAAAACACACACCTTACAAAATGGCCATGAAATTCTCTAAATATGTGACCAATAGAGATAGAGAAATAAGTAAGAGAAAGAAATAAAAGCATGTTTAAAAAAACTGATCCAAATGATATCCTGTACTGTCATATGATATAAAATTGATTTTTATCTTGAAAGGCAATAGGATTAAAAGTCTTCACCAATCCTCATCTCCGGAAACCAGTGCTGTGTGAGGATCCCAAACATCCCGGCTATGCTGATGAAAATTACTCAAGTGAGTTGTGGTATAATGTGAAAGAGAGATGACAGCTTACAGTCTTGTAATTCATCTAAACTGCTGTGGGCAAGAGAGGAGGATGTTGTTTTGTTTTGCTTTGGTTTTTAACTCATTCAATGTGACTGTCATAGCAAATGCTAGAAATATAGTGAGAATACAGCAGGCATATCTTTATACTCATGGAGTTTAAATTGAATTTGGGATCCTGCCTATACACAAATGACATAATTTCAGATGGTCATAAGTGCCCTGATAGCTAATATTTATTGAATGGTTGCTTTGTACCAAGCCATGTTTTAACCATTTTACATATATCAACCAACTTGCTCATCACAGGCTATAAGTTAGAAACTGTTATCTTCAGTTTGGCAGAGAGAAAAAGGAAGCACAGGGAGGTGAGGTAATTTACCCAATGCCACAGACAAGTGACAGAGATGGGTTTGTGATCCAGGCATTCTGGTCCCAAGTCATATTACATTAGCACTATGTTGTACTCTCTCTCAAAGAACTACTATAAAGAAAATAAAACGATAGAAGGGAAGAGAGCAAACCATGAGGATGCTGTTTCAAATAAGGTAGTCAGCAAAACCCTCTGTGAAGAGGCAACCTTTGATCAGAAACTGAATGATGTCAAGTTCTATATAAAGAAATATCTGGAAATTTTTAAAAATATGAAGACATGATACAAAAAAAGGAAAACAAATAGATTAAACTACATGAAAAGCTTATATAATTTCACTAGTAATCAGGAAAAATAATTAAAAGAACATCAAGAAATCAGTTCGCATACATGCTAATAGCAAAAAGAAGAGAAAGCAAAAGTCAAATAGCAATTGTTCCAATGCACAAAATGGGAGCACCCCACACGCTGCAGGAAAAACCATAAGTTGGCACAGCTATATGTGGGTGAAAACCCTTAAGCCAATATGATCTACCTTCTAACACAGCAATCTCAGAAATACACCAAAGTATTTTATTCAAGTTCACAAGTGGCCTTGAACGTTATGGGATATCTAGCACATTGTCATGTGTGCTGCCATAGGATGGAGACAATCCAGGGAACTATTACTAAAAGAATGGATTAAAATCACACAGTGACTGCATGCTGTGGAATGTTTTATAACATTCAGAAATAGCATGGATATGATTTAAGACCAGTTTTACGTGGGGAATAAAGAACATCGTAACATCCAAATTATAATATCATTTCCCTTAGTGAAAAATAGATGAATATTCTCAACAAAATTTCAAGTATATATACATAGTGAGTATATATAAAAAATAACTAGATTGCTAGTGGAGGGGAATAGTTCTTCAGGGAAAAGAGATTGGAAATGTTTAAATTTTTATATATTATATATGCTAATAATATATTACTTTTATGTGTACTTACAGATTAGTAGAAATATGGGCTAAAATTAGCAAACAGAAATTGACACAGATCATAGTCTGCATGCAAGATTATCCAGTCACATCTAAAATAATCAGGAGACCATCCAGATGAGAGACCATTGAAATTTAAAATGTACACACAAAGCCTCCCATAGACTATGTTCTCAGGACTAAAAATTATAAGCTCCTGAGCAATCTGTAAGCTTTGAAAGGCTATGAAAAGTTAACAACAAAAAGGAAGCTACCTTGAAAGCTAAATGAGTGATAAGAAAATTGAGTGATAAGAAAAATATATGAAAATGAATATTGTATCCTTAAGGTATTTAGAGAGATGAAGGGAGCATTGGTGGTAAAATCAAAGGAACTTTTTGTTTTTTGCCTTTTAATTATTTTGTTGGATGAAGTGTTCCCATACTAGTTGTGTAGAAGATGTTTAAATACAATGACAAAATATCAATGACAATTGCAGGGATAAATAATTAATATTCTCCTGACTTTTTAATAAGCATTTATAAAATATTCATGGGTTATTTATCAAACATAAGACATACATAGAAATAGAATCTTAAAGCTTTATCAAAGTTTTTTGTGAGGATTGAATGAGTTAATTATGAAAAGCACTTTCAATACTGAGAAATAGCAATAATTCTATAAAGTGATGACTGCTATTATTATTAAATATTGCCCTCAAAATATAACTTCATTTATTAAGAGATGAGTTTTTGGATGTGAACTAACTAATAATTTGTTGCCTTCCTCCTAATATGTTGTATTTTATTTTATTAAGACTTGTAAATTTACAAATAATAATCTTATATATTCATGAGGTACAATTAGATATTTCAATATATAGTGAGCAAATCAGGCTATTTAACATACCTTTTGCCTTAAAATTTATAATTTCTTTATGGTAAGAACATTTAACATCTTCTACTTTAGCTATTGCTGCAGGACTAACAGAATCAGATTCTGAACGTGACTTTGGTGGATTTTATACTGAAACACTGAGGAAATCATTTCCCGAAACTTGGGTTTGGAATCTTATTACAACTGAGTGAGTTTTTAAATTATTATTGTTTTTCTTCATTTAATTTTTCTTTTTGCTTGAGTGAGAGACAGTATTCATAATGCTTATAAGCCTTCACAAAATGAGAATTCCCTAAAGACTGAAAATTAGGAGAGTGTCAAACTTCTGCCAAACCTCTGAGAGGTTTCCACTAAATTCTTTTCTTTCTTTCACTTTCTCCTTTCTTTCATGTTTTCTTTACTTATTTTTCTTACTCTGTTGCTTTTTTTATCATTTACTTTCATAAGAACTTGACTTTGTTGAAAGGACAGTTGTATATAAAATACTCAGGAATTTTCTTTTTTGTTGTATGACATGATGAACCTGAGACTCATCAAGTACATAGGGTTGTAAGGGAGACAGGAGAAATAATAGGAAATAAAATTTTAAGAAAGCAAAAGAGAGGGGAACAAAGTAGAAATAATGAAAAGAAGGAAGATAGGGAGGAAGAGAGGTTAAGAAAGATGAGTTTCTAAACAGCACCCAAAAGATTCAAGTACAAGGCTGATGTGCACATTTTAAACTTGAAAACTACCTATGTAACTCAGATTTCCTTGCTTATCACTAAATTTGGGCAAATGCACTATGAATTACTTTAAGTACATTGAAAGTAGACTAAACTAGTCACTAAATTATGTCTTCTGTGTAAAATATATTAAATGAGTCCTTAATACATGTATCCTGCCCACTCAACATTTCTAAATGCTTTGATATTTGAGAAAATTCATGGTGTCCACCAATAACAAAGATAAAAATATATACGGATAAAAGCATCTTTCTCAGTATTCTATAAGAAAGTGAGAGATTTATGTCTATGTCAAGTACTTAAGTAGTTTGTAATTTGGTAGGAATTGTAAGCATCAGTAAAATGTAGAGTTAAAAGGATGAGATCACAAAATTAAGAAACAGAGTAGAGGCAAAGGTAACTTGGTACTACAATAAGATCATCTAATGTCCAGAACACAAAGACTTGATTTTGAGCTTCTTCATAGATTAAGTAACATGGAACAAACAGAGAAAGGAGAGGATAAAAAGAGGATTTGTCTACTGTAGTTTAATAACTGAACAGTAAAAGTAAAGTAAACCTTTGAATAGATGGAATGAGGTGATGATATGGTGACAGCTCCTTTCTTCAGTGTTACCTGAATCTCCTCTTTTAGCTCCACAGGAATAGCCAACCTTGGTCTGACGGTTCCTGACACCATTACACAATGGAAGGCCAGTGGATTCTGCATGAGTGACAAAATTGGATTTGGCATCTCTCCAACCATCTCCCTGACAGCTTTTCAGCCCTTCTTTGTTTCCCTCACTTTACCCTATTCAGTGGTTCAAGGAGAAGCATTCACCCTAAAAGCCACTGTGTTCAACTATCTGAACAAAAGTGTTCAGGTATTAACTCAAGTCTTAATAATATATATCTTAGTAATAATATACCTTTCCATTGTAATAATATACGCTTCCAGGTATATTATCTTCAAATATCAGTATTATGAACCTGTCTTTCCTAAGCTTTTGAGCACATTAACCAACCTTTCAGTGAGGGGTTTAGAAATACAAATTACCATATCTGGGTGACTGAACATAGAACTTAAGACAAGCTTTATGTTGTAAGTCATCTTTTCTGTTTGTGAGAGGAAGATGGATGGGCAGATGAGATGAAGAGATACATGGTACCTCCATTCTTCAACATATTCAAAAACAAAACAATTTCATATTGAAAAAAAGCTCAGACATTTAAACCTGAATTCATATCTTAGTTTTAATAGTTTTTAGTTCTGTTTCTTTGAACAAAGTTTACCCCTTTTTTAGTCTCAGATTAGGAGTGGGTAAAAATGGTATCAGTAATAGGTATTTCACTTTGTTCTTATGAGAAATGAATGAGATTAATACAAACAGTCTTGTACAAAACACTGCAAATAGACTTTGGGTTTATTTTCCTCACCCCAGGAAGAATGGCAGTCATCAAAAATACAAGTAATAACAAATGCTGGAGAGGATGTGGATAAAAAAGAAACACTTAAACTATCGGTGGGATTGTAAATTAGTAAAACAACTATGAAAATCAGTATAGAGGTTCCTTAAAAGGCTAGGCATGGAACCACCATATGATCCAGCTATACCACTCCTTGGAATTTATCCTGAAGAATTAAAGTCATCATACTACAGTGATACATGAATATCCATGTTTATAGTCACACAATTCACAATAGCTGAATTATGGAACCAACCTAGGTGTCCATCAATGGGTGAATGGATAAAGAAAATATGTTATATATACATGATAGAGTTTTATTCAGCCATAAAGAAAAATAAAATTATGTCATTTGAAGGAAAATGGGTGGAACTTGAGATCATTTTGTCAATCCTTTATTGACACCCATTTATTGGGTCAAAGTCACCAAACAATAGGTACATCATGATATACTCAAAATGCCAAGTAATAAAAATGATCAAAATATTTTTACTTTAACTGATACTATTTACTGAAAAGATTAAAGGGGTTTGTAGGTCGAGTTCAGTGATAGAGTATTTGTTGGGCATATGCAAATCCCTGGGTCCAATCCCCAGAAAAAAATAAAAATAAATTGGAAAATACATTATAAATATCTATTTTGTTTATCAGGATGCAGTATTAAGTAATAGTTATTTTTAGGAAAAAATAGGAGTATTTTTCATATTCAAGAGAGTTTGTATTTGCTTTTTTGTGAGGCTGAATTGGAATGTACTGTTCTAGATATTCTGTATATGCTATTTATTATGGCTTATACAACTGCAAGCCTGTGATGACAGTGGACTCAATTTGTAATAAGGAAAATGAAACCAAGATTCACAAGAGCTTATGATAATTTGTTCAACACAGATTGATCAAAACACCAACTTTATTGTGCTGCAGATCTCTAAAGAAATGTATTGTTGAGTAAATTACTAGTGCATTGATCTCTTTTTCAAACTAATTAGTCAGAAGGTACCAAAGGTCAAATTATAATAATTATATAACAAGATTTTGAAGGTTTCCCTCATGGTTTGGAAACCATTCTTCCCATAGCAGAAAATGTGAAATGTGGGAAATTTAACTTCTCAGACATGAACAACTGTATTATGTTTACATGTGTAAAAGATTAAATCTTCTTTCTCTCTCTCTCTCTCTTTTTTTTTTTTTTCTCAATCTGGTCTTCACAGATAAATACTGTACTGAAAGCATCTAGTTTTTACCAAGCCAGATTTCTCTCAACTAAGGATGAAAATGATTACATTAGTAGCAATGAAAAAAAGTCCTTTACTTGGCTGGTTATCCCACATAAAGTCGGTAAGATTTGCAGTTATTACATGATTTTATATTCCTAGGTAAATTCTCCTAAGAGTTGATGTTATATTATTTCTCTTCTATAGCAAACTTACCCATTTTATTGTACCACCATCCATTCTCCTATTCCTACTACAATACTCTTTTACAACCAAAAGCTAATATACCTGGGGATAGGGGTGGGAAGTTGCAATTTCTGACTTTAAAAGTTCGTGTTTTCTATACCATTTTTAATTTTCTCTTCTGTAAAATTTCAATTACTTTTATCATTTGCCTCAACTTAGAGGCTAAAATGATCACTGCTTCCTTGAATCTCCATTCAGCTGACTCTGCCAATTACATTTCTTGCCATTTCAGGTACAATCAACATCACCATCACAACTAAAACCCTGCAGACAAGTGGCTATGTGAATGGGTCATCCATGGTTCATGATATTGGTTGGAAGGATACATTGATCAAACCACTGTTGGTAGAGGTATGACTTTAAAGGAAAACTGTGGTCCTTCATGTTTATTGCTGCACTATGCATAATTGTAAGATGTGGAATCAACCTAGGTGCCCATCAAAAAGGGAATGAATAAAGAAAATGTGTTTTATATACACAATGGAGAATTATTCAGTCATAAATAAAAGTGTAATCCTCTCTTTTGAAGAAAAATGGGTGTAACTGGAGGATAGCATGTTAGTTGAAATAAGCCAGATATAGAGAGACGAGTACTATATGTTCTCTCTCATATGCAAAAGCTAAAAATGTTGTTTTGAAAGTAGTGACTATCGCCCTTCTCATTTCCTTCTTCATAATTTAAAGTTCCTCCAAAAATCATGGAATGAAACACATCATTACCCTATGTACATGTATGATTACATGATTGGTATGAATCTACATTGTGTACAACCATAGATGAAATGATGTACCCCATTTGTGTACAATGAATCAAAATGCAGTCTCTAAAAATTTTTAAAAAATAAATAATTTTCTTAAAAAGTAGTGATTACTAGAGATTGGGAAACACAAGGAGTGGAGATGAGGGGAGAAAAGGGGAGGTTGGATTTGCTCATAGTGCACATTGTATTCATGCATGGAAATATCACACAAAACCCCATAAGTATGTGCAATAAATGTGTGCTAATTTTCAAAAACTTACAGGCCTTGAGGAAAAATATACCTGTATTTCAAATTTTTTTCTTCATAAACAAATATTAAGTATCCTTTTCAGAGTTCATAGAAATAGGAATTATCCACTTATATAACAATACAGCACAATATTTCAATAAAATTTTGGGGACAAAAAGCCAGGGATAGCCACTTAGTTCACTCCATAGAGAGAACATTTGCAATCAAATGTATATTATTCTTGAAATTGACTGACAGAATTTTGAAGATTGAAAGATTTCTTAGAAAGTTCTTGACTTCAGTTTTGGTAACACTCAGCTTCTTTTATAACATGCAAAATTGAATTGTTCATTTCAGCATTATCTTGGGCATAAAAATTCACATATTCATTACCTGACACAAATTTTTGAGAATGGTTTGTTCTATTCAAATATTATTATTAATTGACAAATATTCTAAATTTACTTGAAACATGAAATTAACTATGACTACCCTCTCTTCTTTCAACAATTAGCCTGAAGGTATTAAAAAGGAGGTGACACAAGGCTCACTTATTTGCACTAATGGTAAGTAGATATCTTTACACAGACTTGTGACATGGCAATGTTGAAAGACACCTCTATTTCTCTTTGGGAATTAATTCGTTTTTCTTCTCAAGTAAATGGCTACTGGGAAAACTTGTTACTTCCAAATAATAAAAAAAATTGAACATCCTACGCACCAATGTGTAATTGTAAAACTTTTAGGTCTTCCTTATTTCCTACTCCCCAAATAAAAAATCAGAGCATTCTTGATTTTATTCAATTCTTAACTCTATCCCTTAATGTCTTTCCATTCAACATTGATTCTTTCATCAAAATACTCATGATTATAAATGTTCTGTCCAAAGACCATCACCAGACTAGAATGATCTCTAACTAACTCACATACATGACTTCTAGGACCTTTTCTTGTCATCCTACCTCTGAGCCAAATTATGACATCTTTTTTCTAACTACTACATCATCAGAGATTCATTACTTACCCAGAGGTTTAACTCATATCTATTGTCTAGAAATCTTTCCATCTCACCAAATTTGACAACTAAATTGTTCCATAAATAACATAGCAACAAATATTTTTGTATTATCTAACTTATTTTTAGTGACTTTTTTTGTTTATTTGTTTCTTGATTTGTTCGAATGTTAGAAATGTAGAAATTCCTGTAGTCAGAGAAGCCAGAAGTCTCATTTAATTTTCCCAGTATTTTATCACCTCAGGGAGTATATACTCAGGTAGTAGAGTACTTTAGCACCTGTGTAGAAATTATATTGACCCTGAATTCAAAAAGCGTGGATCCAGACTCTGTGTTTTATTGTTTTGAATTATGCAACATTTCACATCTCTTATTTTCTATTTTCCTGAACATTCTCTCAATTTGAAGGCCAGGAGTGGTGCTCATATCTGGTCTCTATATATACCATAATTTATTTCATGAAAATTGATCAAATGATATCTATGAAAGTACACTGTAAATTATAATGTGCTTTCCAAACTTAAGGTTTCACTATATGTTAAATTATAATTGATTGTGGAAATATTTAAGATAATCCAGTTAATTATAATTATAGAAATTCTCAATTTTTTTTCTGGTTGCTTTACAGTTGGGAATAAGCAATAAGAAGATATTAAGTGACTTATTAATAATGAACATAAAATATAACATAAAACCCTGGTTTTGAAAACAAATGAAAGTTCTGAATTAATTGGTTAATTTTTATTGTTTCCTAGGATCCACAATATCTCAAACAATAACGTTCACTTCACCAGAAAATCTTGTGAAAGACTCACTGAGAGCTTATTGGTCTGTCCTTGGTAAGTCTGTAATATGATATAAGGAAGGTATACATAGGTTAGGAAGAAGGAAAAGCATTCCTATTTCTGCCCTGGTTCTGTTTGTTAGCTTGTCATCTATTGGGTTCCATATCTACTCTGCAAATTTTATGATTCAGATAGATATATCTGACTAGATATTTAAATGCCCTCAGAAATTGTCAGAAACTAAAACACCTTCATTTTTCTGGTTCTTACCTTTCCCTTACTTTTTATTTTATTTTTTAAATTTTTTCTTTTTCTTTTTTACAGGCTGCATTTTGATTCATTATACACAAATGGGGTACATCATTTCATTTGTATTGTTATACATGATGTAGATTCATACCATTCATGTAATCATACATGTACTTAGGGTAATGATGTCTGTCTCATTAACTGAGATAGTCTAGCAATATTGCCCAGGCTTGACCCCAAAGTAGCAATCCTCCTGCCTCAGCCTCCTGAATAGCTGGGATTACAACTGTGTACCACTATCCCAGCCTCTTTCCTTTTATAAAGGTCATTGTAACTCTGGTACATACAATTTAGACTCATTATTGATCTTTCCCTCTGCTGTCTCATTTAAAGACCACCACAGTAAAAAATAGTTCTGATATGTTCTCAAAAATTAGTGATTTTTAGAGCATACCATGCAGGACTAGTAAGTATTGATATTTCACACCTTTTGATTGGAATAATAATACTGAGGCAGGAACAAATAACACTCTACACAAAGGTAGTGGTTCTTGCAGGTCAATAACCACGGGCAGACAAAACTTTTTTTTTTTTACTTTGTAGGCTCTGTAAACATAAAGCCTCAGCAATCTACAAATAAGTGGAAGATCTTGAGGGTGATCAATAGCAACTATTAAATGCTTTCAGACATTGAAGCATAAATTATTTGCCAAAATTAAGTGCAATATGAAATCATTTTAAAAATCATTTTGTACAAATTCTGTACTGTTTATCATCTACCCTGTACTCAATAATACAGCACAAGGTAGTTTTAACCTGGAGATCTGAGGGATTCAATAGAAGGGCTTTGCACTGCATGTGGCATTATGGTTACTCCTCTTGTTGCCAAAGAAAAAGTGTGTTCTAGAAAAGTACTCATGAGCAAAACAAGAAGTTATATCAAGAACATCCTCTAACCTCCAACATCAAAAGCAAAAAAAAAAAAACCACGCTGGAGTTTAATTGAGCTTACACTCTAAGCAAAATGATGCCCTACAACTATGTTGCAAACATAATCATATTAATGGCAGTGATTCTAAGGCCCTTCAACATTTTATGATCTTATTTGTAAATAGTTTAATTTCCCTTCATTTAAAATGGTGTTGAATTCACTTTGCTAGTATTTTGTTGAATATTTTTGCATTTATGTTCAGCAAAGTTACTGACCTATAGTTTTCTCTTTTTAAGTAATGCTGGCCACCCAAAATAAATCTGGGAGTATACCATCCTCTTTAATATTTTGAAAGAATTTAAGAAGAATTGGTTTTAATTATTCTTTAAATGTTTAATTGAATTCACTGTGAAGCCATCTGGTCCTGAGCTTTACTTTGTTGGGAGACATTTTTTAATTTCTCATTTAATCTTATTACAATTATTGTTCATGTTTTATATTTTTTTATGATTCAATCTTGGCAAATTGTTCATTTCTTCTAGGTTATCCTATTCATTGGCATGTAATTATTCAAAGTAGTTTTTATGATTCTATCTCTATGGCATCCATTCTAGTGTCTTCTCTTTTGTTGTAAAATTTTTCCAATTTTATTTACTTGAGTCTTCTCTCTTTTTACTTAATCTAGGTAAGGGTTAATCAATTTTTTGTTTATCTTTGAAAAACCTGCTGTAAGTCTTTTCTATAATTGTTTTTAAGTCTTTATTTCAACTCTGATAATTTATTTTCTTCCTTCTGTTGGACTGTTATTTGTTCATTTTGTAGTTCCTCAGGTGTCAAGTTAGGTGTTTATTTGAAATCTTTCTTTTTTCTTAATGTAGGCATTTATTACTATAAACTTCCATCTTCAACTACTCTGCTATATCCCATAAGTTTGTTATGGTTTGTTTCCATATTTTTTACCTCAGGATGTTTTGATTTCTTCTTTGACCCATTAGTTGTTCATAAGTGTGTGTTTAATTTCCACAGAGTTGTGTGTTTTACTTTTTTCCTCCTGTTGTTGATTTTTAGTTTCATGTCATTTTTGTCAGAACAGATGATTGATGTGATTGTGTGTGATTGTGTTGGAGCACAGCAGATAAGAAAACTGACTCTCCCAGAACCCTTCCTAGATTTGAATCGAAGATTTATCACTTTCTGTAGCATTTTGGACAAGTTGCTGAACCTTTCTGTGCTTCATTTCTTTATTCCTTAAGAGAACTTAATAATATTACTTACTTCATAAGGTTGTTATAAAAATGAAAGTAAGATGTATAGATACCTCCAGATACATTTTCAGGCTACATAAATACTAAACATTGACAGGAAGTGTGTAGGGAAGGGGCTGAGTTCAGGAACTCTGAAGCCATATTGATTTGGCTTATTCCTGACTCTGTTGCATCTTTTATGAATGATGTTGGAAATATTTTTAAACTTCTCTGCCTGTTTCTTCATAGATGGGAACTGTGGTACCTATTTATGCTATTGTTCTAAGGATTGAATGAATTAATATAAGTGCTCAGAACAGTATCTGATACAATTTTCATAGATGTTAATTTGGAGGCCACATTCTATCCTATTTGATTAATGAATGACCTGACATTTTCTACCTTATCTTGGGAGCTATTAGGACTTTTGATTCCCACAATTATTTTAGTTCTTCTGCTCTTGACTGTGCTGCTTGGGATAACAATTTCCCCCCTTCTGGAAATAGTGCCTTAAAGTATCTTGCTAATTTTATGGTATGACCCTAACAAACAGAACAGATAGAAGGCTCAGATAATATTTAAAAAGTTATCATGAATATCCATAACATAAAAATCTTGAGCATAAACTAATTTTATTTATCTTACTAATTTTTATGAAGCACTTCATATTGACTCGATTGTCTTTTCAGGAGACATTCTGGGTTCTGTCATGCAAAACTTACAGAATTTTCTCCAAATGCCTTTTGGGTGTGGAGAACAGAATATGGCCTTATTTGCTCCTAATATTTACATCTTGGACTATCTGAATCAGACTGAACAACTGACAGAAGAGATAAAATCCAAAGCTATTGGATATTTGACTGCAGGTGAAGCATTTAAAAGTCATATTTTGTTTATCCTAGTAAATCTCTGAATCCAAATTGTTTTGCTTATTAAGTACATGAATGTGCATATATATATATACACCTATATATGTATGTATACACACACATTTATACACACATATTATTTCTTTTGGATAATTTTAAATTGAAAAATAATAACTCTTTTCTTATTCTAGGATATCTGAGGCAGATGTCTTATAAAAACTCAGATGGATCATATAGTACCTTTGGACATACAGATCAACAAAAAAATACATGGTTTGAATTTATTATTTATATCAGCAAATAAATATATATATTTATTTATATATATTTCAAAAGATGTATTTTTAAATGGATTTTGGGGATTTTCTAAAAAGTATAGGCCCTCACCTCCAAACTATGGACATCATTTTAACAGGACTCTTGGGCTCTTAGATCAAACACATGGAATTCCTATCTTTTATTTACCCAAACAACATATGGTAAATAAGAAAATCATTATAGATAGTTACTCATTGGGGCAGGATAAAGGATGGGAAATCACATTTATTATATAGCAAATTATTCTGATGAAACATTAACATCTTCCAACATTGCTTATGCTGACTTGCAATGCTACTCAGAAATCATGTTGTGTAGATGTGTACTCTCTTAGTGACAAATGACTAATTTTATTAGAATAAAACTTACCATAAATAGTGCAATAACTAAGACAAGATAAATTAAGCATAGGTTGTGTTATTATGTAAGCCTAAAATATAAGATCACTAGTGAGATGCAAGTTGTTTTAAATTTTATTCCTCCTATGATTAATCTTTATTTACAAACATATATTCACCTTGTTAATATGTTCTGAACATTAATAAGCCCTTGAGTTACAAAAAGATAAATGGTAATTAGAGTAATCATTGTCGTTTCTTTTATAATTGAGTACAATTAATACCACAGGTAACATTATAATACTCATTTTGCATATGAAGAAATAGAAACACAGTTTATTGCCAGGTCTACCATAACAAAGTGCCACAGGCTGTGTGGCTTAAGCAACAGAAATGTATTCTCTTAGAGTTCTGGAAGATGGAAGTGCTAAGGTCGGGGGGATGGCAGGCTTGATTTCTTTCAAGGCCTCTCTCCTTGGCTCCTACATGCCTACCTTTTCCCTCGGTTTTCACAGTCTTTTCTCTGTGCATCCAAATTTCCTTTTCTTCCTATAAAGACACCAGTCACATTGTATTAACACCTACACAAATATCTCACTTTTACTTCATTACCTCTTTAAAGATGCTGTGTCCAAATATGGTCACTTTCTGAGGCATTAAGGGGTTGGGACTTTAACATATGAGAATGAGGAAGACACAGTGCAGTCCATAACACAATTTTTTTCTAAATTCACCCTGCTAATTATGTGGTGGAATTTTAATGTCTGTTTCAGAATCTGATCTAATATTTTGCTTCTCAGTAGTACATGATCTTTGACCTCAGAATGTTTACAGCACAGTGGGAAAGAAAAGAAAGTACATTGGAGCACAATATTGCAAAAAATGTAATCAAAATATACACAAAATGCTATGGTAGCCCAGAGGCAGGACAAGCTCCCCAGGAACTGTGTAATGACAGGTTTGTACACATTACACACGTTAATCAATCTGACCTAGCACTTGCCTTTAAGGAACACCAGTCTACGAGGAAGAAGGATGCATTTCTAAGCATACACCTTGCTCGTCACGTCTGGAGGAGCATTTCAGGTTACATTCTGTGAAAACAAGTCACACATGCCTGAGCTTGACTGCTAATAGGTCTATCATTCTGTAACCTCTCATTAAATTCTTAGATGTTAAGAGAGGAGAAATGCAAGAAGTCTACTTTTGCTCAAGGTGCAGATTAAATAATCTGAGAATACATCATAGAGGAGATAGCCTTTCATCTGGGACACATGATGAATGGGGAGAAAGAAAAAGAGGCACTTGAGCCAAATGAGAGGAGGTTTGAAGGGGACAGGGGATACATTATTAGACTAAAATTTGGAGAAGGAATTTTCAGGATGTGACACTCAAAAATCCAGTTGCGTCCAGTCACCTATGCTAATGAGAAACTGTCTGCCTCTCAATGATTGTTACGAATATGCACTGCATGTAATTTTTTCCAGGCTCACAGCATTTGTATACAAGTCATTTACACAGGCCAAACGCTACATTTATATTGATGACAAAGTTCAGTCTCAAACCCTTATTTGGCTCTTAAGTATTCAGGAATCAGATGGCTGCTTTATAAACTTTGGCGAAGTCTTCAACAATGCTTTGAAGGTATGCATGGAATTCTGCCTTACAGTTTTCTATTCTTTCATCATGATCATTTAATGAATTCCAAAGTACCACTTAAGAAATTGACAAAGGTCATCAAACTGAATTTCTACTCACATAAATTAACTATCTGGAAAACCAGTAATTTCTTTCTTCTTCTTTTTTTTTTTTTTGGGGGGGGGGCGGTGCTGGGGATCGAACCCAGGGCCTTGTGCATGCAAGGCAAGCACTCTACCGACTGAATTTCTTTCTTCTTAACAAATAGAAAATTTTGTTTCCTTCAGTCAGATTTAAAAGTCTAGAAGAAACTAACAGTAGTTGTGGTAATGAAGGTGGGGCACTGTGGCAGGATGACTGGTACAAGTATTCATGGAAGAAGAAATGTAAGAGAACTCAGATGATTACCAGTAACTTAATAGTTAATCATTTAAGAAATTCTTTATTCTTGGGCAGCTAAGGCAGGAGGATCACAGATTTGAGGCCAGCTAGGTAACTTAGGACTGGGGATGTAGCTCAGTGGTAGAGAGTTCATCTAGCTTACATGAGGCACTGGGTTCAATTCCCAGAACCACGCATGAATAAATTCTTTATTAATTTTTTAATTATTAGAATTCAATTTGTTTAACTCTCACTTGTTAACATCCCCAAGGTAGGTGCTAACAAATGAATTTGTATTTCTGACTTTTTCCTAAGCTTGTATTTTCTTCCTAATTATCATGTATTTATAGTACATCAGAGATTTAATATAAGAAATTTGCCAAAATATTATTCCTGTTTCAACAGCTCAGAGGTGGTCACTGTTGATGTTTTGACAATTGTTTCCTTCAGTCATTTCTCCAATGCTATATAAACATAATTTGGATTATTCTGTACTAAGTTTTTTAGTCTTACTTTTTTGAAACCTAATTTGCATATAATGATTTGCTCTGCCATTACAATAACTTAAAAACATAAAATAAATAGCTTTATATACTCTATCATATGGATAAACCATCAGTTATTAATTGTTTGATCTTGTATTGAGTTTTCAAAAATGTTGAATAAATTCAAACTAAAGTTATATAAACATTTTTATATGTGCTCCAACTTTATTGACTTAAGGATAGATATCTACAAGTAAAATTTTTTAAAGTTCTAAAATAATGACATCAGACTGATTTTTAGTAAAGTTATACCAATTTACATTTCCTCTATGTAGAGAGTATCTATCTGAATCATAGTAATATCACTAGAACTGAGTAATATATGTATGAAAACAAAAATCTTCAAAAGTATGAGAGCACCAAAGAACTGTTTTATCCTATTTCTGTTAATAGGTCAATTGCTTAAACAATTTCTTTTCACATGATTATTTCCATTTGTATTTTCTCCCTTGTAATTTTCATTTAACTTTGTTTTTTTTTTACTACTAGACTTTTTTTTTACTAGACTTTGATTTTATTTACTACTAGAATTATTGTATAATCTAGAAATCATTTATTTCTATATTCTAAATAGTTCACCACTTGTAGCACCTCCTATTAATTATTGTTGTCTGTGTCTACTGGTTTTTAAGGCCAACTTTGCACTTTGCTTTCTGTACTTGCTAGGATGTCTTTCTGCTCTGCTCATTCTGTTGATCAGCATGCCTTTATATTTTATGCCACACTCTTCTAATTATTGTAATATGATAGCATGCATTTTCCATGACACTTTCTATGTTCTTTCTGGGGTGAGGATGAGGAAGAGAGTTGGGAGATGTTTGCAGAGCATCCTATGCTTCCTTTGATTTTAAATACCTTTGTAGGATCATAATTTATTTTTCTAAATTATGTTCCTATTTCTATAAATGTTTTATATTTTCATGCACTATTTCCTAATTTTATGAGCAATACCTTTTGAGGATATGAAAATCTTTGCCCAAAAAATTTAGGAAAAGATATTCAAATCTTAAGTTTTCACAATACACTACATTTGTTTTTTAATTAGTACATTATAATTATACATAACTGTTTGTTTCATTATTCCATATTTGTACATGCCCATAACATAATTGGATCAATCCCATTATTCCGCTGTACCTTCCTTTCCCTTCCCTCTGCCCTCCCCCATCTGTTGCTATGATCTTCTAATCCCATTTCTAAGTTTATTATTATTTTTATTGGTACATTATAATTATAAAGACTGACAATACATTGAATTATAAAGAAAGGCTTCTCTTTGAATTCCATGAAACTTAAGTGATCATGTTTTAATCAGGGAGAAGATAATGAAATCTCCCTCACTGCATACGTCATCAACGCTCTGCTCGAAGCTGGTCATCCAGTCTCAGTAAGTAGCTCCCACTCATACCACTAATTTGCTTCTTATGAATTAAAAAATTTCTGCTAACAATATCGTAATAAGAACTAGAACTATATGCTCATAGCTACTGCAAAATAATGCTGAACCAATATCCTTCTGTCAGATTTAGATACAAGGTGTCCCAAAAAGGTCTTTTGTGAGTCAATGCAAGGAAGTTCAGAGGTGGAAATGATTTACATGAGAGGTGTGACCTAATCAGTGCATTAACTCACTAAGGTAGATTAACTACGTGGTAATTATAGGCAGGTAGGTGTGACTGAAGCAGGTGGGCATGACATTGGAGTTTATATTTTGTCCTTGAGCAGAGCTCTCTCTGCTTCCGGACTATCTTGTCCTAAGCTACTTTCCTCTGCCACACCCTTTAATCATGATTGTTCTGCCTCACCTCAGGTCCACAGCAATGGGATCTGCTGACTATGGGCTAACCCTCTAAAATCTTGAGCCAAAATAAACTTTTCTTCTTAAGTTTTCTTGTCAGATCTTTTGGTCTCAGTGATTTAATAATCAAATCACACTGTACAAGGTGGAACCATGCGAATATTAAAAATAAATGCATTGCCTTTGCCCTTTGAACATTTCAGCACAAACAAGATTCATTCCTGTTTTTTCCAGTAACAAACACACCTGTATTTGCACATATGTTTTCATGTGCAAATATTTTTTCTTTTCTTTTACTTTACAGTTTGTGGCAATTCAAAAGGGCCTGCAGTGCATAGAGGCCGCATCTAGGAGGAGAGCTGTTACCACTTATGATCAGGCTCTTTTGGCCTACACTTTCAGTTTAGCACACTATGAAGACAAAAGAGAATTCTTCATCAATGAGCTGAGTAAAAAAGCAAAGAGAGCAGGTGAGTGCCCTTGACCTTTTTTGGAATCACATGTTGAACAAGTAAAATGGCTAGAAGGAGTACAGTTAACATCCTGTCATGTTTCTCTGTTTCCATTTGTCAGGTTTGCACTCCCTCAGATATCACCCATTCGGTTAGACACAAGTGACTATGCTTTGACATAAACACTACTGACTTCCCTTCACTGTTTCCTCAGGTGGCTCAGTGTACTGGGAACTGGAAGAGCAATTTTCCGTGGAAGGTTCATCCTCTTTCTACTACCCTCAGTCTTCCTCTGCAAACATAGAGACGACCTCTTATGGCCTACTGGCCCTTCTTTCCAAGTCGAGGCTGACTTCAGAAGAGCTGTCCAGTGCTTCACAGGTTGTGCACTGGGTAGCAAAGCAGCAAAATTCCTATGGAGGTTTCTCCTCCACAAAGGTAACAATATCTATTTTAAATCTTTAAGTGCAAGAAAACTGGGCACCTACTTTGCATTGGCAGTATTGGTCTTTCAATGTATAAATTAAATTTATCCAATTTAATTTGTTATCACTATTAAGCTTGCTCTCCTTATTTTACCCATAGCTCATAGGAATCTTTAATTGGTGCATATTAATAGTGGATTTCAGTGTGGTATGTTCAAAGATGCCTATAATTTTTAAATTTGTAGTCTTTCAGGTTTGGGGGCATATGTTCTCTAGTAAGAACTCTTAAGTATTTATTCAAAAGTTAATTAGCTTTTAAATCTTTAAAATTGGAGTTTTAAAATAGGAATACCTACTTGTTAAAAATTTCTATGTAAAATTAAAAGTCAGAATTTTATCAAAAAAGTGTATCAATGCATTTTTATTAGCAATGAGAATAACTTTCTCTAACTGCAAAATCATTGGTTAAATCTCTTTTGATCCAATACAATAAAAGTGATCACTCATTCTCTGTAAAAACAAATTTCCATGGTTTCTACTTATATAGACTATTCTTTCCTCTCTTCGTTTTCTTATTTCATGTGTCATCAGTTTCCTGGTCACATATCATTTGTACATTTTCTAATAGGAGTATTCATCTTTTTCTTGATTCTTTCTAAGACTTCCAAGTAAAATAAAGGCATCAGCCATGCTGGTGTCTGTAACATTCTTTCTTTTTCCTTTTTGATTTGTGTAATGCTTTGGATATGTAGCTTTTTTCTTTTCATTTTTAGTTAATTTGATAATGTTTAAAGTTTTCACCTTAATAGTATGCTAAGAGTAACCACAAAAACAAAACAAACATTATATAAATATACATCCATACTTTATGGATTAATTACATTTAGTTATTAATTAACTGTTTTCAATTATCAATTAATTTATAATATATTTTGATATAGACATATGGTAGAGGCATAACTTGTTTTGTAAAGTAAGTAACGGGTTGTCTCAGTGTCATTTATGCACTAATTAATGTTGCTAATTATTCAAACCACTGCTTTTATTGGGGAAATAAAATTGTATATTCTTGTCATTTTAGGCTTCCCATTCTTTTCCACTAACCTGTGGCCTTATATGTTTTAACATCTGATAGCCTGGCTCAGTAGACATTTTAAAATGTCCTTCTTTCTTCTCACATGTGTATTATATTAGATGACATTTTTGTCTTCATGAAAGAATGGAAATGTTGCCATAAAACCCATTTATTTAGTTAGGTACTGGGAATTGAATCCAGGGATGCTTAACCACTGAGTTACATCCCTGTTTTAGTCAGCTTTTACACTGCTGTGACTAAAAGACCTGACCAGAACAATGCTAAAGGAAGAAAAGTTTATGGGGGCTCATGGTTTCTGAGGTCTCAGTCCATAGACCATCAGCTCCATTCCTCCAGGCTTAGGGTGAGGCAGAACATCATTGCTGAACAGTGTGGTAAAGGGCAGCAGTTCACATGATGATCAGAGAGCAGAGAGATGTCCACTTGCCAAATGCAAATATATACCTCAAAGCCATGCTCCCAATGCCCCGCCTCCTCCAGCCACACCCCACCTGCCTTCAGTTACCACTCAATTAATCCTGTCAGGTGATTACTTTGCTGATTGAGCTAAGGCTGTCATAACCTAATCATTTCTAAACCTTCTTGCCTTGTCTCACACATGAGCTTTTGGGGGACACCTCACATCCAAACCACAACAATCTCCAATTCTTTTTATTTTTTATTTTGAGGCAGGGGATCACTAAGTTGCTGAGGACCTCCCTATATTGCTGAGGTGTGCCAGGAACTTGTAACCCTCTTGCCTCAGCCTCCAGAGTAACTGAGATTACAGACATGCACTACCACACCTCACAAAACAAACAAAAGAAGCATTTATTTTTGATAAATTATACAGAGTCCAAGACAATATAGTTCACTGAACAATGAAAAACAGACAAAAATTGCAGTGGCTTTTAAAATTATTTTTGAATGAATTGTAGCTATATTTGACTGTGATTTCTAAACCCTATAATATGCTCTAATACAATCCCATCTTTATTATTTTAGGATACTGTTGTGGCTCTCCAAGCTCTAACTCTATTCCAAAGGCTTACTTATTCTAAGAACAGACAAAATTTTGTGCAAATTTCTTCTGACAAAGCATTCAATATGGCCTTCCAAGTGAATGAAGAGAACCGATTGCTGCTACAACAAATTCCATTGCCAGAAATTCAGAAAAACTACACTGTGGAAGTGAGTGGTGATGGCTGTGCATACATGCAGGTAAATCTGTACTTTCTCCCCTAACTTATCAAAATTGTCAAATACACATGAAACTAGAAAGAGTAGTAGCACCAATATCCAGACTCAACAGTTGTTCACATTGTTTTCTATTTGCTTCACTTTTTTTCTCTTTTTTTCTTGGCTGAATTTTTAAGTAAATTAGAGGCATTTCACCACTCCAAGTATGATATAATGCAGCTTCAAAATGTTCCATCATGTGGCTGCAAAGCCATTATCACAGCTAGCACAAGAGAATAATAGTTTATAATATCATTTAATTACCACCAAATATATTTTGTAGTTGTTTTCTTTTTCAAACCAGATTCAGTCAAGGAAATGCTTTGCAATTGTTCATTGTGTGTCATAAGTCTCTTAACTTAATAGCTCTATTGGGTCTTTTGTATCTTTGTGTGTGTGTGACATTAACTTTTTGAAGACATCAGGCTATTTGTGTTGTAGAATATCCTTAATTCTGGATTTATCAGATTGTTTTCTTTTTGGCCTCATTACCTGTGTTTTCTACAACCTAAAGTTAGGTCTGTATTAATTTGTCTCACATACAGAGATACATCATTCTTAATGATATTGTGTTTTATCATTAGCTTAAGGTGATAATGGCCAAATTTCTTCATTGAAGGTGCTGGTTTCTTTCTGCTATGCACCTACCAATTAATATTTAAAATATTACATTGGGACCATGCAAAAGTTAATTTCTGCATCAATTTTCATCAACATGTGTTAACATGCATTAATGATCTTTGCCTAAATAAGATACTCCAATAAAGAATATGAAGTAGTGAATTGTAATTCTAACATGTCTTCTGTTTTTAGTGGCTGGTATTTTCACACAATATAGATATGACAGAATGTGGTAAATAAATTAAGTATTAATGGTCATTTGGATTATTTCTCTTCTTTCACTATTACATATAGCATTGTAATGAATAATGTATGCAAATTACTTCATACTCATACAAGTGCAACTTCAGGATACATTTTTATAAGTGTGATTACTTAAGTCAAATTAAATCTTTAACCAAACTTATTTCCAAGCCATGTTATTGTAGATTTTGATTCTATAATTTCCTTTTTTATTCATTTGTTTTAATACTGGTGTTCTCCTTAATCCTGTAACTTTTGCATTATATTAATTTTAGCAGTTTCTTACATCTAAAATCAGATAATTTTAATTAGTTCCCAAAAGATAGTATGGATATAATTTAGCTCTGCTATTCATTAGCTGTGTAAGTTTTGACAAGTTACATATCTCTCTGAACCTTATTTCCCACCTTTACAAAATGGACAATAAAGTAGCATCAACTTCACTGAGTTATTGGAAATAATAAAGAGTTATTACATGAAAAGCATTTAAAAGGGAGCACATAGGATATGCTCAATAAATGTTAGCTTATCACTGATATTATCAGTGGCATAGAAAATAGGAAGCACAGAGGTAAAAATTGATTTTTCATTTAATTTTAAACTTCAATAAGGAGGTAATAAATGAAAAATATTATTTTATTAATAAGTAATATATTCTATATTTATTTAAGACAACTCTGAAATATAATATCCTACTGCCTAAGAAGTCATCTGGGTTTTCCCTTTCTGTAAATACAGCCAATGTTTTCTGCAGAGGATTATTTGACAAGTTTGATCTTGTGGTTTCAGCCAGGTAATAACATGTTTTGTTTTATTTTGTTGGTAAACTAAGATATTTCTCCACCTCTAATAAAGATAGCCTATATTCTCTTCTGCCTTCATGTGAAGCTTACCCCAATCATTTTATGGAAAAGGTTGGCCTGTTTCTGTTACCTAGGGAAATATATCCCATCTGGTTTAAATTGCCTAAATTGTATACAATAAACTAGATAAAAGTAAATGTGGCTTCAAAAATATTGAATAGAAGGCAGAAAAGAGAATTGTACAATAAAGTTTTACAAATTTCTTTATACGAATTATATTAATATAGGAGGTAGGAGGTAGGCGGACATCGAATTCAAAGCCAGCATCAGCAAAAGCGAGGCACTAAGCAACTCAGCGAAACCCTGTCTCTAAAAAAAATACAAAATAGAGCTGGGGATGCAACTCATGGTTGAATGCCCCTGAGTTCAATCCCCAGTACAAAAAGAAAGAAAGAAAGAAAGAAAAACAATCCAAGAATTGCTTTTCCCTCAAATTTATATTTCGTAAATCAACATATTATAGCATGTTATAGTTCTTACTTTTGGAACCTCAAATTTCAAAATAAGAATATCACTTAGGCTCAACTCTCTATGTCCACTTGGAAATAGATTGAAATATAATTTCATTTTGGACTATCACTAATTTCAGTTTATTCTGAGGGTTATTCTAATCTCAGAACAATAAACATTATAAAGGATATGGCAAAATGAACTTTTTGCATGTAAATATATTTTATTGGTAATCTGTTTTCTTAAATAATGATCCACACTTAACTGAATTACAAATTTTTTTCTTTAAAAGTTATTCTGGAAGACACAGCTCTTCCAACATGGCAATCATTGATGTGAAAATGCTTTCAGGATTTGTACCTGATAAATCTTCAGTTAAGAAGGTAAAGAATTCAATTTAATTAAAATAGCTTCAGAATAGCTATAATGTGTTATGCTCAATGTTATGCATTGGTAATAAATTGAAAATACAACACATTTTCTATTCTTAAGAAAAGAAGTTTAAATCACAAATGTCTAATAGTACATTATTCAAGGGTCTCAAATTTATTTGAATTCAGCTAACATCATACTGATTGGTGGATAATTGGAAGCTTTCTCTCTAAGATGAAGAATAAGACAAGGATGCCCATTCTCACCACTTTTATTCAATATAGTACTGGAAGTCCCACCTAGAGCAAGAAAAAGTCAAGAAAAGGAATTAAAAGGCACCAACTAAGAAGCAAGAAATGAAATTCTCTCTCAATACTGATGACATGATCATATAAAAGACTCTGCCCAAAAAAAAAAAAAAACTGTTAGAACTGATAAACAAATTCAGTGAAGTTATAGGTTACAAAATCAACATATAAAAACAGGGGAATGTTTAGATACTAACAACAAATTTTCTGAAAAGGAATTTAAGAATCCCACTTATAATAGCATCAAAAATAAATTAAAATATATACACTTACAAGTAAATGTGACCAAACAGATAAAAAGTCTGTACATTGAAAATACATAATATTGATGAAAGAAATTGAAGGAAACACAAATAAGTGGAAATATCTTTCATGTTTATGAAGTGGAAAAATTAATATTGTTAAAATACCCTTGTTAAATAACCAAAGCAGTCCACAGATTCAGTGCAATTCTTTTCAAATTCTGATGGCATGCTTAATAAAATAGAAAAAAACAATCCTCAAATTTTTTGGAACCAGGAAAGTCTCTAAAGAGTCGAAACAATCTTGAACAAAAGAACAAAGTCAGAGATATCAACCCCTCTCTAATTTTAAAACTTATGACAGAACAATTATAATCAAAATAGCATCATATTATCATAACAACAGATATACTGACCAATGGAACAAGACAGAAAGCTTAGAAATATACCCAAGTATACTCAATTAATTTTTGGCAATGATGTGAAGAACACACATGGAAAAAGGACAATGTCTTTAATAAAGGGTGCTGCTGAGAAAATTGAATATCTACATACAGAAGCATGTAATTGGAACTTGTCTCACACCATATACAAAAATCAACAAAGCTTCAATGTAGGACTCAAAGAGTTGAACTACTAAACAAAAACAAGGCGCAAAGTCCACAACATGGGTCTGGGCTATAATTTCTTGAATAGAACTGCAAAATTCAAGCATCAAATGAAAAACCAAGCGAATTTTAACTTGCATCAAACTCAAAAGCATCTATACAGCAAAGAAAATAATAAAAAGTGAAGAGACAACCTACAGGATGGGAGGAAATATTTGCAAAACATAATCTGATAAGGGACTAATATTGAAATTACATAAGAAACTCAAACAACTCAATAGCAAGAAAACAAATAATCCAATAAAAAATAGGCTAAGAATTTGAAGAGACAGTTCTCAAAATAAGAGATCTACATTACCAACAGATATATGAAAAATGCTCAACACATCTACTCCTCAGAGAAATATGAATTAAAGCTGCAGTAAGCTTACACCTTCCACCTGTTTGAATTGCCATTATCAAAATGATGAATGATAACAAATCTTGGCATTGATGGGGCAGAAAGAGTGCCCTTGCACACTGTTGGTGGGAATGTATATTACTGTCCAGTCATTTTAGAAAAGAATGTAGAATTTCCTCAACAAATATAAAATAGAATTACTATACAATCCAACATCCCCACTTCTGGGCAAATATCCAAAGGAATTGAAATTTGTATATCACAAGGAATACTATCCTCCCATGTTCATTTCAGCATTATTCACATTGGTCCCAAAAAGGAAGCAGCTTACCTGTACAACATCAGACAAATGGATAAAGGAAATGTGGTTTATATGTACAGTGGCATATGTGTAGATTAGAATGCTAAATTACCTTTAAAAAAGAAATTCTGTCATTTGTAACAATATGAACGGAACTGGAGGACATTGTGCTAAGTGAAATAAGCCAGGCAGAAAGACAAATATGATCTCATTTATATGTGAAATCTAAATTAAAAAAAATGATTTCATGGAAACAGAAAGGTATATACCAGAGTCTGGGGGCAAGAGGAAGATCTAGAAAAAGGAAAAATGTTGTTCAAAAAGTGTGGCAGCAAAAAAAAAAAAAAAAAGCGTGGCAGTTCTGTTAGACTGGAGGAATGTTTAGTGACACATGGCACTGCATGTTCACCATGGTTAATAATCATGTATGTTTTAAAACTGATGGGAGGATATTTTTAATATTGTAGCCACAAAAAAGAAAAGTCGCTGCAATAATGAATATATTAGCTATTTCATTTGAATCTTTCAACAATATATAGAAAGATGAAAACACCACATTTCACTCTGTAAATATGTACAACTTTTATTTCTCAATTAAAAATAAATGTTTTAAAAGTTGAAAAGGAAAAAGAGCAGATAAGTTGGTGTTTAGTTATTGTATTCTACTCTTATCATTCTACTTAGGATAAATTAGAAACCCATTTTATACAAATCTCTCAAAAATGTTGAACAAAGGACACCCAAAGATTAGTATTTATTGGCGAGGCTACATGGAAACTTCACAGGAATGTATAAAGATGCAAGAAAATTACTAAATTACAATTAAATATTCTTATCTTTGAATTATTAGTTGTTCCTATTATGAGTTCCCTAAGTTTTCAGCATACTTTCCCCCCCTTATTTTTAGCTTCAAGAAGATGGCAAAGTACAACGCATAGAAATCAAAACCACACATGTGTTCTTTTACTTGGAGAATGTAAGTTTAATGTCATAATGTGATTTGGCTGTTGGTGTATATGCCAGAGGCACAATTTGGTTATATTTTTTATGATTTTTATATTTTCCTAAGGGCTTAAGTACCAAAAGAGCATTATTTTATTTTTGTTTTTGTTTGTTTTATTGTTGTTGTCACTCTCATTTTGTTTTGTTTATGGAGGTTCTGAGGATTGAACCCAGGGCCTTCAGCATGCTAGGTGCTACCCCTGGCCCATATCCCCAGCTCTCCAAAAAAGCATTGTTAAAATAATTCTAAATATTTGAAATGGGAAGAAAGTGAGAAAATATACTTTATATGCTAAAAATATTGATTTATTCCCAGGTTACTCAAAAGGAAATTCAATTATCATTTTCCATTGAACGAGATGCACTTGTATCTAACACCAAGCCTGCATCTGTTCAGCTCTATGATTACTATGCAACTGGTAAGAATTTTACTTCATTTTAGTACCATTTTATTCTGCATTTAAACATAAGCTAGTTTTCATTTTCTCCACTGGTATTATAGTTTGTTTTTGGAATTGTTACTTTGCTGTTTTGAAACTTTTCATACCATCTAATACAAAATATTTCAGAGTTGCAATAGCTAACATGTACAAAAGTTCATTTACAGAACATGTGTAACATGTACAAATGATCATACCTGAAAACACTTAAGAATGATCACATACATTGTACAAAATGTCATAGGAATAAATATACATCTGATAGTTGTCAAGTAAAGCAGTTGTTATAGTAGCATAGATGTAGGGGAGCTTAATAAAGATGTTTTCTTCTTGAACAATGTAACTGTTTAGAGTAACAATTTCTCTCTTCCAGATGAATTTGCAGTTGCAGAATACAACACACCATGCAAACAGATATCTTTTGAAACCTCTTAGTTGTCAGATAAGGGAACTGTGATGGAAAGGAAGAGGACACATTGGAACTGGGCTTTATATTAAGAGAGCATTTCCACTGTTCCAAACAACAAAAGGTTTGGAATCTTCAGAATGCTGCAGATGTTCAAGTTCCCCCTCCAACAGCATCCTCCCTCAGGCACTCCACCACCAGCTTCATGCCTTCTGCCTGACGACCTTCTCTGGAGTTGTGGTAGCCAGTTTAGCCTGTGTACAATTGCACAGGCTTAATGTTCCAAGAGAAAAACTTCAACCAGCAGACACTGAAACCACTGGACATATGCTCCTACCACCTGCTTTTACTCGGGGAACTCTGGGGCCATTCCACATGCTTCTGGTGAAATCCCCTTGAAAATCAACATTTCATTTTCTCATGAAGCAGTCTCCATAGAAAATTCTTAAATTAGCTCTTTTCCTTTCTTGCACCATCTCCCTGATCAGGGAATGAATTATCCGCACTCAAGTCCTTACCTCAAATTCTGCTTTCAGAGGAAAGATATCACATATCACTAAATACCTATATAAAATGTTTTGTTAGGTATGGAATATCTGTAGGTGTTGTTAATTTAGTTCTATTGTTTGTTTTTTAAATATTTTTTCTGGGAACTGTAGAAAAGTAGGTATTTGCAATATCTCAATATAAATCTGGTTATTTTGACAACTATTATTGAGTAAAACCTGACAAGCATTTATGTATTTTATCTTCCATTCAAAATAAAATCTTCTTTCTCAGTATAAACCTAGCATGGAGCAAATACATTCTCCTTTCCTGCTTACTCACCACAATCACTTGGGATATTTCTGAAAATATAGCTGTAAGATTCTCTTTGGATATAAAAATATATATTTTATTTTAATATAATATCAAACTTCCCCAAATTCTACTAATATAGAGGGTACACAAACATGAATATTTTTCAGTGATAAAAGATAGAAAACAAAATCATATTTAACCATTTTTTATTTTTAATTTTTAAAAATAAATGATTGAACACTAAATACTATTTTTTAATTAAGATCATACTGTATCATTTAAAGAGGAAAAGATTTCTCAAAATTTTCCATGAAGTAGTTGAATAAGTTGAGTACTGTGTGAGTACCTGGCCAAATTACTGCTAACTCCTGGGGATAAATGTTGAATTATATGGATGCAGTTTCAGAAACCACAGAAGAAAAACTTTCACTGACATGAAAGGAAAGCAAATTAAATCAGGACAAATATGTCAATGCCAGTCAAGTGATTAAATCAAGTTTGTTTGACTCACAAGTACTCCTGCAAATCTGATGTAATGTTCAGACTTTATTTATAATCATGAAGATTCGCATCTTCTCTGACGTTTACTTATGGAAAAGTCATGTTTAGAATCCCAGGAAAACCATAATTTTCCCTGAAGAAGAATCTACTCTCTAATATTCAGCTTTCACCTAAAATTCAAAAGACTTTTTGTGATGCCAAAGATTACGCATAATCTTAGGAGGGGATAGATAAAGCAAAAACAAATAAAACAAAAAAGTTGCTCTATAAAACTAACTTTTTTCACTTGTAGAATTTGGATTTGAGAAGGGACATACAGGTTTGGTGATTTTTGATATACACATATTTTTGATGCCACAGATTAAACCCAGGGGCACTTAAACACTGAGCCACATCCACAGCCTATTTTATTTTTTATTTTGAGTCAGGGTCTCACAAAGTTGCTTAAAGTCTTGTTAAATTGTTCAGGTTGACCTTGAACTCGTGATTCTCCTGCCTCCGCCTCCTGAGTTACTGGGATTACAGGCATGCACCACCACACCCTACTGATAAATTCTTAATAATTTATTTTTATTCTCTCAAATGACAGTTTTTCTTTCTCAGATTAATAGCTTTATGGTTTTGTTTTTGTGCAATATTAGACAAAGATCCTACAGAGAAATCAAGTATGGCTGGTGTCTCTTACCTATAGTACTCCTGAACATCCTGAATTGAGACAATGATATGCTACCTCACTCCTGGGGACTGCTTGAGTACAAAGGTTTCTTTTGATGGAGGCACAGGCATTCCAATTCCAGGGTTATGAAGTATTATTTTGGTGGTGTTCCATTTAGAAGGCAAAATAAGGATGTGTGAAATTCTGGGACTGGATATTGTATCTTGGTGTCCCTAAATTTTGCCCCAATGGGATTAAAAAAAAAAAGAAAAGAAAAGAAAAAAAAAAACCTTTCCCTTTGTCCCTGAGAAGGAAGTCAGTCTTAAATTAGGGAAAGATACCAAACTCTTATTAAATCTATCCTCACTTAATAATATCTGATCTTTTAGAGACTTGTAAATTTCATTAAGTTTTACCTAAAGAACATCCACGTAGGAAGCAATCTACACAATGAACAAGTTATATAAAAACAATAATAATAATAATAGCACCTATGACTTAATTTATTCCTCATATACTTGGGAGTAAATGGTTCCACTCTTCATGACCAGCACAAGATTGCTTCTAGAAAATAGTTTATGAAACAAAACTATCACTGTGTCCTGAAATACAATCAGCAGATATTTATAATCCTTGGCTTTACATCTCTTCTGTACAGGAAAACATCCTCTGATTTTCTTTTATAATATATCTCTTTTAGTACCTAAATAAATTATTTATTTAATCAAATTATATTTACATTGTAATGGTATCAGTAATCAATTTTTGCAAGGGCTCCCCCACCCCTAGGGCAGTCAATTTTCTTATAATATGAAAACTGCAAATTATCTTTACCTCCAATTCCTAAGCTAACATCCAAAAATGCCTAGAATGATGCTTGATAAATTTCAATAAATTTTTATAGAGGACATAAGTTTATTTAGGGCTCACAGTTTCAGAGGTCTCAGTCCATAGATGGCTGCTTCCATATCTCCAGGACCAAGGTGAGGCAGAACATCATGGCGGAACAATGTGGTGGAGAAAAACAGCTCAAGATATGACCACCAGAAAGTAGAGAAAGCAAGCTCACCAGGGACAAAATTATACCCCAAAGACATGACTACAGTAAACTACCTCCTCTAGCCACACCCTATCTGCCACAGTTACAGCCCAATTAATCTATATTGGTGGATTAAGCCACTGATTAGGTCACACCTCTCATAACCTAATCATTTAATTATTTCACCTCCGAATGTTTTTGTGTTGTCTCACACACTAGCTTTTGGGAGAAACCACAAATCCAAACCATAACATTCTGTCCTGACCCCCAAAACTTTATGCACATTTCACAATGCAAAGTACATTTACTCCATTTCCAAGAATCCCACAATCTTCACATATTTTTCATTGTCTAAAAGTCCAAGTCCAAAGTCTTCTCTGAGTCTCATCATAAATCTGTAAATCTGTAAAAATAAAAAGCAAGTTACATACATCCAACATATAAAGGAACAGAGAAAACAATGCCATTCCACAAGGGAGAAATACAGGCACAGAAAGAAGAGATGAGACCAAAGCAAGACTAAAATACAGCTGGGTAAACAAGTCCTGTAGATCCACACCCAGCTTTTGGGACACAAAGTTTCCATGATGTTCTTACCAAAGGGCTTGTGTAATTCTATGAACCTTGCTGGTTGCATCCCACATGGGCTCTTAGCTCATTTCTGCTCAATTCCTGCAACTTTCCTCACCAGACTTCCCACAGTCCTGCTATCTGTTATCTCCAGGGTCTCCACTGCAGCTTCGACTACTTTCTTACAACTTCATACATCACCTTCTCAAGGGCAGCCCACAGGGACTTTGACCCTGCTACACCTTTCCTGGCCTCCAGGTCTTCCTCTGAAATCTCAGTGGAAACCTCCATGAACCCCTAACCCTAGCATCCTGCATTCCTGGTGAACCAGTACCGCGGGTTTGCCACCAATGTCTGCCGTGATATCAAGCAGTAGCCAAGTCCCTTGGAACCACAATCTCAGCAGCCTCTGAGTTCCTGGGCAGGGGAGCATGGTGAAATAACTTCCTAGGACCCCATGTAACAGCAGGGTGTCCCCATGATCTCTTCTGAAAGGAATTACTTTTATACTCTTGAGCCTGAGGTGAGTGGGGACCTGACAATTCCTGAGCTGCCCTCAAGCCATCTTTCCTATTGTCCCTTGGTAAAGTATTTGGCATTAGTGGCTCAAGTCTCTTTAACAATCACACCTTCTTTAGCCACAGTTTTTCTTGCACTTTTCTGGTCAAGTTATAAATGTCTTTAAAATCTTTCTGTTCTGCTTTCTGCCCCTGATTATCATATTAAACTTGACTGAAAGCTATTAGCAATATCCAAGGCACCTCCTAAATGCTGTGCTGCCTTGAAATTTCCTCCACCAGATTAATTAGTACCTTTAAATTCAGTCTCACAGAAGGTCATGGGGAAAATGTAGAGATCTTGTTAGCCAGAAAGTGGCAAGATCCAGCCTCCAATTTCCTTCTCCTCTCAACCTCATGAGCCAAGTCTTCACTACCCACAGTCCTATCTGCATTCTGGTCTTCTGAATCCCTACCAGAATTGCCCATAAAATTCCATTTAAAATATTCTAAAGTTTTCCAGTTTTTATCTCCAAATATTTCAAAATTTCTCCCACCACAAACCAATTCCAAAGGCACCTGAAACATATGATCACATTAGTCAGAGCAATGACCACACCTCTGCGTGACAATTTCTATTTTAGTCAGTTTTTTCATTGCTGTGATCAAAGATCGGACAGGAACAACACAGAGGAAAAGAAAGTTTATTTATGACTCATGATTTCAGAGGGCTTAGTCCATAGATGGTTGACTCCGTGGCTCTGGACCTATGGCAAGACAGAACATCATGGCAGAATGGTGTGGTGGAGGAAAGCAGCTCAGGACTTGGCTACCATGAAGCCGAGAGGGCCTCAATAAAATATTTTATCGATCTCTTGACTCTTTCAAAGTATTTTTTCTACTATGCATATCCCACCATCAACACACTGCTCTTTCTCTCCATAACTGTCAGATGATTGGAAGCAGGAGGACTGACGGACACAATGAAAGGATGCTGCCCCCTTGAGGAAATCAGAAGCATGAAGTCCAAGTGATTTATTATACAGCACAGGGAGTCTAGTGATAGACATTTTATTTCTATTCTGGCCTGAGGTAGATCCTTTCACTTTTTTGGAAACCTCAAGCAATCACTTTTTCCCACATGTCTCTTCCCAAGTCTCTCCTCTTTTACACCTGGAAGATAACCTTCCAATTTAAAAGCAAAGTGTGACATTCTATTCCTGAAAATACCTTTTTTTTTTTTTTTTTTCTTTTTTTGGTTATAACATTTTGGGAAACACTGGTTATATTTACTCTGGGATCTCTTTCTCTGAAAGCCAGAATTATTTCCTTTTCAAATTCCTCTTAACTCATCATTCTGCTCCTAGTCCACACTTCTTATTTGTGTAGTAGTTCTAGTTTGAATCAGGTTTGATCTACTTTTTATTTTTAATTAATGTTTTATCTTCTAATGGTTCTGTGCCTATATTTTTCAAAACCCATAGAAGGGATCTTTACCATAAGGAAAGTGCACCACTCTTGGGTCCAGCACGGTAGTTGGGGAAGTCACATATGACTATGTCTGCTTTTCTCCTAACATTAGTCCTTCCCTCCAGCTTGGAGCTCCTTTATGTCATCTGTGGAACTTAAGAATCCCATTTAGATCTTCAAAAAAGGGCATCATTCACTCAGAAAAATAAATTTCTTATTTATCTGAGTTGTTTCTTGAGAATTCATGCCTGTTTTCTTCTTAGGAAACTGCAGATTAACAGATTAAAATCTGTCAAATTTACATTTTTATTCAACAAAAACTCTTCAGGGAGTGCTATGCAACTATTGGTTATTGATTTATATTATCATTTTATTGCATAATCCATCACAGAAATGTAAGCACTTTTACTGTTTTAATTGATATTTAATTAGTCTATGAGTCTCTGGTCATTCATTGACTGTGGAGTAAGCCACATGGACTCAAAACAGATTTCTATGAATGCAAAAATATTTATCTTTATTAAGATAATGTATTGAGAGGCAGGCAGGGTGGCACATGCCTGTAATCTCAGTGGCTCAGGAGGCTGAAGCAAGGAGGATCATGAGTTCAAAGCCAGCCTCAGCAACAGTGAGGCCCTAAGCAACTCAGTGAGACCCTGTCTCTAAATAAAATACAAAATAAGACTGGGGATGTGGCTTAGTGATTGAGCGCCTCTTAGTTTAATCCCTGGTACCCCCAAAACAATTTATTAGAAAAAGTAAGCCCAACTCTCCATCATGTCAGTTTAGGAACCAAATTCCTCAACAAGACTCCTAAAGACAAGAAGTAAAATCAAGACTCAATAAATAGGATGGTATCAAACTGAAAAGCTTCTTTACAGAAAAAAAAAAACAATTAAGAATGTAGAAGAGAGAGCCTACAGAATGGGAGAAACTCTTTACCACATGCACCTCAGATACAGCATTAATCTCCAGGATATATAAAGAACTCAAAAAGCTTAACACCAAAAAAAACAAATAACCCAATCAATAAATGGACTAAGGAACTGAAGAGACATTTCACAGAAGAAATACGATCAGTCAGCAAATACATGAAAAAATGTTTAACATCATTAGCAATTAGAGAAATGCAAATTAAAACTACACTGAGATTTCATCTCACTCCAGTTGGAATGGCAATTATCAAGAATACAATTAACAGCAAATTGTTGACAAGGATGTGGGGGAAAAATACAATCATACATTGTGCTGGTGGGACCTCAAATTGGTGCAACCACTCTGGAAAGCAGTGTGAAGTTTCCTCAGAAAACATGGAATAGAACCATCATTTGACCCATCTAGCCCAACTTGGTTTATACCAAAAGGACTTAAAATCAGCATACTAGAGTGAAAATGTCGTACACATAAACAATGGAGTGTTACTCAGCCATAAAGAGGAATAAAAGTATGGCATTTGCTGGTAAATGTATGAAACTGGAGACTATCATGCTAGGTGAAATAAGCCAATCCCAAAAAATATAAAGGTCAAATGTTCTCTCTGATATATGGATGCTGATTCATAACAGGTGGGGGTTGGGGGAAGGGAGAAGAGGAGGTTCACTGGATTGGACAGGGTGGAATGGGGGAAAGGAGAGGAGTTGTGAATGGGAAGACAGCAGAATGAATAAGACATAACTTTTCTATGATCACATATGAATACATAACCAGTGTCTCCTCATCATGTACAACCACAAAAATGGGAAGTTATACTTCATGTATGATGTGTCAAAATACATTCTACTGTCATGTATAACTAAAAAAAACAAATAAAAAATTTTTTAAAGTAAATGTATTAGAGAAATTTTCTTTCAGAAAATAATAATAAACTAAAAGAATGTAAAATAAAATCACATTTTTATTACATTTAGCTAATATTTTTATGTTTACATGTCCAGTACACATAAACACACACACGCACACACACCACATATATATTAATATCATTGATAACAGGAAGAAAAATGTCCTGTGATCTTCTGATAAAACAGTGCAATTGAATCTGGAATATAATTATGCAGAAAGACTAACTTCTCATTACCTTGGGTAAGTCTTAACTCATTCTCCTTGAAATGTTATTGTTTTGTTCTATATTAAACATATACTCACAATTCAAGTTACTTATTCTTTTTTCTATACTTTGCAAAAGAGGAAATCGAGTGTCATATCTCATGGCCCATGATTCTTTTGTTCATTTGTTAAACAAATATTTATTGACTGTTTGCTATTAATGGATATTGTTCTTGATGACAAGGAACAGTGAAAAATTATACAAAGTTTCTAACATAATGCAAGACAATAAGTATGAAATATAGTAAGTGCATTATATAATATGTCAGAAATGACATGTTCTATGACAAAAAGCAGGGCAAGAAAGATCAAGAGTGCCAGAAGATGGGAGGTAGACTGCAATTTTAAAATCCAAGGTCAGAGTAGAATTCACTGAGAAGTTGATAGATGAGCAAATGTATAAGGAGATGAGGACATTTGCTATGTGAGCATCTGTAGAAGAGCAAACCACGAGGAAGTTTCACAAAGCACAAAAGCTTTACATCAAGTGGAAAGGGGTTCCAGTGCTGGAGGAAGACAAGAAGTTCAGAATGGTGGAAGAGGAGAAGAAAGAAGAGACAGCAGGTGGAGGATGCAGAGACTAGGGTCCCAGGGCACATGTGTGCAGGCATTAAACATTTCTTTCTCCTGGGCAAAACTTTCACTGATGACTTAGAGAAAACTGGGTGGGAGAGGAGATTAATTTACTACTATGGCAGTTTATAATGATGCAAGCTGAAGAAAGTACCTCTGCAGTCTTGAATAGACAGGCAAGAAGAATGGCAGCTCAGATGAAAAGTCCATGGGCTGATCTCTGAACGCTGATGTAGTGGTAATAGTAAACATGAGTCAAAAAATAGCACATTTCTTATATTCTTTTTATCATTTGTTCTGCCTCTGAGAATCTGTACAGGAATATATAGAAAGGATGAAAACATGGTCTTTAATTTCCTGATTTTTCTAGCCTGCTCTCTAACAGGCAAAGTATTCACAAGGAGAGAAAACACAGAATTATTCAGCAAGTTATAATGATAGATAAATTATCACAACAAATATTTCTACTTTTTTCATTAAAAATAGTTATTAGCTGGGCATGGTGATGCATTTCTGTAATCCCAGCAGCTCAGGAGGCTGAGACAGAACTGCAACTTCAAAACCATCCTTAGCAACTTAGTAAAGCCCTAAGCAATTTAGTGAGACTCTGTCTCAAAAATATATATATATAAAAAGGACTGGGAAGTTGGCTCAGTATTTAAACTCCCTAGTTTCAATCCCCAGTACCAAAAATAAATGAACAACAAAAACTATTGTTATTAATGTTTTTTCTGTGTTCATACGAACTTCAGTTTCATTCTATGTATGTGAGTGTACCTAACTCTGCCTCCCCCAATGTACACTAAGGTGGCAAGGACATTTTCATCCTCAACCCACTCAGGATTGCTCAATGTTCTGTAAACACAGGTCTCTTTGGAAATGACATTAGTTTAAACGTCCAAAGGTAATGATGTCTTTTGTAACTTTTATAACTAGTCTTATTTTGATAAGATGTTTGTTATATAATTATATCAATTGTCAGCAATTACAAAGTCAACTCCTTTCACCTGTACTTATTCTCCTTTTGCTAATGAAACCATTTGTTGCTATAATTCATTCACAACTTTACTTTACTTTTGTTTTGTCCTTTTTCATTAAAGCCTTGGAGGATGTGAGAAAGTCTTCATAATCAACACTTTTGATAAATGTGTGAAGGTTGTCGGAATGCCAGGATATTCATCTTTGACTTTGATATGTGTCTAAAATTCATCATTCAGATTCAGATTTGTTCTCAGTTTCAACATCATTTCTGGAATCTTTGAAATTGTGCATGATAAATAATTCTGTGATTTTTGTAGTAACAATTACATAAAAAATTACCATTACATACTTTTGACAATGTAATTATGGCATGAACTGTGGGTTTTTTTAAAATATGTAAACATTCTCTTTCAGTTATTATATGCATTTCAGATATATCTTGAAATGAAAATTTATTGCTGTCTCTTACAAAAAAAAGATATTTCAAAACACTTATAGTTGTATAAACTCTTTTTTATTGGTTCTTTTTAGTTTATACCTAAAAGTAGAATTCATTTTGACATAATGATAAAAGCATGGAATATAACTTGTTCTAATTCCATCTCTAGTACCTCTTTTTCCCTTCCTTCCTCCAAACCCTGGTCCCTTTCCTCTCTGATCTTTCTGCCACTTACACATAGTTATTTTTTTAAATTAGTTTCTTGTGAATATGCATGATGGTGAACCTCACTATGGTATATTCATATATGTACAATAGGAATGTTATATTAGATTCATTCCACTATCTTTCCTAACCTGCTTCCTTCCTTTCTTCCCTTCATTCCCCTTTGTCTACTCCATGTGTCTTACTTCTATTCTCCCTCTACCCTTATTGTGGACTAGCTTCCACATGTCAGAGAAAACATTTGACCTTTGGCTTTTGAGGACTGGCTAATTTCACTTTGCATGACAGTCTCCAGATGATGTCTATATACACTTTTATAGTCAAGGCATCTTCAGCCCATCCTAGACCTCATGCATCCATTCAACTTAAATCTATTGCTGGTAGAAAAATGCATGACATTAGAAATGGGTCCTTCTGATCACTTTTTCTTTATGCATACATATTATAAAGGTAAGTGGCAGAAATGACAATTTTCATTTAAGAACACTATCTCTTTCCTTCTCCGACTATTTCAGTGTTTGTATTTCCCTCTGAGAGTTATGCAAGAGTAAAGAAGAGGGCATGGGAAGAAGTAGTGAGGTAGAGATATTTAACTTCATCTAGGTAAGAAATCCCCAGTAAGAATCTTCACCTTATAATAAAATTGAGAAGTGGAAGAGTATCATGAGAATACATATTAAAGTTACTGGAATTAAAAATGAATTAATAATTTCCTGTCAGAGATAAGTTGAATTTGACTATTGTTTTGACAATGAAAAATTAGGTTATTATCAGAAATGTGCTGCAAATAAAATGAGCTAAATGTGCTAATTATGGGTTTGATAAAACTAAAGACCTTTATGAAGTTCCAGATTGACAAAATCATATTTAAGTTGATATTTCAATTTTCTCAAATTCCTGAATACATTGTGTTTTTAAATAAGAAAGTGGGAATTGGTAGCCATTCATAAGTACTGATAAGCTTTTTATTTTCATATTTCTAAGCACTAACAATGAGAATAATTATAAAGATGGACTTTCAAATCCTTTTGCAATTGGCCTGGTTTCTACTTGTTTCAACAAAAGTAGTGAAGATGTATTTAATTTTTTAGCTTACACATAATTAAAATTAATTTTTAATGATGACTATAATGTGACCAATGGTTTATAACTTGGAAGCCTAAATGATTAAATGGCATTGTTAGAACTTCCCCTTTACTATCTCACTTTAAGTGAACACACTTAATTGTTCTATTTCCCATATAACATATTGGAAATATAATGTAATGGGAAATAGGAGTATTCTAAAATAGAAATACAGTAAACTTGAAAAACAAAGAAAGAAAATAAACAATTGAAACGTCTCAATCTAGCAATAAGCAATATTTATCCAAGAATATACACAATCTCACTGAGAGAGCCCAATGGAATATTTGATTAATTTCATTAAGAAATTATTTTCAAACAAAATTTTCTTGTCTAATATTTATTAGGATTAAATAACTATAATTTGATAAGTAATAAATTGGTAACTTCAAAAATAACTTCATCTAGAAACGTTCTATTACTACTTAGAACTTCAGATGCACAAAACATTATAAAATTTGTATTATATTTAGTTGCAGTAATATATGATAGGGCATGAAACACCAGAGTAAAATGGCCCCCAAAAGTAGGATGGAAATGTAGAATTAAAAAGAAACAAGAATGATGTAAAATTTTCAACACATAAAGAGGTTAGATAAGTTTGCAATGTATACTGTTGGGTGACAAATTGTGACAACATTTACATTTCATTGGCTACATTTAGAAAATGCTACACTTATTTTTTCAATGACAATTTATATAATACACCTTTTGTTATCTTGCTCTTGATGATATTTGTGGTCAAGTAAGCACAAAATTATTTTCATGAATTTCTTTCAGGGAATACAAGAAAAAAGTTTGAAGAGCATAAGAGTTTAAGAGCTTTAGGTTATAGTGTTGAAAAAGTACTGCTTTGGCATTATAATGTCAAATATTTAAAATATATTTACTAAATTTTTAATCAAAAATCAAAATGATAACATTTTGATAATACTTCAGGTTAATTCTTTCCTTTTAGAATTTCAAGCTATGAGTCTGATCTTTTCATCATTCAAAAAAGGATTTGTATACTTAGTCACTAGGCATTACTTAAAATATAGGCTTGGTCATTCAGCATCAATTCAAATATAGACTTGATGTGTATCCAAAAAGCATAAGTGTTCCTGGGAAAATATCTATTTAACTTGGAATTTTTCACCTATATTTATTATAATCATTGAAATTTAATATCTGACATAACTGTAGTTTCATAGTTAACCAAATGTTTTCACATGTATTATCTTCACTTCCCTGTCACTCTTCCTTATTGTATTTTAAAATGTACAACAAGGGGCTGGAGATAAAGCTCACTGGTAGATCTTGCCTAGCATGTGCTGAGCCCTGGAAGTACCTGTTTCTCTTCATATTTTATAGTTTAAAATAGTTCTCTTTTCAAAATATGCAAACTCCAATTTGGGGTTTTCTAATTTATATTAACATAATAGTAGGATCTTTCATATTTTGAGAACTCTGTAACAAATAGATTCCAGCATCCCAATATCCTTTGAAAGGCAAATAGGATGATGCATCACAATTGATAAAATGTCTTTATATAACTTAGGTAAAATTAAACATGAATGTTCACCAAATAGATTTTATTTCCTGAAGAATGAAATAAACTAATTGACTTTGTATTCTTGAGGTTTAGTGAAATTAGAAACTATGTATTACGTGGGTGGTTATATCCAAATGAACCATCATTTTCTTTACAAAAAACAAATATAAGAATAGGTATATGAAACGAAGTCAAACTTTTAAAGAGCAGAGGAATTGCCTCCAAGTTTATTTTGTTTAAAATTCTGTGACAGATTTCATTCCCTTATTTTATAAAGGAACCACTGAGGATTAATCTTAGATGAATAAATGTGATGCTCCTGGATTACCAAGAAGAAATCTGGGATATAGATACACATTTATTGTACTTTTTAAAAGTCGAGAATATTGATTTATTTCATCAAATCATGTAATTTATCTTATTTTTCCTTAAAATGTTTAAAGTACTGATTAATAACCTGAACCCAGTGGCAGCCTTAAAGTACTATTTGTCAAGCATTTGGAAAATTTAAAAATGTGGATGGAAGAACATTGATGTTCCTGGAAATTATCTGGAATTGATTTTTTAATACTGAAGTAGTTAATATGTTACAAAAATAAATGACTGACAGTTAACCTTCTCTACCCATCAGGTAAAATAAAAACCAGTGAATCTGAAACAAGTTCAGAGTTCAAGGAATCAAGAGCTTGGCTCCCGTTCTCTTCTATTCCTCTCTGCACCATGAGGGGAAATCAATTGCCCAAGTCACTCTTAATTCTACTTTTCCTGCTTCTTCTCAGAGATGCTTTGGCTACTACAAAACCGTAAGCAATATTTCCCCCAAATTCTATTGTCCTTCTTCTTTCCCATGGCATTATCTCATTCTTGATCTTTTTTAATTTCCTGATTTCCTGTTCAGTCATCTGTTGTCAAAGAACTTGGGGATGTCGGCAAATTGTTATTGCTCATGTGGAATGAAATTTTCCACTTCTAGAAAGCTTAGACATAAGGCAGCAACATTTGTCAAACATCCACCAAAGAATATAGTATTCCTACAATAAAAACAAGGATAATTCTTTATTAGTCATTAAGTGGAGAACAGTATTCTGGCCACTTTGAAATGGTTCTGGATCTGTGTTTTCCCCATGTGAAGGATTGCCAAGATGTATGGAGGGACCTACAGACAAGCCAGGATTTGTGTATCAATTCACGTAATCTTTCAGCAAACCTTAGGGTCTAACATTACATCTTGGGAATACACAGATTAACAAAATTCAGATCTTTCCCTCAGTACCTCACAGAATAGAAAAGGAGAGAGATAGAACACAGAAAATAAAATATAGCCCCTAAAAAGAAGCAGGCATTGCAGGATTCTCTGAGAATACTGCTAAGAAACCCTAATTCTTTGAAGGGGCCTGCTGTAAGAAAAGGGCCATTCCTAAATCTGCATAAAAGAAATTGCTTTTGAGATGAGTCTTATGAAAATAATTTAAGTTTTCCAAATAGACAAAGACACTCAGAAAGAGAGAGGTGTGTGCAAACATTCAGCATCACAAAGTGCATATTTGAGTGATTATAAGTGAAAGGCAAATGGTTACAGGGGAGAAGCCTGTTCTGGGAGTATCTGGTAGTGTCTGGTGATTAGCCTAGCTTCGAGTGGTTTGGCTCCCATCACCAGAGAGTAAAAGAAAGAAAAGTATGAAGATTGCCTCTTAAACTGAAGCAAAAACAATTCAGTGTCTCCCATGTGTTTTCTAGTATTTCCTGGAACAAAGAGATTTGTGATAGCCACATGGAACTCAAGATCACATGCAGGCAGATCTTAATACCTTCAGTAGTAACTTGTTGATTAATTTATGTACATTTGGAATTTCTACCCAAAATATGTAATAACTAAAGATTCCTTCCCCAAAGTTTTCTAGTGTTCCAAGGGTGGATATTTCCGAAACACGAGAGAGGCATATCAATTTTAATTTGATATTTTCTGATCCTGTGGTCTGATTTCATGTTGACCTTTGGGTAACATGAAATCTGGTTGAAATCTGAAATCTGGCTCTATGCTATGATTGGTGATGATAGTAAAGATTTTCTAGAAAACAGGAACAATTACAACATCTTTTGAACTTCTCTATGTTTGATCCTTTTTTCCACAGGCAGTACATGGTTCTGGTCCCATTAGAGCTCTATGCTCGAGTTCCTGAAAAGGCCTGTGTTATCCTTAATCACTTGAATGAGACAGTGACACTGAGTATGGATCTGGAGTATGGAACACAGAGCAGGAACCTCCTCACGGACCTGGTGGCAGACAGGGACTCATTCCAATGCAGCCCTTTCATTGTTAGTATCACTGGGATGTTAGTATCACTGTTAGTACCACTGGGATGAGGGAGATGGCTAGCGAAAGAGTGTTCAGTTGAGACCTTATGGTCTCATCTCTCAAAATTAAAAAAAAAAAAAAGTATAATGAAGGAAAATGAGTATGGAGTAAGTTAAAAATTATATAAAAGTGTACCAAACATGCTTACACAACACAAACAGATTCAATGCAGTATTTGAAAGGTAACAGTACCTATAGGATTTCATTTGACCTTAAAATAAACTTCTGATGTAAGTAATACTCTTGCCATTACAGGTATAAATACTAAAGTCAAATCACTTAAGATCTCACAGATGGTTAATTATTGATTTATTCCACATAGCTTTTTATCACTTAAAATTTTAAATCTTTAATCCTACTAACTTACTATAAATAAAATAAATTTGTTATTGGCATTTGGAAAATAAAATATAATAATTATTTGAATATCACCATACAGCTATGAAAATGAGAAAATGTCATTTCTTTCATTACCATGACTGAAGAAGAGTTAGTTCATTTTTTCCCCTCTTGACCAAATCAATGAATTGTTAGTGTCATGTTATACAATTGCAATCATCTACTTATAAGACGAGAAATATAGACCTTTTGCCTTGTTCCTTTCTAATTCTCAGGGACTTACCAGGAAAACAGAATATCATGAAGGCTGAAACTTTCAGAAGTGGTTCTGGGTAGATTCTTCACTCATTTCTATTTTGCAGATTCCAGAGTTGTCGTCTTCCATAGCATTCATTACTGTGCAGATAAATGGTACAACCCAGCATTTCAAAAAAAGGGAGCCAATACACATAATCAAAGTCGAGAACCTGGTCTTTGTCCAGACAGACAAACCTGTATACAAGCCAGGACAAACAGGTATAAGGAACCAAAGGAGCAAAGACAACTTTGGGGGAAAGTAGATATTCTTAATTATTTGATTTAGCTGTCATAAGACTTCTGGCATGCTCTTGTTACCCTGGGTTCCCGCTGGGAATTTCATGAGAAAAAAATCTCTTTATTTCAGTGAGATTTCGCATTGTCTCCGTGGATATCAATTTTCACCCGTTCAATGAAACAGTGAGTCTCATATCTGTGGGTGGGGTTAAGGAAAATAGGCAAAATTTAAGGTTCTATTGGAAAACCAGAAACCAATGTAAGAGAAACTTAATTCTGCCACCAAAAAAAAAAAAAAAAAAAAAAAAAAAAAAAAATCTGATTAGGGTGAACAAAAGAAGTACATTTGATTTCTCTCCTTAAAAACTTTTTGTAAAACAAGTATCATTTGAAAATAACAATAAACTTACTATTTGGACCCAACTGAATGTTATTTCACAAAAAGGAAGACATGACTTCTTAGGAGATTTATGTACCAAACTAAACATATAAAGTGCTATGAACCAAACAAGGAATATTTCCTTATTTGAACAAGAAATTTACTTTCTTTCCCTGGTCCATAAACTTTTATCAGTGTTGATTTCATGGTTTTTTCTTTCTAAACTCTGTCACACACTCAAACTACTTTTTCTCCTTTTTTTTTTTCAGTTCCCAGTCATTTATATTGAGGTAGGTAATATATTCTACATGTCTGTTTCAATGAGGGCTCACTACAAGTTACATTAAATTGCCTCTCCCCTTCTATTCCCTACTTTAACAAAACTAACAAATACTATTTTCCCTGTGTGCCTTAAATTCTTTGGGAAAAGTGGGTTTTATATAAACTGAACAAATTACTTGAAATGATGTAATTTAATAATGTCAAAAGAGGTACAGTTTGAAATATCATCTGCAATACCTCAGAGCTAATAAACTTATTATCCTTCTCTCCGTCTAAAATTCACTGAAAATGTTGCTAATACTTCTAGTGCCAATTTACTGGCCCATTAGCTTCTAACTCCCAATGTCATTCTTACCTGAAAAGTGGCCCCACTACTCAAAATTATCTATTTCAAAGGTTTCTATGAGTTCATAATATTTTTACCTATAGAATCCCAAGAAGAACCGAATTTTCCAATGGCAAAGTCTCAAGCTCCAAGGGGGACTCAGTCAGCTCTCCTTCCCACTATCAGTGGAGCCCATCCTCGGTCCCTACAAGATCACACTGTTGAAGGAGTCTGGGAAAAGAATAGAGCATTTCTTTGAGGTGAAAGAATATGGTAAGCTTTATGCAGGAATAAGGCATGAATAACATTGTAATATTTACACAGGAAGCAAGCAAGGTCTAACATGGTCTTCGGAAATCACCAAGTTTATTTATTCACTTGAGTACTGTCATGTATTATCTCACTTAATCCTCTCCACAGCCTTCTGAGGCAGATACGATTATTATCTTTACTTTACAAATGAGTATATAAATACTAGAAGAAGCAAGAGAAATTTCAATAATTACCACTGACTATTCAAATATAAATTGCTAACCCATACATTATATCAACTACATGCACCAAGTATCTGTTTATATCTATCTTATAACTTAAGGTATTTCTTGGCATTATCTCATGGTTTTCTAATTTATACTTATAGTAATCAACTATGACAACTAATTCATAGTAATTTAGTACTCAACTAAATTATAGTTCGACTAATCAATTAAAATATAACAGATGATTTAACAATCAGCTAATTACTAAATCAGACATTCAAGCAACTAATTGGTTATAAATTATGTGACTTTTCTAATATAAATAAATGTTTCATGCCACAGCTGAGAGGTCTTATCATGAAAAATAATTCCCAATGCTCACCTGAACTGCCATAAAAATTACAAAATAAAGTTAAACTATAGGAATAACCTCTTACACAACTCTGGGAAAGGCTAGAAAATAAGAATCTATCAGCAGCACTTGACAGACAATATTGATAACCATATCTGAAACATTAGTGGGGATGGATTGATCTGAACTTGCAAAGGACTGGGGAAGAAAACATCTTCAGCAGCCAGGGTGCACCATGCAGGGGAACTTACGTAAGGACCGACAGAAGGCTATGACTTCTGCATAGTTATCAGTACAGTAGAATCATAGTTGAGGTATGGTGGTGGCCTGGGATTTTGGTAGTCTGCAAAGCTAACATTTAAGAAGAAAAGCTGGACACAGAGAATGACTAAGGACACATTGGAATCTATTTGTCCTTCTGCTGCCACATCTTACTGTGATGATCTTCAGAGGCTCATGGTACTATTTTCCTTCTATGTTCGAAATCTGGTACACACTCAGAGAACAGCAGTCTAGGAAATACAGTGCTCACTTAACCAAGATAACACAGTACAATGTGCCCCTGGTAATGTGAATGACATCTCCTTGTCAGTATTTTCTCCAGTGATCCTACTGTAGTTGAAATCAATTCACGTGATCCTATATGTTATAAATTCCTCTAATGGAATCCATTACTAATACTTTTAAATCTCTGACCCACTCTCACCTCTTTTTCTCTTCTATTCAAAACAGTTTTACCCAAATTCGAGGTCCAAGTAAAAATGCCCAAGACTATTTCTTTTCTAGATGAAGAACTTGAGGTATCCGTCTGTGGCTTGTGAGTTGCATTTTCTATCTCATTATTCTCTCCATATTATATGTAAGAGAATGTATTTTAAATAAGTTACTGTACTTTGAAGTATTTTAATTAGGGGAATAACAATTCTCCCCAGCTTGCCTATACTAAGGAGCAGGGATGACAGTATATGATACTTCTACTAATAATAACATCATTCACTGGACATTTAAAATGTGACAGATAATGTTTTAAGCACATTTTTATTCTTATACTAACTCTATGTAATAGAAATATTTATTATCCTCAATTTACAATGAAGAAAACAAAACACATAAAGAAAAAAAAATACTTGCTTGAATTACTGTAAACGGTGGATGGCAGACTGGAACTTAGATCTAAAAGTGGCCCCGACTCTGAACTCTTCACCACTACGCCATATGCTTATAAAGAATTTACATTTCCCAGACCCTGTGCTAAGCTGAACTCAGTAGTCCAACCGTGGAGCTCATGTTCATACCTTCTATGCTATTGTGTCCTGTTTTCTTTATTGCTCCAAATTTCCCTCACTGTGAAAAGACATGGAAAATACTTGGAAAGCACATATGCATATGCTGTACCTTGATTTGTGGATACACATGATAGAATTTAAAATGCATATCATAATTTTTTCTTCCCTGATTGCCTTAATGTACTATAGCATCCTCAACATGCATACAGGAGAGAAATTTTCTCTCTTACTTTTGAAAATAGCATGAGTAACATGTTTTTATCCTTTTCAAGAGCCTCAATGCTTTAAATTTTTTCATCAGAGGGGAAACTTTTTGAACCAGATCTAAATATAAGATTCAAAATCAAATTTAAATTCTATAGGAAATAAGAGGAAAGCATGGGGCACTGAGGCTGAACCTCACCTTCTTCACACCTGGGCTAAAGCAACAGAAGTCAAACTTGAGGGTACATGAGAATCTATAGGAGGTATTTAATTAAAATGAACACCCCAGGTTCCACCTACAGAGATTCTATTCATAAACCTAAGGCAATACTCAAGCACTTGGAACCACTCTATATTATAGATAATTGCAAGGGTGGTGGTTCATAAAATATACTTGGAGAAAAAGTAAACTGATATGAGCCTTGCATCATATCCTTCCATCATATGTGGCAAAAGTAAATCAAGTCATTATGATAATGTTCATAAATCACACTTTTGTTTTGTAGCTGCTACTTTCCCTCTAACTTTCCCACTTGTCCTTTTAAAATACGTATGAATTATGGAGGACTTAGAAATATATTCTTTTTACACCCTTATTTTACTTTTTGTTCTAAATCAATTAGGTGTTGTCAAAGCTAGAATTATAACCTAGATAATCAGACAGCAGAGAAAGTGAGAGACAGGACAGTGTTAGGGTAAAACCTAAATGGAAGGGGAGAACAGATCTGAGGAAAACTAAACTGATAACTTTCTAGTTGGAGATCTTTCAAAAAGATTCAATAAGTGCTTTTTCTTAAAGTTATAAGTGTTTAACTTATAAAGTTAAAGTTATAAGTTATAATTAAGACACAGTCTCTCAGAATAATTGCTTCTGGAGTGCAAATGCCATGGAAGGGGCAACCATTGCTTTAGGTGTGTAAGAGGGATGAATGGACAGGTCAAAGAAGGAGAAGACACATCTGTGTCATTTACATGAAATGCTTTTTGTATGACCACTTTAATATTATAGATACACATATGGAAAACCTGTCCCTGGTTTGGTGACAATTAATGTATGCAGAAAGTATTCCCGACACCTTTCCGCCTGCCATACCAAATATTCACGAGATACCTGTGAAGAATTCAGCCAACAGGTATGTGAAAACAACTCCCCAGAGAACTAATACCAGATCTTGTTTTCTCATGGCTTAGAATAGTAAATGCAATACAATAGAGAACATGTTCAAAATAGTCAACAAGCAAAATTATGGAGTAAGGAAAATTTTTAATACAGGCAGTGTTAGGAGTGTTGGGCTCATGAATTTATTGTTGTATTCATTTGGCCAATTTTATAATTGTATTCCAATAGCAATCATCATGCAAATTCAAAGTATGAAAAGATAAGGAAGTGTCCAAATTTGACAATTATCCAACAGATAACAGAAGAATGTGGCAGGTGCTAAGAGTTTGGCTAGTATGAAAATTGAATGATGTGCCATGGATCCAAATTGCTTATGGAACAGTAATATGTTAGAACAAGGTTCAGGAAAAGACCTAGGAGGACAAGAGATTGCAGGCCCTAGTTACATCAAAGAAAAGGCTTAATAAGAAAATTAAGAGAAACAGCTGAAAGTTAAATATGTTGCATTGATAAAATGGAATTCATAAATTACTGATTTCACAGGAAAAGGATGTAAGAGCCTAGGGTATGACAAGGACAGTGGGTGTTGCAAGGGTTAAAAAAATGAAAGTTAACAAATCTGCAGAAATCAACTGAGAGCCAGGGTGAAGAGTTGATGATGAGCATCAAGATAAACAAGAAACCACGAGAGGAATATAGCTACCAAAATCTATACTATATCAGGGAGACTAGTACTAATTTTTATTTTAAAGTGAGTCAGGACATCTGAAGAAATTAAAGATGATTGAATTTTATTATTCAATAAATTTTTTTTTGTACATGAGTACAAAATGAAGATACATCTTTATGAAAACATGCATCCCAACTCTTCATTTGGAAACTTGATTACTAGAAGGATCCATCTAGTTCATGAATGTATTCCTATTAATATCCAAGATAGCAGGAAAATGCAGTTAAGAGCATGTAATCCATAGACAGTATTTAGGTGGAGGTGGTTACAGAGACTTCTTAGAATGTGTTATGCCTAATTTGAGTTTTGAGGAGTAGCAACCCTTGGCCATGGTAAAAATGGGAGAAAGAAAGTTGTTATTTGGGGAGTAAGACATGCAAAAACTATAATTATCATATATCATGGCACATGTGGAAACTCTAAGAAGTTCACTATGTCAGAAACAGGATCATTTTCAGAAGAGAGGGGAGAAGGCAAAGGTTAGCAATGAATAACTATGGTTAATGTGAAATTTTATGTCCCCAAAATATAGTCTGAACACTTGTAAAATGTTTTTTTTTTTTTTTTTTTTTTTTTTTTTTTGTGCTGGGGATTGAACCCAGGGCCTTGTGCTTACAAGGCAAGCACTCTACTGACTGAGTTATCTCCCCAGTCCGATAACTGACTTTTTGATAGCTAATCAAAAGACCCAAGAATTCTTTCCCTTTCTCTTCAGGCAGACAAAAAAGGATGTTTCACACAACTGGTAAAAACTAAAGTGTTTCAGCCGAGACGAAGGGGTTATGACATGAAAATACAAGTAGAAGCCACGATCAGAGAGGAGGGAACAGGTTTGCATTATTTTTAAATTATTTATTAATCCAATCAACATTTACCCAACTTCCTTTCCATTTAAATACTTAATAGTTTTAGCAGATTATGAAGAAGGCATGGGCCCTCAAGGCATTAAAATTTTAAAATTAGGTGTTTATATTTGTTTGCATGTATAATAAATTTCTACAAGAGTTATAAAACTAAGGGCCAAATGGATTTGAAAAGAAATCATTAATCCTAATGAAGAGCCAGAAGAAAGCTTTATAAGATAATCTAGCATTTGAAATGAGTTGAACAGGATGTCTAATATTTTGAAAGATTGGTGATGGTCAGGGAAACATGAAAACATAGAAAAGTGGGTTCATTTTCAAAAGAATCTGAAAATGTAGATTCACACTAAGCTGGGGAGGAAAGTAAATCATATGCTGAAGAGTTTAGAAGTTATTCTAAAAAGTATTAGTTATCAGATATATTTGAAAAGATGAGTTAAATAAATTGATATTTTTAAAATATAACTGTATCATACATAAAGAAGATAAGCAAAATGAAAAATGTGTTACAATGTGATATACCAGAAGCTGATTCAAAAGATGAACCCAGATTTTAGTTCTTTTGGATAAATACCATGGAGAGGAATCAGTCATTACATGGTGGTTCCAGTTCTAGTCTTTGAGAAATCTCTACACTGATTCTCAAACTGATGGTGCTGATTTGCAGTTCCACCAATAATGCATGAGTGGATTCCAAAGTTGGTGCCTAGGAAAAGGAAATGTCATTAACCATGACAAAGAACACATGTGAGAGAACTATTGTGATAAAAATGTGTCAAATTTAATTATATCTATATTAAGTTGAAGTGGATACACTGTGCCAATAATTTATGAAGAGAGTCATCAGATCGGGGATAAGAGATATAAATCTGAAGCCACACCTCCTGTATCCACACTCCTCTAGCCTGAGTGCTGTAGTTTCCGAAAGTGAGCTCATTTAGCATTGCCAAATTTAGGATAGAGACAGGACAAAGAGGATCTCAAGAAGAAAAACAACTGCATTAGGAGATTACACAAGAGCATATAATAAAATCATAAGGCCTGGGGAGAGGGGAGAATAAAAATGTAGAATTTCTTAGATGCCTTGGGAAAGAAGAATAGCAAGGATACTTCTATGTGAAGTATTACCAAGGGTACATATATGATGAATCTAAGACAAGGAATCTATGGGGCAAGTCATGGATCATTTAGACTTTGATAACATGGTGACTCAGGTGACAAAAAAAGACAAAGAAAATTCTTCACTGAATGGAAGAATGCCACATGTTGGGTATACTTTGGACAAGCCATCCAGTGAAAGGAAAAGTCTCTGGGGAAGTATTCATGATAGAAATGTAAGCACATTTTTAGGCCACTGTGAATGTGAAGGATCTAATTGTAAGCACAAAGTTGAGGGAAAAAGCAGAGATGTAAGAGTGACAGAAAGTTGGAGCAAGATCACAGAGGATGAGAACTTAAAAATATGTGGAACAAGTAGGCTTTTTGCAAAACCAGAACTAGGGATTGTGGATGCTAACCCTGTTTTCTATGTAAATGAAGTCAATGTCAAATTGCTTCTCAAATAGCTTCTATAGTGTAAGCATGGGAAATTCTGGAATGAATAAGAGAATATGGATGGTATTTTGTTATGATGGAGTGAAACCAATGTGGAATTAGAGGGTGAATTTGAAATACATAGAACTGTTCAACTTCACTTTTTTTCTTTTTCAGGATTAGAATTAACTGGTTATGAATCATGTGAAATCACAAATGAATTGAGTAAACTGAAATTTACTAAAGCAGATTCACATTACAGAACAGGACTCCCCTTTTTTGGGCAGGTAAAATTACCTTTTCAACATAATCTTAGTTTCAGAATGAGGCTTTTAAGAAAATAAATTTTAAAATTAAAAAAATCAATATTTATAAAAAAATAAAATTTAGAACAAAAAATTATGGAAAAAAATTATTGCAAATAAAAAATTTGAAAAGTACATAGCACAAAAATGCAGGAAAACAAAGCATGTTTTTATTAATTAAATTCGTAACATACCTCTAATGTATTTCCTGTGTAATTCTCTTTGTAGGTAATGATTTTTTATATTTATTTTTTTTTTTGTTCTTTTAATTTTTTATTTATTTTTTTTATTGTGAACAAATGGGATACATGTTCTTTCTGTTTGTACATAGAGTAAAGGCATACCATTTGTGTAATCATACGTTTACATAGGGTGATGTTGGTTGATTCATTCTGTTATTTTTTTCCCCTTCCCCCCACCCCTCCCATCCCTCTTTTCCCTCTATACAGTCCTTCCTTCCCCCATTCTTGCCCCCCTCCCTAACCCTCACTCTAACCCTAAACCTAACCCCTTCCACGCCCCATTATGTATCATCATCCACTTATCAGCGAGATCATTCTTCCTTTGGTTTTTTGAGATTGGCTTATCTCACTTAGCATGATATTCTCCAATTTCGTCCATTTGCTTGCAAATGCCATAATTTTATCATTCTTTATGGCTGAGTAATATTCCATTGTATATATATGCCAGAGTTTCTTTATCCATTCATCAACTGAAGGGCATCTAGGTTGGTTCCAAAATCTGGCTATGGTGAATTGAGCAGCAAAGAACATTGATGTGGCTGTATCTCTGTAGTATGCTGATTTTAAGTCCTTTGGGTATAGGCCAAGGAGTGGGATAGCTGGGTCAAATGGTAGTTCCATTCCAAGTTTTCTAAGGAATCTCCATACTGCCTTCCAGAGTGGTTGCACTAATTTGCCACCCCACCAGCAATGTATGAGTGTACCTTTTTCCCCACATCCTCGCCAACACCTGTTGTTGCTTGTGTTCTTGATAATCGCCATTCTAATTGGGTGAGATGGAATCTTAGGGTGGTTTTGATTTGCATTTCTTTTATTACTAGAGATGTTGAACATTTTTCCATATGTTTGTTGATTGTTTGTAGGTCTTCTTCTGTGAAGTGTCTGTTCATTTCCTTAGACCATTTGTCGATTGGGTTATTTGTAGTCTTGGTGTTGAGTTTTTTGAGTTCTTTATAGATTCTGGAGATTAGTGCTCTATCTGAAGTATGATTGGCAAAGATTTTCTCCCACTCTGTAGGCTCTTTCTTCACATTGCTGATAGTTTCCTTTGCTGAGAGAAAGTTTTTTAGTTTGAATCTATCCCAGTTGTTGATTCTTGCTTTTATTTCTTGTGCTATGGGAGTCCTGTTGAGAAAGTCTGGTCCTAAACCGACATGTTGAAGATCTGGACCTACTTTTTCTTCTATAAGATGCAGGGTCTCTGGTCTGATTCTGAGGTCCTTAATCCATTTTGAGTTTAGTTTTGTGCACGGTGATAGATATGGGTTTATTTTCATTTTGTTGCATATGGATTTTCAATTTTCCCAGCACCATTTATTGAAGAGGCTATCTTTTCTCCATTGCATATTTTTGGCCCCTTTGTCTAGTATGAGGAAATTATATTTATTTGGGTTTGTGTCCGTGTCCTCTATTCTGTACCATTGATCTACCTGTCTATTTTGGTACCAATACCATGCCATTTTTGTTACTATTGCTTTGTAGTACAGTTGAAGTTCAGGTATTGCAATACCCCCTGCTTCATTTTTCCTGCGAAGGATTGCTTTAGCAATTCTGGGTTTCTTATTCTTCCAGATGAATTTCATGATTGCTTGTTCTACTTCTGTAAGGTACATCGTTGGGATTTTAATTGGAATTGCATTGAATCTGTATAGCACTTTTGGTAGTATGGCCATTTTGACAATATTAATTCTGCCTATCCAGGAACATGGGAGATCTTTCCATCTTCTAAGGTGTTCTTTAATTTCTTTCTTTAGTGTTCTGTAGTTCTCATTGTAGAGGTCTTTCACCTCTTTTGTGAGATTGATTCCCAAGTATTTTATTTTTTTCGAGGCTATTGTGAATGGAGTAGTTTTCCTAACTTCTCTTTCTGAAGATTCATCACTTATGTATAAAAATGCATTGGATTTATGAGCATTGATCTTGTATCCTGCTCCTTTACTGAATTCACTTATGAGTTCTAACAGTTTTCTGGTGGAATTTCCTGGTTCCTCTAAGTATATAATCATATCATCAGCAAATAGGGATAGTTTGAGTTCTTCTTTTCCAATTCGTATCCCTTTAATTTCTTTGGTCTGTCTAATTGCTCTGGCTAGAGTTTCAAGGACGATATTGAATAGGAGTGGTGAGAGAGGGCATCCCTGCCTTGTTCCAGATTTTAGGGGGAATGCTTTCAGTTTTTCACCATTAAAAATAATATTAGCCATGGGCTTAGCATAGATGGCCTTTACAATGTTAAGGAACGTTCCCACTATCCCTATTTTTTCTAGTGTTTTGAGCATGAAGGGGTGCTGTATTTTATCAAATGCTTTTTCTGCATCTATTGAAATAATCATGTGATTCTTGACTTTAAGTCTATTGATATGGTGAATTACATTTATTGATTTCCTGATGTTGAACCAACCTTGCATCCCTGGGATGAAACCCACTTGATCATGGTGCACTATCTTTTTAATACATTTTTGTATGCGATTTGCTAAAATTTTGTTGAGAATTTTTGCGTCAATGTTCATTAAGGATATTGGTCTGAAATTTTCTTTCCTCGATGTGTCTCTGTCTGGTTTAGGTATCAGGGTGATATTGGCTTCGTAGAATGAGTTTGGGAGGGTTCCCTCCTCTTCTATTTCATGGAATACTTTGAAAAGTATTGGAATGAGCTCTTCTTTAAAGGTTTTGTAGAACTCGGCTGAGAAACCATCAGGTCCTGGACTTTTCTTTGTTGGTAGGCTTTTGATGACCTCTTCTATTTCATTACTTGAAATTGGTCTATTTAAATTGTGTATGTCTTCCTCGTTTAGTTTAGGCAATTCATAGGTCTCTAGAAACTTGTTGATATCTTCGAAATTTTCTATTTTGTTGGAATATAGATTTTCAAAATAGCTTCTAATTATGTTTTGTATTTCAGTCGTGTCTGTTGTGATATTTCCTTGTTCATTCCGAATTTTGGTAATTTGGGTTTTCTCTTGTCTTCTCTTTGTTAGTGTGGCTAAACGTTTATCAATTTTGTTTATTTTTTCGAAGAACCAACTATTTATTTTGTCAATTTTTTGTATTGTTTCTTTTGTTTCAATTTCGTTGATTTCAGCTCTGAATTTAACTATTTCCTGTCTTCTACTACTTTGGTGTTGGTCTGTTCTTCTTTTTCTAGGGCTTTGAGCTGTAGTGTTAGGTCGTTTATTTTTTGAGTTTTACTTCTTTTATTAAATGCGCTCCATGAAATAAATCTTCCTCTAAGTACTGCTTTCATAGTGTCCCATAGATTTTGATACGATGTTTCTTTGTTCTCGTTTACCTCTAAGAATCTTTTAATTTCCTTCCTAATATCTTCTGTTATCCATTCCTCATATAATAGCATATTGTTTAATCTCCAGGTGTTGGAGTAATTTCTGTTTTTTACTCTTTCATTTATTTCTAGTTTCAATCCATTATGGTCTGATAAAATACAAGGAAGTGTCTCTATCTTCTTGTATTTGCTAACATTAGCTTTGTGGCATAATATATGGTCTATTTTAGAGAAGGATTCATGTGCTGCTGAGAAGAAAGTGTATTCACTCTTCGTTGGATGGTATATTCTATAAATGTCTGTTAAGTCTAAATTATTGATTGTGTTATTGAGATCTACGGTTTCTTTGTTCAATTTTTGTTTGGAAGATCTGTCCAGTGGTGAGAGAGGCGTGTTAAAATCACCTAGTATTATTGTATTGTGGTCTATTTGGTTTCTGAGATTGAGAAGGATTTGTTTGACATACATGGGTGAGCCACTGTTTGGGGCATAGATATTTATGATTGTTATGTCTTGCTGATTTATGGTTCCCTTAAGCATTATGAAATGTCCTTCTTTATCCCTTCTGATTAACTTTGGCTTGAAGTCCACTTTATCTGAAATGAGGATGGATACCCCAGCTTTTTTGCTGGGTCCATGTGCATGGTAAGTTTTTTCCCATCCTTTCACCTTTAGTCTTTGGGTATCTCTTTCTAAGAGATGAGTCTCTTGCAGGCAACATATTGTTGGATCTTTCTTTTTAATCCAATCTGCCAGTCTATGTCTTTTGATTGATGAATTCAGGCCGTTAATATTCAGGGTTATTATTGAGATATGATTTGTATTCCCGGTCATTTGACTCATTTTATTCATTTATTTGCTTATTTTTGACACAACTTGGTTCCTCTTTATTTGAGAGTTCCTTTAGGATATCTCCTCCCTTTGCTGATTTGCTTCTTTGTTTTTCATATCTTCTTCATGGAATATTTTGCTGAGAATGTTCTGTAATGCTGGCTTTCTTTTTGTATATTCTTTTAGCTTTTGTTTATCATGGAAGGATTTTATTTCGTCGTCAAATCTGAAGGTAAGTTTTGCTGGGTATAAGATTCTTGGTTGGCATCCATTTTCTTTTAGGGCTTGAAAAATGTTATTCCAGGTCCTTCTAGCTTTTAAGGTCTGGATTGAAAAATCTGCAATTATCTGTATTGGTTTCCCCCTGAATGTAATTTGGTTCTTTTCTCTCACAGCCTTTAAGATTTTGTCTTTATTTTGTATGTTAGGTATTTTCATTATAATGTGCCTTGGTGTGGGTCTGTTGTAATTTTGTGTATTTGGAGTCCTATAAGCCTCTTGAACTTGATTTTCCATTTCGTTCTTCAGATTTGGGTAATTTTCTGATATTATTTCATTGAATAGATTGTTCATTCCTTTGGTTTGTTTCTCTAAGCCTTCCTCAATCCCAATAATTCTCAAATTTGGCCTTTTCATGATATCCCATAGTTCTTGCAGATTCTGTTCATGATTTCTTACCATCTTCTCTGTTTGTTCGACTTTGTTTTCAAGGTTAAATATTTTGTCTTCAATATCTGAGGTTCTGTCTTCCAGGTGTTCTATCCTATTGGTTGTGCTTTCTATGGAGTTCTTAATTTGGTTTATTGTTTCCTTCATTTCAAGGATTTCTGTTTGGTTTCTTTTCAATATCTCTAACTCTTTTTTGAAATGGTCTTTTGCTTCCTGTATTTACTCTTTTAACTATCTATTGGTGCATTCATTCAATGCCTGCATTTGCTCTTTCATTTCATCGTTTGCTTCCCTTATCATGTTGATTATGTACATTCTGAACTCCTTTTCTGACATTTCTTCTGCCATGCTGTCATTGGATTTTATTGATATAACATCCAGATTTGTTTGAGGCATTTTCTTCCCTTGTTTTCTCATGTCGTTCAGGTGTCAGTGGACTGCAGAGATGTTGCAGATTTCCTCTATTGACTTATAATGTCCCTGAAGATTACTAGTGTATCCCCTCTTATCCTTCAGTAGCCTGAAGTCTTAGAGGAAGTTGATACTTCGGTGTTCCCCTAGGTAGCTGCCTCTCTAGGGGTGGTGGTCTTCAGGTGGGGTATATTCCCTGCTAGAGGGCAGAGGTGCCTCTCCTTGTTGACCAATGGTCATCCAAAGGGGAACTAGACTGCGGGCTGAGGCAATGCCTGTTTGGGCCTGTTTCTCTGGTTTTACCGTCTTTGTGGGAAAACCTCACTCGGCGGGGAAGACCCACCCGGTGGGGAGGTCTCACTAGTCCGTTCCCCTCCTAGAGGTTCCCCTCAGTCCACAACTACCGCCTGGGCAGGGCAGCCTTCCCAGGCAACGTTTCCAGGGGCCTGGACCTACCTCCTGGGCTTGGGAGCCCTGCCCTTCGCAGACGAGTCTCCTTAAGTGGCCCCTCCTCAGAGAAGCTGTCCACAGTCCTGGAACCTTTGCTCCACCCCTCAGCTGGTCTCTGTGTAGCTCTTTCAAGAAAAGGTGCTTAGATCTCCGGCTCGGACCGTGCTTTGCACCTAATCGCCTGGTATGCGACCCCTCCTCTGAGCAGTCACTTGGAGCCTCGTACATATGCTCCAAGCCCCAGTGACCCGTCACTCGTCTTTCCTCCAGGCAGCCACCCGGTGTTCTGTGTGGGCGCTTGGAGACCAAGCCACTCACTGCGCACCTCCACCTCCTCAGGACAGCCCCCTCCCCGTTGTTCAGGCGGTTGCTGAATCCAAATAGCTCGCCGCCCAACTCTTTCTCTGGCAGCCCCCGGAGCCCTAGCAGATTGCTCCAAAAAACCAAAAACCAAGCGGTGTGCTGCTCGGCCTCCTCTGCAAGGTTCCCCACTTTCTGAGTTCACTGTTCCAGCGGGGGGAGGTGTGTCTTGCTGCCTGGGCAGGGCAGCCTTCCCAGGGGCCCAGACCTACCTCCTGGGCCTGGGAGCCTCACCCTTCGTAGACGAGTCTCCTTAGGTTGTCCCTTCTTAGAGAAGCTGCCAGCAGTCCTGGAACCTTCACTTCGCCCCTCAGCTTGTCTCTGTGTAGTTCATTCAAGAAAAGGTGCCTAGGTCCCTGGACCGGACCGTGCTATGCACCTAATCTCCTGGCTATGCGACCCGCCCTCTGACCAGTCACTTGGAGCCTCGTACATATGCTCCAAGACCCAGTGACCCGTCGCTCGTCTCTTCCTCCAGGCCACCACCCGGTGCTCTGTGTGGGTGCTTGGAGACCAAGCCACTCACTGCGCACCTCCACCTCCTCAGGACAGCCCCCTCCCCGTTGCTCAGGCGGTTGCTGGATCCAAACAACTCGCCGCCCCACTCTTTCTCTGGCAGCCGCTGGAGCCCTGGCAGATCGCTTCAAAACCAAGCGGTGTGTCGCGCAACCTCCTTTGCAAAGTTCCCCGCTTTCCGAGTTCACTCCTCCAGCGGGGGAGGTGTGACTTGCCACCTGGGCAGGGCAGCCTTCTCAGGCAACGTTCCCAGGGGCCCGGACCTCCCTCCAGGGCTTGGGAGTCTCACCCTTCGCAGACGAGTCTCCTTAGGTTAGAGAAGCTGCCCGCAGTCCTGGAAACTTCAATCCGCCATTTTTCCGCTCCGCTTCGCTGTCCGTTTTTACAGCTCCGGCGGGCGAGGGGCGTCTCGCCGAGTCACTCTACTTCACAAAGTTCTCTGCGTTCCGGGGCTACTGCCCCATCCGGGACGCCTCCCCTATGGGAGAAACTCACCCGGCGGCTTTGAGTTGGTCCCAAGTCACTATCTCCTCTTTTGAATCTTGAGTCCTGGAGCAACATGAAATGCAGCTGCCCTCTAGTCCGCCATCTTGAACCTCTCGGTAATGATTTTTTTAAATAAAACTTTCCATAAAAAGAATAAAATGTAATTGTGTTGATCACTTTTCCATCCCTAAAACAAAATACCGGACATAATTGGCTACAAAGAGAAAATGTTTATTTTGGCTCATAGTTTTGGAAGTCCCAGTCCATGACTGATTGGCTCCATTGCTTCAGACCCTGTGGTGAGGTAGTATATGATGGGAACATATAGCAGAGAGAAACTGCTCCTCTCAAGGCCAGAGAAGAGAGATAGAGTTGGAGAGAAAGAGAGAGAGGGAGAAGGGCTGTGAGAGGGAGGGAGAGAGAGAGAAAGAGAGTGAGAGAGACAGAATGCTGGAGTGCCACAGTCTCCTTCAAGGATGCACCCCCAATTTCCTAAGTTCCTCCCACTAGCCATTCTCCTGACCAGTTTCCACAACTTCCCAATTGTAACACCCAGGGACAAAACCTATAACTATTGGCATTCGAGTGATATTTAACACCCAAACTATAGCAATAACCTTTCATCTAGATGATTAATTTTTTTATTACTGATAGTTTAAAAATTTTTTTCAGCTTCAAAGTTCAATATCAATGATGTCAACACCAGTAAATTTTAGGATAAATATTCCAATTTAATAAACTATTAATTTCCTTTTAAATATGATATGTAAGGTTTCCAAGGATTTTTAAATTTGCTTTTTGAGTAACTTATCTTTCAACTGATAGCTTATAGCTAATTTCCTCATTTTATATTTTGAATTTTATATCTGAAGTTGTGATTTTACATTTTCCTCATTTATTCCAGTATTTCATCCATAAAATGGGGAAGAAATTAGGAAATATATAGAGATATGTTCTGGCCAGGCCATTTCAGATAGAGAGAAGATGATGAGAAAACTTGAAGGATGAGGATGACCTGGCCAGAAATAGGAGACTGGCCTTGGCTTGAGGTGCAGAATAGTTTCAAGAATGAAGAAACTGCAGTGCAACTGCAGCTAAAATAAAAAGTGTAACTGATTTCACTGAGTAGCTGTAAGTAAGCCCATCAGATGAGGAGGGTCTTTTAGGGTACGGTAAGAATTTCAGATTGAGAAGTGACTGCAGGTTTTGAGAGTACCATGAACAGGTCAGCTCATGCTATATAGAGGATGATTTGGAGCAATATGGAAGCAGCAAGAGGGCAGAGTGCAGACTAAACGGAAAGCTGCTGGAAACCAGATGGGAAAACACTAGGGGAGAAAATTTGGGAAGGTAACTTCATGGTCCCACTTTTGAGTAGTCTCAAATAGAAATATCCAAATAGAAATATTAAAAAGATTTTAAGATCTATTTCTTACAGCAGGGGTTCTACAGCAGGGGTTCTATGACAATAGTACTGTATTTACGAAAAATAGTAAATATTAAATGTCTCACTGTAAAATATAATAGGAAAATGAGGTGATGAATATGACATTATATCCCAGAAATATATACAAATATTGCTTTTCAATGAAAATAATAGTAAAATAAGCCACCATTAAGATTTTCAAAAATCATAATAAAGAAATATTAAAATATTGATATTAATATTAATAAATATCAGAGTTTAGAGCTCCGGAAATACATTGTATTCTGAGATCTTCAGTAAGTGATAGGGAGTGACAAAGAGGTGAAAAGCTGAACAGGTCAAAGAGTAAAAGATGTCACTCCTACATGACACATAACTATTACTTTCATATTTCTAGGTTCTTCTAGTTGATGAGAAGGGTCAGCCAATCCCCAATCAAAACTTAACTGTCCGTGCGAATGGCGTCACCTTCCAATCCGGTTTTACTACAAATGAGCATGGTTTGGCCAACATTTCCTTCGACACCACCAGCTTCAAAGCAGCTTCCATTGCCATCACCGTGAGTGAAAAGGGGCATCTGGGACAAAAAGATGATTACTAGGGCTACATAGTTCAAGGACGTATGAGAAGCATGTGAACTCTAGGGATAAAAGGTGATAAAGTATAACATAAATTAAGCAACGTGGAGACCTGAGTTACACAAAATAAAAGTCTCTGCCAGAAAAACCTTAACTCTTAGATGGACTCTTTACAACCTGGACTAGAGGCCAGTGCCATGGTATGAATCATCTTGGTGTTTCCTTGAAAATATTAATGCTCTGTAATTCTAATGACCATTAGATTTTTCTGTTGGTTTGGCATAATACTATGATGGGCTTTTACTGAATATTTAAATACTCTGATACAATTTACAGCCTTAAGAAAAAGTAATTGATCTTGAGTACAACTGAATAATATTCACTGAATCAGTACAGCAAACACCTAAATCATCTCAGGAGGAGGGTGGCTATGGATTATACCGTAACTGTATTTAGGAAAGCAGCCTCTTAACATGGTTCTTGGATGGATAGATAGATGAATAGATATTAACTACAGATAGCCTATTTATTTTTACATTAGGTTATTTATAAACTGACTAGTAACTGTTTTGATGATTGGTGGATCATGGAAGTTCATGCAGAAGCACAGCACACTGCAAGTCTTGTGTTTTCCCCAAGCAAAAGTTATGTTCACCTAGAACTTGTTGCTGGTACTTTGATGTGTGGACAAATCCAAGAGATTAGAACACACTACATTTTAAATGAACAGATCCTGAAGGATGAAAAAGAATTAACCTTCTATTATTTGGTAAGAATAAGTATCACTGTATCTCTTTCTCATTACATATACCCTAAAATTGCTGGGTTCCTGTCAAAGTCATAGTTTTTATAAGATGTCAATAGTAACTAAGGGGGTATTGTTTTTATGCTAGAAGAGAAATTAATGCCTAAGGAATTAATACCTTGATTTCTCATTTATGTTCTTGTTGCCACTGAAACACTATCTATAAATAACATTTCCTTAATTCCATGAAAAAGTAGAAAATTAACAAGTTATAATTTCAGTTTGATCTTGGATAATTAATTTCATCTGTAAAGACAACTATGTCATCTCACTTGAATACTGGAAATAATAACCACTTCATGTAATTATTATTAAAATTATATCATTTAGTTCTGTGTCTAATACAAGAAAATGATATATTTGTTTTTTAGAGAAAGGGACAATAATAGAGAAAATGTATATTTTACATCCATCTTCATTGTGCATTGTTCTGCTTATAGTAGGCACTTAAAATAGTTATTGAAATAATATATAAATTTAAAATGAAACATCTAACATAAATTGTAAATATTAAATAAAAGTGTAAGGCATGGTAAAATTTGTCATACGAAATAGACAAAGGCACAGTTAGGAAAATATTGGAAGGTAAGTATAGTAATAAAAAACAACTTCTGGTTGGAGTTGTATGACTATTGTTTGTTCATATGTTATGAATATTTTGAAGTAAGATTAATACATATACTTTAAAACAATAATAAATACATTTCTTTGTGTCTTTAGATCAAAGCAAAAGGAAGCATCTCCAGATCAGGAATCCATGTATTGTCCATTGAACAAGGAAACAGTAAGCATTTTCTAACTCCATTTTTGTTTCCCTTTCAACTGACCAAATCCTGAACAGTGTAGCAAGCTGGAACTATTTTCACATTAGAGGAAATTGTCATAACCTATTATCTGTGGGGAAGCTGATATAATAGGGCGGCATGGTATTTTTTTTTTCTTCTTTTTATAATGCATTTCTATATTTCACATTTTATTTGTAAAGTTAAAATGTGTTTATTTTATAATTGATATTAAAAGAAAAAAATAACTGAAAATGTAGAAAAATAACCAAAGAAAAATTTTGCTTTTGTGTATTTGCATATTAGGTCCCTGCTGCAATAGATTACGACAAATAAACTAACTTAAAACCACAAATTTATTATCTTATAGCTCTGTATATCGGAAATCTCAAAATCAAGATGGAGCTCTAAGAAAGAACTCTCTCTCTCTCTCTCTCTCTCTCTCTCTCTCTATATATATATATATATATATATATATATATATTTTTTTTTTTTTTTTTTTTTTTTTTTTTTTGTCTTTTCCAGCTTCTGGGCACCCACATTATTTCTTGGTTTGTGACTCCTTCCTTTCACTTCAAAGCTAGCAACACACCATCTTCAAATCTCACTTTCCTGTTTCTTTCTTATAAAACTTCTTGTAATTACATTGAGTTCACCTGTATAATCCAGAAGAATCTTTGCATCTCAAGATTCCTAATTTAACCACATTTGCCAAGGTTCTATTGTCATAAGATGCAATATATTCACAGATTTTAAAGATTGGATGTTTTAGTCAGCTTTTTTTTATTACTGTGACCAAAAGACCTGCCAAGAAAAACTAGAGTAAGGAAAGTTTATTTGGCTCATGTTTTCAGAGGTCTCAATCCATAAATGCCCACTTCCCTTGCTCTGGGCCTGAAGTGAGGCAGAACATCATGGCAGAAAAATGTGATCAAGGAGAGCAGCTCAGGACATGGCAACAGGAGCAAAGAGAGTGCTTGACTCACCAGGGACAAAATATAAGCCCCAGAAGTTGCCCCCAGTGACCTACCTTCTCCAGCTCCATGCCACTTGCCTTCAGTTACCAGTCAGATAATTCCTATTAGTGAATTGCTCTACTGATTGGATTACAACTCTCATCTAATCATCTCACCTCTGAAATTTCTTGTACTGTCTCACACACATGAGCTTTTGGGAGACACCCTATATCTAAACCATAACATTGGATATCTTCAGATAGCCACTATTCTGCCTACCACAGTCATCCTTCTGGACCCCCAAATTCATATCAATTTACATTCAAAATGCATTTTCTCTATCCAGTGTCCACAAATGTTTCATTCCATTGCAGCATTAACTCAAGACCCAAATCTCAAAAAAGTCTCATCAGCTTAAAAGTCCCAAATTTTATCATCTCCATCATCCAAATTAGGAGTTGAGCCCCTGAAAGTAATTCAGCCCAGGGGAAAAAGAGTCCAAGTGTTGAAATTCAACTGGACAAGCAATGTTAATTTTCAATGCCAGGAATAATCCTTGGTTCATGTCTCCATCATCTAGATTCAAGGTTATATTCAAAAGTGGTTCTTGGAATCATCCTTCCTTTTTCATTAGTTATAACATGTGTTTATAGCTAAATAATTTCATCATTTTATTTCCTGTTGGTATACTTAGAGTGGTTTGACATTCCTCTTTTACTTTATACTCTCTCTGTCCCTTCTGGTCCAATTTGACAGTGTTTCCCCAATATAAATTCCTCAAGAACCATGTAGAGTTATGTGTCATAGTGATTAACATCATTAAACAAGAAGTTTCTCCACAGACCTTTCTTGGATTACTTCTTCATTTTGGCTTTCTTTGAGATGAATTAGGTGTCTGAGTCA